>NC_140186.1:22020709-23220709 GCF_965226575.1 Pagrus pagrus | reverse complement strand
CTCCAGAGTCATTGGAATATTTTCAAGTCACTACTGCGCTGACTGCTCTTGTCATCTTGATGATGTTGGAATTACACTTTGCCGATGCCTTCACACTTGTTTCGTCACATTAACAAACATTTAAAGGTGTATTTGTCAGCTTGTGTCAAGAGATATCACATACTAGAATGTGTGTGTGTGTGTGTGTGTGTGTGTGCGTAGACTGAGGTGTGTGTACCCTCCATGCAAAGGCAAATTTGCTGTGTGTGTGTGTATGTGCATGGATAATACAAGGACGAGTGAGGTTGAGTGCAGAGCTGTTGTTGTTCGCTGCACTGACGAGAGATGTACATATGATGTGCGTAGGTTCTGTAAGAGCTGTGGTGGGCAGCTCTCCCAGACCAACAGGGAGAGCTTCAAAGTGCTTCTTTAAAAAGGACTCTGCTTCAATTACATCGGAGGCAGTTTGACGCATTTCAACAACAAGTGAAACAGCTATGGTGAGAGGAAGAGTGCTACAGAAATCCCAACAGAGTTGTTTCAATATCTACTTACCGATCATGATAGTAATTGTTAACCGCATCTCTGTGTTTCTCAGTGGTATTTAACCGTATAAATGAGGCAGAAGTTGTTAGATTGAGGAGATGAAGGCAGAGTCCTGCACGTGATTCATGGGGAGTCTGGATGAGAGAGGAGGGTGGATGAGGGGGAAAGGTGTGGTGCAGTGACCCGGGGCCGGCTGGCTGCTTGCTCACATGTCAAAGCCAAAAGGCAGGAGCTGCCTGCCTGCGTACCCATCTGGGGCCCATCAGGAACACGAGCCACAGGAACACACGCACACACACACACACACAAGCATGAAAGAGACACACATTCACATATGCACATGCTGGTACAGTGGAAGTTGCCCCATTGTCTCAGGAGGAAAGGGAAGGCCGGCTGTGTCTGTGGTGAGCCTGCAAGTTGTGTCATCAGGATTTAGCTCACCTGAAATCTCTCTGTTGTCATAGGTGTGTAGCAGGTAATAAATCAGTGGAGAGGATCACCAAGGTTGTTTTAATTTGTGATACATGACTAGTAAACAAAAACAGTACTCAATACCTCATGCAAGTACCATGCAACAACGGATATCGTATTGTTTTAAACAAATTATAGAAGTAAAATCAAAGTATCGATTCTTTTGACAACCTGGAATGTAACTAAGTAACAAACTGACTGTTCTGATCAGCAGGTCAGATAACGCATGCTTGTTGCATGTGTTGTGATTTGAATGAAGGAAGACATTTATCGGCACCTGCACTGCAAAATGATGTGCTGGTGCACCTACGTGAAAGAAGGTAGGCGCACCAGTGCAACCAGTGTAAAACATTCTTCATCATTCATGACGTTCAATCACTTCTGAACCAAGCCACCAATAATTGAGGCTTCGTTGTGTTGATGTATCACATTAAACTGGCCTTTTTCAAAGCTTGTGTCTACACAGCTCTTTTATAAATGCTTTTAGAAACGGTGCATATTTACACTGTGAGCTCCAGGTAACTCCCATGAACTCGTGGGAGATCAGCAGCAGCTTTAGATGTGGTTTCCTTTGAATAGCCAGCTCCATTATGAATCGATCTGTATTAAGACTCGAGTCCACAGGAGCTCACTGCCTCACAACCAGAGAGATCGTGGGATTTCAAAAGCAGCTGTTTCCTAAGGTATGCCCACAAGGCACCATCTAAAACAAACCAAATAAAAACAACATGAAACATGCAGTTATATTCGCTCAGTTTCCCTGGAATCTCCCTCTGCTCAGTACAAGGAAAAACCAGGCTTTTCTGCCTGTGCTGTGTTATTGTCAGCGAGGGATTTGATATCCCTGCTGTGCGTGACAGTTTGGAGCACAGGTCCTGGTAGCAACTGGCCACGTGTTATGTAATCCGCCACAGATGAAGAGTCCCCTATTCAGGCGACCTGCAGCTCTCTGTGTCATTCATTAGACCCTGGAGATACAAAATGCAGAGCAGCAGCCTTCACTACTATAGTCTGCTTCAGGGATATTTTGATTTATGATTACTCCTTTGTCACTTTGTTGATCTTTTTCCAGTTCTGTGTCAAACTGAAAGCTTCTGGCTCTTTAAAATGCTTTTCCTAGTGAGCGGTCCTCTCAAGAGAGCGGTAACCCCCTGATGAAAGCCACATTAACAGCAACCTACTGACATTGCCTGTCATCCTGTGATGTCACTTCCTTTCACATAGCGTACCGAAACAATCCTAAGCCTCGGCGGCCGAGGGCATGAAGTTACGGGGCTGCGCGGTAAATCCATAGCTGTTTATGTAACTGGCACCAGTCTTTTCCAAGAACCAGGGACAAAAAGTAGGCTCTGTTGCTGGTTGCTGTGTTACGTGGCAGAGGGATCCTGGCTGCAGCAGGCAGGTATTTGTGGTCACAAGCCGCCACTCATAGTAAGCTGCAAACGGTCTAAGCTCTTTGGCTGCGGGTCTACATGATAAACAAGCCTTTTCAGGGATTAATGACCCGTCTTGGGGGCATCACCAGTAGCCAGTAGCTTATGACCTTTAACCCCTTGGTGAGACAAATGGAGATAGCGCCGGTGGTGATAAACCAGTCTCCCACATTATCTGTAGTTGCCTGTGAGGACATAATTGACCAATCATTCTAAAATGTTTTCTCGCTGGGAATAAGAACTCAACGGTACACACGCTCTTTCACAGTCACACTGCTCCTCAGACACTCCCTCTTTATGTTTTTTGGGGGCTTCTGTACTTATCAGAGCACGTCCTGCACCCAGAGATTAGGACAAAATGTCACGGAGACGTCTCGCATGTCCCGTCTATCTATCAATGAGAGGCACGGCAAAGGCAGCAGCATGTGTTGCTTTAAAAGCAGATCACACAGAACATTGAGTAGCTGCGAAAAGGACAGAACCAGGACTTAAAGTGCTGAGAGAGGACAGACTCCTCCTTCTTATCATCATCATCATCATCATCATCATGTGGGTGTGGAGGGGTGTTTGTGGTTTCTCACTGACTTGGCAAAAAGTGGTGATTCAGCAGCCTCAACAAGTGACGCCTCGCACCGCACTCACTAATAGAAGTCTTAACGCTAAGAGCCATAATTGGATATTTTAGCCGTGGCCAGAAATGCGGTGATACTCTGTGCGGTCAGAGTAACCCCCCTCCTCACCCATCCTCCCTGCACATCCGTCATGTCAGCTGGGTCAGGGAGAAGCGGAGGGTTTGGAGACGGACACGAGTGGCTGTAAGTAGGGGTTATCTGAGGTTGTCTCCTGAGATGGTTGTTTTAATCTCGCTGGGAGTGGAGGAGAAGATCGGTTACTCCTGTGTCTGGAGTTTGTTAACTAGACGCCTAACAGGACGGTCGGACGGACAGACAGACAAGCCCATACATTACCAGTGTGCATTTGTGACTACGGAGAAAGTAAGAGCATACCAGAGTAGTGTGCAAGTTTAAGGCACAAAAATGGGATGTTTATGAATTATGTGTTTGTTCTTTGCATTTAATGTGAAGTGGTATTCGTGCTCTCCAGCTACAGCTGCGCTATAAATATTTTATCGCCATATCAGCAATGTTGAAATGTTCCCTGTGCGTGGCCTACTTAATTTGAAAATGGTTAGGCAGCAAAGCGAAGTAAAATACACTTAATGCCCCGTTTCCACATGATCAGGAAAATTAGAGTGTTGAACAGAGCTGGAATCAGTGAGACGTATATTCTGAAATATCGTCAGTAGCGTTTAGAGAGTCGAATGTGATTAATTGCCAGCTGATATCTGTGTTTGTGTGTGTGTCTCTGTGTGTGTGTGGACTGGAAGGGCAAAGATGATGGTGTAGGGGTTCAGATGAGACGAACACAGATAGACGCTTCACAGATAAAGAGCAAAGGTGGACTCTGCCTTTTCCTGTTAGGAGAATTGATTGCACAGACAGATGACCTGAGCTGAACTGGGAGTCATCAGCACAAACTCTCTGACTGAGAACATGTGTGTTGTAGGCGTTTGTGATTTCCATACCTTTAGCACCACAGAAGGGCTGCAACTCAGGAATACTTTCAATTATTTACTAGTTTAATCGATCAATCGTTCGGTCGTTAAAGGTGCACTATGTATTGTTGGGGAAGAGAAAGATCTTTGTTGACTGACTTTTCTATGCCTTGGCAAACTAAATAAAGAGACTCTCATTGACTGTATAAACCTGTTTTGTCAGTCCAAAGCTCAAAGATAAAACCGAGAAAAGCAGGAATTCCTCATATTTTGAGTATCAATCGATTGATAAATCATTCAGCATTTTCTAAATGTGTGGATTTGCTGCTTATCTTTGTCACGTAAGATAGCAAATGAAGGGGCTTTCGGTTTTGGACTGTTGGTTGGACAAAAGAAGGAATTCGACATTTTATAGACAAAAAAAAAGCTAATGGATTAATCATGAAACTAATCCACATGAATCAATAATGAGAATCACTGTTAGTTGCAGCCCTGGAATCAGGACGTCTCCTCTTTCACTCCCCCAGACATGCAGCTCTTGTCTTGTTCACGTAGTTTAAGCACACACTCGCACATACTCCGCTGGTGTAATGGCTTGCTCTGCTCTCGTGTTCTTATCAACCCCATCCATGCATAGCTGAACGTCCCCTCCCCACACTGACGAGCACACAGACAGATACACTCAAGCAAGCGCTCACACGCCTCCATCAGTCTAACAGCAGCAGAGCATAGCAGGGAGCAGTGTGGTGAATTCCTGCTCTCATCCCCTGGGATCGTCTCCTTTAGGCTCCCCCAAAGACACTTCCTGAGTCTGGGTCGCTCCGCTGAGTCCACTGACTCTTAATGTCTCTCCACTGTTCCCTTCAGGCTAGCTGAAAGGCCAGCTCCTGCTAATGGAGCGCTGATTGTGTTATAGCCACAATTATCTCTCTTTACCTCTCAACTCAGGGCCATTAGCAGGATAGATAGTACCTGGGGCCTGTCTGCAGTCACAGAATAAGGGACTGTCAGGATGATGGAGCGTGCGAGGCGAACAGGTTCCAGGAAATGCCATTACACCTTTCCTCCCTGCCCCACCTTCAGCTGAAACTTGTTTGTAATGTAGGCGAGAAGGGAAAGTGAAAGCTGGGTGCAACAAATACCAGCACAGGATAACGTCTTGAGGCTTACACAAGAATCATATGTAACCTGCTGTGTTGTTGAACTATAAGCTGGGGGTTTACAATACAAAGTAAGAATACGGTGCGTCTTAATGAGCCAGGATGACAGAATACTGCGCGCCGTTAGGTGCTGGATCGCAGATCTTAAGGAGAAATCCACTCTCAGATGCCTCGACTGTATACGCCAAGAACAGTTGTACGTTTGTTGCTGTTACTTGTCGTGGGTGTAAAGTTATATAAATAGCTCGGCATCTGTGTTTAGCCAGTTATCTGTGCATGAGGGGCAGAGAGATGCAAGGTGTATCAATAGCTGGTTTAAACAGTTTTTTTAGGGTGAACTTCCCATTCAAGAACCCTTTGAGCTGGATAACAAATGAGAGAAACTGGTTTGTAACCAGTTTGTATTGGTTAAAATCACCAAACAAGCTGGACGAGTCAAGCCAGGAGAAGTGAATGCATAAACCTGAGCTACAAGCATGCAACACATTTCACATTTTACCACCCAGATCTCAACCCTTCTCTGATCTACATCCATCTAACCATCCGGTTTGTCTTTCTCTTTTCTGTCCCCCCCTACAGACGAGCTCACCTGCGACTGTGTCTGGAGCGGTTGAAGGCCCTCATACCCCTGGGACCAGACTGCAATCGCCACACCACCCTGGGCCTGCTCAACAAAGCCAAAGCACACATAAAGGTGAGGACAAGTGGCCCGCCCAGAAGTAAAGTTGGTCCTTGATTCCTTAGTTTGACATGCCAATGTCCACCGCAGGGTAAAAGAAGAAATTAAGCATCAAACTAGCTAAAGCATTAGTAGCATAAAATGAAATGTATACATTTGAAATACATTTGACCCTGAAGAAATAAATCTATCTAGATCTATCTACTACTAAACGTTTTGCTACACGCATAAATAATTAAATCCAACTGTTTCAACAAAAACAAACCACCAAACGAACCACTATCCAGCTGGTCAGTGGTGATAAATTCCCTGGCTGATCGTCCAGTTTGAAGAGCATATAACATGTTAAGACATCCTGCCTCCTCCTTCCCATCCGCTTTAAAAACAGACATGTGACTGCCTGAGACTGAGCACTGTGCATGCGAGGAGCCTGGCGTAGCATGCATTCACACAACAGAGAGGGGAGGCATAAAGCTGATATTGTTGCCGTCGACCCCCCACCCCCACCCCCATAACTACGACTACTACTACCACCACCACTCTCCTGTCAACTTGAGTCTCTCCATCGCTTATTGATGGCCTGTTGTTGCGATCCATCGCCGGGAGTCACGCTCGTCACATCGGTGACCATGACATGAGGCTACAAGGTTAGAGCACAACACAGCTGTATCAGTCCCTCATGGCTCCTCGCTTTAAAAGACGTGAACAGAGGCAGCGAGTTAAGAAGGCGAAGCGGTGTAAACAAGGCAGGTGAGGGAAATCATTGAGGGATGGCAGGAGGAAAATCAGAGTTTAGTGGCTGAATGCTAAAACAGCTGCCTGGTGCTGCTGCATTCGATGTATGTGAAAGGAATTCCCCAACAGACTAACATGTATGTCTTCAGTGTATCAGCACTGTTGTTTGAGTTGCTCCTCCAGCTTTCCTCCTGTCCACTATTCTTGTCTCGCCTTTTTTCTCACCCACAAACACTCACCCTGGTCCCTGGTACACATAATTAACCTTCTCTCTGTCTCCTCCTCCTCTTTCTCCTCACCAGAAACTTGAAGAGGCAGACAGGAAGAGCCAGTACCAGCTGGAGTCTCTGGAGCGCGAGCAGAGGCACCTCCAGCGCCAGCTGGAGCTGCTGAGGGGAGGCAGCGGTGCTGCAGCCCAGAGCAGCCCGGGTGAGGGGGAGAGGATACGCATGGACAGTGTGGGCTCCACCCTCTGCTCCGACCGCTCTGACTCTGACCAAGGTGAGTGGGACCGCAGTCTTTAACCAGGATTTTAATTTGGCCACTACACCACCGTCAGACCCTCCAGCTGCTCCCGGGCTAATTTTACGACATTGAGGTTGTCCCGGTCACAGTCCCTCTGGGAGCGCGTGCAAAGTGAGGTGTTGCTGAAAATAATCAACACAAATTTCCAGGATAATGGTTTGAAAAATCTTCCTCAAGGGAAAGTAAAATAAATAAAGATCCACCAGCTTCTAATGAGTCACATCGAATCATGTTAAATAGATACACATTTATGAACATTATATAACCGTAATAAAACATAGTTATTAAATTATTCATATAGAACTTAATTGTTTGACTGTTAGACAACACATGCTGTAGCATTTTATATCCAAGCATATTGGTGTAAAATGCTTCTCCAATCACTGATTCTATGTTTTATTATATTTTCTTATTATCAACAAATTCCATGAAAAGACTGAAACCAACAATATAAATTGATCCTACTAACAAGTATTGTCTGCTTATCTCGATTGTTGTCAAAAAAGAAAGTGCAACAAATCTGCATTCATGTTTGGGTTAGAGGTGCAAGTAACAATCATTACACTGTTGATTAATCCGTCGATTAGTAATCGATTAGCTGATTAGTCTACAAAATGATGAAACAGCTCAAGATGGCATCCTCAAACGTCTTGCTTAGATACATTGAGTTTGCTGTCATGTGGAATAAAGAAACGAGAAAATATTCACATTTAAGAAGAGAATTTCAGAGAAGTCTCAAAAGAAAAAGAAAAAACAAAAAAAAATCTAACAGATTAAAAAATTATTAGATTTCTTAACTTTCTCTTTCAGTAGCAATAAATGAGCATGGCAGTTCGAGTTCCACAGATTCAGGGTCTGGATCAGAAAATATTTGAGAAAGACACATTGTTGGTTTTGGTTTCTTTCAACATTAAGAGAATTATTGAATATTGTGAGCCTTATCCTTGAAACAACCCCAGTATGCGTCCATGTGTCTTTATTAAATATGTTTTTTCTTTCTCCTCTCTCCCTCTGCTCTCTCTCTCTCTCTCTCCATCTCTACATCCGTGGCTGCAGAGGAGATCGAGGTGGACGTGGAAAGCACGGAGTTCTCCCATGGAGAGCTGGACAGTGTGAGCACAGCCAGCACCAGCGACCTGGACGACCACAGCAGCCTGCAGAGCATGGCCAGCGACGAGGGCTACTCCTCCTGCAGTGTCAAACTTGCCTTCTCCTCCTAGAGCCCCACACCAACACCACCACCACCACCATGTCCCTGCCGAACCCACCTGCCCTCCCATCTGTTTTTCCATCCGGCCATGCCTACGTACGTACACCCAGTCACCTCAGACGGCGGCCACGCCCCCAGCTAACAGCTCCTTCCTCTGAGCAGCGCCCCTTCTTGCTCCTAGCCTTTAGTTACCCCCCACCTCACCTCCTCCTCCTCCTCCTCATGCGCTGCTGGAGGAGCTCCACTCAGAGCTTTTTCTCAACTCTGAACTTTGAGCCGCCCTGACCGACACAAGGGACCCAAACGCAGTGATGTGAGACTGCCAATCGGTTTCGGTCCTCCTCTAACAGGAGACCAGAGACTTACAAATATACAACATCTTAATTTTGAATGATTGATTTTACTTCTTTTATTTCCTCGAGCTGTCAGATGTCTGAATTTTAGATACACAACCCCTGATTTGATCCAAAATGCACTTAAATCATTAAGATTGAGTTTCTGTTCAGGTCTCTCTCCTGTGGGCGTGTGTGTATGTGCGTATGTGTGGAGATGGTCCTGCGTAGCCCATCCTAACGTTCGTGTGTTGGGCCCAGATAACGGGAGCACATCTAATCTGGACTATAATGAACACTGTGGGTGAACTTTGCCATATCAACACAGCTCGGCCCTGATAAACGTCCCTTCAGCCCTGAATTTAATCCTTTATGTCTTATTGTGTTTTTCATGACCTCTGCTCGACACTGCGACAAGCTCAGACACTCGAACTGGTGCTATTGTTAAACAAACCAACGGGGGAAGCAGATCAGATCCACCGCCACTGAGCTTTTAAAGCGAACAAAGTGTTGTCCGCCGAGATTGTTTCAAACCAAGCGTGGAGGAAAACAACCACCAAAAAAAAAAAAATGGAGGAAAAAAAACATTCCTGCCGAATGTGGGTGCTCAGTGCGTTTTCAAAGAGCGGATATTGTAACTTGTGTGTGTGCATTTTGTTTTGGTTTCTCTCCGCCCCTCGACAAGCAGCTACAACAAAGCTATCCTGCACTTGCCTACTTTAGAGCTGTCCATAGAAACGGCACAAACCAAGAAGTGGAAAAAAAAAAACACAAGAAACAGCAACAAGGAAAAAGTCCAAACAACAACAAACTTTGGAATAGATGTCCATCCTCTTTCCAGCAGTAACAAGCAATAACTCTTGTAGTCTTTTTTTTGTCTCGTCAGTTTTTTTTTTCTCCCCTAAAGACTGTGTGGCCGTCCAAAAAACAAATGTTCTTTTCTTTTTGTACATATAAATAGTTTAATAAATTAAAATTTTAAAATGAGTTTTAAAAAAAAAAAAAGGTAGAGCTCATGGATAGAACTATTGCCTCTGTTACTGTTTGACCTGTGTTTATCGTGCATTTTAAATTAATTTTTGGAAAGATTTTATCCTGGGAGGCAGCATGGACACTGTTGTTTTGTTCAGTATTTTTGCTGGTGGAAACATTGGAAAGTTACTGAATCTGTTGCTGCGCATAAAGAAAAGAAAACTCTTCAACGATGCGATAAGAACGATAGAACAACTTCTCACCCAGTTGCAGAAAAGCGACCCAGTCGGACTTCTGTTGGAGGATGCTGAGTCTGTGTGGCACTCCTTTTATTTATTCAATTTTCTTTTTCTCTCTCTTGTGTACAATGTTCATAAATGGGGGGGAAACGCTGTATATGGCATTCCACTGGTGGTCAGGTGATCTGTGGAGGAGAAGTGTGAAGTGTTTGGAGAAGAAAACGGGTGTTATGATGTCAATGTTCGCCATCCCTACTCCACTGGCATTAAGAATTGCACTTCAGCCACAGTTCTGTGTATTTTTTTTTTCTTTTTTTCTTTTTCTGCTGTCATTTTCTCTCACGGAGCTCTCATGAATCCTTTTGTATGTGAAAGAAAAAGAAAAACACCGGCCTTTTAAATATTTATTTCTCAATCCCTCAAAGAACACAAAGCAATGGGGAAAAAGAAGTTAACTTATTTTGGTTCTGTCTTATTTTACTCCTCTTTTTGATGCTTATTCCTCATTCCTTATTTTAAGAATTGTATATTTTATGGGTTATTGTTTTTGGGGCTTGGGGGTGGGAGGGGATAAGAAATGTAGCCATTTTGTTTTCATTTTTTCTGATGTTTTATTCAATGGACACTTGAAATGTAATCGGCCCCTAAGCTGCTCCTAGTGCTGAGCCTCGCCTGTTTAGAGTCTCCAGCCTTGTCCGGAGTCGACTCCCCCATCGACGTGCTGTGGCGATACACACGGGCCTGAAACAACCGGATTGGCTGATAAAATGACTAAAATGGCTTCCCTCCATACTCTGCCTTCTGACACAAGGTGAAAAATCCGCCATCTTGTTTATAAATTCTCCCATCCGGTTGTTTTTATTTTGGCGGGGGGTCATCTCTGCACAAGGCTCATCTTTGGCCAAGACTTTACTGGCAAATATTGAGCCAGCTACTACACAATAAAAGGGGTCTAAACTCCACTTTCCTCTATTAGGAGGATCGTAGTCTCTATTAGACTTGTGTTTTAGATGACAAAATGTGTCTTACATTTACAATACAAGGCCTCTGAGTGAGGATTTCAAGAAAAAAATAACCACAAAGAACAAATCCTTTGGTTTCTCTGAAGGACATCATTAAGGTGTAGAGTTTGTAAAGCTCCCTGCGGAGCTATGATGAGGTTGTTGGACTTGGCACTGAATCAGAAAGTCACCACATTTGGTGCTTGACTATTGAAAAAAAAATGCCAAAACCACCTCAGAACACCTCAGTGTCCTCTCTCTCTCTCTCTCTCTGAGGGACAGTTTACATTTATTCTTCCCCTGTTTAAGTTATTAACCTTCGACTTCTTTTTGTTTTCATATGTTGGTTTTATGAACCTGCACTGCTGACAGGAAAAAGGTCCCGTGTTTGACGACAAGATGTATTTCGCTCCCTGTGCAGACCTGGGTCACATCCTGGTGGTGTTCAACCCACTTCAGAGTTGTTTTTACTACACTGGGACGAGTCTGATAAAAATGTGTGAAAACTGGCTGGCACTCGTGTCGTCTCATGTGGCAAACTACTCTGGACTCGTATTCCAAGAAGGGATAAAACCAACTATAAGAACTGATTATTCTGAAGCCAGGTCTGCCCTCTCATGTGAGTGTACGGTGTGTGAGAGAATGTGTGTGAGAGAATGTGTGTGTGTGTGTGTGTGTGCGCTCCATGTTCTTACTAAGGCTGAGCTTTAGAGAGGCACCTGGTCCGTGGCCAGTATGCACTGATCTCAGTTGGACTTTTTCCCACCTGCTAATCCGTAAATATCAGACTTCTGGAGAGTATTTGTCATAAAAAGACAAGTTTATCCAGTGTAAGATAGGAGTGTGCTAACTGAGCTTAACTGTCACTTCAGTGCAAACTGGTCTTGGATCAGCCTAAGTTAGTTGGGAGGTCTGACAAAGAGTTTCTGGCATTGCTGCAGAGTCAAAACAATAGCATATCTTCATAAGCTGGTGATCACAAAGCTATATTTTTACCTCTGTGTTAAAGTTTAGGTTTAGACATGCAGTCCTGACTGTGGTTCAGGTCAGGGTTAACTTTCCTTGAGTGTTGAGTTCCAGTTTTGCAGCTTGGCCAAAAGTGCACCAGCCCGACAAAGTGGAAGTTGTCTTTTTGTAAACCACACTCCATTCAGACGTCGGTCTCACAGGAGCTCGACTTTGAGCAAATGGGTCCACGTGGGTCGAGTCAGCCCAAATACAATCGAGCAGTCCCGCGTAGGGAGTCCTCCCGTTGTTCCGAACCTGTGGCCATCCTTTGTAAAACATGCAGTCTGATGATGATTCTAGCTGTGTAAGTTGAAGATGCAATACTTACAATAAAAACACCAAGATTTTCAAACCTGAAGGACTCAACCGACTCCTTTATACTGTGTGATGTTTCAATGCTGAATGTACAGACTCACTCTTCAATTCAACTTGTAATGTCAGGTTCTTTATATTAGCTGATATGTTATCCACATGATTCCCACTGATCAGAAAGCACATAAACAAGTTTCTCTTTTATTCATTCCCTATTTTCGGCAAGAATCTTTCCGTCAGGGACTCAATATGTCATAGAATGATCTTTCCTAAGATGGGGTCAGGACACCTTCAGTGAGTCACAAGATGATATTTGGAGAGAAAAACATCTTCTATACAAAGTTACTCTTATTTTTTCCCAGTTTTTTCTCATCGTAATCATTTCTCTGAGCCACAAAATCAAATGCCAAGATATTTATGACTTAATACCTCGATATTGTGACAGTACTGTACGGACTATTGGTACTTTCACAAAATATTAACACATTGAGATGTTTGAAATAGTACATGTTGCTGCCTTTAAATGGGTCACAAACAAAAAACGTGATGAGCAATGGTCAGAGAACATGCATTATTGAATAGATTCAATAATGCAATAATAGATGAACAGAAGTCTAAACTGGAAAATATTTTTCTCATGATGATCAAATTTCTGAGCATTAAAGTTAATTCATGACCGATGTTCTAAAAAGGCATGGCCGATTATTGAATAAGTTATTCAGTATTTCTCTCATTACCGGACTCAGTGTTTGTTTTTGTTTATTTTTAATCTGATTGCTGATAAACTATATTTAAAAATATGCTACTTTGGCTCTGATGCAGCATGCAGAGTAACTAGTATCTAAAGAAATAAGTACAATATTTCGCTCCAAAATATGTAGTGGAGTATTAAGTTGCAGAAAATAGAAATACTCAAGTACAAGTACCTAAAAATTGTACTTAATCACAGTGTTTGAGTAAATGTACTTACAGTAGTTAACACTCCATCGCTGCTTTTCCCTGAACTTTCATCCACATGACACAGTCTTCAAAGACGACAATCAGTCGACGAAGTTTGACAATGAAGCAAATTCCATCCATCAATGAA
The DNA here is from genome assembly GCF_965226575.1 of Pagrus pagrus. Taxonomy (NCBI): domain Eukaryota; kingdom Metazoa; phylum Chordata; class Actinopteri; order Spariformes; family Sparidae; genus Pagrus; species Pagrus pagrus. The sequence continues at coordinate 23,207,465 of NC_140186.1, read as the reverse complement.
GACAGTGACATGCAGCAGAAAGCCCATGAAAAAAGGTGGTAAGTGGACTTTAAGTTAAAGAGGCTCTATGGAAAAGAAATTCAAACTCAGAATTTTAATATATACAATAATAATGAGGTAATAATACAAACTCAGAAACATTTATCTTTTCCCTAACTGAATAAACAAGCTGTTCTCAGAGGAAAATAAGGTCCCAGAACATTGGTTGAAGCTAGAAAGGTGGCAGGGTCCGCCACAAAGTAAAACAGTATGAAATGGTGTTGTCCTTTAAGGTCAGTTTGTTTATGCGGTCATGAAAACAAAGAGAGTTTGTTTACTTAGTTTGTTTAGGCATTAAAAATCAGTCAATGAAGATCTTTGTCTTCTGTTTAGCATTTCTTCCCCAAAACTACATACTGCACCTTTAAGATTTATTTTGGTTAAACATCTCAGTCCTGTTTCAATTGATTATCCTGACAGGAAAGAATAAAATGTGCAAGGGAAATATTGAATTCTTCCTTTTTTAACATAATCTAAAAACATGTGGCTTGTAACGGAGGGTCGGGAGTCATGAGAGCTTATCCTTTTCGTTATCTGATAATCTTATTAAGTTTGAAAGGACATGATGTGGAGGTTATCATGTCATTACTTGAAGAGTCGTTGTCTGTTTTCAGGTGTCACATTAGTCGACGCGGTGTGCTGCGTGTTACGTTTCCTCCAGCAGTCTGCACGCACATTCTGTAAATCTGTCAGAGATCACATGATGTCTGTGTGATCAAAGCAGTCTTGCGGGGAGACTTACAGGTTTTCTTTTTTTTTTTCTTTAACAGACCACATGAGCATCCACCACATGAGATATTCTTCTCAAGTGATCACAGCTCGTGAAAGACTGTTGAGAGGCTCGACCTCCCAAGTTGTAGCTGGAAAACCACCGTGTTACACCGCAGTGAGAGACGCAGTGATGATGGAGATGTTTCATCCCACAGTGACACGAAGAACTCACTGTAACTACAGATAATCTGAATGTCAGACTAGAAACAAGGATGTGTTGAAAGGTACACACTGTTCTGAATGGAAGTGCATGTCTCAGGAGCAAAGTCATTGAAATAAAGTGTCAGAGCGGACACATCATCCTGTGGTCTCATAGTTAATCTCAAGTAAAAATACAGGAGAAGGTTCTTTTATTTTTTCTGACAAAACCACATGTTTGTTCAGAGAAGTTATAATTGCATAGATGTGTGTTTTTGATTCTGTCCTCTCCAAAGCTGTTGAACTTTTATTTTAAAGAGGGAACATTATAATAAAGCCATTCTGCAGTGACACAGGCTGACACAGTCACACTGAGAGAGATGCTGCCACCTAGAGGACAAAAAACAGACAGTGTTTCCTGCTGATCAGCTGAACTCACATCTCTGATCCTTTTCTTTTTTTTAGAGAGCATTCACTGTGTATTTTGTATTAAAGGATGCGTTTATCCAAAAATGAAAATTCAGTCATCATCTACTCACCCTCATGCCGACTGAAAGTCAGATGGAGCTTCACTGCAAAATTTTCCTAAACAGGTGGATGAGGACTTGTTTTACATCGTAAAAAACAACAGAAAAAATATAGAAAAACATCTTTTCAAATCAATTCAGGATCTCAGTGCTCCTGCAGACTTGGATTATGCCCGATGAGCTGTATGGAGCCATCTTATGTATTTTTTCAGTTGTTTTTCGTACGTTTTAAAACAAGTCCCCATCTACTTCTGTTGTCTAGGACAACGCTGTGCCGCTGTTTTGCTGTGAAGCTCCAGAAATGTTTTGTGGACTGCGAAACTTCACCCGACTTTCCATCAGCATGAGGGAGAGTAGATGATGAGTGAATTTTCATTTTTGGTTGAAATTATTCTTTGTTAATTTTGTTGGTTTTATTTATCTAAAGGGTCCATACTTGACATACAACACATATCAAATACATATAACATTAGTTGCATTCATATACATTAAAAATTCATTAACATATATTCATATAAAAAAGCAACACTTGCATTAACACTGCACATTTCGGTAATCAACATATAGATAATGTAATTAAAGAATGGGGAACATCCTATGAAGCGAGAATATTAAAAACTAGGACGGTAGTATCTCCTCCTATTCAGTTTGTTTTCTCCAAGCCAATAAATACCTCTGCAAGTGTTTTAAAAATACAGATATTGAGGGGTAAATTGTCCCAGTTTGTTATAGCTCTGTAAATCACAACTTTTGTATTAATGAGTTGAATGGTAGAAGAAGAATAGCAGATTCCACCATAATCTTCTTCCACTCACTAAAGCAAAAGAGGTAATACTAGTCTGTTGTTTTAAAGTGTAAAAACTATAGACTCCCCATAAACACTCTCACAAATAAAATGAATAAACCCAGCAAGGTGACGTCATTATTCCAAACACAACACAGCGTGAACCACTAGGAGGCACAAGAGGCCTGGAAATGATCTGTGTCCTGTCTGTCTGTCACCACTGACTGACTGTGTTTGTATTAAATCAGCACACTGACAGAAATCTGCTGAGCATACTGCTGTACACTCTGAGCCGCCTCGTCTGTTATTTTTCTTCTCACACTGATTCTATCAGGCCAAGCAGATGATCCCAAAGATGTCCCCTCAATCAATCTTCCAATAATTAATTTAGGGACCAACACCTGCACTGGTTTTAAGCAATACGATGTGATTTCAGTGATTTCTTCACTGATCACACTGCCGATGTTTTAGATATATTATTTTCAGTACATCAGTGTTGAGCTTAAACAAATCAGATTGAATCTGTCTTTAGATTAGGGTCGGTTTCATACGCGATCAATCCACTATCTGATAGTCTGAAGCAAATATCAACACTAAAAGAGCTAATTTAGAAGCTACAGACTGCACAAGAAGCTGCAAAGGCCAATTATGAATTGATTACTTTAATGCAATGACTTTCTCCATGGTGGTCTCATGAGGGCTATACACAGTAATATTCACTTTATATTTGAGTTAACTGTATCTTTATTGTCAAGAATAGACTTGAAGACTTGAATGAAACAAAATAAAGACGTCCAGATCTGCAGGACTGAGGAGTTGTCTTTGGATTTGTTTCACTGCACCACCAGGCTGCACAAAAGCGCTGTGAATGTGACTCCTACGATAAAGACACTGAGTGAGAGGGTATGAACAAACCGCAGCCACAAATATTTTATGATTAAGTTTGTTTTTAAATGTTTTCCAATCAGAGCTGCTGTGAAAATCAGTCCAGAGGATGACTGACGGAGTCTGTCATCTTGAACAGAAAACCATCTGTCCATTAAAAAGAAAACAAACATCGTCTACTCAGTCCATACGTTTTTTTTAACCTATTTGTGAGAGTTAGATGTGTTACAGAGTTTGACGTTTGAGACATTATTATTGTCACATTAAATGTACACAGTTCTGAATTAGCATGTTTTATTAATTTAAAAGGCAGCCCAGAGTTTTGTGTTATGCAATGGACCGAGTGCTCTGAACATCACAGGAATTCCAGTGAGGCCTGTCTGAGTTTCATCAGAAGAAAACCCACTCAGAGCTTTCCCGGAAAATGCTTGTTTCCTGAGAAAGTTGAGATATATATACAGATAAAAAAAACCTTCTACTTCATTACTCGACTATTTCATGTTCACGGCCTGTCAGTAAATTGGAGAAATGTCAAAAAATGGGAAACTAGGCAACGGCTTTGAAATAAAAAACACCTTCTTGTCTGATAATCAACACACTGTACTGTACTCTAGTGCAACATGGTGAGAGCTGCAGGAAACTCAAAATCATGAATTTTTAATTGATCACGGTTTAATTATGTTGCCGATCTTGCCATCAGCTCCAAGAAATGTCATTTATAATTGCTGCTTCCCTGCCGCCTTTTCACTCAGCTGGGAGCTGCTCTAGCAGCGACAGTTGTGCAAGTTAAACCTGCTCATGTGGCTTTACTGCGTTCAGTAGCATTGACAAAGGACTCTCAGCTATGACAAAAAGACCATCACAACACAAATCTACACTGTCAATTTTCAACGATTACAGGTGGTATAGTGGCACTTTGTGGTGGAGCCATCCAATCAGAGACTGATCACACCTGAAACACCAGCTGAAAGTAAGAGTATAAAGAAAAAGCATGTCCTGTCATGTTACACTGATACATTACGTTGCGTTATGTTGTGTTGTGCTACGATACATTACACTGCGTGACACGACGTTACATTGTGTCAAGTCACGTTGTGTCAAGTCACGTTGTTTGAGGTTACGTTGTGGCGTTACGTTGTGTCAAGTCACGTTGTGCTAAGTCACGTTATGTCCCGTTACATTGTGTCACATGACGCTGTCATGTTACATTGTGTCACTTAAGCTGTGTCAAGTCACACTAAGTTGTCCTGTTACGCTGTCATGTTACGTTGCGTCACGTTACGTTACATTGCATTGCGTTTTGTATCATTGCAAACTTAACAAAAAAAGACTGACTGCAGCCCCTTAATGTGAAAAACAGTATATTCAAATATGCAAATATTAAAGAGACGCAGATGTTGAACATCAGTTTTTGCCACCTAATAGCTGAACATGAACAACATCACGGCCTGATCTGAAGTCTGCATCATGTGCTTGTAGGTAAAAATAGAAGTGTGATTTTTGGAAAGCATGGTTTTATTTCCCAGTGGTTACGCTTCAGTCAAGGTCACCTCTTTCAACACCTGACGTCCTCGAGTCCTCTGGATGGCCTGAAAAGCATTATTTTTTGGTCAGGCTTCTATAAATACTGTTGCAGCTTTTTGCACAAAGTGCTTTGGGTCGGCTCTGCTTGAATTAGAGCACCCAGATCCACAGACAGAGGAAGGTCTTCAGAGGTCACGTCGGTCAGGTGTGTGTATGTGTGTGCTCTTCGCTGACAACTGAATTACCAGTTTTGTGTGTGAACAGACAAAGTCGTCTCTGCCGCCTAATTAAAATGTTTCTGGCATGCTTTTGGTTTCCTGGATTGAAATAAGAGACAGTGACTGTTGGCTTGTTGGCTGGCTCTGCCGCTTGTGAGGAATGTCACAGGAGGAGCTCTGCTCCGCTTTCACTCCCTTCGTGACTCATACTCTGCTGGACCTCATCTCCATATCGTAGTTGTTGTTTTTCAGCCCCCCTCCAATTCACTTGCCGAGAAGCAAACCCATGCAACCTATTACTGCACTGATAGTACCATAGTGGGAGTCCACAGGGGAATATGAGGAGGTGAAATGAAGCGGGCCAGTGGGGCTGAGTGTGTGGGGATATGCTGGGGGTGGGGGGTGGCGGTGGGGGTTCCTCCAATGATGCGCATGACTCATCGTCCCCACGGCGACTGGGCTTCTGACATCACAGTGGCCTTATCAGAGGAAGAAAGCAATTCCCCACAAATGTCCTTCAGTGCTGATGGATGAGGCAGGCGGGGGGGCTCACAGCATAACAAATTATGCATCATGTCTCTGAGGTGACTGGCAGCATGTAGTCAAGACCTGAGGTGTGTTGTTATTCTGAAATGAGATGGTAGGTGTGTGTGTGTTTGTGTGTGTGTGTGTGTGGCAATGTGTCTGTGTGTATCAGTGTGACAGACAGTGAGAGTAATTGTTGTTGCAGGGAGAAGAACTGGTTTGGAGGCTGGACGTCAGCTCCAGAGCACCCAATCAGCCCCCTCCATCCCTCTGCTGTGGGGTTACTCATGCTGTCAGTGTGCGGAGCTCCAGCGGGCACGTAGGTCCCTCCCTCACCTTACATAGTCCAGCCTTAAGAGTCCTTTGGCGAGCACAGTATCAAAAGTCTGGTTGGAAATGCTGTGACCTGTGAGTCACCCAGACGAAGCGAGATCGTCGAGAGGTTTCCGGCGAGGTGCTCCTCAGCAGCTTGTTTGCCAGTTGCACTCAAGTGGCTAATCCAGCAGGACGAGAAGGAGCTTTGACACAGAGTGTGAGAGGGAGTTTGAATAGATTTCTCCACAGTGACTCAGAAGCTAGAAAAGGTCATTTATGCTAGAACGGGTCTCAAAATGACTTGCTGAGCTTAAATGACAGAATATTTTGTTGACTTGGCTCCAAAGCCCACAGCAACTACAAATTCATACAATTTTTATTCTGAGGAAAATAACTCCTGGCCCGGGTAGCGTGACTGATAACACTTATGGTACAGTACTTGTCCATGGGGGCGTTTTTGGATGCGAGGGCATTGGATGCGAGGGCATTGGATGCTTGGCGGTACGCCACTTGTGAGCCGTGTCCTCTGGGATTTCAAACAGGGCCAACATGGCGGGTTGTTCAGAAACTTTTTTGTATCACAAATATAGCTTGACAATATGCGTTTAATCTGGCCTGAACTCACTGAATCTTGACAATGGTTCATTTCTATAGTTGTACATGTACCATTAGGGAACCGACATTCCAGGCTGATGGCTGTCCGGGCCATCGGTGAGCATCTGTAGCCCTAGATATTGTGGTGTGTCCTGCACTGTCGGCAGCTTTTTGCCTATGTACTGTAGCGTGTTGAATTGGCTGTTGCACGTGAAGGGAAACCGTAAGAGAAAAGGAAAGCTCTTTGAAGCCTTTGCTGTAGTATCCATGCTTACACCCAGTTTCTCCTTATTTTTGCCTGCGCCTCTTCACCGCTTGCCTTATGCAACTTTTTATCAGACATGTTCTCGATATTAGACGTGGCTGTATTAGCGAGAGTGGTGTCAAAAAATGCTGCTTCATCATAATATATCTGCACCTGCAGGTTTCCCTTTTTCTGAATGACAAATCAGACCACCTGGTGGTATGGCGAGGAATTTTCCTCTCACACAGTTGGCCGTAGTCTTTGCAGTGTCTTCCAGTGCAGCTTTGTGGCTGACACATAGGCGACGTGAGGCGACGCATCAGTACTTCTGTCCATGGTCCGTGTACTTCTTGAATAAATGTGATTACTGTAATTTGAGCTTCCATTTAAGTGTTCGGGAAAGTGCAGCGCAGCTTAAGAACACAACGACTGATCCCTGTGTCCCATTTATATTCCCATAAATATGTTTCCTGTATTGCAGATGAGGAAGCCTGACGAGTCGGGTGCACTTTGATGTGACATTTAGACGGGAAGGCTGTAGAGTGCGATGGAGCATATAGATCAAACACATTATTTTTGCTGCCTCCCATAGGAGTATTCACTAATATCTCAAGTATATTTCCACCTTCAGTAAAGAAACTCTCTCCGCAGCCACTTCATTACTTGTAAAGTAGTGACGAATTTAGACTGAGGAGAAAATTAACGTTTTTTTCACCTCGTCCCGCTGTGAAACACAAGTGACAATCCAGGTGACACATTTTCTTCCGTGATTTACCAGGTAATTCAACAGCTGTCAGAGGCAGGCTTCGCAAACATACATGGACAACCAGAAGTGACAGCTGCTCCCGTTATCACCGGAAACCCATCTGAACCTCATTCAAGCAGAGATTGTGGCTGCTGGAGATGATTAGATCAGCCACCAATTTAATATCCCAGCAGAGACATGATCATACATCACTTTCTGTCTTTCTTCATCTACACCGAGGCTTGTAAGTGAATGCTTGTATCCTTCTTATTCTCCTCTGACATTTCGATAGAGACTGGGCTTCGCTGGATTTCAAGCCTTCAAAGAATGGAGATGCCTTACATGCTTTCAGCAGTGTGATCACACATTATTAACATTGTGAAGATACTTTAATAATCCTAGCCATGCTGAAGATTTCTGGTAGTCGCAGCGAGATGTCTCACTCCTTAGCAACTTGCTGCATCACTGCATGACGCATTAGCTCGTCTTTTTTTAAGATGTTATTTCAAAATCTGCTTCATCTAAAATGCATGTTTGATGTTTTCAAAGCTAATATTTAAGAACACTTTCACTTTAAACGTTTGGTTTTAGACCTAACTTTCCTGTGGGGCCACATGCTCAAGAAAAATAAACTAGCAGTTAGTCTGAGATGTTGCTGTTGCGTAGATATCAAAAATGCGAGCAAAGCAACACAGTACATAAAATAAGCACAACAGCTGGTCACCGTGTTTTATTCTATATCTATATGTTACAGTGACGGCAAGTTACTGTTGTTAACGTGACGTCATGGTGAATCGATCTATTAGGACTATCTAAAGGTGAAATATGTAAGAATTGGCCACCTCAAAATTATACTTCAAACAAATAGGGGGCAGCAAATCACCAGAGTAACATCTCACTACTAGTTAGCTCAGTTAGCCTAGCAGCTAACTGTCCGTACCAAGCCCCAGGAGGAGTGCCAGGCTTTGAAGCCTGTTTTTGCATCATGGCCAAACCATGTAATTGAATCGTCACATGATCCAAAAAGATTTTTCCCATAAGCTAACATTGTGGAAGAAGCATCTGTATAACGGTGGATACATTTGTTTGAGTGTCACAACCCCCGCAAAATGACTCGTTTGACTGTCAGAATTTGAGCCATTCGGTCCAATATCATTTGGAAAGTCTAGAACAGCCGCACGATTAAATAATTTTTTCCCAATTCAAGTTAGCCGGGTGCTAAACCAGAAGTAAGACGGCTCAGTCGGTCAGTCTCTTGTGGGCACGCTCTATAGGCCACACAATGCGGAAGCTATGCGGAAGAGCCCCGACCGGAAGTCGAGCATTTTTGGCTTCATGCACCACTGAGCAGCTTTCATAGGAATGAATGGGGCTCCACCTCGACAGCTGTGTCCAGTAGTAATCGGTCCTTGGTACGTACTGGGAGCTCAGAGACAAAGTGGACCTTCAGACCGGGATGGAAAGGGGCTAGTTGGTTAGCATGCTACCTTAGGAGTAAAACAATACATTGTTATTTCTTCACATTCGCTTGAATTTTTTGAATGTTTTGAACTAACATTCTTACAAATTGCACCAAAACAAGTTTTCACGCTGCTTTCTTATCTTTTGGCATGTTCATGATGACAAATGTGACACACAAGAAAAAAAAACAGAAAGGTAAACTCGTCTCCCGGCAAAAGGAAAGTCGTCAATCGCCTATTTTTAGCGGGTTTACCCACGTTAAAAAAACCTGCATATACACGCTAATCTTGGTGTAAAAGTGGTGATAAAGAGGGGAGGTGGCTCGCAAATGAGACGTCTCTGCTGGAAGACATTCACAGTTGTGTACCAAACGAAAAAGAGGAGTTCAAGCCTTTCTCACCCCTGCACAGCTGACCAATCACAGCGTGAGGTGGGTGTGAAAGTCACAGAAATGACCTGCAACCATCGTTGGAAAGGTGTGGGAGGAGGAAGTTTCCAAAGCGACTCTGCCATCTGACAATCACTTCCGACGGTAGCCTGAGTGACACATCGAGTGTGTCTTCAGTGTGGGGGAGGGGAGTCGAGGTGAAAAGTTGCATGTTTCAGCCTTACGAGCGTCCAAGTGTGTGATTTTTATGTACTGTGTTTTTTACATGTCAGGCATCACATCCGCTCTGACCAGCCTCGAGAGGTTTCAACCTGTGTGTTCCACGAGTCGTGAGAGGGCATGCAAATGAGCGACAGCAGCGTGTCGAGGTCATTCAGGTTACAGTCTGAGACAATCAACAGGTTTTCATATGACTAACAACCAGTGCTCATAACCTTCCTGTCTGCCTCCCAGCGTGACAGATGGGTAGCCATGACGAATCTCTCTTTGTCTGCTCTCCCCCTGCCTGTTGTGCTGAGCTTCGTCTCTTTAACTGTGATTGTTGCAAAAATGGGAAGTGCCACTTTGCTGATGGAGTGACATGTCATTTCCACTTTCCTGCTTGACACACACACACACACACACACACACACACACACACACATACATACCACACAGATAACAACCACTGACACATGTAGGTGACACACACACACACTTCCATTGCGCTGACTTGGTCACGATGTCACACGCCACACTGACAGGCTGCCCTTGTTGAACACTCAAGGTTGGCTGTGAGCATTTTTGTCAAGCTGTCGTTACAATGATGTAAGGAGTGACTGTTAGTCGACTTGTTTATTTCCGATTTCCTCCTCCCCTCTTTTTCTCCTCGCTCTGTTTCACATCTCTCTCTCCCTCTCTGTGTCACACAGTGTCTGTTTGTAGCCTCTGGAAAGGTGACGGCCGCTCAGCTTTTGGAAGAAGGCCGCAGGGATCCATCCTCCTCGCGTCACTTGCCCTTGAATGTGTCTCCCTTCCTATCGTCTCTCTAAACACTCTTCATTCACGCTGAATGAATCTGTGACAGTGAAGCGTGACAGCGGGCATATTTTGAATGGAGGGATATTATATGTGAGTATAACAAATTAAAGGGATTCAGGGGGAAGTCCTGGCATCTCGTTTCATCAAGCAGGCCAAATAAATGTCAAGTAATTACTCTCTTCTTTAAATGAAGATGCATGGCGGAAACAATTCGAGGCATTTTCACAGTGGACGTCTTTACTGTAGCTGTTAAGAATAATAATAATGAATGGAAATAATTCATGAGATTTCAGTCTCTCATGAATCACCACCATTGTGATCCATTGTGTCTGAAAGATGAAGGGTTGGTTTTTGTTTTGATACTGAAATTGCGGGAGTAGGAAACAATTGATGAAATGACTGCGTATGATGTGAAAGGTGCTGGTTACAGCAAACTCTCAAACTTTGCAGATCCCTACAGCACCACTGAATTGTTTTCTTGTTTTACAGCCCACAACTTCACTGGTTTCCTCGCCCGCACTGTTCACATCATGTTATTTGTCGTCAAAGCAGCTTTGTGTCAATGACAGTAGCTCCACAACCCGACTGTGAACCACCTGTAGCGACAGCACCATGCAGCAGACGGCTAATGTTAGCAGCTAGGTGGTGAACTTTAGCAGCTAAACAGCTAAATATGTCCTTCAGCAGTTGGTGGAGAACAAGAAAGAGCTAACAGAGAGTAAATATTGGACTTGAATTCTCCAGGTGGACACAATCCTGACTTCAAGTGAAGTTGCTCCATGTTGGCTGGATGTTGAAATATGCAACTGTTTGCTGACACGTTTAGTATATCAACATTATAAAGGAATAAACTGAATCATTGTGACAACGCCAGCAACAACACTCATCTCCACTTGTTTATTTCTGTCATTTTCAGCTATAACTGTGTGTAAAGACACACACACACACACACACACACACACATAATTATGTTTATATACATACATGTGATTTACTCTAAAACATATCAATGTTGTGTTTACATTTTGTTCCGCTGGACTGAAGTGCTCAAAAACACAATCAATTGCTGCTATAAAGCACGAGATTGCTAACCATATGGTCACCACCACCTGTCAGTATTCAGTAATTTGTATTTGTATGTCATATTGGCTCTGCTGCTTTACATGCTTCACTATTAAGAGCTAAGCGTGTACACACAGAAGTGGTGTTACATCTGGTAGCATCTACTTCAGCGATTTATTTGTATTTTTTCTCTGCCTTATTTATTTATTATTGTTTTTATTATTATGTTTATTATTTATTAGCGACATGAGAGACCTGGCCAAAGTGTCTGTCATGTTTGTTTCCTTTGTGTGTAACTTTCAATGTAGGGATATCCTCTAACACATGGTTCATGGTCTCTACGATAACAGAAATCTAACTTCCTATCTGTGTGTCTTTCTCTGTATGTGTGTGTGTACTTTTTGTGTATAGGATTGCTGAGGCAGAGGAAACTCCTGTAGCTTAAAAGGGCACGGCAGGCAGAGGGGACTGAGCCAGTTGCAGCAGCTGCCCTGGAGATGTCTCAGATGATAATCATCCACACTCATGTTGTTGACTCAGACTTCCAGGGCTTGGCAGGTGATGTGTGCAACCACAAGCCTGTTTGGAGAGAGAACAACGTTCTGTCAAACACATCATGTCACAGAGTTTCTGTTCCCTCATGAGAGAACATTGATAATATCAGTGGAAATCTAACAGCTATGTCGTCCAGACATGGTGGCTAATTTGTGCTGATGCTAATTACCCAATTGTTCCTGCTTATTTTCAACAGAAGAGAGTTTTTTTTTGTTGAACTTGGGTCAGATCCAGGCCCTACTGAACATGCAAATCCTTTTTCTGGGGCAGCAACGGCCCTGCTGTGTCACACCTGGTTATGCTGAGGCTGATTCGCTGGTGGTGCACCTGGTTTGTTTTTATGAAAGCAGATTTATGAATGTAGCTCTGTGTTTGTGGTACAGGGAATGAGAGCATGGCGGTCTGATTATAACAGCTAATGAGTCAGTGCTGAGACAAGAACGCATCATGGAAAGTGTCAGCGGCACATCATCCACAGGCATCTGAGTCTGTGTATGTATGTATGTAAGTGTCTGTGTGTGGGTATGATGTAGGCTATTTTTGGGGACACATTTTGGATTTAAGGCCAGTTATTTGGGGACGGCTGGTTCAGCTCAGGACAAAAGCTGTGTCCTCAATAGGCAGCTGATTGTTGTGTAAGTGTTTAGGTTTATGGTTAGGGTTCAGGTTGAATGAGTTGTGGATATGGTCATGGTTTTATGAATCAGATGCCTGTCACACAAAAAATAAGAAGAACCACATTCTTGGGAAATACACTTGAAGTTTGCTTAAAGGAGACATGTTATGCACATTTTCAGGTTCATAATTTTATTTTGTGTTACTCTTAGAATATGTGTACATGCTTTAATGCTCAAAAAACACATCACTCTTCTCACACTGTCCAGTGCTGCAGCACTGTATTCCCTCCTGTCTGAAACACTCGGTTGTCACAAATCACAGACGTAAAGGCGGGACTACTGACGAGGCGTTTCAGGAGCAGTGTGTTCTGTGGGAGAGCGCAGCTTCTGTTGGTACGGACTTTGACCTTTTTAACATTCAAGATCTTTCACATGCACGAGAGCCTTTAAAACACTGAAGGAAAGGAAAAGAAAAAAACTAAAAAGCACAATAGGTCTCCTTTAAGTTTACTTAATAACATGAACTTGGCTATAATTTTGTTTTGTAAGGGCAGCGTCCCAACTATTTTGAAAGCGATCAACATGACACCTAAAAAAGAGAAAAGTGACGAAAAGGCCCACAGCTGAGAAAATGTTATAGTGTCTGGTGCGATGAAAGACAAAGACGGGGCTGATGAGTCACACCAACGTTGTTGGTATGTATGACAAGACACAGCATTAGCCCAGTCATGTCTCCATCAGCCTGTCCCTCCCTCGCTCTCAGTATTTCTCTCCCTCTCTCCCAGATGTTGATCTGAGCTACCAGGACCACCTCATGACACAACAGAGCACCGAGCCCCAGGACGTATGACGGAGAGAGGGTTTGATCTGGTTGTCTGCACTGAGTACTCATAGATATGGTGTCCATTGTGTGCTACATTCATCCATTGTATTGTTCTGAATTGTTCCACAGGCAGTATTACTAAAATATTCTGGCTAGGTCTCAGCCAAGGTCTGTCTTTCAAAAGATTTCAAATGATATACCCATCCAGTTAATGCGAAACCCCAAATATGCGGCCTGTGCCTCGTGAAGCATTGCAACCTATTATTTACTTATTACAGAATATACTTGTTTAGGTTTATTTTAAAAGTCTGGAGGAATTCTGTTACAAAATATGTTAGAAATATCCAATATGACACAAACTGGAGCTGTTTGGTTCTACAGGAGCTTTTAGAGCCACTCACAAACATCAGCTAACTTTTACGAGACACATTTGTGATTCATCTGTTATATATATATTATATATGACATATTATTATCCACCTCAGAAACATCTGAGCACTGACAAATTACATAGAAAATGTGTCTGAGCACAAAACAACAACTTGTTTGTACTGCAGGAGAGCACAAAGCGATGGTGACAAAATGTTTCTTCTTTTATTTTAATTTGGGGCCTTTCATTTTGACCTACTTGCATTTCCACACATCATTAGATGGAGCTGCTGCTCAGAGGCTTTCTGAGCCGAAGTGCTTTGTCAGCTGCATTCTGCCTCACGGGAGAGACGAAGGAAGCTAAAGGAATACACCTGCTGTGGGGGCACATTAAAAGTTTTCATCCCCCGTCGTCCCCCACAGCTCCTGTAAGTGAAGGTGTCCGCCTTTTTTCAGCGTCATCGCAGCTCCGACCCCTCAATTAACATATCTGCACACCGAATGACTGCTGTGATGATAGAGATGACGCTAATACAAGGATAATGACTAACTCTCCTTCTTCTGCTGCTCCGTTAATCCTCGAGGATTGGCTATAATACTGGAGCACGAGAAGGATAATTGCTACGTCAACACCACCAGCAGCCCCGCTCCCTCCTCTTACAGTAGAGGAGGAAAAACTGTGCGAGTGGAATTCAAATTCAGTGTGTCGCAGGTACATCGCTCGCAGAGTACGAGTGTGAGGGCGTGAGAGTGTTGTGTTTGTACGTACAACATGTGTGCGTGTGCATGTTTATATAATAGCTGTGTAGTCGTTTTGTAAAACTAGAGTTCATGCATGCGTGTGTGTGTGTGTGTGTGTGTGGGTGTGTGCGAGGCTCTGTGGGTTTCGCATTTGTGTAAAAGAGTATCACAGACATTCCTTTGTTATTTCATGCTTCCTTGTCTCAGAGCATCCTCCAACCAGCCGCGTCTCCTTCAACAACAACAACAACAACAACATGAGTAAAGCTGCCACCCGTCCAATTAGACATGAGAGCGGGACAGTGTAAGATCTGGTACGCCTGACACCCAACGTCATTCACACCTCATCATATCACACTAATGAGAGGTTGGCCCCGGGTGACGGTGTTCATGATGATGAAGGCGTCCCGTTTTCGCCCGCTCTATCAGCCTCTGATCTGCAGCGGCTTGCTCTCTGATCCATTTGGTGCTTTGTGGCTCTCTGACTGTGGTCAACAGGAAATGAAGAGGGGTGATTCATGATGGGAACACTGCAGTGTCCTCAACGCATGTCTTAATAAAGCCTTTGTGATGCGACTTGATGTGTTGGTGACTAGCTGGTGAACATAGTGGAGCATTCAGCAGCTGAAGGGGCAGATGTTATTGTGCAAATAAATCATAATGAGGCTCCATAACTGCTGGATGTGTACGCTCAACACATCCTCATACCTAAATGATGGAATAGTTCGTTTGACAAAAAAAATATCACTTTCCAAAACGACATGACCGTTGCAGCAACAGGCAAACAGAATATTTGTCATTCCGTCACAGTTTGGTAGGAGTTAGGCACTAAAACTACCTGGCTAGCATTAGGAAAACATTGTGGTTTGGGTAGTGTAGTCGCAACATACCTATGTACTCTCTAATATGGCCAAAATGTAGGGCCATGCCAATGTAATTCATATGTTTTCCACTTCTGGTCGCCACGAACAACCAAAAAACCAAATGAATTCTCATCATGACAACTCGTATCTTGCTAGCGATACCAGCAAGAATCATATCCTGATAATATCTCACATCATTCATAAACTATTGGCCAAGCAAAGCTGAATACCTTGCACTGAATGAAATGCATTAGTGAGTGAAAGCTTGTATGCAACAGTACAAACTGAATGATGGTCTTTCATTTCAACGAATGGACTCTTTTATTTTACCTTCATTGTTTGATACCTACCGGAGGAAACGTGGCTGAAACCAGAGCACCGTCACGTTACAGATTGAAATAAAAGTGTGAATACCAGAATCAAAGTATTTACGGCATAATTCAACATTTTCAGGAGGGTTTAACAAACACATTTCACTTTGGTTGAAACAATAATACAGAAAGTAGTCAGATCAAACAAGCGAATTACGAGTTAGCAGCTCTTTGTTCCTACCCAAGCAGCCAATCTGATGACGCTCTGCGCCCCAAAAACAACCACATCTGGCAGCCAGCAGGCCTGACTGTGGGGGGCATTTTTTGTTTCAGGCGAGGGAGAACACACAACGTGTTATGAGGACAGAGGAAGACGTGCAGAAGTGAAGTAAGGCTCTTCACCCCGTGGATGACGCTCTGAGGCGGGCCGTGATTTTGGAGGGTCACTTCCTGTTACATCAGCCAATTTGGGGTGGTGGGTCACCCTGCCATCTCAGTCCCTAGAGGCCTGCCTCCTTCTTCTGCTGCTTGAAAAGAACTGGGGGAGAAAGTCAGCGAGGGCTTTGTGTTTTGGTGTGTGTGAGTGTGTGAGTGTGTGTGCGTACATGTGCATGTGAGTGTTTTGACAAAAGAGCATGAGTCACCACTTGATTATATATTAAAGCTTCTTCTTTGTGTGAGCTGCTTCTCTTTTTTTCTTCTGCTTCCTTTGCCCTGTGTTTGTGCCCGCAGCCCATCTCTCTCTCTCTCTTTCTAATTGACTTATGCTCTCTCTCTCTCTCTGAATGTGTGTTTGTGCCAACGGGTTTGTCAGGGTCTCTCAGTTTTCTTACTCCATCTGTCTCACTCTCTTTTTGCTTGAGTGTCTGTGTTTTTTGCCCATAGGCTTCTCTCTCTCATCTCTCTCTCTCTCTCTCTCTCTCGCTCTGTGTGTGTGTGTGTGTGTGTGTGTGTGTGTGTGTGTGTGTGTGTGTGTGTGTGTTTCAGTGTGTCATGACTCAAATATGAGTCGCAGCGCCGCCCATTATGATGTATTTTATGTCAGTTGATGACACTGAACAATACATTTTTTAACGATACCTTTTTTTCTGTCCCAAACGAGTGTTGCTCATGTTGTGTGATGGGAATACAGTATTTCATCATCTGTGTTGAAATTGTTCATTTACTGTTCTTCAAGCACACACACACTGAAACATTCATCTTAATGCTGTCTGACGTTAATATTGAGCCATGACATGTTTTGAGTCAACCAGACAAAATGAAATCAAGAGGCGGGGCTTTGACGCTTTACTTGACTTGTCATTATACTTTGTTTCGTATAAAGTGACGCCAGTGGGCAGGTGTCGAATGATGATGTCACTCGTAACCTTGCGTCAGGCAGAGTGAAGCAGACAAAGGAGGGGGTTTTGCTGTCTGATGCTGGGTGGTGATGTATGGCTGCAGGGCTCCTGCCGCTGGTGGCTTGAGCCACAGTCTGACATCTTTGAAGTGTTTGCTTTGAAGAGAAATAACTCTGAGGAAAATGTGCACTGCCTGAACTTTGAAGTTCAGGATCAGAACAGATATTTTATGGGGATACTTTGATTCTAAAATGTAAACACAAGTGACATTTGACCTCTGACAGTTAAGTCAAGTAGTTTTCTTTTATCGGTGTCTTTGTGGCATTTGTAAATTCCTATTTGATAAAATAAAAATATCTCATATGTATAACTAGTATAATTAGATATAATAATACAATATTAATTTGCATTACTAAGGGAAGTAATTACCTGTGTTCCAGACTCTCTGGATTACCAGACACATTTCCCATTTGTTTAGCAATTAAAAGCCTTGTGATGTTTTGCTCGCTGACAGTTGTTTACCAATTTGCAGAAACGACCAATCAGATCTGTGTAGGATTAAGAATAGGGACACCATTTCCCTAATTACCTGGCTAGCTAGCTACATGCATGGAAAATAGCAATAGAGCCACGGCCTTAAAAGCAACCACCAACACAGTTTCTGTGCTGGCAGGAAAGTATGTCTGATTGGTTGAAGCAAAACTAAACTTAAACACCTACCGAGCACATTATTATGGATCCAACTGGATTTCTTGTGAGACCCGCCCTGCTTCGCCTGTGATTGGTTGGCTTCGTTGGTTGCATTCTCTATGCTTGACTCAAACTCACACAGTAGATCTGGCTGTATCTGTTTTTCTTGTGGCTCTGATGTGATGGTTGATGAGCTGTAGTTTTCTAGGTAAACACGCCGACCTCTTCGACCTCTCTCCCGGTCATCTGCTGCTCCTCTCATCAGGGTCACTCATCCTCCAGAGCTGCTCTTCCAGGCTCTGCTGCCTGCTTATGTTTTAAAAACTAACCATGAGAAAAACACAGTCACAACTTATTAACACCAGACAGCCACTGAACATACAGTTAGGAAATAACACGCTAAATAGCTAACTCATTTTTGTTTTTTTTTGTGGTCTGATTGAATAGTAAATTCATCTGAGCCCACAGTCCTCCCACCCTCATCCAGCAGACTACCAGGGCCACAAAAATCTCTTTCAGATTTTCAACATAACCGCTTTTCTCTCCATGTCCCATCAAAAAACCTGATGGATGAAGTTAGCACTAGTCTCTAGTATTGAGTTTTGCTCTTCTTTAGTTTGTTTACACATATCTCGGGGCGTACGGTATCTGCAGTGGAGTCGGATGTTTTCAGCCTTGCCGGATGTTTCGACACAGTAGCCTGCCTGTATTTGTCTACAGCACATTACCGTGAAATTACTTTGTCAGTCATTTACTATGGTATGAAATTGCACAACCAGTGTGATGTTGTTTTTGTGCCTGTGTGATGGATCTTATGCAATGAATAAACGCCATGCACTTTACACAACACAGGTTCTCAATGACAAGCCATGTTTTGGCTGCATGTAACCTTCAGTTTGGAGTTCTGGGTTCTGAACCTCTGCATAACATTTGGTAAAGTCAAGGGATCTTTACCTGTTCGTCTTTGTTTTAGCATTGTGATTGATCGGGACATTAAAGTTGCAATGCTTATGATTTTATTGGTTAAACAAGCACAGGAAGTGCTGACACTCTTATAACCTGATCAGCTTGCTTATGCTGTGTTTCAGTATGTCACACAGACTGCATCCATTTACATTCCTTCAACATGAGTCTCCAAATGTGGTTCCATCACATAACAATGCAGTATATTGGTTTCACAGTTTGTAAATTCATGTGTGGAGATGCCACCAGGGCCCCTCCTCAGCTGAGCGCTGCCTGTTGTGATGTGCGTCATCCAAGAACGCTTTGAAGACTCACGCAGTTCATGTATTGACAAAGAGGCAGCAATTGCACCCACATGTGCACAGACACACACAGAAATACACACCCTCCTGCTCTCATGCCTCACTATCTCTGTCACACATATTCTGAGGTGTATGCACACACACATTGAGGCTCTGCCTCTCGCCCGCTCTCTTACGCACATACACATTCATGCAGAGCAGTGCTAACCGTATGCAGAGGTAAGCGTATGTTTAGTGGTATATGATTCAACCATCAATGCAGAAGAGCGCTGCATATGTCAATACAGCCCTCCTCCTTGTCTTCGCCCAACACCGCCAACTAAAACCAGCTTTACGTGATGATACACCTCCATACGCAAGCAAGGAGCTCAAAATAACACCCTGCCTTTCATCTCCTGCTATGAGACCTAACTTTCCTCAAAGGTCCAACCCCTCAGGGCTCACGGGAGGTTACAAAGCAGTGGTGGTAACGATTGTGGCCTTAACCAGCCTGCTCCCAGGAGAGGCTGAGATAACAAAACTCTCCCCAGCTGGAGACTATCTGGGTTTGAGTCATCGAACGCCTGAGGGGGAACGTTGCTGCCTTGGGGAGTCAGGGCAGGTCGTCAGTGTTGCCAGAGACGGCACAGAACAAGAATGGCATCGGAATCTGAGGGTGTGTATCTGACACACAATGACTAGGTGTTTTGGTCAGGTGTTTCAGCAGCGTCACAGTGATGACTTATAAAGATATCACAACATCCATGGTAGAGGTGTTTGTTTAACTTTCATGGAGTTCTGGTTCACCAGAACTAAAGAAGAAAGGAGGTTTATCTAAAAGGTTTTATAAATGTCATAGAACCACATAAAAAGGCCTTTAATTTAGATTATTTCTGGGTATTTTAGCCTTAAATTGATGGTGTATCCTCAAAAGGGAGGACAGGAAATGTGGGGAGAGAGTAAGAAGGATATGAACATGCAACAAAGGTCCTCAGCCGGATTCAAACTGGAGGTGTTGTGGTTACTGTACATGTTTTTGGTAACTTTCCTTTGCGTAGAAAATTACCTTTTTTTGTATGAAATTGTGCAAAGATTTGGGATATTCAAAGCAGCTGTCCAACAAACAATTTCATCATGTTAACTTATAATAGAAAAGTCAGACACACAACATGAGCTATAGTGATGGCCCAACCCCAATACATCCCTTGCCCCTACACCGCTACTACTTAGCCCTCCAAACGAGGTTTCTATGTATTATGGTTCTTTGTTTTATGTCAAGCATATAACAATCACTTCTAGTTTACTAGCGTCTCTGAAGCTAGTTACTGTAGCTAGCTAGCTAACGTGACATTTTTATTGCTGATTGGTGCGTGACGGCCCTGCATGTTTCCGTGTTGTATCTTCTGTTGTGTCTGAATTAATGACAGCAGTGTTAATAGTTTGGACAAACTTGCTGACAGATTGATCATCGTGATCATGTCAGTCATAAACACAAACACAGGTGACTCACGAAGAAGACATGTGCGTACACGACACAACGGGCGTGTCCAGGTGAGTATTTGAAGGTTGGTGCGTGTACGAGCAAAGGCCATGTTCATCGAGTGCTGTTTAGTGGACACGCTCTCTCTACTGTATGTCGGCAAACTTTTGTCAGTACGTGTGTGTCACATCGTAAATCACTAATCTGCCCTACCTGTTAGAGTTGTTTACACTCGCTAATCTGTGTAAGGCTTCCAGACTGAAACACAATAACATAGCACTAGTAAATCTTTTCTGTGCCAAGGTTGAGCTCATCAGGATCAACTCCCAGAATCAACGCCATTTTCCTCAACCATCACCACCACCAGTATTTAGACTCAATCAGGAGGACTCACAACTGAATGTACAGTGTGTAAGCAGTGTGTTTACAGAGTTACTGTAAATAGCAGAACTGTGACAAATTCTAACCAAAAAGACAGTGATACAATGTAATGGATAGGTCATTGGGGAAGAGAGGTAATTTGTAGGAGTCTTGTTAATGGCACAGAGCTGTCACGGCTGAGTCATAGAGCTCAGCCTCGCCTATGAGCAGTACTCCCTGTGTTGTTAATGAAGGTGTCATCGCTCCTGCCTGCAGGGTATGAAAGTAGTTGTCTCATGTGAAACTGAACTAAATACTTGTTCAATCTTTATTTAACTTCAAATGTTTGCCCAGCACACCCTCTATTTTCTTCAGGCACTATCACACCGAACAAAGTCCCAAAAAGTTTTGTGAAACAAGCAGAAAAAATGTGGAAAAACTTTATTGTGAAAGCATTATATGGCAGTTGTTACAGGCATAGTGTGACATTTGGGGAAATACTCTTAATACCAGGGGTTGAGCGTGTACTTAAACATGCATCACCTGAGTAAAATGTCTCAATAAAGTTTGAAGTTTATTTAAATTTTATTCAAGTTTATAAAAAACATTCTCGGTTCTCTTACTTTTGTGATCAAAAATGGCTGAAGGTCAGTCCTGAGGCTTTTCTTTAAACAGTTTTCAGACTTAAATTATCAACTTCTGTTTGGTTCTGCCCACTTCCTGTTTAAGCACCACCCAAGCCCAGAATAAGCCACGCCCATGCAGAGTATGTGTACGGATACAGATCATTTAGTTGGCTGAACAGATACAGATAGTGGTGTAATTGCTCATCCAACATCTAAGGTTGATTTGCGGAGAGTTAAAGATAGAGCTCTGTTCAACATTCTGCCTAATGGCAACTTTAAAGGTCACTAATTATTATTGTTTAATCAGTAAGAAACAAACAAAGTGTAAAAGCTGCAGGGTGTTTTACAGAGTGGGATGCCAGACTATTACTTGTGTTAGCTAAGCTAGCCGGCTGCTGGCTGTAGTTTTACATCTAAGGGACAGACATGAGAGTGATATCAATCCAACTCAAATAAGCATAATACCCAAACTGTTGAGTTGTGATCATGATTAAGTAAGAACAACTCGAGTCATGAAAACGTCACAGAATAAAGTTTCTGTGCATCATTTGAACCTGTTGAGGGTTGCGTTGGAAAGTTTCTTCTGCAAGTTTCCACATGTGTTTTGAAAATAGCCAATGACGTATGAAATTTGCACGTGAATAAGCAACTTTCATGTGATTTTACGTGACATTATTTTCTTTCCACATGTTAAAGTTTTAATTGACATGTAAAACTGTAATTTTAACATGTGAAAAGGTAAATGTCACATGGAACGCATTCATAAGCCCCGACCATTCCTGGAAAAGTGTGAGAAAATGATGTAGGAAAAGGGACTTGAAGGTGATTTCCACGTGGTGTTTCACTTTCAAACTTGTGTTTCTCCATATGTATCACTCTGACTTTTCAAAGCAGGGAGCACATGCTCTATATTTAAAGATACCAAGCTTATTTCATGAGAAAATGACATTCAATAAACACCTGTACGCTGTCACAGGACAACCACATCCCCTTTTCATTTTCATCAGCTGTTCAGTACCTGCTTATGTTCATACTGCGGTCACAAACCCAGAGTAAATAGTTCATGTTTCAGGATGAATTTCATCAAAACCTGTTTTCTGTAAAACCAGAGCTCTGGAGCATCAGCCAGCTGGCCGCTATCAGCACCTCTACCCATATGGGATCCCATTTGCTACTGTATATCAGCGTCGTCATCCTCATCCTCACCGACACTTCTCCCCGTTATGATCGTCCTCTCGGATCACACCCAGTTTAACACCCAGGTAGGCTGCGTGCGCACCGTCCGGCTCTGCGTGACGCGGGTTGAGCTGTTGGCTCGGAGCTGCGGCCTGCTGGGAAGAAGCAGAAGCCAGAGCAGTGGAGGAACAGATTGGACCAGATTACTCACTGTTGTCTGAGTCTGAGGCAGGCCTGTTTGTGCAGGATGTTGGTGGGTAAACAGGGAGAATTAGAGGCCTAGAGTGTTGAGGCCTAGATACCCCGCAGCACGTCTGCTTCCTTCCCTCTAGAATCTAGATGATTTGACAGGGGGTGTCCACCATGCGAGAGGAGATACAAATCAAGTGAGAAAGAAACATGATTTAGCAACAATAAAAGAACTGAAGGAAAACTTGCTACATCTTTACAAGTTTGATGACAATATGAGTTTTTTGTAGCTACAGAAGTACACACTGTTAAACTCAACTGTAGACAGGTCAAAATGTCTAGAATACATTTTTAGGTGGGACGAGCCCTCACAGATGTCTTTTCGTGACACAAAGATTGCAGAGCCCAAAATGTCTGGGTGGTTTGGTGGGCTGATGCTATTAATTTGAAAAACTACAGGTCTTTGTTCATGACTGAAAGCAACCAAAGGATTTTTTAGGGACAGTTATATTAATAAACTATGCTTTTAAAAAGTGATGGAGACAACACTGGTGAAGATATGTTCCTAGTGTCCCCAGTGTAAATGAACCCTATGGATATCATTTTAAAGTAACTACAGCCTGGTCCTTTCTTCATTTGCCTGAATTGTCTCTATTGTTATTATAAATGTTAGAAAACTCAACTTTTCTTATCTGGACACGTATAGACTGACATTTTGGTAAAACAGACTTCAGACCTGTCTCCTGAAATGTATGTGTATGTGCAACTACTTGATCAGGAAACAGTTTTTATCAACATGCACTCTGTAAAGTTGTAAAATGTTCATTTTGAACTCTGAACATTTTGACAGACACCCTCAGTGTTTGGTTATGGTGACGGATTGTAGTCTTTGTAAAGTATGGAAAAAGGCAGTGAGAAAGGACAGGGCCTGTTTCACTTCTCCATTTTTAACAATGATTTTCCCCGAAGGAATAGTTTGACATTTCGGAAAATATGCTCACTTTCCCATGAGTATATTGATGATTAATGAGTGTATTTCCCAAAATGTCAAACTATCAATTTAACCAAAGTTTTACTATAAGTTAAGCAAACTTAAAGCAGCATTATGTAGAAACTGTGACACTGTGGTAAATACAAATCCCAGGTCTGTAACAATTTGTCAGATGAAATGTAGCTGCTAACTTGTATGTTGAAGTAAACATGTATGTAACGCTGTGATCCTACCCTCTCACTGAAGTTACACAATGCAGAAACAAGTAACAGGAAGGCGGAGTGACTAGGACAGAGACACCATTCACCATATTACAAGACTCTGTACCATCAACATGATTTGAAGCTGTTATTTTCAGGTAAAAACAATACATGATGTTGCTTTAACAATGATTTTTCCCAAAGGAATAGTTTGACATTTTGACAAATATGCCAACTCTCCTGTTAAAAAAAAGGAAATGAGTGTATTTCTCAAAATGTCAAACTGTTCATTCAAACAAAGTGTTACTACAACTTAACCAAACTAACCAAAGAGATGGAGGCTGCAAACCATGATCTCTGGTGTATCACGCTTTGGTCATCCACCCTCTGACTGTATCCTACTTAATAAATCAGTATTTAAAAGTTATGAAGGAAAAGCAATCTGTGCTTGTGCTGTTGTAGCACACTGCCATGGTTGTACAGGTTAGTTAGACACATTGGGTATGAATTTAAGTGCTTAACTTTAACTGAACTATGTGTGTATTATGAAAGAGGACTCTTCAAGATCATAACACGAGGCAGAAACGTTCATGATACAGCTGCTGATGGCTTTAACATGGAAATATTCAGCAAAAGCACGCTTACTGTTACTGAGAGCAGCTCATGTGATGTGCGATGTTTGCTCAAAACTGCACGACTCATTCAGAAACTCTCACACACTCGTGACCACGCCTGTGACTTCCTGGTCAACGCTGTGCAAATTTGGATATTTAAATGATTCCTAACAGACTTCTTTGACTAAGCAAGTGTACAATAGGAAGTGACACTTCTTCCAAAGAAACAGGATCTGCCTCAGGAAACTACAGTCCTTCCTCATCATAGATCAACAATGACATGTTTGTCTTTCACTGGACGGCACTAAACATGGCCGTAAATCCTGCACAGGACCACAGACTGACGCATACTGGGCTCATGTGTCATATAAATAATAATATGCAAAGGATTTCTCACTTATTTCCTCATCATGCTTATTTCCTGTGCACACACACACCCAAATCTCTCTCACACACACACACTCTCAGATGCATGTGAAGTCATTGACAGGACTGAGTTTTGTTGCCAGTTTCGGTGGAACTGAAGCATTCCCCTTTAAAAACACCATTCATGCTGACAGGCCCTGATGACACAAAAACACCCTGTGGTGTTCACATTCATCTGTTTATGGTTACCGCAGACCACATCCACTTAAAGTGGAACTGAAATGAAAAGTGCTTCTCTAACCATTTTAGATTACGTCCAAACAAATCTATTTCTTTGTATTTCTATATCAGAGTTGGTCGTGATTTCTTCCTGTAAAAGTAAACGTCATGTACTTCTTGACTCCATGAAGCACAAGGGTGATGATACAGTAAGTGATTTGATTTATGAATCTCATTCCTAAAGCGTCAGTATTTCGCAACTTGGGATAGAGATTCAAAAATCAACTTTCCTACAACGTGGACCTTTAAAGGTAATTTCATTGTTTCTATATGTGTAAATATCCTTAATTAGACATTAAAAGGCAAAAAATAAACATAATTACTGTGTGTTAACAGTAATGTTAGGCACCCCTGCTGCTGGAATATTACCAGTTTGTGGTTTTACAGTGCATAATGAAAATATATTTATGGTGGTGCGGGCACGTCTGAGCACTTGCGTTGGGGAGGATGCAATGTTATATCGATGATGTCACAGGAAGGTTTGACAAAGTATTGGCTGGCCTCATTATTGCAGTCAATGAAGCCACAACCAGTTTCTGTTATCAAAAAAAACCCTTCACATTCTTAATGATATTAATATCATTATCTCTTCGGTCTAATCTAACTCTAATAACACAGCTGCAAACTGGGATTTAACTCCACTGTTGCCGTGCATCTGCCTATTTAACTTCCTAACCCACCTTTTTGTTTGTTTGGAGTTCTGGAGGGTTAGGTCGGATCCGAGCCAAGTCACACAATAACACAGACATATTAACACTCCCGTGTTCTGAGCTAAAAATATTGTTTTGTCAATGGAGTCTGGTGGCTGTAAAGAGAGTGATATAACGGCAGTGTCTGGTTCAATTAACAATCTTAGTCTTTCACAAAAGGTCCATCTCAGCACAGATCCTTTTCACTATGTTGTCATAAAAACCTGAAGCTATCAGTGACACAAGCAAGCACTTTTAGTGGACGTAATGTTACTTTGATGGGCACACTTGCTCTCAAGCATTACAGCCCCGGCTACTGGCTGAGGCAATCTACTGGACCAATTTCAAACCTATTTGTACCTATTAGTCATTTGTGAAAAATTGTATCCCTTAAACTTGACTAACAGGTTAACTAGAGCCAAAATTACACATTTGTGGATCAGGAGCTATTTGTGTGTGGATCACAGAAAGGCGAAGCGAATTTCTCAAAATCACGTCATCAGCAGAAGGAATGAATGTGTGTATCGCTCGATCCACAAATTCAGATTCAACACTTCACACACAGATTTGCAAATCTACAAATGACATTTCCTCAAAAAGTATCTTTACAAATTACAAACGATATTAACAAGATAACATTCATTTAAATGCCAACTCAGAAGTCACTGGTAAGGATTTTCGATGTTTGTGGATAGCGAAAACTCATTTGCAAATCGTGGAATATTTGTGGATCATGGTTCACGCGTTTACAAATAGTTTTGAGACAATCACTCTCCATACTCTAATGTCCCCCGGCAGCTCTGTCTGAACCCTCTGTGATATTCCTGCTGAGCAGATAGCTTCACTTGTTGCTAAAGTAGCTGCTAACTAGCTGTACTGGGCTCCAAGTGAACAGGACCAGTGTCAGGTCCAAACACAAACTCCAAGACAAACTGCCAGTTTGACGACAGGAAATCTGGTATCAAGGTGGTTGATGGCGTTGAGCTGCTGTTAGACAGTTGCCATTTGCTTGTTTAGTCCTGCAGCTTAGTCCAACATTAGCAGTCCTATTAGCTGACTAACCGGGGCCATATGAACATTAGATGACAGAAGCAGTGTAACTCAGCCTTACTCTCATTTAGCACCTACGTAACGAGCTACAATACCAAGTCCCTCATTTCATACAAGAAATGCGTAAGTATGCAGAAGCAAATGTCAGTCTGCCTTCTGTTTCAGCTCGGCTTTAAACACATGTACTGCATCTACTGTTTGTCTTTATATTGTGAGAAAAATACTTCATTTTCCTTTGACTCGATCTCCTTTGACTTTAAAAAGCCTTCTAGAAAGATATTTAAAGCCTTCAGCCTTTAAATATCTTTACTACGTGTACAAAATTACAGTTATTCATTGGATTATATGACCAATTGTTCTGACAGCCCATTATTCTGAACCCAGTGGTCCGAAAGAAAAATGTCCCGTTGGACGGAAAGTTTTGTCTGTATTTTGTCTGACAGCCTGTTATTATGAAAACAAATACCCGCTCTACTGAAGGCCTGTTGTTCTGGAAATCAACAATCTCCCTTTGTTTTTTGCCATTAATAGGTTAGTGTCTGGTAAACATTAGGTTTATGGTAATTTGTTGGGTGTAAGGCCAGAGAGAAAGTCTATTAATGTCAACCTCCTGCTGATTCATTACAATGGACGAGACCAGCAGTCACTGAACTAACCACTGTAGTGTGTATTTTCGGAGCAATGGGCATTTGTTTTCCGAAATTTGGCTGTCGTAAGAATGGCACGGCACCTGACTTATTAAACTTTAAGAATTGAAAGGAGTTTAGATGTTAGCCTTGACAGGCAGTACAGCTGAACTGATGGAGAGGCTGGAACTGGATGGTCATGCTTGGAAAAATTAAATGAAATAGCTGACTATGTAACATTCCTCCTTGCCAGACATTTAACCACCAGTTACCACAGTGAAGATGATCAGGCTGAATGATGTCATACTGTATATTTACTAAGCCAAACAAAGTAAGGATCTTTTGTAAATATGAGGTTAAAATAGCTGCAAATCCTGTCTCTAGATAAATAAATGTTGTGTTTGGCTTGGTATCCAGGCTTCACTACCCAGCCTCAGACCTCCGAACAAAAGCGAGTCCATTTCCTGTTGTAGAGGAAGTACATGGCTGGTTGTGTGTCACTTACGTGAGCGGGGACAGGAAGAGTTCGTTGGCCAACAGGAAACTGTTCCCTCCTGCATGCCAAACATTGTGCACAGCACTGTTTGGACGACCTTTCTAATCACATCTGTGCTGAATCCACAGTTTTGTTTTACTCCTGAACTTGTCAGTCCTGTTTTTTGTTGATTTGGCTTTTAAAAATAACCCAAGTTTTTGCAGGATTTGGTGGTACACCTGCAGATGCTCACATTTACTGCCTCGGCAATCTGTATTATTTTCATTATCATCACAGGAAAGAGCTATTCTAACATGTGGGAAAAGTCAAAACAGTTTCCATAAAGTATTTTTTCTTTAAGCGAAAACAGAATAAGATTCCCAGAAAGGACAGCCCCCACTGTATGCTGGGAAATCAGATTTAATGAAGCCTCAGGATTTCAAAACTTGTTTAACAGGTTGTTGTTATATCTTGTGAAGTATTATTTAACAAACAGAAGTCACACAGGAGGTCATGAAGAGAACTGAACCGGTCAGAAGATTTTATTTCTTAATTGTTTATTTCATAATTTACAGCAGTTCTTCTTTTTACCTTCCTGTTGTCAGGCTAAAACAAAGTGTGTGTGTAATGTGTTGAAATGTATTCAGAGCTTCTCTTCACCACTTTGTTGACATTTAACAGAGTTTCTCATGCTCTGGTTGTGACACAGATGTTACACCTGTTTTCTCTTCAGGGGAATTTAAACTTTGAAACTGCCACCTCATTTGATCAGGGAAGTACAGAAACCACACTGCAGTTTGAGCCCCGAAACTGAAAAAGTGCTTTTGTTCTTTCTGTCATGGTGCATTCCGTTACCACAATCGAAATGATGTAACACGATAAAAAAGTTGTTAATTGTTTGAATGAGTTAAGTGCAATGATTCAATCACTTATTAATGTCAGAGAAGAATTTAACACAAAGCCAGATTTATTAAAAAATATATATTCTTGTATTTTTAAAAATGTTTTGATAATGTTTTTATTTCGTTGTTTAGTTCATATTACAGGCATGCAGTTTTGGTTTTCTTTTGTCCATTTGAAGTCAAGTTGTTGTCGTTTTTGATAGAGAGGACAGTTTTATGATGAACAGGAACTTTGTGTGTGCTTCTACAATGTATTGTTACATCTGTTTATATCATCAAAAATGTGTAATTTTACAACATGTCATAACATTTATAATTCAAATTTTAACTAAATTGATTTTGCAATACATCCTGAACTAAAAAACCGAAGGCACTCCAAACAAGATAAGTAGAAAAAACTAGAGAGGAAAATGATTGTTGTGGCTAAATCGTTAAACATGTTTGGACCACTAGGTCTTCATCAGGGCTCCAAACAACAAACAACACGATGTGGCCCCTCCTCTATTAGGCGGCATTCACCTGACCCAATTAATGACATGTCAAGTGAAACTAACAGAAAATAACAACAATTAAATGACAAGAGATTAGGAAAAAAGTTTACATCCAAACATATATACAATCATATACAATATGATACCTCAACAGGCTGTGGAGAAGAGGGAGGCCTGTACAGAAACAATGTTCTCATTAGGACCAGGATAGTTTGACACATCCAGTCTAAGAATCCAAAATGCTTCCCTCAAGTAAATCAAAGGTAATCCCTCCTGATTTAATGATGACATGAAGATCAATTTACTTATTACGTGCTGTGCTACACAGAAAACCCTGGTGATGTCACAGTGATGTCAAAAAAGCTTTGTTTTTGCATTTAGCCAAGTTCTTGGATTTTTAATAATTTTAACAGGCAGAGAGTCGAATAAAAAGACACTCAGACAGGCTTCAAAAGTTTTTGGAGCTTGACCTCTATTAGCGTAGAAAATTGTGAATATTTTGATCTGATTTGCATCAATTTGTTTCATTATTTTACTAATCTTTCTTTCAAAAGTCCCTAAACTTCCTGGAAATGCAATAGTACAATGTAAAAGGAGCTGCGTGACCCAACAGACATCCACCTTTGAGCATTTAGCCTAAAGTTTTACATGATCAAAAGCGAGTCATAACATTTCATGAAAATCTAACCAGAGGACGTGCAGATAATGGTTATGTTGACGTATATTTTTAGTGAAATGATGCTTCAGAACATTCAAAAACTTCTGCTACAAGAAAACCACAGACAGGCCCAAATACCCCCATCTTTCACACATCACAATTGGAATTTGCGTATGCAAACCGTCCACAGAACCACAGGCAAAACTGTGAGAAAATATTTACATTTGGTGTTTTTGAGTCTTGGTTTACGAGAAAGTTCTCATCTCCGGTTTAATTTTAGCTCATGACCGTAACCATGGTCTTGGTTACAGATGTTAAAAAAGTGACTATAAGAGCGTCACGTTATAGATCAACAACTTTAACCTCCTCCATGTCATATATTTGCACGCTGTCAAAGTGTCACCACATTCTCACACAGCCCCTCCTCGTAGACTCTGAAATCACACCAAAAACACAGCAATCAGCTCAGAGTCTCAACGTGACCTCAGACAGTCATCGCCACTGAGGTCAGCATCATCATTACCACGCTGACGATGGCAGCTGCTAATAAGAGTGTGAACGCAGGCGGGTGGCGGCATGGTGGTGACTCATCGGGTGATGCCTGGCCCCCACAGCCAGACAAAATGGACGCTAGCTAAAGGGAATCTGTGTGTGTGTTTATGCAGAGCGAGCTATAGGGATACTTACACGGGTTCATTCACAGCCAAGAGGGATAGACTATTACTTTCAGCGTTTTGACGTCAGGTAGAAGTTGACTTTGGAGGATGAGAGGGGTTCGCGAGCGAAGAGTGACAGCTATTTGAGTTGACATTTATCAGGTTTGCAGCGGGCGCGATGGGTGAAACAAAGTGCAAGATGGGAGGATGAGTCAAGAGGCAAGGTAATTGCCATCAAATGAGATAAAATAAGCTTTTAGGGCATCAGCTGTCAGTGAGCAAGAGAGTTGGTGGGGCGGGGGTGGTCACTCCTCTGACTCATTCATTTTGTTCACAGAGGTCTTTCATTCATGCTACGTGTATGTGGAGGCTCTTTCTTCTAATCACCTCCTTCACATATTAGTCAACCTGAATGTCACATGTGTGTCTTTAGGTGTGTGTGTGTGTGGGGGGGGGAGGTGTTTGTGAACCGCTATAATCGTATGTTTCAACCTCGTCTCCTACGACATACATTTATATGCAGCTACTTTGCACCTGCAGTTCACACTCTGCGGGAACCTTCAGTGGCAAAGCAGGAAGTAGCGTGACGTTCGTATGGCTGAATAGTAAAAGTGTGGAAACATGAGACTGTCTTCCCGACAAGGACAACATCAGTTGTGTCAGAAAGTGTCCCAAAACAACTTATGTTCACATTCAAGTGACAAATCCCTTGAGCGATCATACTTATTTTAGCAGGTGCAAAGGAGGAAGTCAGGTGACGTTGTTGTCGAGCTATAAAGTCAATGAAAGGAGGAGGTTGGTTTGGATGCTTGGATCACCAAAATACCAACTGACAGTCAACGTTTTTTAAAACATGACCACCATCGTTCACTTACCTTAACCACAAAGTGCTTATTACAATTGTGTCTATATCCAACCAAAACTTAACCAAAGTTTTGTCACATAATTAAAGACACTTAAAGGTTTTTGGAAGGCACAGACAGACGATGTTGACCTGCCAATAGTGGCAACCGACCTAAAAATGCTTCTATATGTTGGTCGAGAGGGCATGTACTTCCAACCTAAATGACAAAGAAGGTTATACAATGTCAAAGTGGAGTTCCAGTATTTTTAAACCAGGGCCCTACATTTACATGTTTAGGTGTGTAAATGTCTTCAGAAGTTTTGGAATCGGTCCAGCAGATTGCCTCAGCTCGCAACCAGGACACAGCTGCAACGGCTGCAGCACGATCCTTTGGGACAACTCATACGTCAAAGTTACATCCACTAAAAGTGCTTGTTTTTACTGACAGACTGAGGTTGTTTTTCTTAGTGTCAGACAACATTACTGTAATGATTCCTACAGAAACAAACCTTTTTATTAAAATATAAGATCTTCTTTGTAACCAGAAACACAAGTCCTGTTCAAGAAGAAGGCTCCCTCAGGAAGGCGGAGAGAGTTGGAGAGAGGAGTTTGTAGTTTTCCTCGAGGAACAGCCAGCAAGAATTTAATTCCAAAGTCATTGCTGAGTATTTAACTGATTTTGACGATCTACATGAGGCAGCTACTGTAACAACCCTCCTTTTGCAAGATTTCAGAGCAAGACTTCTCCTTGAATGAGACATTGCTGATTTACTGATGAATCATTCGTATGAATCATTCAAACATCAAAACATGTCAATACAGGGCCCAGGTTTAAAACAACAAAAAATGCAGAATTCCCCTTGGAGACAGGTTTGGTAAAGTTTGATTGGATTGACCTTCGTGATGGTTCAGGAAAGATTGTGGCCACACTTAATAAAAAGGCAAACATTCAATGCTGTTCTGCGACAGGACATAAACACTTCTTTACTACAAGTCCACTGCATGAAGATCAGACACACTACACACTGATTCAACACCTTGACCACTACACCCACACACCCCACCTCTCTACATGAAGGTCACACTACTTCCATAAATCATGAGGTGTAGAATCGTCTAATATCAAGGCCATTTCTGAGGATACTGGGCTGGTTTACCTGATGAGGACCTCTTGCCATGCATGAAGGTCCTCTTTTGGGCACAAAGGTTGAAGAAATAGAACATTATTGCTCCACAAACCCTCTAATGAGTAGGTTCAGGGTGGGTGGTTTGGCATCCAAAAACAAAAAGGCTTTTGACAGAACGAACCACTGTTTCCATTACGTCTCCTACTAGCTGTCAGTGTTGGTTTTTGTAACCATGACGATTATCTTTCCTAAACCATATGTGTTTTTGTTGCCTAACCTTAACCGTACCTTCATTTACAAACTATCATTTATTTGCCATAACTACAGTCTTGCTCTCACCTTAATCGTACCAGTCGACATGCGCAGATATTGAGGATGCGCACATTTTTAAAATGCTGTCTTTTAACCTAAGCTGGGGTTTTGCAGAGTCACACAATTGCAATGTTCAAAGGCAACCAACTAAGTAGCTTAATAACAGAGATTTGGTTTTGACCTTGCTCGTCAAAAGGGCTATGGTGTATTGGCATTATGTAATGTAAATAAAGTACAAGAAAAAGTATTTATATCTGTTCTATATTGAGGAAAATAATGTGATTAGAAATAGCTGTATAGTGTTTCTGGATTAGCTCAGAAAATACTTGTGGGAAACTTGTGTGTGAGAAAATGTGCATGTGACGAGACGGCTGTTCAAACTGTGACAGTTGTTCATCGACGTGAAACAAATAAAGTTTCTATTTGTGTTCTAAAGGAAAAATTCTGACGAGCTTTCCTTCTCCATACCTCGGATGGCCAAATAATCGTTCAGCAACTACAATACATACTGAATTTGGTTCATCGCCAGATGACAGATTACATTTTTCTGGGAAACTTTTAGGCAAAAGTCTTTGTTATATACAAGTACATTTTTTACTCTCTGAAGATCTGGTCTTATGTCCAGAAAACCTTTAACGAAACAACACAGAGTTATAGGATACCATCTCGTTACTTCCTGCTCCCAGATCCTCTCTAGGAATTCCACTCAGAGGGGAAATGCCTCACTAGCATCCAGCCCCACCCGGCTCCCCTCCGCTGGGAGACGTCTGCCTGCCTCGTCCCCTTTCATCAGTGCCAGAGGTACTTCATGATAACAAGCTTTAGCTCCGTCACTGATTGAATTCAGGTAGCAGGACTCATTTCCAGGGCATTGATCGCTTCCCTAATGAGCAGACACCACGGAGCCTTTCGTATCGAGACTCCTAGTTTTACATTTATAGGGGTAAAACTCAGACAAACAAAGAGCAGAGATAACCTGGCTTAGAGTGTATCTGCCTCCACTTAGTGTATCAAGAAAGGAATCCGTAGCAGTGGTAGATTAAATGGCCATTAGCCTGCGTCAGTGGCTTGACTTTCAGGAGACAGGAAATTACCTTTTGATCTTTTACCTGTTTTACCAGGCAACTCGGTTTTTACAGCATGAAAACAAACACAAGACAATGACTTACTAGCTGCCTGAGAGGCTGGTAGAATGGAAAAACAAATTATCCCAAGCAACAGTTTACCAGCAATTCATGGATAACAGCTGACCAGTCTGTTGATGCTCTTCTCTGATCCAGCTGACGATACATGACTCACAATGAGAGTGCACATTAGTCCTCCATGTGATTTCATTATAATGTGACAAGGAAGAGGGAGATAAAACAACACACTTGGATGTTACTTGGAAAATGAAGCGATTTTCCTGGCATGGCATGTTCTTTGGCATTATAACATGATAATGTTCCATGAGTTATTTTGTAATAAGGTGTTTACAGTATGCATGGGCTTGTCTGTCACTGGTTTCATACCGTACTTCTTCAGAATGAGAATCAAAAGCCCCGGGAGAACATGCCTGGACTTGTTCAGGCTGAGTAGGTGGAGAGGAAAGTAGTGTTGGCATAAAAAAAAGCAAGATTTGTGGAAGGAAACTGAGAAAATGAAACATGTTTTATTCATCCTGGTCAACTGAGGCATCAAAACGCTTTTAGAAAGAACCATCCTCCTCATCCTGTCTTCTTTTTGTACAGCGGTACGATGGTGCAGTGGTCAGCAACAAGAATGTTCTGGGTTTGAACCTGAAAAACTTCAGTGTGAACTTTGACTGTTTCTGCTTATGTCTCAAGCATAAATACAAACTCATTTAGAACAAGCAAAAGATGATTTGTGGCTGTACTTGCATATGACAATTGCTCCTAACCTTTTGTTTTGAATGTCAATGTAGTCGATCTCACAGCTCAGCTGTTGACGGCTGTCCAACATATTATGATCTGCATTCAAACTACGTCCAAAGACATGCAAGCTAATCCTTGACTCAAATGTGTGGATCTTATTTTTTCTCTACACCAAAATTAACACTGTTGCCGTTCTGTTTCTTTTCTCGTGTAGGTCAACATCACGGAAAATGTTATGGTGGTTACCTTTTTATATTTTTTACATCATTGTTTCTTTCAAACTCAATGCCAACTGAACAGTGTTCGAGTGTTGCTCGTACTGACAGAGGTGGAAACGTACTTACGCATCAACAACTGTAACATCAACGCAAATGATGTGTATGTCATGTGATGCGGGAATAGATGCCTATTTTACCCTTTTCCATTAAAGACCAAAGTGAGATGTTCGTGGGTGTTTCGAGTTTTTTTGTCCAGTGTGACAGGGGTTTATGTGTCAGCCCTGTGATGAATGGCAGCCGGTCCACGGGGGATGTCCAGTGTCAGCTGGGATTGTCTCAGCCCCCTGGGACCCTGCAAAGTATAAGCAGTGACAGATAATAGATGGAAGTTGGATGTTGCTGCAAATTGTGCCTCCAAACCAAGTCAGTCAAAGCATTTGATTTTTAATTCTGCAGGGCTAACACCAAACCTTCACCTCAAATCGAGAATCTGGGCAAAGAACTGACAGGTGTATCACCAAGAGCAGCTTTTTAATAGTGTCATTGTGCATACATGGCCTATATGTGCCACCGATCCCCTCAGTCTGCTTCAATACTAAAGGGAGCTCTCTGCCCAGTGTCCCTTTGTAGAAACGGAAATGACTGTGCGAGGGTATTCCCTGAAGATTTGATGTCTGTCTGATTCTCAACTGCTCTGTATATGTGTCTGCGTGTGTGGGTCCTATCCATAGTCTGTGATGGACTTTTGTTGCTCATTTCTGTCTCAGTGACTCAGGAACGAGATTTATTTTTCAGCAGGCTGACTCATCCAGGGCGTTTTGATCACCATCTCAATAACCGTCATAATCTATTGGTAGAAGGAAAAGGTTGTTCTTTCTGACACTCACACTTTATATATGAGTCTGCTCTTTCTCTGTCGTTTTAACAGCCTCCCAGTCACATTTGGTAGTAATCTTCTCATAGACAGAGTAATGTGTGTGAGTTTTTGGAGGCAACAGAGATCTTAAAGTCTGTATTAATCATTACATTTTTCATTTTTTCTGATTTTATTCATATAGCCCAAAATCACAAATTTGCTTCAATGGGCTCAACAGTCTGAACAACAAAGACCATCTCTCCTTCAACCTCATGATATAAAACACACTCATATATTCTAATGTGTATTGGTTTGTCAATTGACATCCATTCATCAGTGTACCGATTAATCTAAGGAGGTAACCTTGCATTGGACAAAGAAGTCCAATGCAAGGAGCTGATCCGATGTGAAAAAGCTGCCCACAACAACTTGTCGGAAACAGTTTTCGAGTTTTCAAATTTTAAATTTGCGTCTTAGTTGTATTTTGTTTGATGTTTTATTTCCTGTTCTGGTTTGTAGGATATGGCAAGAATTAGAAGGTAACTCCAAAACCATAGCATATCAGCAGGGTAACCAACAACTGCTGCTCTTTGCTAGCTATCCATGGCTGTAGCTGGCTACTTTTAGCTAATTAGCTGATGGCTCAGTTGTCTGTGGAGCCAGTCAAACTAATGTTTGTCTGGACAGGGACCTCAGATCAAAGGGAGAGTCAACATGGGCAACGGGGACACAACTGGATTTTGCAGCTGAGAGTGAACACAGCTGCACACAGAACGAGGACTGAACACAGCCTTCAAGACTGACAGAGGTCAGTTTTACAACAGGGGATACAGTATGGAGGTGATTTACAAGCATTGACCAAGACTATGACTTCGGGGACAATGAGACACAATGGGTGGGGATGGGAGAGAAGTTTTATTTAGTTTAGGTTGACTTGAATGAAGTTTGCTTCACGTTGAGTAATTAGGGTTGTCTTAGTTCGGTAATTTAACATTAAAAAGGGAGCAACTTGCATTCAGAAACTGTCGGTGTGAGTTAATTTTGTTGCTTTCTTACGCTAACAGCTGACATATATCTGCCAGCTAAAACTACTGGGGTCTATCAGGCTATCACCTTTTGTGGTACAAGGTGGTATTGCTAAACAAGACGGGCTGGGGCTAGCTGGTTAGCATGCTAAGTTCAGTAGACAGCTCTGCAACACGTCTTTGACATAACATCAACACCATTGTTTCTCATTTTTTAAATGTTTTAAAGTAAAATCCTGGCCATATATTAGAAGTTGCTCCTTTAAAAAGTTCAGTCAGACAGCATTAATTCAACAAAAACAAAACTAATGCACATAAGGTTGGGGAGTGAAGGCAGCTGGGGCAACAGAGTTTCCAGGGGAGTTTCAGCAGACAGCAGGAAGTTTTAGGTTATAATGACAGGCCATAGGATACACCTGTGTGAATATGATTGGATGTTACTGGTCAGCTGGTAGCCACACAGCTGATGAATGAGTCAGTGATTGTGAGGCTGAATGAAGCAGCTGATGTCAATAAGATAATGTAAGCCTGCCTGCAGTGCTCTGCCTGAGCTACTCTGCTTCAGTACAGTATTTACTTGTATACTCAGTCCAGGTATAGTACGCTATCATTATAATAATATATAAAAAGGAGTGAATGTATTGTATAGAGTCTATATTAATAGGTTAAGGAGGCTATTGAAGCTTTATGGTGAGCTGCAGTGAGAATTGTTTTATGACTTGAAACAGAATGACTGAAGTCGGTCATCAAACACGCGCACACACACGCACACGCACACACACACACACACACACACACACACACACACACACACACACACATACAGCCCCCGCTCCTTCAGCTCCAGCATCTCTGACCCACATGTCTGCCCTCTTCTGCCCCTGCAGGATTCTGGAGGATTAATGTCTTTTTCTCACTGATGACGGCACAGCAGCTTAATGTCATTTTGCCTCTACACTTACACACATCCGCATACACACCCCCGTCTCACAAACAAACGCACACACATCCCCACAATCATATATCCATACTTCTCTGTCCCCGTCTCACACGAATGAGTCATTATTGGGGGCTTCTTACATGAATACAGATGGCAACCAGTCAGTGCTTTTGATGTTTGTTTATATTGTGAGGCTTTGAAAAACAAAAGTACTTCCTGGTGGTGCAAAATAACCTTCACAAATAAATATAATTTATGTATTTGCTGTGATTATAGGCAAGTTGGTCAATACATGTGACTCAACATTTT
The DNA here is from genome assembly GCF_965226575.1 of Pagrus pagrus. Classification (NCBI taxonomy): domain Eukaryota; kingdom Metazoa; phylum Chordata; class Actinopteri; order Spariformes; family Sparidae; genus Pagrus; species Pagrus pagrus. Next base: position 23,169,339 of record NC_140186.1, on the reverse strand, counting down.
CTTTCACCGCGAGCCAAGATCTCCTGGTTTCAAAATTCACTTTCAAAACCATCCTGGAACAAAAAAACTTTCCTCCCACTGAAGTTTCGAGACACTCCCAACACCAGCAGGTACAGACCTCTCACCCCAGTTCCATGACATTATGCTTACAGAATCTGTTGGGACACCACTGGCTCGTTGTCAAGGTTTTTGAGAGATCAGCCCTGATGCGGTTTGTTTTGGACATTGTCCACTGCACGCATGGGCAGCTCTATCAGCTGTGACTCAGTCATTAATGAGCGTAACTAAAGTGTGCATCATTCAGACTAACCCTTGTTGGCTCAGATCTTGGTGAAATACGGAGCAAAGGTCAATGTCCACCTTTGTGAAATCTAAACAAAAAAATTAAGAAACACGTGAAGGGCAGTTTTATGAGCAGTGTGTCCACCATGAATGATACGTTTTCCTTAAAGAAACAGGCACCACACGGAGGTTGAATAGAGGTGCTGCAACAATGGACTGAAAACTGTTTGTTTTCTCTTCCTCTTTGACATGTGGTTACTCACGGCCACATGGACGCAATACTAAAATAAATGTACAGAGGAACACAGCTCTTTAACTTTTGGTTTGTCAGTGAAATCAAGAAGAACATGTTGTGTTTCTCACTCTGTAATCCAGCCTGGCCAGAGCTGACAGTCTGGATGTGGCCACTTGATCACAGCTTGGTTTCTAGTGTCGTCAGCTTTCTGTTACGTGTCTTTCCCCCTCTGCCCCTCCCTGCACCACTTCAACACCTCACCCCACCCACGGATCAGTTTATCAAGAAGCAGCGGTTCCTCGTAATCAAGGCAGTGGGTTATCCAGATAAAATTAGTCGCTCATTCATTCTATCTGATAGCTCTGCAGGATGTACGAGGGGAGAGAGGGAGGGGGGGGGGGGGGGGGGGGATGCCTCCAGAAATGAGGATGCGTAACCTTCGTTTGTTCTCAAACAAAATCTTCCCCGAGGTGGCAGCCAGAGGAGTTAAAGCCAATATGAGGAGAGAAAAAAAGAAGAAATTGAGAGTCAAACATCCCACGTCCTTCCCTCCCTGTCACTGATTGGGGGAAGTTAGATGGAGACAGACAACGTATGAGTCACCAGCCCAGCCCATCCCTCTGCTCCTGTGAGAGACTGTCAAAGAATGGTATAGAAAGCGGAAATGTTATAACCCAGCTGATTGTCTGCCTGCCTGATTAACCCACCGCTGATTCAGTGTGCTGCATCACATCACCTCGAACACGACCACCATGATTACACACACGCAAACGCTGGAACAATGCCGACAAGATTTTAATTGGTGTTGATTGTAATGGCGTCATTTTCGTCATGTATATGCACATGTGTGGTATGTGTAACAGCTTTAGGTATGGTTCCTGATTTCTTACTTTCTGTTTTGTTGTGTGATGGTGTGTCTCTTATTTTTGCTAGCCCTTATTTTCAACATTACCATGCTGGTATAGTTAAAATGGCATGAACGGGCAAAACCGATAACCGATAAACCAGCCCGGGCCCTCTCACCTCAGTCAGAGAAGAGGAGCGGGCTACAGAGGTCTGGTAAACATCTTTCCGCTCCCTCTTTATTCACTTGGACAGTCCAAATCATTTGGCATCCCATCACCTGAAACATTAGAGCATGTTGTATTTCGCAATGAATGAAATCAGCTGACTCAGCAAGTACAATAAATGTCATATCAGTGCCTTCAGCTCCTGACAGTTTACAGTAAACAAGACTGATGTGTTTGTATTTCAGACTTTAATGTGGCTCAAGACCTGAACAGTCCAGAGCAGGGATCTTTGTCTGGTGAGGTCTGAGTACTGCGGCGTACTGAAGCAATGCACGGTGAAGAATAATGAGATGAAAATTGAGCAAAAACAGCACTTTGAATATGAAACAGCAAATGGTTTCTTGTTTCATACAGGTTTGTGGCTGCATACCAGCTGGGGTTTCACCTTATGAGGGGGCTTTATTTCACAGTCTGAACACAATAGAGTTGGCAACAGGACTGCGGCTCATCATGGAAACAAATAGTGTGCGACCTTCACGGGAAGCCATGTCAGAAACCCTCCCCCACACAGATGTACTGAGATAAGGGATTTTTTTTTTTTTTTTATCAAAGACCGGAAGTTAAGAGTCACTCTTGCACCATACCCCCCTCTTGTCTGTCTGTCTGTCACTCTTTCTCTGTTTTACTTCCATCCTCCTCTCTCATCCCATTGTTGTCCAGCCTGTCTCATCACCTGTGTGGGAGGCACAAAGCCAAATCCACTCAGCTGGAATTAAACTCACTGGGACCTTACAGATTGCACTGCTCCCCTTTAATCACACACAACACACACACACACACACCTGCACATAAACACATACAATCACACACTGACACTGACGCTCTCCCACTCAGTGGATGGAAAGACCGAGGCAGGGATGGAAAGATGTAATAGATAGGAGCACTGGGAGCGGGCGGTGACTGGGGAGTGCCCACGTCATAGGAAGTAGGTATAGACAGTACTGTCACACACACACACACATACACACACACATATCTACACACAGTACATAGAGCTCAAATACACACATACACACACAAACTGTTATCATTGGGAGCAGGTGCCAGTGTGTCAGAAACATAGAGGGAAAACATTTGCAGCAGATGTTAATGCACACAACATTTCCCTGTTGTTGGCAGCTGATAAAAGGAAAAATACACTGTTACCATTTGCTGACATATGTCCTTTTTTCAGACACTTATGTTATTGATTTAATGATCAAATATTTTGGTTTTATGTTCAGTTCCTGCCTGGAGCCCTTTACTGCATGTCTTCCCCATGGACGATTATCTAATGAGCAATTCCTGAGATGGATACCAAAAGCAGTGCTGTGACTCCGCTAACGTCACTCTGAAAAACTACACTGCTCCTCCAGCTTCTCTCACTGACTCAAATTCAACAGCTACAAACATTCATTAGAAGTTACAGATTGTTTGTTTGATATTATTGAAATGACAGGGTTGTGTTTACAGTTATATATGGGGGGGCACAAAGGTGTCATGTCCCCCATGTCCCCCCCTGTGATTTTCGCCTTCGGTTCTCCCCTGTCATCAGCCCTACTATCCAATAAAGGCAAAAGCCCAGCCAAAAAAGCTTGAAAACTGGACTTAAGAGAATAATTAAGGCATTGTTTTCACTTTAGATTTGGTAGCTGCAAAAAGCATTGTTAACTGTTGGTAGGATCTTAGTTAGCTGCTAATAAATGCATAACAAAGTAGAAATGTAATCTTTATAAAGAACAAAAAAAATTTCAGTTATGATTAAGAATGACATAATAGGTAAGTCCTTAAACTTAATAAATGTGTTAGTAATGCTGTTATGAGCAATCTTAAGAAACTCATAAGGCATTGATTATTGTTCCTAAGCGTCAATAAACTGCTAACAAGTTTATTATAAGTGCTTATAAATGTCTTATAATCGAGCAATAAACATGTTTATGATGCCATTATTATACTTATAGTCTTATTAGCACTTAAGATGTTAATAAGCATCTTATAATGACTTATGATAACAAGGACCTTAATATAATAAGGCATCACTGGATTGGGTAACGTGTTGTGCTTTCACGAATCTGTCTCTTAGATATTACATTCAAAATTTCTTCTCCCAATTATTCAGTCGCTGCCAGGTTTATGTTAATGTTTACCACAGTTACAGGCTACACCGCTCACTGCACACTTTCACCTTTGAAACACAGACACACACACACACACACACACACACACACACACAGCTGCAGATACAAACATTCAATTGTCTACAGGAATGTTTTCGCGCTCGCAAGAGAGCATGTTTCCTTGAACAACAAAGGCCGGGGTGCCAGCTATCGGGAAGTGCTCAGTTGAAGCCAGAAGCTGTTTTGCCTGTAAATCACTGAGGCTTTTCCGAGGGTTTTGGCAGGTGACAGTGTCTACAAAGCTATTGAAGAAGGAAGTACTGCACCCACTTTACAAAGCTTCTTGAAACCAGTTTTCCAAACTTGTTGTTCAGTGAAAGTCCTGGGAAATTTGCAAGTGTAACTCTTCCAGCTTTTTGTTTGTTGATTGTTTCCTTCCTGTTGATTGGTATATTAGTATATTCAGCAACTGTGTAGCTCATCATTTTATGCACAAACAAAGGTGAACTGAGACACACAGCCACTGCGACTGTAATGGCTTCTCCACAGTGGCTGTGATATTAAAAGCCCCGCTGCATTCATACAACCCGGATTATTTGGTTCTTTATGTAAAAAAGCTTGACGTACACAACTGTACTTAGTGCATGTCGGGATTTATTCTGCAGGGCTCTGAAGTTGATGATCCATTGGCTGACTCACTAGCAGAGGCTTAGAGTGATATTTATTGCTGTCTCAAAGTAACATTAACACCCTCAGCGAGGCAAACACCAGCTACATTTTCAGCACTGCCCCTTTGTTTATTTACCTTCTGGCTTCCTTCTTCATTTCCTCTGTGACCCACTGTACTCAGCGGAAGTGAAGACTTATAACAATATAGTGACATATATGTGTATTTATAGACACTGAAATGAGTTAGAGAGCAAAGCTGAGAGGAAGGCACAGCTTTGCCCAGGCATTGTTACATATAATGCTGAGGATGTGGTAGAGTAATGCCGAGCAGGCAGACATACGGGTGGCTGTATCGAAACGTTCATACTCTCAACTTGATTAACCACTGAGGCCGTGAGGCTGCTGCCAGGATGCATTTCTGCCTCTATTTTACACACCCACTGAACCAATTTAGCACAAAAAATGATATATCTTTCTCGTGACACAAAATGACCGATAGCACATAGCACTGGGGACTGATATCCATGATAACTCTTGTCTGGCGCGGAAGAGTCTATACTTTTCTATAAAGTCAACAAATCACATGATGTAACAAAAAACAACAATGCGCTAGTTCATCTATCAACACTTTCTGTCTTCATCCTGTGTGTTGCAGGCTCATCCATCAACCCTAAGCTTAACTTAAAAAACAGGCCACACATATATAAGTAAATTTTTCACAGTTGGGCACTGTAGTTTTTAGCAAATGTTACCCAAGTAGCAGGAAATGGAGCATTTTGTCAGGGACTATTTTCAGCTGCGGATTAACACACATTTATTGTATCACCAGCTTTAGCCTTTAACTCTCTTGGATGCTTGTATTGTTCTTGAACAAAAACTACACATCAGTTGGCACTTCGAGATATTAGAATGTTCAAACACATCAATGACTGTCAGCGTCTCCAAAAACAAACTACTGTACATCACCGTTCCCACAGTTGCAGCGAAATCCCCAGATTCCACCAGGGCGTCTCCGGCATGTTAGGGCTGCAATATGGTCGGCTGTGCTGCTGCACGTTTCAGCAGCATCCTCTCCGCTCTGCTCTGTGGAGAATATGCGGCAAGTTTTGACGGGAAGCGGACTGCAGCTGCGTCAAGCCGCACAGAGCTGATCGATCCAGACAGGAGGTCAGACAGCGGACGGGTGCAGTACATCAGGTCAATTTTCAAAATAAAACACCCTGTGCAGATGTAGCCTGCTCATCTACAGTAGAAGCACAAAAATCAAGAGAAAATGATGAAATATGCACAATCTGAGCAAGTCTACAGGCATGATGCCAAGGACAATGCAGCTTTGCGCACGTCACATAATAGAGACTTGCCCAGTGGAATCAAGCACACGTACCAGACCTTCATTGTGTCGCTGTTTGGTCGGGTTTAGGCAAAAAACTATTTGGTTATGTTTAGAAAAACATCATGGTTTGGGTAAAAATCACCACATTACCTCCGTTACAAACCTACCTGCATCACCTAAGGTACCTCATGTCATGTATGTGACGTAACTTGTAACTTGTAAGTTAAAAGAACTCACAGCTGACTTCTGGTTACATACTGGACAGGAATACCAGTTTCTTAAAATGAAAGTCCTACACTTGTTTAATCTGTCCTTCCATCCTTTTATCTCCATCTTAAAAGGACTTTTCCCTCTTTATGCTACTTCTCCTCACCTCCTCCTTTCAGCTATAATTATACTACAGCCGCAAGACGTCATCTACCGCCTACCAACAAACGAAAATATGGGTCGTAATAAGCTGCTCTCATTTTTGACATATATGATTGTTTTTCTGAAGAGGACAGGCTCCAACACTGTATCTGTTTTGGATCACATTTTAGGTGCAAAAGGCCAAAAAACCTAGGAATAGGAAATGACTACACTATTATTTGTGAACATTTCTGTTACATCTCTACTGTAAATAACCTATTGTTAATGGCCACGAATTAAAGCTGCAAAGGACTTAAAGCAGCTTTGTGCTTCCAGATATGGATGTGTGTAAGTGTGAATGTAAAGCAGGTGAAGAGCATGCAGGCATCTGGCATGGCAGCTTGCAGAGATCTGCATGCGCATTTCGTGTTATTTTAAGGGATGTGATATACGTGGGCCCCTGTATAATAGTCCTCCTCGATAACCAGGTCATGCTGTGATTCAGGGTACAGTACAGCACAGAATGTAATTCAGCTATTCTCGCAGTTACATCTTGTCAACCCGATGCTGTCTGCTTACACTGACTGACAACATGGGTAGATTAAAAAAATAACAATAATCAGAGGTGTTTGTTGTTCTTTATAGTTAACACGTCACAGAGCTGCATGACAAGCCCCTCGAGCTCCGCAGTCGGTTCCCACAGGACTCTTGCCTCTGCAGCCTGAACAGGACGGACCAGATTTATCACCACCCGAGGCCCTGACTATTTTTACGCAGTGGAAATTTCACCCGTAGACCCAAAATGACTTTTCTTTGGAACAATAACTGGGGGCTAAGAAAGGGTTACTCTGTTTAATCTGCCAAACACTCTCTCTCCTTCCCTCCTTACCGGTCTTGCTTAAGAGTTCGGTTTTCCTCGAAGAGTCATGACATGACGGTGAGCAGTGGGTGGAAATGGGGGGTGAGTCAAGCCTTTGAAGCTCTTGTGTGTGTGTGCGTGCGTGTGTGCGCGTGTGTGTGTGTTCAGCATGTGTCATCTGGGGCCATCATATCATGACTTGAACTCAGGAATACCAAACATTCTTGTTCCATAATGAATTTGGCAGCGGCTGGTTGACTGGTGTATTAGATGTGATGTGATTTGAGTGTGCAGTTACTCACAACGCTGACGTTTGTTTTTCCTGTCTCTCATCGAACACGGCATCAACAAGAACTGGCGTGTGACAACATGTCATCAGCAATCCCTGAAATACTTTTTGATTGAATTTACTGAGAAAAGCTTCAGGGGTAACAACGTTTCTTTGCCAGCAGCACTTTTTGCACTCCTTATGTTATGAAATGTAATATTGACTTTATAGTCTGCTTGTTTTTCTCCATGACCTCCTCTTTTTTCTACCCTACACAGGTGTTGCAACATTGAGGTCTCAACTCATTTAAACTACTTTTGTTTGACTGGTTGTTTAACTATTGTTTAGAGTGGGTTGTGGTGATTTAGGCTACAGTACTCGTTGTACTTGGTAGGTTTCCACTAATGAAAAGTTAGGCTATATTCTCATCCAAGTTGTGTGATTGCAACTGACAGATCACTGATATCAATACCTGAGTCTACACACACAGACTGATAACTGCATTGTAAAATCTGACAAAGAGAGTTTTAAAAGAAAATTGATTGTTCTGCTTTTGTATGAAACAAAAAAGGGGGGACGCAAAGTTCCCAAAGTTTCATAAAGTTTCCATTAAAATGAAAAGAGTTGGTTCAGAAGATTGTATTTTACTGAGTTGACATAAACAAGCTCATATTGTAGGACAGACTGGACAACTTTCAATACAGCATACTAATAAAACCAACATATTAATAAAACACTAATATACATAAAATACTACAAGTAAAAAAAAGATAAAACAAAACATATGAATATACACAAATAAACCTTAAAGTGCCAAAGATTCACAATTCAAGAGTTGAACAACCCAGTAACACTTTATAACAACCATCATTAATAATGCTAAATTCATAGTTTGTTAAACTTGAGTTAATAGTTATTTCAACTGTAACAAACAATCACGAGTTTCCTATACCTTCTGACAGAGGGCATTTCCTATACGAGCGCAGGTGCTGGGTGAAAATCATCTTTAAAAGTCAAGTTGATTTTTGAGTCTCATTCCCAACTTGTCCAGTACTGGCAGGTTGGGACTGTAGGTCGGGTTTGGCCATCATCCCAAAGCAAATATTCTGTTGAAGCCGAACGTTATAAATTAATAAGAGAGATGGGAGGGAGTTTTAGTGAACTTATTGTGGCATTTCCTGTTTTCTGCCAACACCAGCACGCAGTAGAAAGTGTATTTATGACCAGAGAACACATAATGGTTTCCCTGTTTTATCAGCATGGCCTCACTGACTTTGATGTGATGGGACGGGTTGACATTCTGTGGGAGACATTACCAGAAATGACTTGCTGCTGCTATTAAAATAAATGTCCTGCAAACTATTAATTGTTGATCTACAGTGAAACTTTGAGTCACTTTAGACCCCCGAGTGGAATTCCAAGCTGCTGGACTCAGTGGTCAGCTGAGGGGAGGTGAGATGAGTAATGTGGGCCTTATTGGGAAACAGCATCATCATCTGGAGGCTCTGTCAGCAAACCAGGAAGCACCTGCGCAGCTGAGGGGGGAGGGGAGGTGCATGTCCCTGCAAAGGCGACCTATTGTGTTTGGGTGCTTTTTATAAGTCACATGGAAAAGGGGACATTCTGGACAGGAAGTGACTTGACGCACTCACATACCGTACTAATGGAGTGTAGCCAGCGGTTATTGTCTGGTGAACATAAAAAGTCTCGACTCGAGTTACATGCAGCATGAAAACAGACACTTAAAGATGGCTTCAGTATAAACTATTCTGTCAACAAGTAATGTAAACAAGAAAAAAAGGAAAACCATTCTCATACCATACATACAAAATAATCCTCATTAACAGACTAACACCTTTAACTAGATATTGGCATTTATGTGTTGGCAAGAAAGTTGCGGTGAAGTTCAATTGCAGGAAATATTGAGACTTTTTAGGCCTTGTACACAGTAACAGTACATTTTTGGATATATCCCTCAGAATAAAGGACATAGTGGGTCTTTCTGGGTCCCCCATTTTGGAGCAGAGAAACAGCAAGAAATCAATCATAGAAGAGGCAGAAAAAATGATTTTTCCACCAGCAGGCGCCTCAATAGACCAGTAAATAGCACCAGCACAAGACTTGAGGTTCTGTTTCTGTGAACCTTTGACAGAGTCGTGAAAGTATTTCTTGGAAACAAGAAGAAAAAAAAAAGTTTATACTTGGAAGTGGGCAAAGCAGTTTATACTAAAGTAAACAAAGGCTAAACTGCAAAAATTCACCATAACTCCAAGGAAGCACTGAACACTAAATATAGTTAACATCTGAAACTGTAAAATTTTCTTGTGTTCATCCACCTTTGTGGACATTGTCAAAGCATCCATCCAGCCTGCGTGTTATCCCCTGTGAACCACTAACAGTTATCTGATGTTTCCATTACATAAAAATAAGTACTTTGGAGGGATTTATTTTGATGGCAAGTTGACCTGAATTAACATTGAGGACCGTGTGACAAATAATTGTTCAGTAGTCATACTAAAATCCTGAGGAAGTATTTATGACAGTCTTGTCTGTCAATGACAGAAGATGGAGACTGGCTGGACCGTGGATGCAGGACCTAGGGTCGCCTAAACGAGGCACTATAAAAAGCATTATTGATAAAAGAATATTGATAAAAATATTGATAGTGATAAAGTGTGTTGCAGACTCGCAGCAGAGTGTCTACACATTATAAAGATTGTGTTTGATCATGAAGCCTGATGTTACTCTACAATTCTTTGGCTTATCAGTCAAGTGTCTGCTGCAGACTGGTGTCTCTGTTACAGTGACAAACAGGCACATCAGCGTTATAGTCACTCATCTCCTTTATGAAATGTCTGTATGAATGAATGAATTAATTTATATTGGTTACATACATCTTGAGAAACAAAGATTATTTCACAAAAATTTCCTAACAGTCCATCTTCACTATGCTGCATTATTATAAACTGTGAGCATTAAAGTGCCTTGTGTGTCTGATGCACATTCTCCGTGGCTGGCATTGGGAGTCTCATCACTTGTGACGGCAAACAGAGATGATATTTACTTTTGGTGATCATTGCTGCTCCTGTCTCTTGTGAAACCAAAAGCGAATGCTGAATTGAATCCAGACCGTGATCTCTTCCAAAACCTAACCAAGTACTTTATTGCCTAATCCTAATTAAACTGGGGCTGAAAATTGGAACTACTCATTTAAATCGACTGAAGCTCAAACGTCGAACAAAAGCATAATAAAATCAGGCAATTCAATTTGACTTGTTGCACTTGTGACCCGATGACATCAGCACACAGATGACACACTTTGTGGAAATACTGGTTAGACACAGTCACGGTCGATACAACAGAGTCCTAATAGCTGACCAGCTGACTCTGTGCAAGCAGGATTGTGGCTGTCTTAAAAATTGCCTGTCTGCTTCCTAAACATATTAGCTTTACTACAGAGCCACTGATACACTGAAGCAATCCTGTTAGACACATGTGTATGGACTCAAACCATTGATGTAAGAGGGAGGGAGGAGACCAGAGGAGAGAGAAACAGAGGAAAAGAAGAAAGCAGAGATAATAGACTGGAGTGGAAAAGAAAGCCAGTTCTTGTTTATCCGGCTCGTCTGGGTCTACTGTTGTTATTTACAGCTGACACCAACAAACCCCATAATGAAATGAGAGCTCGGAAACGGATGGTGGGCCTCCCCACTCATCAGCCATGATGTCACAAGCCCAGATTAGACTGGACCATATGGCACACTGCCTGCTGTCCCTCTAATCCTCCGCTGCCATCCAGGCATGTCTCCACCCAACCTCAACCCATCCAATTCACCCTCCAGTGCTTCTATCTATCTATCTATCTATCTATCTATCTATCTATCTATCTATCTATCATCAATGGTCTTTCACTCATTCATTTAACTGCCTCTTTTTTCAATGACACTGGTGTGGCTATCTTTTGTTTTGTTTTGTTTTTTGTCTGCTGTCCATCTGTGTCTGTCACCACGTCTGTTTCACTGTCTGTCCACGTCTCATTTTTATCTTTTCTCTCGCTCTCTGTTTTGATCCTGTTATCATTCCCACGCATTCATGCAGCAGACGCAACATGATGTAACACATATTTGTTGGAGCCATTCGACCAAAGAGGCTTTCAGTGCCTGTTGTTTACATTATGTATAGGCAACATTTTATGTAACGCGGCTTTGCCCTTAAATCCTGAACTTTCCCATTCGTGGGACACTACCCACGAAACAAATGTTATTTCATTAAAAACATGCAGTGTGCAATGGCTCAGAAATTCTGATTAACAGTGAAAGTAAACCAAGGAGCAACTGTAATATAATGTCTTATTTTATGTATTCAATTTTGTACACATTATGTCTTCTTCTTTTATTTAGCTTGTCTTTATTTCTTTGTATACATATTGAATGAGCATAGACAGCCACCATTAGCATTCAACCACATTCTAGCTAACACTACTGTTTGATACGATACTGTTTTGATGTGATACGGTTAGGAAACCTGGAAGTGAAACACACAGGATATAATCAAACAGTAATGTTAGCTAGGGGCTACGAGTTATCAAATATGTTGGTCGAATGTGTGTCCAAATTTTTACTATCCATCACCTTTTAAGTTGCTGATGAGTTGAGAAGCTTTAAAATGACTACAACTTGTCAGATTACCTACGTTTATACGACTTGTAACCTGGAACACAGCAGCATTACGTTACCTAGCGTTCAAGCTTCCCATTCAAATGTCTAGACAATTATTTTAATTCATGAGAAGGAAAAATAGCTCTGCATGTAACCCCCTGGTAACATGGCAAATTGTTATTTTCCCATTTCAGTTTTTACTAATTTAACAAATGAAAAATTAAGTGTTGGCTTGACAGGAATATAGCTTGTATTGCTAAAGCTAAGCTAGCTAGTCGGACAAGAATGGCAGAGAACGCACAGCCAAAATGTTCCAATACTAACATGAGACAGTGTGTTCACAGTACACAGCCACTGAGCCTGTTGTTGAACAGCTAAAGCCAATAGCACAAAGCACACAGCCTCTGTACTGAAGAGCAGAGCCGCTGCAGCAACAGACTCGTTGAGCTGCTAGCACAATACACACACCCACCTCAGAGAGCAGTAGCTGCTCGGGCGGCCTTTACAGACTGAGGTAAGTTTGCTTGTATTTATTTGGCTGTGGCATTCAACTGATTTGTTTATTTATGTATTTATTAGACTGCAAAAGCTAAGAGACTTTGCTGAACGTATCAAACTAGCTGTTAACGTCCCAGCTGGCCAGCTGAAGCTAAAAGGCAGGCGGTGTACTGAGGCGGTGCGGTATCAGTGGGATTAAAGGCTACAGTTACATTTCAAACATACACACACTAATACACATGCAAACAAAACCCAAACACAGTCCTCAGCTCTGTGTCAGGGTTAGTTGTCATGTCATGTGAGCACACGCAGTATGACGTTAAACCTGTTAATTCATTTGAGGGATTAGGCTTACATGCTGAGGGATATAAGGCAGGTTCACTGGGCTATACATGGGACCAAGCGGAAGTTGGGGGTTGCTTGTGTCAGCTTCTTGTCGTCCAGCTACCGAGCTCTCCTTTGAATTCTCCACAAAACTCAGGACTACAAAAAAGATTATTCAGAAGTAGCCTTAACGTTTGGCCCTGAACTTTTTCACTGTATTTGTATACAACCTCTTAACATCCAGACAGCAATTAAAATGTTGTTTTGAAGGACCTTCAGTATGCCATGTCACACTCTGTGTGTTATGAAGGTCCTGCAAGATCATTGCAATATTTTTCTGTAATGTTCCCCCAACATTGTATGTATTTGTATGTGTTTGGTGTACAGTATGCTTATGTATGTATGAGTTTATGCATACAGTATGTACCACACCCACCTTTTTCATTTATTACATTAATGTGTATGTTGCATTTAACTGCTGTATGTGTTTAAGGTTAAGCTCATTCCATCTACTTCATACAGGCCTACTGTTGGCAGTTTAATCTACAGCAATGTTTCATCATCTATGAGATCATTACATGTTTGTAGCATCTCTGTCCTGTTGGAGCCACATATCTCTGAGTCAAATTAAAAGAGCTCAGAAAAACGTGCGTGTGTGTGTTTGTGTGTGTGCATTGTGAAAAAGGAAAATGTAATAATTATTTTTAAAAGTATAATCAAGGTAGACAAAAAAAGAAGCAGGAGAATTTTCTCAACCTTCACAGGGTTGCTGCTTAATCCTTCAATGTATCAATATTCAAAATTAAAGGTCACCAAATTTGGAGATACATGGTTTTCACTGTGTCAGAAGGGTATGAAAAATTGTAATCTGAAAAGTAACTTGTAACTAAAATTGACAGATTAATGTAGTGGAGTAAAAATATTTGCTTCTGAAATGTAGTGGAGTCAAAGTCGGCTATAAAGTTGCATAAAATGAAAATAATCTAGAAAATTACAAGTAGGTCACCTCGAATTCGTACGTAAGTCCAGTACTTGAGTGAATGCACATTAGTAGTTGCATCCCACTAATGAAAAACATGGCTCAAAATAAATTCAACTTGAATTGCTGACCATCAAGCTGCTGCAAAATGTAGTTTAAAACGCCTTAATTACACAATGCTCCCCTTTTCTATCATTGAAACTCCTCTGAGCTTTGGAAGTGTTGGTTGGACACAATGAGACATTTGAAGATGTCACCATGGAGCCTGTAAAACTGTGACAGCGTTTCTTATTATTATCTTCTTACATCTTGCAGACGACACGAATAATCACTGGCTGTAATCAAGAATCCAGCAGATTAACACAAGCTGATGACAGTGCTGTTGCAGCCTCACTTCCCTGTGATATTCCTGTGATACCTCCTTTTAGATAGAAATGTGTTAGTGTTGCATTATTCATCGTTCATCATGAGCAGCCTGTGATGGCTGACAGCGTCCTTCCAAAACATTGCATCTTTTTTTTTAGCCAGCATGTTTAACAGTGTTGTTAGATTTGCTTTCTATTAGCTGGAGTCATTCTTCTCATGAAAGACGAAGAAACTGTGGTTTTATGTTCAGAGGTGTAGAAGCTGGAGATGAAAGGACATGGTGCTGCTTGAGGACACACACTGAGTAATAGCTGAATCCAGCACACTGCAGTGTGGTTTTGACTTAGCGGCACCGGGGGCGGAGCCACAGTCCAGTCATAGTTGTGGGCGGGTTTTTCTGCTGCGATCACACCTCGCCGGTGTCCATATATGGTTCCTGACGTCACTCGCCGGAGGTTCCATTCACATAAAACTGATCAGCCGGAATCCCCTCGGAGGACATGTAGGCACAGACGCGCACGGGACTCTAACCCTCACCCGTACCCACCGTACAGGAGTAACTCAGTCTATTCTTTAGGCAATAATAACAACTCAAGATGAAGGTGTCCAGCATCGACTGCCGGCGTCTGAGGAAGATCATCAGGAAGGAGTCCGGGAGCTGCCTTATTGTGGATTGCCGACCTTATTTCTCATTCACGAACTCCAGCATCAAAGGCTCTGTCAATGTCAATCTCAACTCAGTGGTGGTCCGGAGGTCTCGCGGTGGGCCGGTGCCTCTGCAGTTTGTCATCCCGGATGAGAGAGCCCTGTTTCGGCTGCGGGAGGGGAGCATATCGGCTATCGTGGCTCTGGACGACCGGACGTCCCACTGGCAGAAGCTGAAAAAGGACAGTGTAGCACAAATAGTAATAAACACTCTGTCACATCTAGCGAGCGGGGCGAACATCTGCTTCCTGAAAGGTGAGAGCTTTGGGAGTATTTTAAATCCAGAAAATAACGTGTGTCAGTTTAGTTGTTGTACATGAAATAGACCGTGACAACAAATTCTCTGCTTCACGTTTGAGTAAACTTTTTTCTGTTAATGTCTTGGGATTGAACTTGTGAACACGAGTCTGTACTTTGTTTTTTCCCCCTCCTCAAACTTAAAATGTAGGCCACTCTTATAGACAATTAATAGGGCGACTGTACCCATGTGAGTCTACATAAACTGGGAATAAAGAAAGGCTTCAACGTATATATATAAATATTTTTACATCTTATTTTACTTTTCCTAATAAGCCGGATTCGTTAAGGCCGACTCGTCTTCCTCTGATTATCCTCCTCGCTTGGTGTTGGGAACATTTTTCCTCTCACTTCTTGGAGAGATAAATGTCCTGCGTGCGTCAACGGAGCGGATGAGTCAGTGCGGGAGTAACGCGTTCAAATTGGTGGTGCAGTGACTTTCATTTATATATATATGAAAAAAAGAAAACAATAAATGTCACCCGAGACGTTTCTTTGAGGTGTTTGTGATAATGTATTTGAAACTCATCCATTTCCGTCTGTCACCTCTGCGTCCTCAGGATGTTGCTCTAAAAGGATTACCGGTCCTTCCACTGCGGGGCCCCTGTAATTAATTACGCGCTTATAATCAGGTTATAAAGGTTATAATCCGGGGCTAAGACTGTTTCATAAACGCCGCTATTTCACAAGATGTGTATTTGTGTGTGTGTGGAGAATTATTCTAAGCTTGTTTATCACAGTTATGTGCTCACGGTTTATTTCCCCCCCTTCTCTCAGGAGGATACGAGAACTTCCACTCTCAGTACCCTGAACTTTGCACTGAGGTGAAAACCGTCGACCAGAGCGGAAGCGAAACCGAGAAAAGAGTCAACAGCAGCCACAGCGAGAAGCTTTCTCACCACAAACCAGATTACGATCAGGTATGGAAACACCCCTCACAACACAATGCTGCCCGCTCCCCCACACGGGAGCCACTTCTTTATATTTTTATTTCTAACCTTATCCGAAAAAAAAGAACAAACACACCCGAGCCCTGCTGACATCAGACAGACTTATATTTGGCATCAAAACAGTTTCTCAACATACTATAATATTCTGTGACCTTCACTGCTCCCCGGCCATCTCATGTGTGGCTCGCTAAAGAGGAGAGAGCCTCACAGAGAGAAACCCCTCTTTCATCCCTGACCTTTCTTCCATCTCCTCCACTGCCCAGACAGAGAGCAGGCGCTCTGTTGTGTCTCTGTGTGGTTGACATATTATGAGTTAATTCACTAGGGTGAAGTCATTCCTGCAGCTGTGTGCAACCATGCGTTTTGTCTGCAGATGAACTTAATGTTCTTGGGCTGACAGGTGTTTGGATGTTGTGGCTTGGACCAATGAGTGCATACTTACAAAGCTTGATGCATCAACATCTGCCATCCAGTGTTTTGTCTTGTCAGGTGGCTACGAAATCTCGTATATTGTGGTCCTTATCTACATGAACTCACCCCCCACCCCCCTCTCTCTCTGCCTTTCAGGGTAAACCTGTAGAGATCCTGCCTTTCCTCTACCTCGGTAGTGCCTACCATGCCTCCAGACAGGACTATCTCAGCGACCTTCACATCACGGCCTTGCTCAACGTGTCGCGCAGGGACCTACAGCCGGCAAAGGGCCACTACGACTACAAGTGGATCCCGGTGGAGGACAGCCACATGGCTGACATCAGCTCCCACTTCCAGGAGGCCATAGAGTTTATCGGTGAGTTGAAGGGAATGGCTCTCTATTCACTATCTTCTGATTGAATCTGAAATCTAAAAAGTGAAGGGTTAGGGAGATGGAGTTCAGTCAGCCATTTAGCTTGTGAGGGAAATAAATACACCACCACCAAGATAGAGAGTCTTTTTCTGGAATACCGTGAACCCCAGCTTCACTGTATTTATAGTACAACATCACCCCAAGGAGTCTTAAAAAAAACCTCCCTAAGCTGAGTCACCTAAACATAGGTGTGTTTATTTCTGCGTCTCGGAATAAGCCCCCTTGTCGCTGCGTCTCACCTGCTACCATTCACAAATAGAGGGCTATAAGAAACCCAGCTGTAATCAGTTTAACTTGATCGCCTGCCTCCAATCCCTCACCGACATATCCAGCCAGTCTGCTTTCATTCAGGATTTGCTCACTGCCCCCCCCCCCCCCCCCCCCCCCCCCCCGTTCCCTTCCGACATCTCTCCATCCCTCCCCCCGCGTCTTAACTTGGAAAAGACGCTCCCATGCCGTCATCGCCTCCCAGGCCTAATCTTAATGGCTTTACTCTGCCGGGTGTGGCCAGTCAGTGTGACAACTGGGTGAGCTGTCCGTGTTTAGTAATGGGCGGGTGGAGGAGGCTGGGGGTGGGGGGGGTGGGCTGACTGACACACACAAACACAGTTGTTTATGACGACCGACACACAGTGAGAAAGCACAGTTGTTGGCTGCTTGCAGGTGGAAATCATTGATGGGCCTGAGGGCAGCAGGTAGGCTAATGTGTTACAGAGGAAGAGAGAGTGTGTGGGAGAGGAGAGAGGTGCGGGATAATAGCAGCAGCTAGCAAAAGATGTACACAATGTGCTGGTGGCTATTTATAGCCAGGCATAACCAAGGACAAAGCTCACCAACGCGCAGCTTGGCTGACCGGTACTGGGTGGCTGCTGTTGTTGGTATTATACATTGTTTGGGGATGCAGCCCACATTTAGGGTGTCTTTTGTGCAAGCCCGTCTACGATTACATAAGGCCGAAAATTGTTCCAGGGGCAGGTTTAGCCTACATTCAAAGAGGGACTCCAAAATTCATCAACCATGCCAGGCGATTAGAAATGTGGTGCACACAAATCCTCACCGAGCCGCAGCCGCTCCCCAAAAGGAAATCAATCAGCAATCAGAAAACCCGTCTGACCTGGTGGATGATGGTACAGTCAGGGAGGAGATAATAAATATTATTGACCCCCTGGATGAAAGCAGCTGTCGAAGTGTGTCATGACATCTCCGGCCAACGAGGGCGCATCGCTCGAGGACGGTCATTAAAACACCCACGGCTGCTGTCACTCCTTCTTTTCACCCCTCTTCCCTCTCTCGTTGCATCCTCCACTCCAGATGGGAGGTTCATGATTCATTCATGCGATTTATCGAGGATCAGAGCTGTCAGAAATCATCATCGGTCCCTATCTGCAGTGGCTCTCGGGAGCGGGCAGAAGTGGCCCTCGATGTTTCTGTTTAGTAGAAAGAGAGAGGCACGGGTGTAGGTGGAATTAAGCGTCTGTAGGTAGATCAAACTTGAACGAGACAGACAGCACAGAGACATGTAGGCGTTGGCAGTAGTTCTAAGAATTAACAGGATCTTGAAATGTGTCATGAGCGACACTTATGCAGATGACAGAGAAGAGATTTTTGTGTGGGCTTAAGAACATACACAGCGAACTGTGCAGCAGCACCCAGTGCCTCCGCAGACGTGTAGGAGAAAGAAAGTCTCATGTGCAGCTGCACTCTGTGACTCAGACGAGTCTCACACCTGAAACTGGTATAGGATGTGTGTACATTTCTGCGCCTACAAATGAGGTGTGCCAACAAGGCTGACGTTCCTGTTGTGTGTGAGAGAGAAAGAAAAGAATGTACGATGTGAAAAGTGTTCGCATTAATAAGCGAGTGGGAGTAAAGAGTAGGCAATTATTACACAGTTAAAATGTGATTTTCCATATTTGTTATTATTCTGTTTAAAACTCCCTGTTGAACCTCTTCACCACGCAACTTGACTTAAAAAAATATCAATTACAGAGGAACACAAATAAAACAAGAAATTAACCTTTACCTCATCTTCTTCTCTTTCCAGATCACGTGAAGCAATCAGGGGGAAGGGTCCTGGTCCACTGCGAGGCAGGCATCTCACGCTCACCCACTATCTGCATGGCCTACATCATGAGGACGCAGCAGCTGCGGCTAGATGCGGCCTTCGACATCATCAAGCAGCGCCGGGCAGTCATCTCACCCAACTTCAGTTTCATGGGTCAGCTGCTGCAGTTTGAGTCCGAGGTCCTCTCGACGGCCCCGGCTCACGCGGCCACACCTGAACCAGCCACACCCTGCGCCCCAGAGTCCGCCTGCTTTTTTGCCAACGACTTCACCACTACCTTCAACAGCAAAAACTTTGAGCCATCTGTGTTCACCCTCCCTACCTCTTGCCTGCAGGCCCCGGTCCACCACCAGTTCAAACTGAGCCCAATAACTGCACTGCCTTAAAATGAACTGTGACTGCTTGTAGTCTTACTTGAAAACAAAAAAAAGAAAAAATAATGCTGTCTGTGTGCCTTGTGTTGAAATCAGCAGAGCAGATAGACTCGAGATCAGTAACAGAAACAGAAGAGTCAAGATAACGGTATTCAGTTCATGGGCCTATGAAATCTATGGGCTTACAGAGTCTGATGCTGCTTCCCTGTCTTCTGAGCTGCAGTGATGAAACAACACAGCACAGTAATAAACTGCAATATACATGCCTTAGGTTGTTATTGTGATTTATTTGCCTATTCACAAATACAGTCAGGCATTGAAACCTAATTTATTTGAAAACTACTGTCTGTCTGATGTTTTTTCAATAATGTGGATATAAATATGTGTTTAATAAATGTTTTCACCACAAAAATAAAAGCTGTTGTCATGTAATCATTGTTTGTAGTTGATGGGTCTATAATTGAGAAGTTAAGTTACCACAGCCTGTTCCCATAAACAGGAATACAGAGCAAAATCTGTAGCCTACTTTATAGACGTTGCATGTAGAGTACAACTTCTGACAGGACAGGGCAAACATACAACTGGAGGGGCAACAGTGACACCTGCAGTGACTGAGCTGGCCTCTATAAGCAGATACAGAACAGCAGCATGGCTTCCATTCAGTCGGAATGCATATTTCTAGATGATTAGTCAACAAGTTAGTGTAACTCAGTGGAAAACTATTAATGAAAAGTAATGCATTAGATTTTTGAAAACCAGCCTCAGGAAAAAAAACTAAACAAAACAAAAAAACAGTCAAAATTCCCGTCAGAATCAGAGTGGCAGTGTGCTAATACAATACATAGATATAATAAAGCGTATCAGTTGGTAATAAGTAATAAACAGCTACATTTATCTATTGACCGGTTTAGTTTCTAATTGCCTTCAGTGTGCACGGAGTGTGCTCCACTCTTCTGTCTTTGGCGCCTAGAAGATAGACAGGAAGACTGTACCAACTGTACAAATAGGGAGATCAATAAATAGCGTCGTGTCAAACATATTATTTATGTAAATTTGTATAACAACCAAAGGGTAAACTTAATGTACCAAGCTGTATGCTGCACTTTCGTTGACGGATTCGGTCTAAATAATTTAACCATTGCATGTAATTTAGTATACATTTATTGCTACAACCCTGTTTTCACACAATGGTATTGTCCATTTTATCCCGCCCCCGCCGCCATTTTCCATGTTATTCTCTGTTGCCACACAGGGATTCACAAATTTTGAATGCATCTATTTCGAATATTTTGTTGAGTTTGGGTTATTAAACACCCGGCTTCTCCAGTTTAGTGGAGGAGGGGAGCTTATCTCCTAATTCAGCCAAGGAGACATCCTGCTTAGACAGCCATGTACATCAAACAGGTAAGCTAACGGCATCAGACTTGTGCTTGTTGCAGGCTATCACTGGCCTATCGGTAGTAAGGCTATGTTAACATTACCCCAGTGAGTGATTGTGCCCGGAATAACGAGGTCTCACACACAGTCTAACGTTAATGTGATCGCAGAGCTCATCAAAATCGCACCAAAGACGGCAACAAGTTTAAGAGCTAGCTTGCTAAAGCTAGCTTAGGCCACATTGATTAATCTTGAATTGAACAGCCCGTTCTCCTTCTCAGGATGCTAAGCTAACGCTAACGTACATGGCTAACTTCTGTTAGCGGATTTGTCTCGTTTCTATTAATGTTGCACATTACCACTTAGCAGATAATTTCATTACATGTAAATGTGAGCTTTGATAGTATTGTGGTTGCTTAAGTTTGTATTTATTTTTGTTATTAAGCATGCAGAAGCGTTAACGTCCTGAATGAAAAGTGGCTCGTACAGTAGCCGACAGTAAAGGCCCTGGTGGAAGTCGTACACCGCTTATGATATATGTGATGCTGCGCATAGCACACAAGTTGTACAGCTCGAGTCGACTTTATATAGGAGGGCACAGGTTGTTTTATGCTACATTAAGGACACGTTCCTCTCTATCTGTTTCACATAACCGCGTATTGGTACAGTATATTTAACCTAAATATGAGGATGTTTAATGACTGTTTACTTACGGCGGTCTGGTTCTTGTGCAGGTCATCATCCAGGGGTTCCGAAGTTACAGGGACCAAACGGTGGTAGACCCTTTCAGTCCAAAGCACAATGTCATTGGTGTGTATTTGCTCACCTCAACTGTTCACTCATGCTTTTGTAATAAATGTATTTTTCAATATTATGTGGATGTAAGGGGATGTACTTTGAATGCACCTACATTAGTTGCCAGCCAGTATTGGTGCACTGAAGACTTGTCTTATGTGGGTGGCTGTGGACATACCTCACCATGTCCTCATTCTGTGTTTTTTTCTGTTACAGTCGGCAGAAATGGGTCAGGAAAGAGTAACTTTTTCTACGGTATGTGAGCCTCAAATGATCATACAACACAGCTGTCTTTTCCTTCAGTGTTTTTGTTCTCTAAACTGTGTCTCCGCTCTGTTTTCTTAGCCATCCAGTTTGTGCTCAGTGATGAGTTCAGTCACCTGCGACCTGAACAGCGGCTGGCCCTGCTCCATGTAAGTAAAGGGCAAATGTCAGACACACTACGGATCCCAGTGACTGAAAATGAAGTGCCCCCCCCCCGACGTAGTGAATGTGTAGAAATTTCTTGTCAGGCATGCTTACGCTGACAAAAAGTTGTGTAACTTCCTAATAATAAATAATGGATTACGAAAGTCTTTACATGAATTGTTGCACTTCTGTTAATTATGAGTTTGTGTGTATAGAAGTCTGAGATACAAAGGGAAACATCATTCATACGTGTAAACATTTATGTATTGTATTGAATATGTTTTTCCTCCCTTGTCACTGTAGGAGGGAACTGGTCCTCGTGTCATTTCGGCTTTTGTGGAGATTATATTTGACAACTCTGACAACCGGCTGCCGGTAGGAAGTTCAACTTAATCCTTTTACTGTTACTGCACACACACTGATTGATTCTTTCTAACTTCAAGTAAAGTCTTTTCAATTTGTATGTGACAAATGCTCTGTTGCTTTGATTTGTAAAGCCATTCAAATCTAAAGCTAGAGTATACTGACATATTGGCATGCCATCTAGCTTGGCCAATGTAAGCCTAAATGTGTATATTGTTGTATGTTGAATTCATTTCCCCAATTGGTCAGTAGTTGCATTGGCGCTTTTGTGAACAACACTTGTGCTAAATCAGCAGAAAAGTTGTAACATTTAACTTCCAAATTACCCACAGAATTTATAACAAGCTTTTTAAAATGTTACACATTTTACACATGTATTTGTACGACTCTTAAGAAACTTGTAAGACTTAGAAAATGCACATAAATACAACCTATGCATGTGGCAAAGAACCAGATGTGACACCACCTTTTAAATTTTTTCTTTACTTTTCTGTGCAATCTCAGTCCAGGTTACCAGTGGAAGTGGTACATTAATACTATATTATGTTGTTCAGTTTATGTTGGCTGGCTCCCTAAATTGCTGACAACTGCTATGACCACCGATTGTTGTTCCTCTGCTTCCAGTACACACAGTGCTTATTATTTTGATGCTGAACGCCGGATGTTTGCACCACTCTAACAATCACGATTGTGCAAAAATTGCTTTTAACTGGGTGATAAACTGTAATCATGCAGCCATGTAATACTGTGACATAACCTGTTGCTGTTGTGTGTGATTCTCCTCTTGACCAGCGATAAATGTCTCTCCCTCTAGATCGACAAAGAGGAAGTCTCCCTTCGCCGTGTCATTGGTGCAAAGAAGGACCAGTACTTCTTAGACAAGAAGATGGTGACGTAAGTATTGCTGTGGGCCGACTGTCCATGTAATCAAAGGAAATAACAACTCTGTGAATCAATGTAATCACTCGTTCGATTGCGTCTGTGATTGTTGCAGTAAGAATGATGTCATGAACCTCCTGGAGAGTGCCGGTTTCTCTCGCAGTAACCCCTACTACATCGTCAAGCAGGGAAAGGTGAGAAAGGAGTGGATGCCAGTGTGCCAACCTCACATGTGTTTAACACATTATAGTTTATTTGTCATTGGTACATAATGCAATGCAGCAGTTAAACAGGGCTGTAAAAAGAGTGCTAACTGTTCCTCGCTCGATGTCTTTTTCTGTCTTGTAACCATCATAACAAAGAAAACGTTTATGTATGACTTTTTAAGCAGAATGTCAGCACTACATTGAGCAGCAGAGTATTCCATCTCACAGGTTATGTCAATATTTCTTGCAGATCAACCAAATGGCCACAGCACCCGACTCCCAGCGTCTGAAGCTGCTGAGAGAGGTGGCAGGGACACGCGTGTATGATGAGCGCAAGGAGGAGAGTATTTCTCTCATGAAAGAGACAGGTAAACACGTCTTAACATCATTGTTTCACAGACTGCCAAGAATTATTATTACTGATTGTATGCCATTTGTTCACGTTTTAAGGGATTCAGTCAGAGTTGTGCTGCCTCTGCTTATGCTTGGTTACACTTAAAAGTTTCTGAAAAGGTTAATGGTTATCATTTGTATGTAGTAGCCAAAGGCAAAGTGCAAACAGTGAACAGGAACAAAAAGCATGATGTTGTTAATTTGGAAAATAAAGTTGCAAATATTCATCCAGTAGCAGCAGTAAGCAATCATCAATCATTTTAAGTTAGATAATTACACAATTTAAAATCAGTATTTAAACAGCATTCACCAAATTATCACTTGAGTCAAAAATGCCAGTCCCTGAATGTGAAGTGTGCAGTAAGTGGCTTACATTTTTAAAAAGCAACCTAATGTGTGTGTTTCTCAGAGGGTAAGCGAGAGAAGATCAACGAGCTGTTGAAGTACATTGAGGAGCGTCTGCACACCCTGGAGGATGAGAAGGAGGAGCTGGCTCAGTACCAGAAGTGGGACAAGATGAGAAGAGCCCTGGAGTACACCATCTACAACCAGGAGCTGAATGAAACCCGCGCCAAACTGGACGAGGTAAAAAAAAAAAAAAAACTCAAAGAAAGAAAACTGACTTGTGTTTGTTGTTTGGGTGAGAGAGTTGGAAATTGTCATTACCCATTATCATTCATTATCTTACACATGCACATATAATACAGAATATTAGTCATCCAAAAATGCTGAATGTTAAATGCATCCTCCTCTTTTGTGTTCAGCATCAATATCAAGACCTTTGTATTTTGTTTGTGTTTTTTCAGCTGTCCTCCAAGAGAGAGACCTGTGGAGACAAATCCAGACAGCTGCGAGACGCTCAGCAAGATGCCAGAGACAAAGTAGAGGTAAAGAAATCCACCTTGCAGAACAAATACAAATATCTGGGATTGGTGATCGGTAAACATCGTAATGATCATCACAGCATTATGTCTAAATGACATTTTGTCTTAATTACTCAAAATCACATCAAAATCACAATTTGAAGTGTTAAGTGTTTTCACACTGTGGAAGATTTGTAGTATTGTTGAATTCATTCATCAGGAAACTAGTTTGTGGATAGTTTGTGTCACTACAGGATGTGGCTGTAAGGAGAGGTTATAAATGTTGTCACTGAATTTAAATCCAGCCTTTATCAAGACTGCAAAACCTAATTACTTAGAAACAGTCTTCGTTTTGGTGTCTGGATGGAAGCAGGCTATCTGCTTCTAACTGTTCACATACTTGATGAGAATGCATTGAAATTAATACATCATTTATTTATTGTATCCAAATTTCCGGACAGCATGCGGCCTTGGTAAATGAATACAGAGTTGATTAATCACTGAAGAGGAAGTCAGTTGTTGCATTTCCACTCCGTTGAATTGAATCCCACAGCCTGTTTCCTAATTTTGGCTCCCTTTCTGTAGGAGACAGAGCGTGTGGTGCGAGAGCTGAAGTCAAAGATCTCGGCCATGAAGGAAGAGAGGGAGCAACTATCGGCCGAGCGCCAGGAGCAGATCAAGCAGAGGACCAAGCTCGAACTGAAGGCCAAGGACCTGCAGGACGAGCTGGCAGGCAACAGCGAACAGAGGGTACGGAAGCCTCCCATCTGCGTCACTCTGCACACGTGATGCTGCACCAGCAACACATCCCCATCCCCCTTCCCCTGCACCATCAATGTCTGTAGAGACGGATGGTCGTCTTTTTCTCATTTAAACCACTTTACCATGTTAGTAGTTGGAAAGTGGGGCACTTGTGAACAGTTACGTTATTTGCCCTTAAAGTTCTGCTTATTTGATTGGATGTTTTAAAAATTCATTGAACTATTGGATCAAGAATTAGAAAACAAGTTTTGAAAGCTAACCAGCTAATGTTTGTTTTACTAGAATTATTGTTGATACATTTCCTGTTGAACCCAACTGATACTCTTATTATTGGGGCCTATCTTTATTCTGATATCGATATATCGACCAATATTTAGATATTTATAATTTCCTCCAGCTATCTTTTCCTGAATTATGTTCTGTGTTTTGATATCGGTGCATCCTGGACAGCTTCTATGCTGATACCAATATATCTGTGATGGGCCAGTATTGGCAACTAATGTTGGTTGGTTGATTAACTTCATCAATTTATTAACTAATCAAAAAACACTGATCCAAATATAATAGTCTGTGGTAAGTTTAATTTCCCTGTGAAAAAGGAGTTGGCCTAATGTACAGACAGTTTTTAGTGCTAAATCTTTCAGTGGAACATTTGCTTGGATGAATTGAGAAGCAGAGGAAGCACCAGCCTGTGCATCAGACTCTTTTCCATCAGCTCCACTATACATCATTCCTGGCACCAGGTTGTGTGTACAGAGCTGGCATGGATCGCACTCCGTATGGCCTTGTGTTCAGTGTGTGTTTGTGTGCACGTGTGAGTATAAGGACGATAATCATGCAGAACGACTTTATTGGCTCAGTCTGTGTGTGAACCGTGATGGGTCCCAGGCCGCATGCTGGCTGTTGGTTGGATGAAGCCCACCTGGCGTCGGCTGGCACAGCATCAGCCAAAAGTTATTGGAGCAAAATGAAAAGCAAGGGAAGCAGAACTGCGTCACTAGTTTTTGATGGTTCTGATTTGATGTGGCATTGACATGATGGGGAAGGTGGAGGAAAACCTGTGGGATGACATCGCACCATCACCACCCACACAGAAAAATATGTCAAAACCAGTAGTCTGCTGTTGGGGAGAGCTCGGAGAAAGCTGCAATTCTTTATGAAATTGGAAGAGAAAGATTTGAGAAGGATTGTTAAATCTTGACACAACAGAGGCTTTAATTTTTAAGAATGGGTTTACTCTACATATTGTAGAGAAAATATTTTTACTTTCACCTACCCTCTGCATTTGCTGGATGTTCCCTTTATTTATAATCTGTTACTACTTTTTGAGTGTTGCATGTGTTCTCAGTTTACAGTTTACAAGCAGCATCGGTTGAAGAGATTAGGAAGTAATTGTGAGTTTATTCTTTTAGATTATGGTGCTTTATACAAACAGTATGTTCAGGGTTCATACAAAGTCATTAACGTTTCAAAAATACTTAACAAAGCTTTAATAGTTTTCTTTCCAAGGTAAGGGTTGTGCTTGAATTTGAATATAATAATTGAAAAAAATGCTTGAAATTAAACATATTGGGTACGCACATTTTAGGGTCTGCCCACACAGACTTTTAGTTTCTGAATTTATAATCTATGCATCATCATAAAATACACTGATACTGTGTGCGATCTCCTCAGCATTTGTTGGCAAAAAGGCAGGAGTCCATCTACGATTATGCATAGTAATTTAGTTAAAACCCAATGTGAATATGGCATCTGAGTAACACAGGATATGATTTGTGGAACTGTTGGTATTTTTTGGAGGATTATTTTTGTTTTGGCATTTTCTGTGGTACACAAATTGTGCAAACACTTAGACTTATCCAAGCTGTTAACTGTTGGACCATTATGATGTGTCAGGAGTAGATATAGATATTGGACATGTGGGAAAAATCTAAAAATAACTGTTTGTACTTTTTAAAATCATCCCTCCACCGTCTTCCTCTGACAGAGCAGACACTTCAAGTGTCTCTTCTTTGTTTGGTAAAATGGCATGCTCTTGCTCTTCCAGAAACGCCTGCTGAAGGAGCGTCAGAAGCTGCTGGAGAAAATCGAGGAAAAGCAAAAAGAGCTGCAGGAGACTGAACCCAAATTCAACATGGTGAAGGAAAAAGAGGAGCGGGGCATATCGAGGTAGGGATGACTCATTCTCGGCATCAGTCCCTTGAGCAGCCTGTGACTAGGTATAACTGGATGAGTCAGTCATCACACTTTGAATACATTTTAATGGGGAGAGATCAAGAGGTGGATGCACATGATATATCTGTGGATTCTCCTACAAAGAAAAAAGGGCACATGCGTAGAGAAATGTACATGTAATTATGCACTCTACATGCACAGTTCGTTGGGGAATTAATAGCAGTACAGTGGCTTCCTGTGTGAACTTGTAGAGTTTGTAACACGTTCCATGGTTACACTTTATTCCAGACTGGCCCAGGCTACACAGGAGAGGACAGACCTGTATGCCAAGCAGGGCCGTGGCAGTCAGTTCACCTCCAAGGAGGAGAGGGACAAGTGGATCAAGAAGGAGCTGAAGTCTCTGGACCAGGCCATCAATGATAAAAAGAGGCAGATTGCAGCCATCCACAAAGACCTGGAGGACACAGAGACCAACAAGGAGAAGAACCTCGAGCAGTACAATGTAAGATCACCCGAAACTGTTAACAGGTTTTCAATCTGGTTTTTCAGACACATTTTCAGAATCAATTTTAGAGGGAGTTACAGTTTAAGAAATGGTCACTTTTTGTAGCTCAAGTGAAATTAATCAAAATGCCTCTCTTACTATTATTAGGACAATATGTACTATTCATTTCGTTGAAAGATAATTCGAACATGGAGCTAACAAATTAAGTTATTTTCTCAAATGATATCAGGTTGTTGTTTTGGTATTTAATGTTGATAATTAATTAAAGCAAATTCACACTGACAACTTTTTCACGCAAACTGATTTTCCACTATTATTCCAAACAGACAATATTCAAAGTTTGATTTGGGTCATTTAATCAGCATATTGGGATATTCTGAATTATTCCTTATTCTGAATGCAGCATTTTCTGACTAAGACATTTGGGATATGCAGATATTATTGTCGCCCTGCTAACTTTTCCAAGCGTGGTATGTATGGTATGTGGTGTGTTCTTTTAAATGAGAATGTAGGTTGAATATTCATCTCTATTAGCCATGTAAACTGCTTGGTAGGAATATTGTTTTATTCTGAATAAGGGCCAAAACTGGAATATTTAATGTTTGGAAACAGCCAGTGTCTCCAGTGCAGGTGTAAATATTTAGTGCATTTTAAAGGGACTTCTGAATGCCACTGTATGATATATTCCTCATTCAATTCCTTTAAAAGCTTTCTGCAGTTTAAGCCTAACCTCTTGCCATGACTGTGTATCAGACTTACTTTCATCTTGTCTCTTTAGAAACTCGATCAAGATCTAAATGAGGTCAAGAACCGCGTTGAAGAACTGGACAAAAAGTATTATGAAGTGAAGAACAGGAAAGATGAGCTGCAGAGCGAAAGAAAGTAAGAATCTTCCCTCTAACCTCCTCTTTGATCTCATATCTTGGACTTTCAGCCTTGGCTTGTGCCCATGCCTCTTTATTTTTTGTACAGCATCAGTTGAGTTTACGATCATCTTTACATGAGCCATGCCTGCCTCTTGCATTGAGATGAAAGGTTGAATTGTTTAAACCTTCTTTAAGCCAATATGCCGTTTTCCGCTCTGCAACCTTTAGTTCCTTACCAGAGTATTGTCTTCTGTGAATATCACTGGGCCTTCTCTGTCTCCTTAAACAATGAGCTTTATTTATATAACAGAGAGGATGATGCATCGTGTCTCTGCTGCCAGACACCTTTTTTGCGTTTTAAAGGTCTTCCAGAGTGGATGAATTGTGTTGTGGTGAAAATCAAGTCAAGACAGATGCTTGTCTGCCTCTTGAAACACAACAGAGCATATCCGTTCAAGTCTCGCCATAATTGAGGCAACAGACTCAAGGCAAAAGATGTTTTTTGTATTTTAAGTGTTAAAAAAACAGGTGGGGATCTATACGAAAAAAAATTACAATAACATCAATCAATAACAGGTTCTCATTTTCATCACTTCACGAAACAGATGTCATCAATATATTTTGTCTGATATTGACTTTATCATGCACCTTCCATTTCACTGTGATTCATTGTTGAGGTGTAGTGGGTGAAAAAGGCAGCATAATGACAGCTCTGAGAGGAGCACAACATGCAGATCCCGCAGCTGCAAGCTGTTAGCAGTGTATGAGCTCAAAATATGAATAAAACACAACTACCTTAATGAATACAAGATGGAAACTGTTTTGGCAATTTTATTGTTTTCACTATTTAAATTTGATTCATTAGCAAGAATTAAGCAAATCTGTTTCACTTGAGAATAATAGCAAATAGACACAAATGATTTGAAATAATGTGAAAATCAAGGAGACGAATATTTTAGTTATTTACTCAGTGCTGCGCGCATATAGTGAATCTGCAGTTATGGACAAAAATGCTGCGTTTCTACTTATTTTTACGAAGAGAAGTACCTCTCAAACATTACATCAATTAGTATTTATTGATATATTATTTACATTAAAAATATTCTAAAGATTTGTTTTTCTGTGAGTATCATGGTTTGGTTTTGGTTCTGCTCTTTCTGGTGACATAAGTGTAACAGTGTGTGATTGTCTGTGTCTGTCCAGCTACCTGTGGCGTGAGGAGAACGCAGAGCAGCAGGCACTGGCAGCCAAACGAGAGGACCTGGAGAAGAAACAGCAGCTCCTTCGAGCCGCCACCGGCAAGGTTCGTGTCACTGTACATGACTGCGTAATTATTGACTTGCATAACGCAGCTGCAGGATACCTAACGCTATCGTCTGGACATACACACAGACACCTCATCTCAGGATGACACTTGTAAGCCTGAGGTAGACCTGCCACATGCCTATCAAACCTTCACACATGTGTTTACTTGCTGAATTGTATGCTGAGAGAGGAAATGGGCAAGTGAAGATAAATCAAACCAAAGTGAAAAAGTGTCTCTCTCCAAATGAGCCCACCTGAACACTGCGAAGGACTCACTTTGTGACTCAGCCAGTTGTCAGGATAGGTATATCAAATAGAATCATTCATCTGCCTCGCTACTGGCACCTTATCATAGCTAGCTAAATTTACATATGACTCACTCCTCTCTGCCCCATGCAGTAACTGCCAGTTGTCTCTTCTGGGCAGATACATCAATCAAATATCACTTCTGAATAATGTCTGCTGAGATGAAAGGAGGCTGTTTGTGGCTTCATGGACAAATATCCTGCATTTATTTTTTCTTTCATTGGTCCCGGCTGACTCATCTTGTCTCCAGCCTTTGATGGACGCTATCTGTCCTCTCACAGTGCAGGCACGATGTTGGAAAATACAACTTTGTCATTCTGTACCTTACAGTATTAGCTACATTATATTTGGAGGTAACACAAAAAAGTTTTACAAATTCAGGGGTTCACCTGTTAAAACATTGTTCTGTAACAACGGCCTCTCTTTAAAAAGATCAAGGCTGCTTTTGGGATTAACCATAAAACTGGAAAGTTTAAATTAGAAGAAGAATTATAAGGATTTGGCATGTTTTTAGGTTTTTAGGGTAGAGTGAGAGGAGGGACGTTCAGTTTTCTGTAATTTGCAACCGCACTGCTACATGCCACCTACACACGGCACCTTTTTAATTGTAACACTTTTAAGTTCTTCGACATTCGCGACACAAAAGATGTTTCCCCTCAGGACAGGAGCTGGACACGCGCAAATTTTTGGAAAGACCAAAAATACTGAAAGACTTGCCGGTCCTGTTTTTGAATTTGATGATCAAAATTGAAAGCTTATTTGATCAGTTTTCAATTTAGGATAAAAATCGCGACAACCCTAATTAATATGTAAAATATGTTCCAATGTTGAGTGTTAATTACCAATTGTAGGATCAAATAAATCTTTTAATCAAGGTGAGACTCATTGTTCTGTCTCTTGTGGCCCACCAGGCTATCCTGAACGGCATTGACAGCATCAACAAAGTCCTCGAGCATTTTCGTCGGAAGGGCATCAACCAGCATGTCATTAATGGTTACCACGGCATCGTCATGAATAACTTCGAGTGTGAGCCCGCCTTTTACACTTGTGTGGAGGTGACTGCTGGTACCAGGTGAGGGCAACTTTTTATGTTTTCACTTTTAGCTCTTTGTGTTGTTTTCCATGAAAATGTCTCCATCACACATTTGTGACGGGTATGAAAGTTTTGAAACAAAACACATGTAGTCTGATTTCAAAATCAACAATGATTCCACTTACTGCATGCTGATACAAATGTGTCCTGTGTATTTAATGAGCAGGGTGTTCTCTTTGCAATTCAAGTGGTCAGAGTGAAATAATGTGTTGTGTTTAGTTGTTTCAGATATGCATATATATTTGTCTTGTTTACATCAACACAGCCTTGATTTGTAGTTAAAGTAAGAATCTTGCCAACCCATCTACTCATTGATGTTAATTGTTCTTTTTCTTTGTTCCTTTGTGTCTGCCTACCTGCTATTTTCTAGGCTGTTCTACCACATAGTGGAGACTGACGAAGTCAGCACCAAAATACTAATGGAGTTCAACAAAATGAACCTGCCGGGAGAAGTCACATTCCTGCCCCTGACCAAGCTGGACGTCAGGGACACCGCCTACCCAGAGACCAACGTAAGGAGCATACATAGATTGCATCTGAAACCTTATATGTAGTAAATTTAGACCTTGACCACAAATGAGTATATTTAACTATGAAACAATTAACTTAAAATGAAACGTTAACCAAAACTTTGACCATGCAGGATTCTCTGCTCATCGGTACCTGAATATTTAAAGAAACACATGTTGGCAGTCAAGCACAGAGTGAACCTAAATGATTTATTTAAGTAGTCCTCCATTGATTTTCCCAGTTAAAACATCTTTTCCACCAATACCCATCCCATGATAGAGCGATTTTGTCTGGTGATGAAGTGTGTAGTATACTGTATGCCAATTCGTCCATAACAGTGTTTTTTTGCCCCTTAAGGATGCTATCCCCATGATCAGCAAGCTGCGCTACAGCACCAACTTTGACAAGGCCTTCAAGCACGTGTTTGGAAAGACCCTGATTTGTCGCAGCATGGAAGTTTCCACCCAGCTGGCCAGAGCTTTCACCATGGATTGTATAACGCTGGAGGGTAAGCTGACCTTTGATACACAGCACAGTATATACCACTAACACAAGAAAATAGTAGTTTTACACGGCTTAGTACCAGTCTACCTGGTGATGTTGTAGCCGCTTACTTCTGGCCCTCAAGTGTATTCCATATTGACATTATCATCAATATTTGTGCTATCTTGCTGATGAATTGCTCTGCTACAAAAAGTACAGAAATAGGCTTTGGAACAGCTATGAGCTGTATAATTACTTGAACTATCGACTCTGCCTGAATGATGTTCCCAGTTACACTGTTTGGCCTTCAGCAGATGTGAAGAGGTTTAGCAGTGTCCTCTGTCGGCACACTAATACAGGATCTTTGCCTTGACTTTGGAGCACTGAACTTTGAGCATCCTTGTTCAGTTTCTATGTAGCATTAAATGACATATTTAGGACTAAATGTCATTGCACTTCCAGTTCTGTAGACGCAGTTTATCTCTTCTATGCAGTACATTGTGTTGTGACCTCCTAGGTGACCAGGTGAGCCATCGTGGAGCTCTGACAGGAGGCTACTACGATACCAGAAAGTCTCGTCTGGAGCTGCAGAAAGACATGAGGAAGGCTGAAGAGGAGCTGGGCGAGCTGGAAGCCAAGCTCAATGAGAACCTGCGCAGGAACATTGAACATATCCTTTCTATTAAAACATCTAATGGGTTTATCTAAAGGTCTTAGTCACTCTCTTTCTGTTGGCTGATTGGCTACGTTTACGATCAGTTTACTCAGAAGTGAGTCATGCAGTTTCTTTAAAAGCTTCACCAAATGACCACTTTATCAGTGAGAAAGATTTGTTTCTCCCTTTGAGATATATTGATGTATGAAATGTGTTGAGTCACATATGAATACCAAACAGTTATTATGTCAGTGTTCATCCCATGGGGTATACAGGAAGTACATGTAATTAGAGGAAATCTTTCTAGATTTATTATTCACCTTTAATGTTACCAAACAGACTTCATCCTTTTTTCAAGTATAGCTATAATATTTATGAACATTGAATACAGCTAGTCCGAAATCAGTTCCTCATCTTTTCATCGCAGTTCAAGAAAAGTGTTTCATTTCAGGATAGAATTAGATTTTTCTGAAATGTTACATACGTTTCGGTGCAAACTAGTTTTTCCAAATGAGTTTTCTCATTGACATATTTTTTACAATTGTTTTAAGGACAGTTGGCTTTATAAGGCAAGCTTTTGTTGACTGTATCTGGAGTATACAGAAATAAAACGGTAGGCGTGATAAAGTGTAGGCACTTGTGATACTGGAATTTTGCACCCAGCCTTGGACAAATGGAGGAGGAGACATTGTTGTCACCTAGTGTGTTGGAAGCCAAAAATATCTATAAAGAAGACCACCATCATATCCTGTACATCAAGACATATTTTAATTCAAATGCCACAGTGTAGAGTAAAGGAGCCTCTCTTCTCTGTTGGAACTCTATTCAAACACTCCTGAGTGCAGCTGCTACTCAATAACAGAGTGCTGTCAATTGGCTAAGCCTGTATTTTAATTTAAATCCATTTAGGTTATGTAGCCACCTCAGCCAGCAGCAGGCTGGCCTCTGAGAGGGTCTAAGCAGGTCAAGAAGGATTAGTGTATATTAGGTCATATCGGCCAGAGCCGTGACTCACTGCCGGACGGCCCATGAAGGCGAAACAGGCGGATCAAAAAGGATTTGTGTCTGCAAGTACGTTATGTATGTTTATGGATATGGTCACTTCCGCTCAGGTATGATTATCTGTGTGTTTGCACACCTGTGTGAGCGTGGGTAGCTTCTCACTCATAGCCCAGTGCTGTGTATGCAGCTTAATGTGTGCACCTGGCCATTACGTACATGTGTGAGTAGGCAGGGGAAAGGGATGACTGAGCCGATGACACGGCGCTTGTCCTTCACTTCTGCAGCGGTGAGTCAGAGAACAGATCAATCATTTAAAAGCCTCTTGTTGTTCACTCCCCATCGATAAGCATGAGATTACGCTGATGCACCTCACTCATCCCTCCTGTTTTAAGATTTTGTCTTCATTTTGCCACCAGCTTCACGTTGCAGTGGAAATATTGAGGTCATGCAAAAGGAGCAGTTGCATTGTGACTGCTCATAACTGCGACAAAACTTATTGACTTGGTTATATGAAATGCACCTGATTCATAAGAGGACAGTGGTCATTACAGAGATTAATGCAGGTTTCTTTATTTAATCATTTAATTCAGGGCAGTTGTGATCCTGATGTCAGCTGTTCCATTCAAGAAAATTACCAGATGAACCATCTATTTTCTCCATCTGCTCGTGGCAACAGGCAGGGCTGTCCTCTGACTTTCAATGGCCCCTTTTAAATCAGCAGATTGATTGACTTCAGTGTTTTATTGAGTCCAGCCAAACCTCAAAGGCCCAGTGGAGTGTTGTAGTTGTGGAAGATCAATAGCCCTGTCTGTTAAATTAGCAGCCCTCCTTAATCCTCTGCCTTGATATAAGTGATGATACAGTCTTCCCTTTGAGACCCAATGAGTTGCACTAAAAAGCCTGCTAGCTGTCCTCTGACCAATTTTATTTGCTAATGAGAGCAGACTCTATGAAAACAGTCTGTTCTTTTGTTCATTTGTGTATAATTCTTTATTGTCCAACTCTTTACTAAGCGGTAGAAGTAAGAAGTACAGTGGGCAGTTTCAGCAGTCTTGCATGAGGTTTAAATCTTTCATAAACATTTGTTTATACTTCCTTAATGGCTGCCTCCACGCATCAACAATGAGATCGACCAACTGATGAACCAGATGCAGCAGATCGAGACGCAACAGAGGAAGTTTAAGGCCTCCAGAGACAGCATTCTGTCAGAGATGAAGATGCTGAAGGAGAAGAGGCAGCAATCAGAAAAGACGTTCATGCCCAAGGTGCTCATCTTAGGACCAGAGTTCAGCTTGTTACCCGCTCACAGTCTGGCTGTGCAGTCCACTCATGTCTGGCTCTTTCTCCTTCTTCCACTCCAGCAACGCAGTCTCCAAAGTCTGGAGGCCAGCCTCCACGCCATGGAGTCCACTAGGGAGTCACTGAAGGCCGAGCTGGGAACCGATCTGCTCTCACAGCTCAGCCTGGAGGACCAGAGGCGTGTCGATGACCTCAACGATGAGATTCGTCAACTCCAGCAGGTCAGCAAGAAGACTGGACAGAGATGCATGCTCTGTCTGTTTGTCTGAGATTGTCACAGTGCTACTTTTCTCTTTATGTTTACATTCAAAATGAACAAAATCGAAATCTGTCGAGAAACTTGTTATCACTATATTTAGTCACAAATTTATGTTTTTGTTTTGGACCTCGACTTGATTTATTCTTTCGATTCTTTTGAAATCAACTATCTAAGATTTTGTTAAATTGAATTAATTACCCAGATCCCTTTGCTTTTTATATCTAGTTATATGCTGTTGCCTACACTTTGTTGTTTATTTGTCTCACGTCCCTCGTCGCATCCTGCTAGTGTATTCAACCGACCTGAGTGAGGTGAGAGCAGCAGCTGTGAGTGGGATGTTCCTGTGATCCAGTGTTGCCTCCTCTTTCTCTTACACTGCCAGCTGCTCTCAGCCTTCACCTCAATGAACTCTCAGCCATTCCTGCTGTTGATGCACAACAACACCGCCCCCGCAACATGGAGCCTTTCATGTATGGTTCTCCAGTGTTGGCGGTTGTCAAATTATATTACTTGCAACATAACACTTGGTCAGAAGATATTATTAATTTGGTGTTTGCCTGTGAATGCAGACACAGGGGTGTTTGCACCAAATCCAGGGCAAAGACTGTATGGCGACAGATGTAGCAGATATTAATCAGAAGCTGTTTATACACAAATTTTAGCACCAGTTTTATTTAGTTCACATTTCAAACACTCTGGTGGCATCATTCTGTGCAGCAGATTTCTTCCATCTGATCCACAGAACAAGAGAAAACTATTTTAAAAACTTTTAGATATTGAGTTACTGGGGATGTAGTAATGTTTTGTTTGTCTGGCAAAGACCTGACAGGAGTAACTGTTTGTGTTTTATGTGTTAACCACCCACAGGACAACAGACAGTTGTTGAATGAGAGGATCAAGCTGGAGGGCATCATGACCAGAGTGGAAACATATCTCAATGAGAACTTACGGAAGCGTCTCGACCAAGTGGAGCAGGTACACTGTCCTTTCATAAGTCTCATGATTGATTGATACGTCTCTGCATACAGATTGTTTTTTTTAATGTACGATTGATGTGTAACTGTTACTTTGTTCTTTTATGTTACTCTTACAGTAAATTATACATTCTTATTTGCATAAGGAGCAAGTTCAAGGGTTTTATCGTTTGCAGCTGTTAGATGAGTCTTAGTGTTGCTTTCAGTGCTTGCATTCATTCAAGTCAGAGGAGGGGTTTTTGAATTCCGATGACTCTCTTTTTGTTTTTTAATGTGGCCTAATTTTCATTGACACAGGAGCTGAATGAGCTGCGAGAGACTGAGGGAGGCACGGTGCTCACAGCCACGACATCTGAGCTGGATGGCATCAACAAACGTGTGAAAGACACCTTGGCTCGATCAGAAGGTACCCATTATACTAAAGACATGACACTGGGACAGTGGTGGCAGCCTAAAAATTAGTGAAGCCAACCTGTAACCAAAAGGAGAAGCTGGAAAGCGGTTTAAAAAAATACCCACTTTCCATTCAGAACCTTTCAAAAAAAACATAGACCCCTGTTTTTCCACCAGAGCTGATCAGAAAACGACATTGGTTGGTAATGTTTCCCTGTGGAAATGATATTCCACTATTAAAAGACATAAAGAAAAGCATTGCAAGTGTTTATAAGAGGAATTAAATGCAACATTTTCCACAATGGTTTGGAGCGAAGACCGACAACTGTAGAAAATCGTCTGTGCCAGTAATTCTTATATTCTTATAGTATCTTATAGTATAGTTATACGAGAATCTACTGACAAACTTGATATAAGGATGATGCCAATCATTCATCAAGATCATCACACACACACACGCACACACACACACACACGCACATTTATTTATACTTTTCACTAATACTTAAAAGTAAAATAAAATGAAGTATCAAAATGCATTAAAGAAAAACTGCCATGAAATAAAGTGAGATTAAATGATTTTTGGATTGTATTAACAGTGAACAATGATACTTTAACAAAGTATTTACTCTTTATTGAGTTATCATCTATTGAGCCATAACTGTGCTATCTATGATAAGAAACTACACAGTCGTCAGTGGGCTGGTACCACCAGCAGATGGGGAGAACTGCTGTGATGTGTTTGACTCACCGTTAGGATAAAATGTTGTTCCAGAGTCAGACTGGCCACACAGTTTTTTATAAATGTTCTACTGTTGCTGT
The DNA here is from genome assembly GCF_965226575.1 of Pagrus pagrus. Lineage (NCBI taxonomy): Eukaryota > Metazoa > Chordata > Actinopteri > Spariformes > Sparidae > Pagrus > Pagrus pagrus. The sequence goes on along the minus strand of NC_140186.1, from coordinate 23,131,426 downwards.
GACTCAGACGTGGTTGATGTGAATGCAGTTGTCAGAAAGCACTTGTTCCTGAATAGAATTCATTAGCATGGATTCATATGTAATAACTGACAATAGCTTATTAAAACACATTCACAGCATGAGCTTATTCTTAAGTAGGCTTGTTTTCATGCCTTTGTTCTCAACCCTTTGCGTGTCAATTTTCCATTTATGATTCAGTGAACAATATGATTTTCTTTGGTCTTTCTCCATTAAAAAAGTGGGGGAAATAACCTCCACAATAGTATGTTGTTGATGAAGGCTTGAGATAAAACATGTTCCTTGTTATAAGGTATTAATCATGTCTGAGCCAGGACGTTATGTGTATGCACTAATGTATAATCTGAAGTTAACCCTGTGACTTCTACTGCACCACTCTTACCGCCTCCTCCAATGTCTTTCCCAGATCTGGATTGTATGATTGACAAGACGGAGGGGGAGATCAAGGACCACATAAAGAGCATGGAGCGCTGGAAGAACATTGAGAAGGAGCAAAATGACGCCATCAACCACGACACCAAGGAGCTGGAGAAGATGACCAACAGGCAGGGCATGCTGCTCAAGAAGAAGGAAGAGTGCATGAAGAAGATCAGAGAGCTGGGCTCGCTGCCTCAAGAGGCCTTTGAGAAGTACCAGACCCTCACACTCAAACAGGTACATGCATGCACACCCAACCATAGTGCTTAATGATGATGCATGATGGTTTCTGGCTTTCATGTTTAATTCATTTAACAGGCAACATCATCCCCATCATTCAGAGATGAAGCGTGGCTTTATATATTCTAATTTAAGGTTACTTTTTTTCAGTCTGTATTCAAACAGCAGTCAGGTGCCTGTTTGAAAAATGTGTCAGGATGTACTCGCTGGTATCTTTCTTCCTGTTTATACTCACTATTAAGAGAGTGCTTCATCGTGTGCTTTCAATGGAAGTGATGGGGGAGAAAAGTCTTCCTTCTGTGCAGTCTGAGTGGGACAAATGAAGTGGATATCTGTCCCGCTTCTACTGAAACAAGTTTTGGAACAGATCTCTTCAGGGCCGATATGAGCAGGAAGAATGAATACAGCAAGATGCCGCTTGGGGTCAGGGGGACAAGCTGTAAACGCAACATTGACCTATAATCATACATGATTAAGGTAAAGGATGAAGATGTTATGCTGAATATGTTGGCAAAACAGTTACCTATTTACACATCTAGCCAACACAGAGCGACATTAGCATCCATCTAGGTCCAGTATTCACTTTTCACACTTAGTGCTCTGGTGTGTTCTTCCCTGAAATCCTGAGGGAAATATCTGGCTCTTTAAGTAGAAAAATGCTGCACCCACGAGTCGCTCACGGCTGTCTGCTGTTCGGTGGTGGGCAGGTAGTGTACATTGTCTTTATGAGAGCTTTTTTTTAATGACTGTGGCTGAAAATTAGATTGAAAAGAGCAATGAGACTCAACCTAAACAGTAAATTTTGTTGCTGTAAAACCAAAATGGTGTGCAGAAAGATGTTCAAAGCCTCTGTCTAGCTGAGAGAACTGCAGAGAGGTGATAATTCTCAGTGGGATTGTCACTATGATCTTTAACATTACACATAGCCATCTGAGCAATTGTTGATATAAAGAAAATTAGTGCAGCTTTGAGCCTCTTGAGTTGCCAGAACTTTCTTAAAGCCAGTCCTGGCTTCCACTTTGTAGTCACGATGTTGTAGTCCCCCAAACCCTGTTGTTGCTGCAGCAATATTGACACTAAATACATAAGAGCAGCAACAACAACAATAACTATGTATGTAAACTGAAGGTCAGTTTTCCGTGCATCCGATCTTACTACCTGAGTGTACACACATACCCACACCGATAGACCCAGGTCTGATAAGGAATAAGGCCTGAGGCCGTCACATCACATCCCACCCACTCACCGGTGACTCAGACACTAGTTAGTGTACTGCCTCTGATTTTTTTTTATTTTATTTTTTTATAGCCAACTGCCTCTGGGAGCAGAAAGAGTTTAGTGGACTTGGTTGCATCTTCCATAAGTGTCTGAGCATGTACTGAGTGTGTGTGTGTGTGGGTGTGTCATCTCCCCTCCTCTACAGTGCTGAAAATAGCCTCACGCTTTCTCATAAACACTCCACATAGTTAATCTTTCTCTATGGGACACTGCTTGCGGGTAAGATGGTGCCATTGATTGCAGAAGTGGATGAGGGGGCCAAGTAATAATGGCACTTGCTCATGTTCCCTCGGCCATTAGTGATTCAGATGGATGAATTTATAGTTTGAGAGTTTGGAGAGTGCATGTCACTTTTGAGCCAGGCTAAGCTGGTTATTAATTAATCAGGTCACGTCCTCTTCAGATATGAATAGAGTCTGGCAAAGCACTTTTAGATTCTTGTTCTGAAATGAATAATGGATCTGGACTCATGCCTCTGTTTAAGTCAACAAGTGGTATCATTACACATAAGTGGGCTACAGCTAACTTTTTTTATGATGATAATACACAGGTTTATTTGTGGAATTTTGCTTGCATATATTGGTTTAAAAAAAATCTCTACATTAATTAGTTTGAGTAATATTATTAAGAAAAAACTCAAACAGGTTTCTCCTTCTTAAATGTGAATATTTTCTTGGTTCTTGACTCCTCTGTGAAAGTAAACTGAATATCTTTTGGTTGAGGACAAAACAAGACATTTGACACCATGATCTTGGGCTTTGGGACACAATGATCGACAATTTTCACCATTTTCTGACATTTTATAGATCAAACAACTGATAGAATAAACAACACAGAAATCAACAGTGGGAAAAAAAAATTCCAGTTAATGATGATATTTTTTGTGCTGTCTTTTGAAACCTCTTTGCCAGGAAAAATTCACAAAGGAGAAGTCACAAGAGCAACTTTTAGAGTATAAAAAAAACATTTGCTAATCTGGATAAGACTGGAATAAATAAACATTCAATCATCATTAATAAACGTAAAAGCCACATTATGGACAAGAATCTGAAAACAAGAGTGTTAAGAGAAATATTTTTAAAGATACTGGCTACCAGCCTGACTTCAACCGGAGCGAATGATAATTTAATCCTTCCCCTTTTCCTCTCCAACAGTTGTTCCGAAAACTGGAGCAGTGCAACACAGAGCTGAAGAAGTACAGTCATGTCAACAAGAAAGCTCTGGACCAGTTTGTCAACTTCTCTGAGCAGAAGGAAAAGCTGATCAAGCGTCAGGACGAGTTGGACCGGGGCTACAAATCCATCATGGAGCTCATGAACGTCCTGGAGCTGCGCAAGTACGAGGCCATCCAGCTCACCTTCAAACAGGTATGTGGCATGTCACAGCCTGTTCAGAGATGGGCACATACATCCATTATGAAGTAGAAGGGCATCGACGCCAAGGACTGTAATGAGGTGCTGATAACTGGTAGTAAAGTAGTAAAAGTGTTGCACACTCTGGCTCCATATGAATTTTTATTTATATTAATTTTGTGCTCCATAATTTCTCCCACTCAGGTGTCAAAGAACTTCAGTGAGGTTTTCCAGAAGCTGGTGCCAGGTGGCAAAGCTACGCTGGTGATGAAGAAGGGTGATGCTGAAGGCAGCCAGTCTCAGGATGAGGGTGAGAGCGGCGCAGACAGTGAGAGGGGCTCTGGTTCACAGAGCAGCGTTCCTTCAGTCGATCAGTTCACTGGAGTCGGCATCAGGGTGAGGGTCTTCTTCAGTCGTTCATTTCATGCATTTTAACTGAGAACACTTTCTCTTCTTTAATCGCTGATGAATGTTATTCCTAGTACAACATTTTAAGTGTTTCTGCCTCTGGTCCAATAACACAACTTCCTCTGTGTTGTGTAGGTGTCATTCACAGGGAAGCAAGGTGAGATGAGAGAGATGCAGCAGCTGTCTGGAGGTCAGAAGTCTCTGGTGGCTCTGGCCCTGATTTTTGCCATCCAGAAGTGCGACCCTGCTCCTTTCTACCTGTTTGATGAGATCGACCAGGCCCTCGACGCCCAGCACAGGAAGGCTGTCTCAGGTAAAGTGCCTGTTTAAATATATACAGAGAGGGAATCTCCTTGAATAGCAACAAAAATAGAGACTTCTGTACAGTTTTATACAATCTGTGCCTCAGGCCAACAGCAAATACTTTATGATCATTCCAGTTTTGTTGTCATTGTCAGATTTATGTGAAATATACGGCTGCAGCTTGCAGTGGAGTTGTAATGGCTGAATATTTTGTATTTTTAATGTTTCCATTCATGATAACAGCAAATCGTGGTTCCTGTGTTTGTGAGAAATTAATGACTCGTACTTCAATCTTTAATTGATAAGATAAATGTAAGAAGGTCATAAACACCATCTTTATACTGCGTGTCTATTTTAGACATGATCGTGGAGCTGGCAGGCCATGCCCAGTTCATCACCACTACCTTCAGACCTGAGCTGCTCGAGTCCGCTGACAAGTTCTACGGTGTCAAATTCAGAAACAAGGTGAGTCTCCTGCTGCAGGGCATGGGTTGTCCACAAGGATTCATTCAAGCTGAAGATTATCTGAATAGGTTTTATCACAGAAAGACTGTGTGGGATCTAAACAGTGCCAAAATGATTCTCAAAAGTCAACATTATTTTTCATTTTACAAATCATATGTTAAAGAGAGTTCAACAGTGAATGTGCAGCATTTGCCGTTTTAAAATGTAATAATGAAGTAGTGAACAACATTTAATTTATCCTGAATAACACTATTACATTTTAGGGGTGTCATTGGGAGGAGGGAGACTGCCTTTCCAGCTAAGAATTTGGTGTTAAACTATCTTGCTGAATTGTCCTTGAGCAAGTCAGTAAAATAACGATGATGATAACAAAAATAACATAGGTTAATGATAGGTTATTTGTCCTGATTGTTTCTTAAATCCAGGTACTAAGGCATCTGTTATTTTGTCCTTTTTATTATTAGTATCAATAATTTTCCTGAAAATACCAAAACCAACAATGAATTTGTTCTTCTGACAAGTATTGAACCTGATATAGCTTCCATGTTAACTTTACTTGCGTCCAAAAACCTTATCGCCGCATTAGTTGCGATAATCACCACCATTACTGCAACATTAACATAATCATCAAGTGTTTGCAAAAGACTCAGATCAGTGGTGTCTGTGATGGGTGAGTCAAAGTGTCTGTAGTGTGGTAAGCTAAAACAAATAGTTCACTAACAGCTTTAGTCATACTACGGTTCAGTTGACATAACTGTAAAATCCAAAATATCCAGACCCTGAATTTAAAAAAGAGGAAGTTTAACTCCAATCTCTGTCAGTGTAATGGCATCATCATCATCATCATTATTGTCATCCTATATAAGTCTTGGCATCAACAAACAAATGGGAAATTTAAAGAAATCACGATATCTAACAGATGAATGAAGCAAGCATCCTTACAGAAATTGTGTCATGTAGACAGTGAACAGATGGCCACATTTGGCTGGTGTTGATTCTTCACAGTTTCTCCCTGTAAACCAGGTTTGTGTTCTGCTGAGCTGCCTGAGTGAAAAGAAAATATTTCCTTTTGATTTGTTGAGGTTTCATAACATAAATGATTACTGATTAGTCAGAGTGGCTGAAATGGAGACATCGATTGGTCATTAATTCTGTGTATGTGTTTAGGTGAGTCACATCGATGTGATCACAGCGGAGCAGGCCAAAGACTTTGTGGAGGATGACACCACCCATGGTTAACAGTCTTCGGCTCTTCATCATCCTCCTCCTCCTCCTCCTCCTCCTCCTCCTTCTCTACAGTGCACTGCGTAGCTCAAAGCCTTCCACCACCGGGCCCAAAGACAGAAATATCTCACTCCATCTATCCACCAGCCTTTTTTTAGCCCCTCTGTTAAAGATAAACAGTGCAGCACATCTATGCTTCTCAGACCATCTCTGAGGTTGTAAATCGTTGCTTTGACAACACTCAGCTCAAAACTACTGGTATTTACTGTTTACTTTTGACATCATTTCAGGCTGATAAAACTACAAATTAGAGAATCAGAGAGTGGTTGTGTTGAAGATCTGTGAGCAGGGAACATTAATTGTCACATTTTCCTGCTCTGCCCGACAGATAACAGAAGTGTTCTTTTACATTTTGTCTGAAGAGGTCCTGAAGAGAGCACTTGTTACCTTTTTGTGTTACTGTGTTGAGTTTTATAACAATCAGTTTGAGCAGAGCTTTGGTCATCTGTCATTTGAAAGTGCCAGAGAGGCTCTTGAAGGTAACGAGCCTTCAGAACCTTTTCAGACAGCAGATCCTCTTGTGTACAGTTGAGACAGTTTTGATATGACTTGGATGAAAATTGTTGAAGTGAAACTTTAAAGCTCAGTGGAGATGAGAGGCTCTGAAGCTGATTTAGAGTTTTGTTTCTGTTGCCCCGCCCCTTGGAAAAAAAGAGTTTTTGTTCACTCTTGTTTCTGTAATGTGTATACTCTTTGTACTCATGAAACGATGCTAACTTGTATCTGTTATAACCCGCCTCCTGGCTTAAAATGTTCAAAGGTTGTGGTTCCTTTTTATGGTTGTCTCTGTATTGCGTAATTTCCTGTTTTTTAGGTCATTTAAAGATATATGAAGGGTTTAATTCCAAAGCATCAGATATCCATTTTGGAAATCAACACAGCTCCATGCATTTGATCGGTCGATATTTTCAAAAACAGGTGATTCAGCGGTGAATAATCCAGATCTATTTGGGTCCTGAAGTGACTCATTACTTCAATAAGAAGCCACATTTTGCTTTTTTTAGAATGAAGTTTGTTTTTTTCTTACTTAGTCCTTACTGGAAGTGTTGTTTGGGATTAAACTCCTCATATGTTGTACCTAGTTTCAAATCTGCTTTTTAAATGTTTTGGTTCCTTTTTATGTAATTAGAAAACTTACAAAAATAATAAAAGGTTTAAAAATAATCTGTATGACACAGTTGTGTTACATCTTTCTTGATAAGACCACAAGGTGGTGCTGCACCACTGACACCTGACATCCTCACATGGCCAGAGCTGTTTTTAAACAGAGAAACAGTCGGTCTTAAGGTGGAAATAAATGATGCACTATTCAAGAGGGTTTTAGTGAAACCTGAACAGATTAGTTTTAAATTAAGCTTCTCAACATATTCTCCTAAATACAGCAAATTGTGAAGAGTAGGCAGCCACATTTACAGCACTAACTTTGAAAATCAGCAGTGTCACTAACAACAATGAGACTTTATTTCACACATTTTTTAAGAAACTGATGATACTATTGGACAACTGAGTGAATCCATAAACATTCACATACAGTTTGTTCTCATATGTCATGACTTGTATTCTGTCATGTTGGTTTTTATCATTTCTGTTGCCTGTTGTTTATATCATGTACACCTGTGTTCAATCCTTCAGTTTCACCACCAACTCCTTCCTGGATTCCTTATAATCCATCTTGAAATACACAAGGTCAGTAACCGTCTGGCTGCTGGCATTAAGGTCAGAATCTTACTCATTACGCAGCCCTTACACTCACGTTATATTTTGCCGTTGATATCAATGATCCCGATGAACTTCAGTGTGCCAGGGGAGATCGCACATGTCACGTCTGTCATTCTACTGTAACATCACCTTGCACTGGCAGCGAATCTGAAAGGTCTTGACCTCATGAGACAGATTGGTGGATCCCTGTTGTAATACCGCAGACCTCCAGAGCATCTGCGTCTGGTGTGTTCGCCAGGACTCATTACGTCAAGCTTTGAAAACAGAGTACCCACAACTGGATTGTCATTGTACTCCTCTTTATTACACCAGTGTTATTGTCCATTAAAGCAGAAATACATTTCTGTCCTGCTGTTAGAGGGACAAAAATGAAGCAGAGCAATCAGATATTTCCTGGACCTACTTAATTTTGGTAACCACTGGTTCCTCCACAACTCATTCACACTTCTGATGTGAAAAATAGAAATAGCCCCCTATGGCACTGCTTCCTCCTCTCATTTTCTCTACCATACACATTATTCTGGTATATAGGGAACATGTATTTCCATTTTTACACTCCAGGGCATGAGAAATACTAATTCACATGTTTTTCCATTGTTGTCTGATTGTCAGGAGTTTATTCCTTAATGTCAATCATTCTGTAGGCGTATTTGTATCAGACCTTTCAACAACAAGGTAAACTAGAGTTATTTTCCGTTAGATATAAAACAGAAACAAAAAGACACAGCAAGTTCAAAGACAAGCATTTAAGATTAAACATGATAAGAATAAAGAGATGTGGTGTGCACCAGAAAACCCAAATGTTGTGGTCATTGCCACATAATGATCTCAATGTAAGAGATTTTTAGATGTAAAATATAGATATAAAAGTTATTGATTGATTTTATTTTTTATGATTGGATCTGTATATACAGTGGAGTCGTGGTTAAACCAGAGGTGTGTTAGAAATGTTATAATATGAAGCCTGTTTAGATGTTTGAATGAGTGAATATTAGTGTCCAAAAACTCTCAAAAACTACTGACATAAAGATTAGATGTGTGATAATGATCTACATTATGTATAGTATATATCTCCATACAACAGGATGCAACATTTGACTTCATTTGTCGATTTTCATCAGTGTGTTTTTGTACCCTGCATATCACCCGTGTCATCTGCAGCTGATGTTTTTCTTACCTAGCAGTCACTTGGTTAAAAACCATGCCAGTGACCCTGGTGCGTCACTGACAGCTCACCTCATCCCTCACCTCATCCCGCGCCTGCCAACAGAGAGCAGATTCGTTGCTCTGGCTTCCAGATATTAACAATCCTGCACGCTATCTTTCACCAAGCGGGCTGACAGATGATGAGGATCAGGAGGAGCCGCGCTTCACATCTTCACTGCCATATTCTCCAAACACTCTGCATAACAATGTTCCTCATCCATTCATGTCAAACTGCCTCCTCTCCTTTCTCGTGAATAATGTTAAGATAAAGTTAGTGTAGTACAGCACCAGTTAAGTACAAATTACCTCTAAATCTGTAGTTTGATTATTAATTATAATTTGAACCATCTGTAATATATCCCATCATTCATTGCTGGAAATCTGGAAATTTAAGTTAATTCAAATTTTGTTTTCTCTTCTCTTCCATGTGGTATTTCCACTGCCACCTAATCCAGCCCTCCCTCCTTGGCATCCCCGCGTCCCTCCACACTCAGACAATAAACACCATATCTTTTTAACCGTCCGCCTGCCTCTCTGCCCTCTGGTTTCAGAATATGGACTACAGTAATGAACAGATAATACCAGCTCTCATAATCAAGCTCCTTATCATAAAAAAAGGCATAAAGCTGTCCTGGTTTTTACAGTCAACAAGTTAATTTGTTGTCTAACAGGTGCTTATTAACTGCGGTGAAGAGTGGGAGGAGGAGGGCGCCCCGTGAACAGACTGGCTCTGTCCTTGCACTTCAGGGTGGTCCATGTGCCGTGCAGGCCTGACCCAGTATCTCTTTCTCTCTCTGTGCTGCTCCAAAGTCATCTCCATATCTGTCTGTTGTTATCTGCCTGTCAAATGATCAGTCTGTCTGTCGTCTATCTGCTTGTCTCACTGCCTATCACAGTATCACAGACATGTGATTCTGGTCTGTGTTAAAGTTCCTATGTAAACATGGTACTGTCCCAAAGCCTGAGCTGGAGACTGAATGTGGCGGTGAGGGATGAGTTGCAGGCTGCACAGCAAAGGATCACTAATGAGTGTTTTGGTTTTATGGGTATTTTTTGCTCTGGGGAAAAATAATCTCATTCATTGAGTTAATTCTCAGTAAGCAGAGCCGAACACCCACAGTTTCTCTGACTGATGGAGTTAAACTCTGGGCTTGCTGTGGTGGTATGTGTGTGTATGTTCAGCCGGTGGGGATTAGAGACCACTGTGTGTGTCATACACTGTGGAAGCCAAGTGTGAATGTGCTGCGGGTGACTTTTAAACTCCCGGCTCTGATCTCTCTCACACACTTTAATATATTGTAGAATTGTGGGTGTGAGACTAGTCTGAACTTTTTCAGTCCCAGGGGGAAAGTATGGTGTTATTGATGATGTCATTAAATTGTGACCATTCAGGATGACAGATGCAGAAGATAAAGTGTAGAGAGTTATAATTCATCTCTATGTCTTCAGACAGCATTAAAATAAGTCCAAAGCACCAACTACACCCACTTATCTAACTTAACATTATATTTGAGTAATTAATGGTGAGTTGTCATTATAACTTTACATACATTTATGGATAAGAGAAAACCTCGTAAATGTCCTCTTTGCTTTTAGGTAGTATCATGTAATGTGTTAAAAAAATGAAATAAGCAGGGACAACTAAAAGCGTGCTGTCACGGAAGTATCCCACATTTCTGAGTTCCTATGAACGCAGCATCACTCTTCGGTTGCATGAGTGCTTCACTGTCCAAAGTTAACAAACGTCCAAAGTTAACAAACGTCCAGTTATCATATTTAAATTACTTTAGTGACAATCTTCTAGAGAGACCCCTTTATTCTGGTCTCCTGCATGACTTAAGTGAGTTTTTAAAATGTATTTTTATTAGCGCTTTTACTAGTAGTTAGTTAGCTAAGTTGACGTTAGCTGGCTAGGTAAAGCTGCCTACCATGGTAACGCTCAGACTGTAGCTAGCTAGCTCAGTTCCCATGAAACAGCTTGTGTGACATTATTTACGTTATTTGCTTCATATTTACGTTTCATGTAACTAACAAGCTAGTTAGCTACTCAACAAAGTCTAAATCTAAAATCCTAAAAGTGACATCTCTGGCTGACTGACATATTTAAATGAAAATAAAGAAGCTCTTTTTATTGTGTCAGATAATCAAATTAAATGCTGCATGAAAGCGACTGCTGTCAGGACAAAGACTAAGAAATAAATTCAAGCCCTAGGTAGTTACTTATAACACTTAAGTTCTCATAGTTTGATACACATTTAAAGGGCCATGCATTCATACATTTTATTTCCTCCGTTTTCCTGTGATAACGAGTTAATTTCATTTGTTTTCTCGAGATCTCGAGTTATTATCTCGAAATAACAACTGCCGTTTTCCCGAGATAACGGGATAATTTTGCTATTACAGATAATATACACATCGTTATCTCGAGAAAATTATCCCGTTAGCTCGGGAAAACGGCAGTTGTTATTTCGAGATAATAACTTGAGATCTCGAGAAAACAAATGAAATTAACTCCTTATCACGGGAAAACGGAGTAAATAAAATGCATGAATGCATGGCCCTTTAGGGCTTCCGTACTCACCTTAGTTCTTCACACATGCATTATGACATTTTCAATTCTGTGGTCCAAACCTGCCACAGAATGAGGAGGAGACTATTAAGAAACAAAAAAGTCATGGTAGGAAAAAGTACAGGTGCTCCCAATAACTTTAATGATGTCTGTTGTATTCAAGTGTCTCAGTTAGCCATGACAGTGAGCCAGCATGCACAATGCCACGGCCATGAAACTAAAGCAGGGAAATGTAATTCAGCCATTATTCGTTTAATTATATACACCTGTGCTTTTTTACTATGACAAATGAAATAGCCTCCACTGAAAAATGCCTACTAGTATTGCGACTACCTTGTTTGCACGGGTAAAGAGGAAAAACTTAGCTTGACAGCTTCTTCTGAGAAGGTAGGGACGATAAATGCTGTGGACTTTGAAGGTAGAACAGGTCTTTGTTGTTTGTATTTAACATGTCCTTTTGTCTGTACGGTTTGTTAGCTAGTTAGCCTAGCTACTGTAGGTATTGGTAGTGATTTAGCAATTACTCAGGCTAGCCACACTGTCTTGGTACATAGCTTGCTAACTTCCAAGATTATGCTGGCTAGGGTTGCAGCATAACTGTTTAAATTAAGTATTTAGCTAAACTTTTTACCTTCCAAGATTAATGTGATTTCTCAGCATTTTGTCAGAGTTTAGCTTCAATTACATTTTATGAATATTCCTGTTACTAATGTGGATGTAATGATAAAGAGTACATTTCTAATTGAAAAACAATATTAGTGTTGACTCCAGGGGTCTTCATGTTTTTTTAGCTGACACCACCTACATGACAGGCAGACAGACTTTAACCCCTGTTGGCCTGCTGTTGAGCTGCAGGAGGCCCTGGCTTAGACACCGTGGAACCAAAGGTCACCGGCCAATCTGACCCCTCATTTCACTACATGACCCAAGCTGATGGTCTGAGGTATAGTGATATGCTTGAGACAGATCAGTATTGTCTATGGACTTTTCAACTTACTGTAAATTAACCTGATTTGCTGTAAAATTCTATGTATAACAGGAAAGTTTAGAAGTGGTAATCTTTAAGATTCAGTATGTTGTTTCTATTATTCTCTAGTTCTACACCGTCGTGGTGTTTTTACACATTACCTACCAGAGATCACTTGTCATTCTCACAACATGGACGACATACGTCATGAAATGTATTGAGTTAGTAATTGAGATTTGTAGTTTGATGCTCTAGTCTTTGCCTGTTCAGCCATGGTGTCTGTGGCTGCTCGTTCTTACTGAGGTTCTTTGTTCTTTTCTGATGATGCAATTTTTTTATAAAATAAAAAAGTGTCCTGAATGTCACAGGATTTTTCTGGGGAAAGACTAAACCAATACTAGGGATTTCATAACTGCTATTTTAAATAATTTGATAAACTATGAATAACATGTTTTTTTAAAAAAAATTCTGCTTGAGTAATATTTAAGTCCAGTAATAGTACTTTTATTTCAGAATCTTGGAACCAGGAACCTTGACTGAAAAAGCTCCTGGCTCGCTTTTGCCCATCAAAGGATTTTGACGGCAACTTTCTAAGGTATGTGTGAAGTTGTAAATTCACAGTTTAATGTATATTACCCAGTAGGAGTTGGACTTGCAATTTAAGTACAAGAATCTACATAACCTTCTTTACAAGACTTGACACTTAGTTGTTTGCTAGTTAGTGTAGGGCCTGTTCAAGTCTATAAAATGTGAACGTGTTAACAAACTCTCTACAATCTGAGCTGTTTAAAGCTTCTCAGGTTTGGGACTAAACCCATTTACACAGGAACTGATGCAGGTTCCACAGCTGCTGTTAGTGTCGTTCAGGTCCATAAAACTTTAACTGTTTATACACCATATTTTAAACGAGCCATTTTTCTTTTTGTCCTCTATAAAGCCAGTAACATGATTGGGAAATGGTGATTCTGTATGCGGTAGCACGGCTGCGTCACTGTGTAATTTTAGTTCAACAATAAAAAAATGCAACTGCTGTCGTGAACAATGGAATTTACAAGCTGTTGTTGTCAGTGTTTGCCGGTGCCTCATTCCTTTTTTAAGCTCGTTTTATGAGGTCATATGTTCTCTAGATCCTTGGCCAAATGCTGATAGCTGGTCATAACTTCTTCTGAAGTCTGGGTTAGCCACGAGGACACCGGTGTCTATCCTGCAAATGACATTTGCCAAAGTGTTTTTATGTTGTGATTGAGATTAAAATGTGAATGTAGGTTTGTGTCTCTGTCTCTGTGGCTGTGGTTGGACAGTTCTGTAAGTCGATTAAATGGCCCACGTATGATGTCAGAGCAGAGAGAAGTGAAGTGAAGCTATGTTTTAAGTCAAGCCGCTTCAGGACTTGCAGTGAAGTATGCATGCCTTTACTTTAACAAGATAGCAAGAATCCAAAGAATTTTCTTGGCATGGGCACTGATGGCAAGTTTTAGTTTTATGTGCGTGTGTAAATTCTCTGTCATAGACTATCCCATCCTGCAAAGTATACACTTCTGTAAGAATAAAAGAGAATGTTTTCTTATTGGCATAAGAATGATTCATTTGAAAATATATAATTAATGAATAGCTTTAACCCAAATCCAGATACACACTATTGTATAATGTGTATGTCAGTAGTGCTCTCTGCTGTGCCTATTCATGTGTGCACACAATAAAAGGGGCCTACTGAAATGGATACCTTCTTCTCATGCAATAGCCATAACCACATTTGACCTTCAGTGTGTATGTGTGTATGTATGTCACATGTGTTCATGAATGAATTTGTGAGTCTCGGCTTGTCACATACTGTAGCCTGCTCAGTTCTGAACATAGAGGTCTCACTCTAATGAGGCTAAAGGTAGAATATTAGAATGGCTTTAATTAACAAACTAAGCCCGCTTAATGGCTTCACACATGTCAGCTTAAATCCTCTGCAAAATAAACATTCCCGGTCTTCATGGGAATGCTCAGCTCCGAAGTGGCATTCTCAGCTGCACTGGGAGCAATTCTGGAAAACTGATCGCATGGAAAGGGAGTCGCCTCTTACTTAGCACAGTCTTACTTTGGCATTTGGCAAATGGTGTGGATTGTTATGGTTGTCGTTGTTTCACTGAATTATTGTGTCACAGAATATAATGGTGATACTGATACAGAGAAATAGTGGTGCCATTACATTTTTCACCCAACGATTAGCGCGAGGAACAAACCATCTCACTGTTCCCTTTAGAGACACTCTAAATATTTTCTTATGTATTTTCCATCACACATAACTTTACAGTATATTAGAAGATTAAAGTTGATCATATTTTTCAGCCAACCATCATATAAAACCTGCAGGCTAGCTGCCGAGGCTGTACATTCCTGTTTTTAGTGTATCAGCATAGCAGCATATACAGCAGAGAAGCATCATATACACATACTCTGTAGCACTGACAAAGTCTTTCAAAAGTAATAATTCTTCAAAATTTTAACTCCCATCGCATATAGAGTTCATCATTTCAACTGTAAAAAGCACAGTGCAACACAAGACTAAACCATTGTCTCAATGTACACACGTAATTGATTCCTTTAGTGATGAATAAAGAACAATAGTAGTAAAAGACAACCACTTGTTTGATTAATGTAAATCATTTTGGCACTGAGAGCTGAATCTGTGAGACCTGACATTGTCTGAGTGCTGAGAAGTTGTGTAGTTGTTCTTTGCCAGGTTTCTGCCACTCTCAATCATCAAAAAGGACTTTTCCTCGCTCGGCTTTTCGACCACAGCTGGCTACACTGACTGTGACAGATCACTTCTCAGCATGCACTCGACAGTTCACGTGACTGTGCTTATGTTAGCTGGTGAGGCTGTATTGGTGAATTAAGGGAAATGAGGTTTGCTGGCACAGTTTCAGAGTAGTGAGAGGGCTTTGCAAATATTCGGATAGACTACAAATACCATGATAATTAGAACTAGAGAGCAGTTTTACATAGACTGCACACAGATGGACACACACACATACGCAGATTCATTCAGATGCAGGACTGTGAAGTTCTTTCATGTCACTGTGGTACGATTGGAGTAGCAGCAATGATGTCTGATGTGTGCATGTAGGTTTAGTTTTCAAAAACTTCTCCATTCCCTAAAAAGCTGCTGCTGTAGCGTAGTGGCTCATACTTCTTACATTTCAAAGAAGATGATGTACTATATATGACAACATACTGTATGACTGCATGAAACACTTTCACTGTTGACTTAAATTTTTGAATGAAGTCCCCTCTATTGTTTAGTCTTGCCCCAACACCTTATTTAAAGTGGATATATATCAGACTGAAACAGGAAATTACAACCTGCCTTTACCGTTTCTTGTCCGTCTCCTGATTGTTGCAGTGTTCTCTGGTGAGGCCCTCTTGTAAAGCCTTTTCTGAATCTAGGGCTCATTAAAGAGAAGGGAACTGTCATACTGTATGTAAAAGAAACATCTGTGGAGGCAACTGTTGTATTGTGAATGTGGAGTTTGATGGTTTTGGATGATTGCAGGAGATCCTCTGCACAAACAGTTTAATTGTAATACACCTCTGTTACTGCCAAGCTCAACACTGAGTCATTCAGGCATGCACCATTATAGAAGCCACTTCATGCTACAGTGGTATCTGCTTTCTCACAGGGCCAAAAATAAGTGCAGGGATTGTTATGTAGAGTGGTCACATGAATATATGCTCGTGCTTGCACACACACAACGCATAGCAAGAGTTTGCTGGTGGTTGTCAACAAGGAATCTTTGAATTTTGCCATTCATAATCTGAGCAGAAAACGTGACGATGGAGAGAATGCCTCCTCTCTTGGCTGATGGTTCACCATGATTTATAATTCACATCCTTGTAAACTGATGGAAAGGAGGCAGTACGCTTTTGCCTACATCAGCTGAGTTTTCGGGTGATCAACATTGTCCCTCTAAAGGAGACAGTAACTCTGAAATACACAACGCACAAAGACCATAAACATGTGTTCAGACAGAATGTAGAGCAATTTTTTTGCCTTGCCTTATTGCTTGATTTTGACTGTTTTTTGCAGTCTGTGGGGGGGTTTTTGGCCTCAGACGGCTAATGTATCAGCAACTGTCGTAAGCTGTAAGCTAGTTTGCAATGTATATGCACCAACCGTGTGTGGACTGAGTCTGTGTGTGTGTTTGTGTGACAGCGCAGACTGTGACCGAACTCAAATTCTTTGGATTTTCCTCAAGTCTGTCTCCTTTTCCCTCTCGTCTCTGTACATTTCTGAAGTAAATTTATTAAGCCCCAAGATAAGTCCAGATGTCTGATTACACCTTAATAATGCTTGAGATATGTGGCCAGCCAAGGCCAGCTGTTGCATTGTTTTGTTCACATTTGAACATTTCATTTATTTGGCATTAGCCAAATGTCTTTTAATCTTTTGCAAATCTTAAATTGAACAATCCTTTTTAAGCAAATATTTAGTTTCAAATGATGTTTTTACATGGAGACAGTTTAAGGAAATTGGAACTCAGATTTCCAGATTGATCCTTTTGAGACATTCCAGGTTTCCAGTCACAATATCAATTCCCCTGCCGAATGACAATTACCCAACCAAAACAAATAAATGAATAAATATATAATTTAAAACCCAGCCAGGCAACACTTGAAGCCAGACCCTGTTTCTTATTTTTGAGATGTGATGTTGTTTTCAATGATTGCTGATGTGCTCTCACTCAGTACTATTCTTCCCCTAATCATGATTTATTACCAAACGCGCCCTACCTTTTGGCTCACAGATGCGAAACTTCAGACTGCCAGGCCATTACAAAATGTGAATAATCTGACACCGTGTTCCAGGGCTGGAGACTGGATCCCTCCAATGATTCAGCAGCTAAATTGATCCCGACACCTACTGACTGACTGATGGCATTCCCAGAACCCCAGTGCATCCCTTCATTGGCCAGACTATGTGAGGGTGTGTGTGTCTGTGGGTGTGTGTTTGTGTGGGACTGCAGAGGTGATAATCAGCAGTGGCAGGAGGGACTTTCTTGTCCCTGTTGTTGTGCCGCGTGGAGCTGTCCCGGTCAGGGACTCCCAGTTGGTCCCTTCAACTCACCCCCCTTCTGCTATCCCCTGAGCCCACCTCGTCTGTTATTCCCTCTTAAACTTCACTCAGTCAACCTCCTGTTTCTCTTTGAAGAGGCTCTGCTCTGATTTTCCCTTCTTTTGACACTGGCGAGAAGAGGGGAATTGAAGGAAAGTCTTGCAAGGGCATAGAGCGTAGTTTATAGGGAAAAAGAATTGGAGAGAAAAGGCTGAAGGGAGCTTTGTTGCCTATGCTGCTGTCGATCAGGAGTAGCTGAGTTGAAGTGCTTATTTGCTGGTCTTGTCCCGCCTGCTGGCCTTTCTGTCAACTGTCCATGCAGTTAGGGGAGAGAAGAACAGAGCAGGCTAAAGAAAGTTGACTCATCACGATACGCTGTCTTTGGAGTGTGGCAGTTATTTTTGAGGCGGGTGGTTAGGGGTGTTAAGGCTGCAGGTGGTGCTAGGGAGTTTGTTTTGCCATGCATCAAGCTTGGGATCGGACAAGTAGCACTGAGAGTATCAAGAAAGGCAACACAAAAATGCTTGGAAAAGGACAAAGTGGTGGATATCCTCCTGAGACAACGAGTGAACTCTTGCAGAGGTAAGAGGAAATTATGCCCACCACAAAATCAGAAGGTATATAAAGTACAGACACATGTGTGCTCACGTGGCTGTATGAAACATTTGTACCACGGGGATTTGAGTGATGACATACATGAATACACTGTAATTTCCAAAAGAAGCTCTGTTGGTCAGAAGTATTTCTGGAAGATTCATTATGTCTGTGAATGTCCACCTGAGTGAAATCTCCCGCAGTGTGTCTGGTAAAAAATGTTGTTAATATAACTAGTATCTGCAGTCTGTCTCAAAACTAAGTATTTCATATTTCTTATGAAGTATATGTTGTATTTACACTAGACTACATTCTTAAAACGAAACTGTAAATATAAAGAAGAGTATGAACAAGCTGTATTAAAATTAAATAATAAGATAATATTAATAAATTCTCCCTATTAACCTGCCCATTCTGTGACCTAATATTTAGTGGTTTGACCTATTGAAGGATTATTGAATATTTATTTTTTTTAAAAGAGACACAATCACATAAATGTCAAATTATACATAACAAACAGATGTGTGTCTAAGTAATGACTGACATGAGTACATCTGTATAAAGGTGAGAGTAGACAGAGATCATTTGATTTGAATTTTTTACAATTAATTATCGAATTTGTTCCTTGTTCCCTAAAAATTGTGACGAGGTTGTAAATAAAGAAAATGTTAACTGGCTGTAAACTATTATTTAAAACACCTTATGTAGGGTTAAGGTTTGTAGTCGTTTTTACAAAGACAAGAATTTGGGAAAGGTTGAATTTTATCTTACATTTTTACAACTATTACATGCATTGTTCACATCAAGGAGAATACAATTAAATTACTAAGACTACTTTGTAAAAGCTATATTAATAGAAAAACATCAATTATATTTAATATGTGACCATTACACATCTTTAAACTCTTATATGATAAGAGTTAAAAACTAACTGCACTGCTACTTACTGCTGTGTTGTCTTTATCTTTATTTGCATCTGTACCCACAGTGGGTAAATAATTATTTTCTCAGAGTGCAGTAATGTACATAATTTAATTTATATGGCTTGGTTAAATACAGGCACATTTTTGTGTTTATCAGCAACAATCTTTTCCTGGTAGTTAAGTTAAAATGATAATACAAAATAAGATGTTTGTCACTCTATTGTATACATAGAACTACCAATTTCATGTTGAACATAGCATACCTTGTCCATAAGACTTTAAAAGACACTTTGAAAATTGTGCTTATTTGGAATTGTGAAATTATGCTGTAGTATGAACTAAAACAAAATTGCATCTGGTAAAGGCATCAAGTCAGACCTCTTGCTGTGAAAACACGCCACGGCCCTATGTTCAGTCCGTCAGCATATATATAGATATATAAATATATATGCTATATAGCTTTCTCAGCACTGAGGTTATAAGAGACTTTACACATCTCACAGCTGAACCAAAGTCCAGTGCTTTGGAGCATTGCATGTTCAGTGAGGATTGAATGTTATAAATTAGTATTTTTGTCCACATTTGCATACAGTGATGGTGACAAACATGTTGTTTGTATTAAGGATTATATATCAGATTATTGCCATTTAAGAAAGTGTTGTCCATAGCAGCCTTAGTGTGTGCTGTACTGGATGCTACTGGAAACTGGCTTTAATGGTCAAAGAGTTGTCGTGGACCCAGTAGTGATGATGAAGAGGAGCGTGGAATGAAATTGTGTGTATTTTGTGTAAATGTGTTGTTGAGTCCAACAGTCCATACATGGATTTTCAGTCTGCTGCTTATTTTAGATCATCAACGAATTAAGGATGTGCTGCCCCACATGATATCCTGCTGGGTTGTCTAGATTTTGTGTTAGCAAATAAGATTACTTCTGAGAAATATTTTTGCATAATGGTCTGTTAATAGACAACTACTTAAAAACATAAACACACTAGGTTATATATTTATGTCATTATAATTGCAGATACTGTATGTTACCATTTTACTTGCTGTACTGATACAATAGTGTATATTGCAATTAATTTATAGTTACACTCAAACTAATTGATTGGCCTACATTGCAAAAACAGCATATGAGGCCTACAATATAGTTAAGTCAAATCAAATACATTTTATTTATTTAGCTCAGTATCACAAATCATAAATTTGCCTCAAAAGGCTTTACAATCTGAACAACCCTCTGTCCTTTTACTCCACTTGTTTTCAAGCTTTTCCAATACTTGTTGGTTACAAAATGGTTCAGTATAGGAAAACCTCATATTCCAAAATTAATAGATTAAAAGTGCAGCTGTGCTTCATGCAAAATAGCACAAAATTAAAATATTCAATTGTTCTTTGACAATTGAGGATCCATTAGGTATTGTAAGTAGGCAAAAAAGTAAAATACCAAAATAACAAATAACAAGAAAATGAGCAGAAAGTTGTAACATAAGGAAGACAAATTAAGATGTAATAAAACCAATGCAAGTCAAATGAAACATGACCAAATGGAGAAGGGATATTGCACATAAAAAATAAAGACCAATAGCAGTTCTTTACATGGACCAGGTCCAAGAGGGATAAGATCTGGGATGTGATTGGGTGAAGGAATAAGGGAATGGGGGCAACTTGGAGGGACCAGCTGTCTATATCTTAATCCTTTTTTAACACTCACACTCTTTTTTAACAACCTCTTGCAGTTTTCTTTAATCCCGTCTAAATGTCCACTTTTAAGAAAAATTAAGGACAAACTCATAAAACATATAGTTTATATATTTTGAGTGAATAACATGGACCTTGTTCTGTTCGAGTTCTGATTATAATGCAGTCATAGTTGTCATCTCAACTCTTGTCAGGGTTTCAGCTATACTGTTACAGGATCAAGATTGTGGTTTTAAGTCCCTTAAGGGGTTAAAATCTATTCTGTGTTGGTCAGGCCATCAAATATTTAATTTAATTTGTTAATTTCTCAAACTGTTAATATATTCCTGACAGGTTAATCTACAAATCTTTCTTAGAGAAGGTATGATGCTTTTGCCATTGCTTTAGCAAGTCCGTGAATACGGCTGTAGGCACCAGGTGGCCAGAGTTATGGTTGAGGATAAGCTCACTTTTCTTTTGGTTGATGATGAGTACTCTGTGATGGATTGTGCCTCAAGAGAATTGTTGTCAGAGACAGAGATTAGTTAAGCGTGGTTAACATGTTTTGACTCATCATTTTCACATTACCATTTGTCCTTTCCCTGTTTTAACAATTTCACTTTCCTCACCGCTCTTTCCCACCTGCTGGCTCTATATCACTCTGACAGCATGTCACAGACGGGAAAGTGGTCTAAGCAAATTTTACCTTGTACCACAGTCCCTGTTGCTCTTCATCAGTACACTGACGTGTGAAAATGCCGCGGGAAAGGTAAATCTCACTGAGTTGTGTTTTTCTGTCATTCACTCTGCTGTTTTGGGTGTCATGGTTTATGCGTTTATCATTTTGCTTTTTTTCTTGAACTGCGGTGCCAGCAAAGTGCATTTCACGGCATAACCTGCTGGCACCAGATGGTTTTTATATTGCTTTCCCGACACTCAGCGGTGTCAAGGGTGCCTTTTGCTGTGAAGCAGTATAGAATAAATCCTTCAGATGTCATGTTGCCTTTTCTCTTTGTAGTTAGTTGTAAAACCTGCTAGTTAGTTCACATCGCTCCTGTGTGTGTAATTTCAACAACGTTAGAACAGATAAGTAATGATGGAGTAATGGAAATATATACAAAAAGATTGCAAGGAAATTTTTTTTTTAATTCTTCAGCCCCTCATTTATTTATTTATTTATTTAACCTATTTTTATATATTTAACTATGGCTCAAAACTGGTGGCATTGTCACTGATTTAATGGAAAACATGCATTTGATTTTTCTGCAGTCATTATATTCTACACGGTTAAGCCATTAATGTTTGTTAGTTGAATCCTGCACTTTGCTATATTGTAATGAAAGATGATTTTTCTGTCTAGAACAGGAGGTTTGATTTTATGTTGTTTTTACTAGTTCCATAACTGATCTATAATCAGCCCATCTATCTCTGTCTGACTGGATATGTGGTTAAATCTTTAAAATCTTACAACAATTACAAGTAACCTGATTTGTGAAGTGAGAGTTTCAGTCCTGTCCCACATGATTAACAGGAGCTAATCTTTCCTTCACCTCATGTAACTTGTCCCGACGCTTGTCTGGACTTAGATGTGACGATTGATTAGGGAGCTGGCTTTACTGCTCGGTGACATTGGGGAAATCTGTGGCATCTGTTTGAACAAGACTGAGCAAAATCAATGCTGTTTGTATTTTATTTTGATGGACACAAATGTTTTTTCTTCAAATCCTGCGACTCAAATGTGGTTCAGAGTTCACCCATACAGGCTAGGTGGTGATAGGAAAAGGAAAGGAAGTGTTTAAACAATGGCCAGTGTGTGTGTTGCCTCCGACAAAATGTGTTTAGGGTTATACTATTTAAGGTTGTTTATAATATTAACATAAAAGCCTCTCTGGCCCAGGGTTCGATGTTATCTCTTCTTCAGCAACAGTTCCTATCAATAGGCTACATCTTATACGGATTCAGTAGATGTTTCTCTCCCTTTGCTTACAGGAATTGTATATTTATTGCTCCACCTTCTGTAGTCTTGCTACCATCTCCCTTCCCACCACCACCTTAAGCATGTGTTCATTGCTGTGTTGACACGTGGCAACAACTGTGGCTAATCTTGATGTTAAATGGCTGACAGTTGCATGGCACCAGGCAGGGACCGCTGAAGCCACAAGTCAAGTCTAGGTGCATCCTATAATTACATAATTAAAACAGCATGAAAAAAACACCCAAGATATCAGCCTAAATCACAAAGAAGTATGCCCCATTCCCTCCAACGTAAAGATAGCAAAGTTGCCCTTATTTGTCCAAAAGAAATTCTACTGGCAGAATCAAAATCCCGCTGTTGATAATTAAAAGTCACAAAGCAACATAATCTTGCCACACAGCTCTCGGAAAAATGCGTTTAACTTTTTACTTGGGATGGTTTGCAGTCTGTAAAATATGTTCATGGCAAAACACATTTAAATAATACCCAGTATTTGTGGAGATGGAGCTTAGATGGAAAATACAAGAGTGTGTTCATTTTTAAATACTAGTTTTGGCTACTGCAGCTTTAAAGGTTCTGTAACTCTTCTGCTTAGATTGTTTTATTGGTATCAGTTGGTTTGTGGTATTATTGCACACATCAAAGAACTGTCTGAAGTCAATTTTGTCTTTTGGCTTTCGTTTTACTGTTATACCAGAGTTCGTGCAACCTGCTGATGTCTGATTTCATCAGTAAACGTCACCAAATTTCCACCAGTACTGTAGATTCGATATAGTCTGTGGTTCTCGTCCTGAAGCCTACAGTATTCTGCCCTAGTGGGAAAGGGTTTACAGGCGTTGAGTTGGTAGACTTAGCAGGGCTAACTATCTGGAACAAAGGGAGTGGGCAGAGTTAAAGAGGCTTAAATGTCTTTATACACTGTACCAACATTAAAAGATAGCAATGAGAAAAGAGTGTTGTCAAATATTTCCATCTGTATATATTTACCAATGAGATTTGCACATAACTTGGACAGGCTTGAGTGGGATACACCAGTTAATCCTGAAATCATCACAGTTTCAGAGTTTTGGTCTGGTGCTGCTATAAATGTAACTGTAATGTGACCAGTGGTCTCAAGTGATCGTCCTTTTACGTGATACAGAAAAATGTCAATCAGTTAATGAAATGAGAAGCTGTGATATAATTTCTGGTTTCATGGCTTGATTAAATTCGTCTGGAGTCATCAGTAGCAGCGGCAAACTGACATACAATAAAACATAAGACTGGGCAGATACTATAATGGTTACTTATAACACTTTTGCTCTTGAAACTGTCCTACACTTCATTGCACTGAATAAATTTGTCAGTACAGATGTGACATTTGAATAAAAAAGAATGACTGTAATAGTTTATATCTACTTTCAGACCAAAAGTTACAATCATGCGAACAAAGAGTTAACTTTGGTTGACTTTGACTCCCTTGATTATTAAGCAGGAGTTGACCTTAGCTCTAACTATAATGAATCAATCAGACCTTTGGGATTAACTCTTCATCACTACTCTCCCAGTCTCTAATGCTTAAATATATGACCTGGCAGAGTTTAAAGGTCTTAGTGTGAACACAGTCTAAATTTAAAGGGTTGTTCATATGAAACTAATGAAGTGCACAGCCCCTTAGGAAATATAAGGTGCAGGCCGCAAGCATCATATTAACATGAGACAAATATGCAAGTGTTAATTTTGAGGTTTGATTGAAGATCTGAAACTTGTGTATCTGTCTTTATGTGTGTGTATAGGGACTGTGTGTGTTTTTTTGTGTTGTGTCTGGGTTTTTATATGTGCTTAAATGAACATTTTATGCATTTTTCACTTGAATTTTATTCAGTCCACATTTACACAACAGCACTAATCACTAGTGATTTTCTTACCAATTATAAGATATAATGTTTTTGAGGAAATTACTGTACAGTTAACCTTCTCTATGTCTAGAAATAATATGAGATTCTAACTCACTTTTTTTTGCTTTCATATTGCAAGGCCATACCCTCGGACGCTTAACAGTATTAAGGTCAGAACATAAGAAAGAAAATCCAGGAAATGGCAGACAGAAATGGCAACAATTTTGTGCACATCCAAACCATATGGCATAGGCATTCCTCATGCCACATGCACATTTGAATGGATCATTGTATTAACATTAACCAGAAGTCAGTCATTCCACTAAATGATGACTGATGGACCATAAAGGACAAGTGCCCCCTTGTGACAATCAAATCTTGAATATATTTAAATATCATGAAAATTCTGCGTTGAAACTCAACCATCAGTGCAAATACAGGAAGTGCTCCGCTGTGCTGCTGTGAAGATCGACAAAATAGCCAAAATAGCAGTTGTAAAAAATTTTTTATCACATTGTTGGAATGTATCACTGTATATTAATGACAATGTACGATTTGCCTGAGATCAAAATCTGAGTTAAATGTTTGTATGTGAAGTTTTTCTGTTCTTTGAGTCGAGAGCAGTTATCGCATTCTTCTGCACCAACTCCTTTTCTTGCTTCATTTGTATAAATCCTGCAAATCTTTTAGTGAGGCTTAAAAAAAATGTATGTCCACAAATTTAAGTAGTAAAGTAAATGGCTCTTTGGCAGTGAAGTGTAGGGAGGGTGTATTATACACCAAGACAAGACCATTTGGGAAACACTATAATATAATTAATAATTGATCACTATTTGGTGTATGATAGCTCGTGTCTTCCTGTTTTCCTAATTATTTTAAATAAATCACCTTGCAATACAGCAACCATTAGCCAAGGTCACACTTCATACACAGAGTTCACTGAACCGCCTCAGCTACAAATTTTGAGAATGTACTGAAAGCATGTTGCCCTCCAGTTTTACCAGGAGAGTAGGGGTGTCTAAGTGACACATACACCCACCTCCTGTTTTAAGTCCCACGCAGCCGCTCTGCTCTGCTCTGTTAGGCCGGCACCAACAGCTGAGACCAGGGGAGATTGTAGCACGTGTGCTCACCCCAAAGGCATTTTGCTTTCGTCCACATGATGTGAGGGCCAGAGAACAGGAAATCAAATTTACTGTACCTCCGCCACACACAGGTGCAGCACACGCACACACACACACACACACACACACACACACACACACACACACACACACACACACACACACACACACACACAGTTAGTTACCTTGTGTGATCTTGCAGTTTAATAGTTTTACATCTCTATTTTGTATTTAAGCATTTAAGCATTACTATAGTGACTTGTTTGTTGTTTGGGTAGTAAAGAAACATGTGTAGGTTTTAAAACAAGCATCTTACAGATCCAGATTTATGAGTCTGGAGTCAGCAGTGTCCAACAAGGTCATAGATGTTATTTTATATCAAAGGAAGATTATTACCATCAGTAGTCTTATCAATCAAATTAACTGTTTATTTGGTGTCACCAAATTATTACACTATATGTATGAGACTCCAATAAACAAGTCAGAGAGGCAACATAAGCACTGTTCACACTTCTATATGCTTTGGATCTTATGTGGCAATGAGTGGCAGCTTGAGGGGGCTTGGTGATTTGTGGTTGTATTAGGATACAGTCGGTCATGTAATAGGGTTGGCTCATGTTGCTTTTTCGACCCATTCCTATTTGTTTCTCTCGTCTGAGGCATGAGGAAAAGCTGAGGCAGTGGATGATAGCGGCTGTTCTCAGTCTGGCACATTCAGAACATATGCTATCTGGAGGGTACCAGGTGGGAAGTGTATAAATTATCTATCCAACCCACCCTCCAGCCCTCCCCATCGGCTTTTACCAGCAGGTGTATTTGGTATACTGGGTATTCAGACTTGTATTCAGAGTTAGAGGTTAATATATAACTGTACAACTCAACAATTGTCATTTGCAGATAGGATCTACAGCATTGCTAATAGATGGAAATGTCTGTAATTCACTGTGGAGTATTGGGAGTCGATTGTGATACCAGCCTCTGCCAACTGAGGAAGCAGGTGAACAGGACCACTGACATTACGTTGAGTTGTTGACAGTTGAGATTGCCTTGTTGCCTTGTGGCTGATGTAAAAATAAATGAAGGCTGTTGATACTGTGCCATGGTAGATAAATAAAAAATGTCTTTTAGTCTTGTAACATAGTACAATCAGTTTTATTTTATGAACTGGTCCAGCATATAGCATTTGGATTGAAATGATGATATTTGATATGAGCTTTAAGGATGTTTGTGGGTGTTCACATAGTGTACATACTATTTCAGTGGTGCAGGACTCCTAGCCCTATTTTAGCCCTCGATTTTAGGACAATCCGGCAAATCAATCATCAGAAACACACAAGTACAGTAAGGCAACTGTGAAGTAATTTGGGACAAAAAGCCTATAGAAACCAGCAAGAGTGAGAATGTTTGCAGGTACCAAGGGGTGTCTTTGGATCTTACACTTTTTGCAGTTATTGACTACAAGGGATCTGTGACCACATATTAAAAGAAGACTTTATTTGAGTAAAACTAACTGATGAAATTAATACTCTTCCCTTAAAATTGGTGGACTACATATGAAAAGGACAAGGGTCCTTGTATGTTTTATCTAATCTTAACACATTGCAATTAAAGCTAAGCACTAGCCCTTTAACCTTATAGTAACTGACAATGAGTCCATTGTGCCGGAGTACAAAGTCGACATGACATCAAATGTGTCAATGCTCTCCTATTTTCCAACTCTACTGTCTGCCTCATATAGAGTCATAAGCAAATCCATCTCATTCATCTTTGATTACTTCCACTTAAAATGAACTACATTTTTTCTTTGCTTTGATGGATTTAAATGTGGACAGTGTTTTTTACATGAATGGTCAACTGTTCATTTGTGACCTTTGAGACCTTTGCTGACTAAGATGATCAAAATACTTACTTTATTTAATTGCTTGTTATATCTGTCCGATGTTACAAAAGCCCTACCAATGATTTATTTTAGGTCTATGTATCCATCCTTTTGCAATCTAAGTTAAATGAATCTAACCATTACTGTTTGACAATTTTTTTCGCCATTATTTTAATATACATTCCCTTGGCATGCTTAAAACTAAAGGTATTAATATACAACTATTACCCCTTTCACACAAAAAATCCAGTTACACCCGAAATATCTGGCTTTTGTCTTTAATGTGGGTGCAATTTGCATCCACTCCCACGTCGAATGACTCAGCAGTTGTCGCAGGTGATGGTTGGCTCCAGCTCCGAGCGGCTGTCATGGAGACACGACACAGAGGTGGGTGGCCACCATAATTTTTGCCCATTGTCAGTCGCAATGCTGTGACCTGTATAAAAGTTAAGGACGCCGGCTTGTTAGAACTTTTCCATCCGTCTCTGTTCAAGGCGGGCTCGAACATCGTTCAGTCGGCACCGAGTTTGAAAGAAAGACTAAGATATTTTCATAGTAACAACAGTAACATAGTCAGTGTCTTCTGTGTCACTATCTGAGCCTTATCAGCTGTCTGATCAGTAGTCAGATCATATGCGCATGTGCAACTCTCAACAGAGATGAGAATGAAGCAAGATGGCTCAGTCCTTAGCTACAACCATCATCAATTCCAGGAAAAAACATTTGTCTAATTCAGAATGCTATTGATTTTTTTTTTCCTTTAAGTTTAATGTCTTCTGGATGAAGTCTGATGAGGCATATGATCTGCTGCTTTCTACTGTTCTCTTTTCTTTCAGAGCATTTGTGATAATGAATTTGATACAAAAACACACAAAAAAAGCAAAATTAAAAGAAACAAAAAACAGAAATGCAAACTTCGTCTCCTGGTAATAGAAAAGAAATCAATCTCCTATTT
The DNA here is from genome assembly GCF_965226575.1 of Pagrus pagrus. Taxonomy (NCBI): domain Eukaryota; kingdom Metazoa; phylum Chordata; class Actinopteri; order Spariformes; family Sparidae; genus Pagrus; species Pagrus pagrus. The sequence goes on along the minus strand of NC_140186.1, from coordinate 23,103,089 downwards.
TTAGTATACATTTGACTTGTGTAGTAGTGTTTCTGTGGAAAAATATTGATGATGCTGTCCACAGTGTCTGTCAGTTGCTGTGGTGAGAGGAGAGTTTCATGTTGCAGTTTGTCTCCTGGGTACTGTAAAGAGTACTACGTTTACAATAAAGGACCTCTGTTTTGCAGAAAACTGTAGCTACAGTTACACATGAACTTAACCACTCTTTCCTATTTCGCACTTTAGCTGCAGATTTAACACCAGTGGGATACACACAACTTTGGAACGGATTTACATTTAGGGATTAAATTTAAATGGGCTAAGCAGGGTGGCAATAGGAAGAGTGACTCTCATGAGACTTCATCGCCACCAGTGAGACCCACTCAATCTGTCATCAAGCCCACTTTGTATTATCTTTCCTGTAATCAAAAACCATGGCACTCTGCCAAACTCTCTGCACCATAATAGTAAATGAATTTAGGGCAGTCATTTATGAATATGTTTTCCAAACTCAAAAACTGAGTTAATTTCACAGAGCATCCCTGCAAGGTTGATCAGCATCTATGAGTATAAAAAGTTTTAACAACTACATGAAAAAAAGATTTTTCAGAAGAAATTGGGAAACAGGAAAAGGAAATTAGAGAATGTGGTAATGTGTTGTGCAATAACATGGTGATATCATGCATTTACATGCAGTTGGTCAGTAATCAGAGATGCCCCCTTAACCTACCAGAGTGGCTAATTTAATGCACTTTAAAAGCAATGCTCTATTAATTACCTGTAGTGATATATGACTCTGCAACTTGAAGAGTTTTATTTTTCTCTTTTTGGTCAGAGTAGTTAGACTTAGCTCAGTGAGAGGACTGGCTCTGTAGTGGGAGAGCGCAGAGTATTTTTATACTGTGTTTGGGTTTTACAAATAGCTTACTCGGCTCTCTTGGCTTTTCTCATATAGGATTATTTACTTATTGGATTTACTCATGTCCAAGAAATCAGGTTTCTTCCTTCAGAAATCCAGCTGAAATGGTTTAACCCTATCAGTCCTAGCAGAGTGCAGGCATCCTATCCACCATTAAAGTGAGGCTTCCACACAAACTGACCGGTCTATCTCACTGTCAATCAACATATCAGAAGGCCTGGTCCTTATCAGCAAAACAACCAGTTACACTTGGTTTATTTTCAGATTAAGAAGACAATATGGTACTGCAGAAAGTTATAGTACGAGTGAGCAGGCTTAAAAGCAGTTTTGTCTTCTGGCCACAGACCAGTGCCTCTGGACCTGTTTGATGTTAGATGGCTTGCTCCACTAATTAGTAAAGTGTGTTATTTCTTACCTTTAATCTAAAACTGCAAAAGTTGACCAAAATCAAGTCATGCAGTCAAAACATGGTTTTCACAAAACCAATGGAGCCGCAGCAGGTTTATAAGGAGGTGACTGTTGGTTCCAGCAGCATTACCTGGGAGGCTATGTGCCTTTGCATATATTCATGAGCATATGTCTACCTTTGTCTACAATCATCCCTCAATTTCAAGAGTCTGATCTGTGATGAAGCTCAACCTCCTCTTAAATTTAAGTGCCATTGAGTGTCATTGTGTGGAGCAGCAAAAGTTCAAAATGTAGTATATTTTGGGTGTAGTGGTGAGTCATGTAAAGGTTTGTGGGTCTGGAGTGAGTCACAGCAAAAACCTTACATAACACTAAAATAGTTACTTTGGAAACTAGGTCAGGTCATGCATCATCATTGTGTTGATGTAACAACAAGTTTGAAGCTCAGAGTGAATTGCTGGGTGTTGGGATTATTATTAAAAAAAGCTCTTTAGCTTTAATAACAGTGTTATAACTGTTCTTACAGTTCATTGGTCTTGCAGGTTAATGGCAAGTGAGTGAATGAAAGCAAAATAATCCTCTTCATTCTATCATTACACTTGACTCATCACTGTTTTGTAACTTTTTTTCCACCAATATAATCTTTTTCTCTTATATTCTCTTCCCACATGGATGCACATTTGTCTACACATGCATACTCACCCACATAAGTTGACCGCATAGAGGTATAGTTGGTTTTGGCTTACTTTTGGTTTGACATTTTGGTTGACCGTGTAGTCCAAACAAATCTGATTCCAGTATATCCAACTTTAGGCAAGTGTGATGGACTTTTCTTACCATCCTTTCTAGTGTTCATACTAGACAAGACAGTCATGTGATTACCTGGTGATGTGGGAAGAGGTAAAGCTACAGCTCAGGGTTTCAAGGTAAACGAGTACCCTAGTTTTACTTCAAGAAGCTCACAAACTATGCTACTAGAGACATTGTATCTCCATGTCTTGTTTGTGGCTCAACCTGGAATAAGAGTTTACATTTGCATTCTTAAACTCCCCATTTCCAACATTAGCTCATGTTGCTGGCTCCAAGGTGGAACCAATCTTACGTCAACCTCCACTTTCCTGGCTTTTATTAGTCTCACTGCTGCTGCAATCAGGGTCAGGTATGGATGAAGGGTTGTGTGTGTGTTTGCATGACTAAAGAGAGGAAGAAAATAGGATGTAAGACAGGGTGAAACGGAAAAACTTTAAATAGGTAAGGAGACGCTTAGAGAGCGAGTTGTAGATGCATACACAGAAAGAGAAAATGATAGAGCACTGCTGTAATGCCTGGCAGTGGGGGATAGATTAGAAATCAGGCATGCTAATTGGCCACCTAAAATACCCAGTGTGACGAGGGAGGGGGCCTAGAGGGTCTCTGTTTGTCAGCACAAGGTCAAAAAACCATACCAGAGAGCTTCCTGTTGATTAACCTCCCAGGTAATCAATTGCCCCTCAGGGAGGTGGGAGGGCACATGTGGCAGCTTATGAGCTGCCTTTTGAGATTGTTGTTATGAAGTAATTTGCTATAACAGCACTGCTGATATAAATCTGTTCTTCCTTGTTTATCTCACTAACATGAACTGTCATGGCTAAAACCTGTACAGTGTGAGTGCGTATAGTGCAAATGAAATAAATAAAATTGCATTCATGTTTGTGTGTGTGGGTCTGGAACAACTCAGATGCAGCTGTCAATGACTCATCAATGTGAAGGTAGCTTAGCAGTAACCTTCCTGCCTCAATGCAGTGTGGATTTTCCAATTACCCCTTGCAGACAGTAAAGTGAGGATAAAACTCTCCATCTCAGATTGACTGTGTGAAAAGGTATTGTCTTGCACAGGCGTTAATAATACCTCCCCGTATAATTCACGAGCACTTTCTGAACAAATAAGTCAATCCCACCATGTCATTTTTTCTTCAGATGTGACACGCTTGGCCTGGCAGGTTTCCCCAGTCTCAGATGCTGTGTGGAAAAAAGCTTAATTTTAGTTTAGTTTCGAATTATACACGAATGAAACTCAAGCAAGATCTTGATACTGTATATTTGTGGCCATAAAAATATAAAACACAAAATTAATAGTCTTATTTTATTGTTTCTATTTTATGAGAGTGTATTATTTCAATGACCAGGCTGCATAGAGAAATCCCTCGATAGTCATTACGTCGGGGCATAGCCAACCCATTCTGTCCACCGGCTTTGAGGGGGATTTCTCACTTACACTGGGGTTTTGCTGGGCAACTTTCTCTTTTTCCTTTTCCCTCTTTTGTTCATGTGTCATTTTGGGGGTTTGGCAGAGCAGCTGTTCGAAAAGTTGCTGAGTTCAGTCACTTTCATTGTTTGTGTAATTTGTACTAATGGCTATTTGAGCAGCCTGTGATGCCAGCAGCTTCCTGGGGTGAGACATGTCGAGCCATATGGCATCACTGCCCTCCCTGTCACTGTCAGACCTGTATTGTGTCCACCACGTGTGTGCGTGTGTGTGTGATTGGCTGTTTTCCCCTGAATGTTTCACCCATCTGTTCTCTTCACTTTAAGCAAGGTTGCCTTGTGGTGTGCCTATTGATTTATTTCTAAAATGTGATAGCACGATACTGTATTTCAACATTTCAGGACACTTGAGACAACCATATTAATCCATTTTCATTCTTAACTCAAGATGGCTGAACTATACTCATTATTTGAGTGGAATCCATCTTAGTTAAACAGTTGTCAGTACTGTAATTTTAGCAGGAATGATCAGATTCTCAAGTATTAGCATCACCATTCTATTATTTACTCTAATCCTCATAACCTCTGTACTATGTCAGTGCTCACTATTGGGTCGCTTAGATGTGCCAAATGTTGAACTTGCTTATGTGACTCAACGATAGGCCATACCATTATTTATCATGTCTTTATCTTTCTCTGGCTTCCTTCAGACATGTTTGCATGGGACCACTACTAACCAAGGGAGTTGTCCTCCTTACTGTGCTTTCAATCAAGTTCCCCTCACTCTGAACAGAATCAGAATTAGATATATTATCTTTAAAAAGTTGTTTCCTCCAGTCTTCTATTTTTCTTATGCTTTTTTCTGTCTGATTTTGTACAGGCACCTTCATGTAGGGAATCATGCACATGCTTGCCTTGGTTCTTTATCATTTTCAATTACATTCTTGATGCAAAAACTGAAGTGTTGAGTTCCACCCTGGAAGTCACTCCAGAGGTGTTATGGCTCATGTAAGTACTAAAATGCAATTTCCCACATCTTAGTGAGAGTATGTGGAAGGTGGAGGTCTTTTAAAAACAATCTTTAAACAACTTTGTTACTGTATGTTATATGTTATTATTATATATTATACATTTTATGATTGCTCTTATTTGGTGTATATTACACTGAGTGAACAGTATTATTTGTGATCTTTTGTTTCCTGAACAGTAGTTTCGACCCTCAGGGCTTCCCTTGGCAAGCATGTTCAACCACCTGCCGCAGTCGTGCTGGTCTTGGACTGCTTGTTTCCTCTCAATACATTTTTTTAAAAAAATTAAATTTTTTTTATCACTAATGCTATATTTTGATTTGTTTTGAAACCTTAAGGCTAGCTGTCCAAAAGGAATGAAGTATTTTTCAATGATGAGAGATGAGAAGGGTGCTGTACTGCCATTGGCTAGGAAGTCAGCTAGTGGGACGACGTAACTGGGTTTCATTGGTATTTGTAAGCATGACAGCAGTGACAGATGGTAAAATGCAATACTTGCTTTGGACAGAAATGGAGCAGAGTGGGAGTGAGGTAAGAACCTGAGAGAGAGGGTGATGTGAAATGAAGAACGGAGGGAGAGAGGGATTGAAGGAGGGGTTTTGGGAATCATTGCTACGTCACCTTGTACACCAATATAGCTCTGATGTTGCTGACCACTGTCAGGGAAGACTGTGGTTAGGTGTTCATTACTGTAACCTGCAGCTACTCATCAGTAGAACAAATCAGTAGGCCTGTGAAAAATGTAATGTGAGATTTCATACGTTTATAGCTGGAACTGCAGAATTTCATAAATGAAAATTGGACAGCACAGCAGCAGCCAGTGAAAAAGAAATTTACTGTCTACACCCGGGCAGCAGCTATAAATAACTATTTCAGAGCTGCAGGAAAAATGGCTGGCCAGGCTCAGTTGTCAGAGCCAACACAATCTTCCCCCTCACCTCGTATTACTTCACCTCAGAGTCTTGTGATGCTTCCTGTGGTTGAATCCCTACCTGGGAAATATTTCTCTAACAACTACTAGATTAAATTGCTATAGAAATTCTTTCTTTTTTCTTTTTTTTAATCTAATAATTTGGGCTCTCAATTTCCCTGTAATTCTGCCCCTTATTCACTTAGCTCTCCCTCATTTGTTTGACTGACCTGAGGATTAAGAAACAAGGAATGTTTTTTTGTCAAACTACTGTGTCGGTAGCTATAGCTGCTGTAAGGTTAGACTTTCCCTTCAGCCTGTGCGAACTCCATACTTCTTTTTGTCGGCAGCAACTTTGACAAGCCAGCAAGATCTCTGATGTCGCTCTGTCCAAGCAAGCTGTTCGGAGACTTAGTCACCTGGCCCACAGCTCTCAGCACCCAGTTTGACACTCAATGTCAGCGGATCCCAGGTAACTGGAGGGCTTTTCTTAGCACTTGTCAGCACTCTCACATCAAAACTGACCACAGAACAACTGATAGGCCAGAAACGAGGGGCAAGTGTTGATAATCTGTCAGAAAAATGGTGTTGTTGGAATTTATGGTTTACTTTTTAAATACGTGCACGTGAGCACATTTTTAAAATACATAAATTGTGTGTTTTACAACGTTGTTAAACATTGTTCAGTTTTGTTTCTTTTCCTTTTTTTTAGAAGTTTGTCATCAAGCTTCTAGTGATATTTTATTGCATAGCAAATGCCCCAAACAGATGTTATCCTCAGTAAACAGTAAATCCAAGGACTCAAGTGAACACTATGTCAATAGAGGACTGAAGACTAATTGCAGTTTCCTGCTCGGGGACTTTTTTATTGGAATGCTCTTAAAGTTCCACACTTGGAAGGCAGCTGTCAAGTCAGAAGGTTCCTTTTGACCTGTATGTTCCTCTTTGACCCCAGTATCCCGTGTTACACGTCCCTAATGGTTGAAACACGATCACCTACAGCTACCACGTGTATGTGAGAGACAAGTGGAGAAAAATGTTTGTCCAGCGTAAGCCTCTTAGACTTTAGTTGCATGTATTTTGGGTCTAATGTGCGTTTGTGCGTGACTAGTCAGTGACTTAATGTCAGGCCTGTGACCCTATGGGCTTATTTGATAGTGATAGGCCACATGGGATTTAGTTACCTCACAAAGTTTTGTTTACTTTTTGATATCACATCATAAAACCCTATGACTGATCCCCAACATAAATCTGACCATTTTACAAGCATCATCGGAGAAACATGGTATGAATCAAAGTGATGCCTCACTGTGGACGCGCCGGCCTTGTGGTGGTCGTCAGGGGCCAGACCCGGTGTCTCTGTGGCCAAGATATCTCAACCATTGCTAGGGTGCCATAAATCAGGAACCACCCCCGTTTGCAACTGTGCCAAATGTGGAGCACAGCAAGTTGACCCTGCATCCTCACCCATACCTCGCCCCATGAAACCGTCTCTCATGGCATGATGGTAGCTATATGTTGACTATGCAGGCCGCGGATACGTGTCTGATTTGTTGAAAAGTTAAATTAAGGCTCCGGCATGTCAGTAACTGTCTGCCATATTGGGAAGCGTAAGGTTGCATGTTCTCTTGATCAGCGTCTTGAGTCACATATTCTGAAGTTCATGCGTCTGGGTGCATTTGTTGTGTGCAGTGAGCATGTGTATATGGCTGTAAAACAGTCTTTAAGCCAACTGTTTATAAGGTATTGGAAAAGGTGTCTTGTAAGCACTTTCATCTTATACCAAAGGTGACGTACCAAAGTGACATTATGTTTTAAGTCATAGTGTGTAAGCAACTGCCTGCAAATTGTGTTCTACCAGGCTGAACAGGAACTGCTGATGAAAATGAGTACAGTGCCCTCTTATGGCAGGCTGATACATCCCTGTCAGACCTCCGGGGCCAGTTGTGGCAATATGTGGCACCACCTAGTGGGTCATGGGAAAAGTGTTTTTTGAGACAGCCCTATGTGTGTAGGAATGTGCCTTTTTTTCCCCCATGACAGCCCTTTCCATGATCATAAACTCATCATCATAAAATTTGCTAAACAACAATTACAAATAAGCAAAATAAAATAAAAAAAATAATACAATTTCTTAAGCATCATAGAATCAGATTAGCAAGGAGTGGAAGGTTTTAGGTAAATACAAGTGACTAAGATGTGTTACTGGTCTTAATTTCTGAAAGGTTTTGAAAATATTTCCTGGCATACATAATTATGCATTAATCATTATCATACATTGGTCATACAAGGTCATACATTTGTGTACTAGTATAAGACAGACTATGTTATTGCCAGAGATGGTAGTCCTTATGACACTGAGTGGACACTCGTCTGGGTCGGATTGATGTAACCCTTCCATTATAATAATGATATAAATAATAATAGTGGTAAGAATGCACTCAGCTGATATTGCTTTTTATTATCATATAGCACTTATGGTATTGGCACTGGATGAAACGTGGCTTGTCCTCTCTTTGCTGTCTGGGTGTGATGCTAACAGATGGAGTGACTGTAAATCTGTCGGGGTAATACCTCCCTTGGAGCTGAATACTTGTCCGCTTAGGTAAAGTGCTCATTTACAGCTGTTAAAAATCTACAGATGGAGCTCTATAGAAGAAGGCAGATACGAAAAATAACTGATACAGTAGATGAAGTTATAGGCTTACATGTAGCATTTTTCTGAAAGATTAATTTTTTCATTTGACACCAGTCAGTTTTACAGTGCACACTTATCAGTTTTCTATTTCCTGGAACAGACCCAAACTGTGATACATAATTCTGAATAAGGTTGTTCACCAAAAGAAATACTGTACCATGCCAAAATAACAAAATCAAAACAAAACAAAGGAGGAAAGAGATGAAAAAAGGGTCCTGCATTCTTATATTACTGCTATCTTTAATTGAGTGATAGAACATAAATGTAATCTAAACAGCACCCTTAGTAAATGGTATATCGAAAACAGAAAGATTAATTAATTAATAATGTATGCAAATATATTATTATATTGTTGCAATTTTAAATTAATTAAAAAAGAACGTTCAGTTTCCTCTCTTCAGTCACACAATGACGGCACGATGAATAGAATTCACTCTGGCTGCGGTGTGTTAAAGCTCGCCACGCTTTTAAAGAGAAAACATGAAATTAGGGATGGATCATTCACAATTAGTTCTTTTAATTAAGTCACAACGTCATCATAACTGCATATATATCATTGTGTGTCATTAGAAATGTGGTTGTACAAAAAGGTTTGTATGTGACAATTTCATGCTTTATCTTCCAATTGTAAAGCTTCAGCTTGTGTAATGCTTAACATGTGATATTTAAAATTATATCTTCTGGCCTTAATTACCATTTTCAATTTTACTCAACATTCTTATGAAAATGGGAGTAATACACTTGTTTAGTCACTCATACAAAGAGAGGCTTATTGATTGACTTCATTAGGATTGACTAAGAAATCATTAACCTTATAGTTTATCTTAAAATTATACAAAAGTGTGGTTTGAGTTTATTTGCTTTTCTGGTTAACAAACCAACCTTTTTTATATTTTGAATTTATTTTATTTGTTAAATGTTCCAAAAAACGTCCCTTACAGTTTAGTCAATGGCAGCTTATTGATACTTGATACTAAAAGCAGAGCAAAAGTCTAAAATGCACATAAAACCTTGCTCAGTAAAATAGAATTAAACACTAATTATTTCATGCTCAGTTTTTACTGTAGTTGCTCAAACAAGAGTAGTGCCAGTATGTTTAAATTTGTGCCAGCCATCAAGGAACTCTTTCTTTACATTTTGAAATAGAGAGAGATTTTTTTCAAAGCACAGAGAAGCCACTTGTGCAGTATAAGCACTTCCACACGGCAATAAAATCCATTAGTTGAAGTCTTGTCACTATCTAGTTGGCTGTTACAGAAATGAATGTGAACATTGCTTTTTGCTCTCTGTCTGTCAATCCCCATGAAACACAAATCTAAATCTCTGCCAAGAAACAGTCCATCAAAACCGCTTTGCCTCACACATTAAATGGCCTGTATCTGTGAGTGGCATATTGATTGGTGTTTTTAAAATAATGTGTATTTCATACAGCTTCGAGAGAAGGGACGGCATATTTTTATATTTGATATGTTACATTCAGTATGTGCCGAGAAAAGATGGATGTGGTTGTGGGTCAGCAGTAATTAGACATTGTGCTTTTTTCTACTTTGAACCTGACTGCCAGCTGTCCATTAAGCTTTACATTGGACAAGCTGTGGACTGTGTGGACTGACTACTGTGGATGGGGCAGCTTCATTGCATGACTGCACAGCACTACCCCAAGGCCTCCTCTGTAAATACTTTCCTCCCTGTGAGTTGGTCTACCCCCGTCCTCTCACACATGCTAACCACTTGTGACTTTTAATCACATGTGTCTCCTCTGCCTGTCCAGCGTTCAGTAACACAAGGAAGCAGCGTCTCTCACACAGTGTGAAGACCCTTAGCAGTGATGTTATGCTAATGTACATGTGCTAGCATTAGTCGTCATGTTAGAGGGTAGAGACATACGTCAGTCTCAGCTGCTGAGCAGAGGTCAGGCTATAGAGAAGCAGTGCAGAGTTTAGTATCAGAGGTGCAACTTGGACCTCCGCTGCCTGTCTTTTTAAGGTTAGTGTGTTTCTTTATTATCCCCAGGTGAACATCTCAGCATAAGCCTGTTGTAGTGTCGTGAATGTGGTGGTAAGTCTCGTCAGCTGTACTGTGTACTGTGTTGGGGAGCCATGTTGAGGCAGGATTTATAGCTGTCTGTGGTGCAGCTGTAGTGTGTTTGGACGTTGTGGGATATTTTGTTGGATGTCTCATTGGAGTCAGTGTTCTGTAGTTGGACTGCACTTGAATCCTTCCTGTAATGGGTTACTTCCTCCGAGAATCTGTGGACTGATTGGGCCCATGTGGCATTTTGTTATGACTATTTAGCTGTCTTTGATCTTTTTGAAAGTATGTGTTTTTGTTGGGTTTCATATCTTGTTGTGTTAAAAGGCCACCGTGGATACATGTGTTGAGGTATGTAAAGAGTATTGTTGAGCTTTCAGATCAGTTGAAATGTTTCAAAATATTTGTGCATATTTAACGGAGCATTATAGGAAACCATTATCATTTAGTATCTTTTCATGTCAGCTGTTTATCATTGGTATTTAAACTGTATTAAATCTCAGATGACTGTTTTTGGCAAACTAAACAAAGATTTAATTATTGTCATTTGTTGCCAGTAAATGTTTATATTGAAATGTTACATTTAATCTTCTGTTCATTGTATAATTTAATAAAAAAATGTTCTTAGGAGTCGTGTTACTTACTATAAACATACTTAGTACCTTTTATTGATGCAGGGCAATGTGTAGTTTTATCAAGTATTAGTATTGTGTATTCTTCAATCAATCAATCAATCAATCAAACTTTATTTGTAGAGCGCTTTTCATACATGGTAATGTAGCGCAAAGTGCTTTACAAAAATTAAAAAGGGCAGCAGCAACAATTAAAACAACAGCCCCCCATCCAGCCCCCGCACCCACCCCACCACACACACACACACACGCACGCACACACACACACACACACATAAACACCCACACCCAGCTACTTAAAACCCAACAGGAAAAATAAAAAGGTGAGTAATAATAAATAACTAAATAGTGATAAATGAAACACGGCACTAACAACAGGTATTGCGGAACTGAGGAAACGCTATCATTATTAATAAAAGGCTGTTTTTTATCATCAGTTAATAATATGCAGACATAGATAAACATCATGATGTGATGTTATGCTTGTAAGATACTTTGTTGTGCAGGAGAAGAAGGCATGCAACGACTATCACATTTTCTTCTTGTTCTTTGTACCTGGGTCTTGGCGCTGGATGAAAAAGTCAGCAACAAAATCAGTAAGAGGTGATTTTAAATATCACGGCCATTTTTGATATACAAATATTTGCTTCACAAATTCAAAATTTAGATTATATGTTTTCACAAATTGGTCACTAGACGGAGTTCCAATGCATAAGCCTACACATTATCACTAACAGCAGTGTAAACGTTTACAATTTCCCATGTTCTTTCAGTAGATACTTTGTAAAACCCGGACAAAGTAAGAAACATTTTTTTCTCACATCGCTGAGACAAAATGGGTGACCCTAATGAGAACAATCAATAAGAATACAATCTCACTCATGTCTCAGAGTTTAGTTTTTAGATTAAAGTTAGAAAACAGTAAAATGGACTCTTTCTAAGCCATTTGAGCTGCAGGTTAAAGCATTGTTAGATGTGAATAGGGTTGCAGCGGTATACTGGTATCAAGTTATACCACAGGGAATTGATGGTTACTATACCATGGACATTTGTGTGCCTACAATATTGAATTCTCAATTTTAGTATTATTTTAAAAGTTTATATCAAGTTTTATGTCTGTCAGACAGTTTGTAAAATTATAATAAAGCTTTTTATTCAACCAAAAACCCTTCTGTTTTCTTTTCTTTAAGGGTCATTGTAACTGAAAATACTACTACTACTAGTACTACTACTAATAATAATAATAATAATAATTGTGCCATAACATATATCGTAATCCCATTAAATTGTGGTACTTTTTTGAGATGGCTATCGTACTATTAAAATCTCATGCCGTTGCAACCCTAGCTGTGAAAATACAGTGGTCAGCACATGAGTCAAACGCAAATTACTTGGAATCGTCACAAATTGTACTTTAACATTGATGTCATACATTCACTAGAAATAGTTCATTTTTTTCTTTAATTAAACCTGTTTTATATGTTTTGTGTGCTTTTTAAATGTTTAATTGTGAAACAGAAACAGAAATACTTTGATTCACATACATTTGCAGATTTGTTGTAAATGACGACATAAAGCTATTTCTAAGACTTGAATACTGTGTTGCTATGACATGACTTTGACTTTGAGAGGCTATGTTTCAGCTATGAAAGGTTAACAGTAACAAATGCAAAATGGACTGGCATTATAATTGAAAAAGCTCTTTGGGATGTAACAATACAAGTGTGTAGCGAGATTGAAATAATGGGAACTTGCACCCTCTGAGGTCTCTAGTACAAGATAGAGATCTGTTGAATTGAATATTTGGTATATTGGTATATACCAAAATGGGTTTATACAGACATGTGGGTCTTTGTGTGCCCTCTTGAGATAATTCTTCTGTATGGAAGTAAAAGTATGTATTTTATGTATTTTGATTTACGCCAATGGGGACGTGTCCATGTGATGTGGCTGTCTGAGTCTTTCAAAATAAGATGATAAAATCACAGCGAGACACTGTGAGACTTTTCTTCATGATTTAATTAGCAAGCCGTTGTGTCTTGTCATCTTTATCTATAATCTCCTGTGTTACTTCCCTTCCACACCTGGTTGCAGTTTATTTGACACCTACTTTCCCTCTTTTCATCACAAGATTGGTCTGAAGTGTCTAGCACACTGTGCCAGCTGCCCAGGAGTCCATATTAGTCTATTAAGGACACTGTGTGTCAGGATGGCAGAGGGCAGCTCTAGTATTTATAGCTTTGAGTCATAAGCTGGAATGGTGTAAGTGTATATCTACATCAGCATGCCTGCTCACCTTAGTGTGTGTACAGGCGGCAGTGAAACTGGGGATTGTTAATTGTTTCAAAGTAAGTCACTTATCATAATTTAACTTGGGAACTCCTAAGACCATGGTACGTGACTTTGTATGAGTAAACAGCTTTTTCATGTTTTTGATATCGCATGTACCGCAAATATATCAAACCTAACCCGTGCAAAAACAATATTAATACCACAGTTTTGTATAAACCTTTTTTGAACAAAGTTACAAAGTGCTTTACTGGGAGAAGTGCAGACATAACAAACTGATTTAAATAGATTTTAAATATAATTTGACATAGCATTTTAATGTATTTTCAGCATTGGTCTTTCAATAATACTTTAACTGACTGACGTTGCCTAAATTAGTTTTTATAAAATCTGTGAAACAATGTCATCTATTATTTGTGAAATTTGACAACAGTAAGTGAAAGTGATAAACTGGTAAAAATCAATAAATTGTTTACGAAATTAGAAAAATAGAAGTTGTTATTTAAGAAGAAGACTTTTATATATGAAAAAGCAGCATCAGTGGATTTCATATCCACTGTTTCCTTAAAATATTAATATTTTTAGTATTTAGTCCATCGCAAAATTATCTTGTTATGTGTCCAGTTGCTTAAGGACTTCAGTCCAGTGTGTCAGACTGCTAACCAGTGAGGTTAAAGTCTGAACTGGTGAGCAGTCTGAATCACTGTCTCTTTCAAAATTGAATAAATATTATTATGGTCATAACTTTAATATAGAGTATAACTAGTAAATAGAACAAGTAAGCTGAAAGCAAAGTTATATCAAGCCATGTAGACCTGTGAACACGAAATCTGTTACCAGCTGACTTTATATTAATTTTGGATTATTTGATTCCATTACTGTTATTATTTTCCAGCCATTACACCACAGTGTGAAGTGTGTTTACATAACCTGCATTACAAAATCTTAAGTATGGTTGTGATATGATGAGTTTATGATGTGGCAATGTAATTGCAAGACAGTCCTAGAGGTGATAATCCTCCACAAGATTCAGTTGCATAGATTAATATTTGAAAATGTGTCTCAAACTTTTTGTTATATTCAAGGACAGCCACTACCTATTTTATATTCCGTCTCTCAACATGTGCAGTACAACCGTTTAAGCACGATCTTCGTAAACATGATCACAAGTAACTATGAATTCATTCCGTTGGTGTTTCTGCATACAAAACTTCACGGCTGATGTATCTTTGTCTTGAACAAATTGGGATTTCATCACGTCTAATCCAATTGGTCTGTCACCTTTCTGGGAGCTTGGGAGCAGTGGCTAGATAGGCCAGTGTCAAGTGCTTAGCATAGATGATGTGATGAATAGCTGAGTAGACTAAGTTTAGACAACATGTGAGAGCATTCATTGGAAATTGGAAGGAACAGCCCAGTCAAACAGGGTCAATATGCACTTGGGCAACCAACCTCTTGATATTTGACCCGTGCTCTATACAGCTGTCCCTCTTTACTTTCAACTACTATCACTTTATTAAAAAATGCTAAATGTTAAATAATCTTCCATATGTTGGTGAGAGCTAATTGAAATTTGCAGAGCTTCAAAAATTATTCTTTTTATATTATGTCACAGTCTCGTGTGTAAACAGCTAATTTGCTGGCTGAATGAAAATGTCCTCAATCTTCCAGGTAGCCTCTTTGATAATATATTTGTTATAGTGATGAAACTACATGCTTAAAGTAGTAAGAGCATAGATTGTATGACATGAAAGTTATTACCCACTAATTTACTTTGCATTGCCTTATAATATGTTAGCTCTGGTTTGAACAGATTATATCTCAGCAGTATTGGTAGCAAGAGGAATGAGACTGAATAGTGGAGCAGAGACAGTCTGTCCATGGTAAATGGGCCAGTCTAGTGATACAAGGTAGTTGTATAACTAGACTACTTATATCTATAGTCTGAGAGGAGAACTTAAGAATGAGTTGTCTCTCTAGATGTTCACTGACCTAATGGGTGAGTTTTCTTGTTAGTAAACTGGACAAACTTACTGTAGCTAATGGGAAGTGTAGTGACTTCTGTACACATTGCAAGTTGCATTAATTAACATTGGCTCAGTTTATAAACTGACATAATCATCTTTCCAAGCTACTTTCATCAGGCATGCAAGCAAAGGAAAATGCATTTTCTGACAATAAACAAAGACATTGTTAGGTTAGAGAACAACTTCATCAGTAGCGAACTGCTGTCTAATACCTCTTGGCAGGGATTATTTCCTTTGGTTTATCCTAAACCCAGCAGCACTGACAGACAGTTGATGGCTGTGCCCAACTGCCGGCCATCTGCTGGTCAATCACTTGTAAGACTCGCCTTGTTTGCTGATGCTAGCTGTGAGGAACGCAATTGTGTGAATATGGAGAGCAGCAGAAAATCAGTGCAGTACTGAGTAAATGTCTCTTTGTATTACCTAGTAATTCGTTTTTTTTCTGTGTAGTTTCTAATGTTAATGAGAGTAGCTAATGTAACGTAGCTGCTGGTGGTTACTAGTTAGCCTCATGTGAATGTTCGTTAACTCTATCTAACTGAACAAAAGTGGTCATTGTTAGGTAGTTTTGTAATAGTATACAATTTGCGTTGTTTGTACTATATTTACATAAAACATAAACACTTGTTCCAGGCAGCTAACCAGCATTACATTCTAAAAATGTATGCAGAGCCACAGTTATTACAGTGGTATTGCAGTAATTGTTATAACAGTGGGAACTTAGCTGTAGACAGAACAGCGTGAACAAAATCGCATAGGGACATTTATTGTATTAAGTGATTCTATATCCTGTTCAACCAGTAGTTATTTTTGAAAAAACAAAAGTCTTTGCCGTTACTTGCTGATTCTCAAAATAGACATGCATGGCTTGCATCTTAGTGTTG
This sequence comes from Pagrus pagrus, assembly GCF_965226575.1. Lineage (NCBI taxonomy): Eukaryota > Metazoa > Chordata > Actinopteri > Spariformes > Sparidae > Pagrus > Pagrus pagrus. The sequence continues at coordinate 23,087,040 of NC_140186.1, read as the reverse complement.
GCACCATTCAACCTCAGTCCCATTGGTCCCTACTGGCATTGTCTCTACATTCATCCAGTTTAGCTTGGCTGGATTCATGCAGCTGCGGCTGTATATTAAACTTGAGTGATAACGGTTTCTGGGCCGGTAACTCAGAACATCTGAGTTGCAGACAAGAAGCCACAGTGAAGTGAAGAGAAACCACAGAATTTAAAACAGCCAATTAAAGGCAGCTAGTCTGAACCCCACTTCAGGAGCATGCATGTGATAATGACACAAACATTAGAAGCTAACTTCTCAGCTATTGTGTTACATTTAATAAAGCCTGTGTATTTGTCCTTTGAGATTCATGAGGATTGTGATGTCTTCTTTTTCTCGATAGCATCAGTGCGGTGCCTGTCGACAGCGCCGATAAGAAGGGCTTCCAGGTGGGGGGCCAGCTGCAAGGTGTTGTGCAGGCGGGGTCTCAGCAGCAGAACCAGCAGCTCCTCCTGACACCAGCCAGCCTCCAGCTCGCACAGCTCCAGGCCCAACTTACCCTCCATCGCCTCAAGCTGGCTCAAGGGGGCAATACAGCCACTGCCGCCACTGTTCTCAATCAGGTTCTTTCCAATGTCGCGATGTCCCAACCCCTGTTCAATCAGCTGAGGACTTCGACTATGGTTGGGAACCCTCAGAGTGCATTCCCCACGGGAGTGCTAGGGTTTCCCTCCACAAATTCAGCCTTGGGGGCCTTGGTGGGTGGGGGTTTCAACCAAAACCCAGGGAATGTGAGACTGAACCATCCTGGTGGAGGTGGCACACTGGGCCAACAGGGTGCAGAGTATGGTAAAAAGTCAGGGTCAGCTTACCCCTCTGATACTGACAGGCGTCTTCAGTACAACTTAGTTGGGGGTACATCTCCAGCATCAGGAACTGCTGGTGATAGTCATTACTCAGCGATTAACTCTCAGGTAAAAAACATGAACAATGTTGGTTTTCAGAGAGATTTCTATGGGCATGATATGTTGGGGCAACAAACTGGGTTTAGTGTCAATGAGCAGAACATGAATGTTTATAACTCCACTGGGCATAAGGAGCAATGGAAAGGCCCCGCTAACCCGAGTCACACTGGAAAGATGGATATGGTTTCTAATGCTGCCAATGTGTGGACAGCAGCTGGGCAGCCAATTAGGCCCAGAACGGAGCTGTATAACCCAGAGGAGCCGACCCCTGACCCCAAATTCAATCCCAGTAGTGGGATTTCCTCTTTTGGTTCAAGTGGCACGCAGGGGTTTGGGGGCTACCAGGCCCTGCGTGGAAGTGAAGAAGCTCTATCTTCAGGTACCAGGACCCTTCAGCCTTACCAAGTCAATGATTACCACGCCGTCACACCCACTCAACTGCCACACCAATGTAGCATCTGTGACAAGAAGGTCTACAACCTTAAGGTCAGTGAACTCATCAATCAAAGCATAAATGCATGTATGTAAATGTATGAGGAGTTACTTGTAATTGTAACTGTGGCTGTAGAAGACTTGAAGATTAAGAAAATTATTGCATAGCACTAACCTCCCACTAAATAAAAAGTACTAATATGCATTTATATGCACTTATATGTTCCTACCTTCAGCACTTACATCATAGCACTTATGGAAGGTATCCTCGATAAATAGCACCTACTTTGCTCTGATGAGGGCTTGAATATTGTTTCTATCTTTTCTACTTTATCAACAGAGATATGTTGTGGTTTCTTTCTTGTGACAAATGTACTTATTGTAAGTCGCTTTGGACAAAAGCGTCTGCCAAATGCCCTAAATGTTAATGTAAAATTATTCACCTGCATATGTTACATTTGTCTGTCCACACTTGAATTAATAGACAGTAGAAAGTTTAACAAGCCATCCAATTCTCAAGTATTTTGTCTTTAAATAAAACAGGAGTAAGTGTATTTCAAATGTTTTGATTTGATGGGCAACCACAAACTAACTTGTTTCTTTACTACTCTCAGTCGTGAGCTTATACAAGGGGTATGATGGGAGGGCAAGCAGTGAGCCTCTGGTGTGTACAAGCCATTTGAATCTATGTTTGGATGGTGTGTGTGTGTGTGTGTGTGTGTTTGTTTTTAGGACTGGGACCAGCATGTGAAGGGAAAGCTACATCTGCAGAACCGAATGTTGTACACAAATGAAAGGTGGGTTATTTGGGACTCTATTATTAAATTGATTTGACAGAGTTTAAAGTAGGTTGTAATTGCTGTTTTACTACTGAAATACAATCACAGTTCTCAAAGCTCATGGCTTCTCATGGTTAAGTCTGTTTTTAATTGATTTTCAAACAATTTAAGGTAAAAATGTTTGTTCATATTGATGAGTTCAGAGAAAATATCTCTCTTGTTAGAAACATTTTGTTTTCCTTTTCCTCGCTCTATATACAGCTGTCTTAATGTTTCTATGAATATGAGCTCTGTCACAAGATATGCGTGAGCAAGGCAGGGGAGAGGCAGCTATAATCAGCCTTCAATGATTGTTGCAGCTCCGCAGCGGTATCAGCTGGAGCTGTTCACTACGGTGTCGGCAGGCCTTCTGATGGAGGTCTGAACACAGGAGGGACGAACTCCATGGTGTACTCTGCTCAAAGTCAAGGTAGGATAACCCATTAGCCACCATGAACGTCCTTGTTTACTAGCATTATTATGAGTGATGTTTTTCTCGTCGTTGGAATACGTGAAACGGAGTGATAGATGGAGGTCAGGGAGTATTTTTAGTTACATGAGGGTATGAGGCAGCATGTTTTTAGAACTTGACAGTGTATTTTGATACGTTGATGTATGCTGTTTGAAGAAAGGGATTTGAAATCCATAATATGGTGGACGAGAGCACCGATCCAAATCTTAAGTTGTACTTGTTGGGGGTGTATGCCTTTTGGTGCGCATATTATAAGAGTAAACCGTGGAGCTGATGACACATTTGAAGTACTTTTCTACACAGCAAATTGAGCACCTGTTTTCTCGGCGGGTCATTTGTGGACACGCCAGATGCCAAGAGAGCGAGGAAGTCATTGAACGTGACGAAACGTAACATGAATAAAAACTCCCATGATCCAGCACAACTTCACAACATCATCAAACTATGTTTTCATTGTTTTCATTGAGTGACCCCCAGCAGCAGAAATCACAAACCAGGCGTTTAAGTATTCATTTTTAAAAAAGGATGCAGTTAACAGCTATAAATGACATGGGAAAATTGTGTCAGATTTTCAGCGACTAAATAGACAGCTGTTGTAGAAAGCCAGCACCTTGGGCCATTGTAGAGAAATCCTGAAGCCATATCATTATAATTACAGCACATTCAGCATATTCTATGTTCAGGAAATCTTCGCTGGAACAAACCACAGAGTGTATCTGAGAACCTGACAGTATATTGATATCACAGTAGAGGATGACCACTCTTACCAGATGTCAGTTCTAAGCACCGATGCATGTTTGTGCTGCATCTATAATTCCAACATAGTGTTTTCAAATGCATAATTATACAAAAGTTAGACAACTAAAAAGTGAAAAATCAAGTAATGATTTCGATTGATACAGATTTTAGGTCACATTTAACACATTGAACCAGAAAGTCAAAAAATGTCTTTCCCTCTCACTTGGTTTGCTGCATGAATACATTTTAAATCAAGATTTCAAATTGTTTCCACAGATGCATCTTCAGGAGCCAATACACCATACTTACCAGCTCCAGCCATGAAGACTTACCCCATGTCAGACACAGGATTTGCCCCACACCAGCCAGAGTCAAAGGTCAGACAAATGTATGGATGTTTTCTCAGGATAGTGATGACGTGGTAAAGGACAGTCACCATCCTGGATTGATGACATTACATAACAGGAATCTAGCTATACCTTGATTATATCTTGTATCATGAAAATGTTCAAAGTGATGAATTATAAATATTTGACTAATATCAGTAACGATCAATAATAGACTTGGATGGTGCTGGCTAGTTTCATTAGTGTTCTTTAGTGCAGAGTATGTTTGTCAGACTGATGATATGGTATTATACTTGTCTAATTACGCACTACATTTCTTGTAAATAGGCTGTTCCCTTCATATTTTCCTATGAGTTCAGAACAAAGGAACAAATGTTTTTTTTTTTTATCAAAACAAGAAGTAGCAAGAGAAATAACAACAGGCAAGTACATTACTGTCCAACATTTCATTTAGAAATGAATACCAAAATGCAATGAACTAAAAACATAATAGATAAAAAGTAAACTGATCATGATTAAGATTAAAATAATTAAAATACATTTTAAAAATGAATGAGTTTCTCTGCTTTTCACAGGGGTTCCCCAATTATCATATTTAAGTTTTCTTTTCGTTATTTGCGTGTTAATGTCCAGCTCAAATACACAGTTCTCATCGCTACAGATTTTGTAGCTTAGCAGCAGGAAAAAGCGTACAAGGTGCGTAATGAATTGGCCCTCAATGTATTATGTATCGTGAATGGACCCATATCGCCTTGTTGACAGCTGCTGGGGCCCGACAGCAGGCCCCGCTGGACTTGACAACTCGTTCCCACTCAACTGTATAGCCTGGCAATTAAAACGTTGGCTAGAAACTGTGAGATTTTTTTTATATAATCGTATTTCACCACTTAATGACTGCCCAACTATTTGATTTGTGAAATGCGGATATTTGCCAAAATAGCTTCTCTATTGAGGATGTTTGTATAGCATGTGTCAAGTTATCCATACCTTGTCATTTTAGTACATTTTCTATGCTGCACTGTCAGACATTCTGCTGCTAATAACAATTACTGATTTATCGGTTCCATTTTAGGTGGGAACACATGTTCACATTCACAAGTGCGTCCTACTATAAAAATGTCTTAAACGGACTCAACTCGGCCGTGTCGTTAATTGTGTGCCTTTCAGAACAGAAACTGTTTCATGTTAACTGCAGCAGCTGTCTACACAAGCTCTGCAGAGGCCCATGCTCCAACTACATTGCACACATGTCCTGTAACTGCAGAGTGAACTGAAAGTGTTTATTTGCACGGCAGAAATCTTTTTTTTTTACTCTACTCACACGTGATGAAGTCGTCTACGAATATAACTCCTGCTCCTGCTACACTGATGGAGGATTTGAATAGGCTGCTGAAGAGCTACTGCAGTAACACTCGTAGGACATGACACAGTAAAACGAAATCATTAGTAATAGTGGGACACCAACAACATTTATGGGGACAATAAAAATAACAAGCATTAGTTCAGAATGTTTTATCTGTATTGTAAAGACAGGAGCATATTTATCAATGACTAAACATTTATTTTACAAGTCCTGTTAATTGTATTAAAACAGGGAATAATAAAAGGTAAATTACTTTTTCTTCAGCTAAGATTTATTAGGAGTATATGAAAACGTATCTGTAACTACTTGCTGCCGTAGTCAGTGTGCCTGTTCAATAGTGCTGGACATTGACTGGTTGACTAGGGTTGAAAAACAGCAGCTGTTGACGGTCGTCCATCATGAAAGAAGGTCTCTTGAAAAGCACATTGCAGATGATGAGCGAGGTGAAAACTTGCCCCGGCAAACCAGGGGAAAGCCTAATTTGTTGCCCAGCGAGCAGCTTTCAACAGTTAGCAGGCATTAATACGCACTCAATGCTGGAGCACATACCTGTACACAGACACATACTGTACACACTTGTACAGTGTGTACAGTATGTGTCTGTGTACAGGTATGTGCTTGTACCAGCTTACTATGTAATTGAAAGACTTTAAATGTTTTGTCAGTCAGTTTATAATCAGTTGTCCTGTATTTCAGCAGGATGTATTTTGTTATGTTTGGACATTTTAGGACTTTTGCAGAAATATAAAATAATGTGCACTTTATATAGTGTAACTCGACTGCACAGAATATAAATAAACATTTATACAGACAAACAATAATAAAAGCTCAAAGGTATAGTGAAAAATACATTGTTTAGTGAAGAGTAAGATTAAAAAAAATATACAGGACAGTTTGGGCTCCATAAAGAAATGTTCCAGATTCTCAGGCCATGTTGTTTAAACTCCATCCATCACTATAAAACTTTATTGTGTACGCCATTTGTTCTTTTCTTCATTGCCAGGGGAACCTATTCAACAGGAGCCAAGACTCTGTGCTGTGAAAGTCATATGCGTCATTGGTTGGTTATTGACAACAGGATTTATTGTATCAGCCCAAAAATATTTACGGGCTGTGCTACATGAGCTAATGTTAGTTGCCATAAACACACACCTGTCTAAGCAGAACAGGTGGAGTTTTACTGTTCTTAATTCCGTGTTTTGAACAGAGAGTCACACAAATGCACCGTACTGCCACATGTGATGATAATTTGAGAACTTATTTTCTGTATGATAAGTTTGATTGGTGATTGTACACATTGATAATAAAAAAGGAAACATTTTAAATAAGATTTGTAGAAACTTAGTAGAAAATTGTAGAAATCAAAGAGAAACCTCTTTGTAAAGCGACATTGAAGAAACATTTCTATTAAATACATTTTTCAATCAACATAAAGTAAAGCAATTGTTACAATCTGTATGAAAATGCCAAACACCCATATTTGCATAACCACATGCATGCATGCTTACACATACATAGCCGTCCTGTTGTCCAGCAGCCCAGCTTGAAGTTACACAGTAGCTTCATGTGATAACATAACTCAAACGGAGATAAACACAGGATTACAGCTAACTGCTGTTAGGAGCACAGACCTTAAGACCCCCGGGTCACACCCCCAGGCGGTGGTATAAAGTTTCAGACTGTTGAGAGACTGTTAAAGCGATCTGAGGGATCAGCGTGCGAGCGCTCTGCATCGGAACGTGGAGAGAAACTGTGAAACCAGACTGGCCATCTCCCTGGATCCTCCAACATGGGTTCTGCTTTGCACAAATAAACAGACATGTCCTTGAGTGAGATGCCAGCTTATGTCAGTCAGCATGCTGTCAATGAGAAACAGCAGATCGCCGTGTGAAATGGTTGTTATCTTTTACACCATTCTGCCCTAACTTGGTAGGTCATAGTGTTGAGAGTGTGAAGTTTTCAGCAACAGAACATAACGCTGAACACACTGTGGCAGGTGAAACCAGTACCTCTGTTGAATGTAGTGAAGGGTGCAAATTGTTTGATCAGTGATTTATGAGTAAATATGGGGAAAATTCAGTGTTTTTAATAATTGTTTAGTTTAGGATTAACTTCAACTCAAAGGGGTTTAGTTACACAAGGTACCATCATAGCTAATTACCAGCTCAATTTAATTTTTCTTTACCATTTTTTGGTGCAGTCCAAGGCAAAGTAGCTTCAGAATGACAAAGTATTCCCTCTCATGTATTTCTTTATGTAGTTGTGTTTTTAAATTAATTATTAGAATCAAGCTGTAGCGAATGTTAGTGCCTAACCTTTTGTGCAAGTGACTCAAAACCTCCTTAAACAGTGGCATTGTTAGGCTAAGATACAGTTGTAACTGAAAATGTAACTTCATCTGGAAGTTTTGTTTTTGTTGGTCTATCAATTGAAAGTCCCATTTGCAAAAGCAATCACTTAAGGAGGCCCTGGCAGTGTAGGTCCTCCTTGTGAGTATGCAATGACATGACAACACTCTGCGCCTCTGGTTTGCGGTCAACAGAAATTGCTACTGTTTAAATCCTCAGCCAACCTTGACAGTGATATCAATGCTGTGGTCAAACTGTCTGGCCAGTCAGACACAGACGACATTTTACAGGTCAGACATTAGTGAGTGCAGTGAGCAAGACTCTTGTTCTCTCTTAATATCCCAAGGACATAAACTCCCGTCTATTCTTGGATGTGTTTATTGAGCCAACCTGCATTGACCTTTATGTATTCTGATGCTGTGGCTGTGGCACTGGCACTTCATGGAGCTGTTAATAGAATTATCACTCATATCTGAAGCTGTTGATGTCAGCTTGCTGGCCAGAAATCATTAAGTTGTGTCATAGAAATTCAGTTATTAGTCATCCAGATCATCTTTTGATTGTGGTTGTATGAACAGTAATATGGCCTTTCTGCCATTTGTGAATAGATAAAGTCTGATGTGTAAAAGAGTTGTATCATTATCCAAAATTGCTGTTTTAAAGGAAAGTATGAGTCTTCAGTTGAAGAACTACTTTATCTGTATTGTTATCAGTCAGGTTTTTGTGAGACACAGCCACTTGTTATTTATGGATTATTTCGGATTAGGCCTTCATGTATGTTTTGACTACTGATACACTTGCCTCTGATTATGTTTCAACATGCATAGTAAAGTGACTTTGAGACTGTAAAAGTTTCCTCCACGCCTTTATTCATGCTACACTTGCTGGCTATTGGACCCGGTGTGAAGTGTCTGTTAGGATTGGGTTTTCCCTGAACAAATTCCCTGTAAAAACAGAGACCCTGGCTGCTGGTCCGAGTTGGAATAAGGATCCCAGTCTATCCCACACATGGAACTGTCTGTCATGTCTATCAGCCAGAGAAGCAGGAAGAGGAGGAGGGGCACTGTAAAAACTGCAGCTGCAGCACAATAGTTGCAGAAATAAGACTCCCTGATATGACAAGCTGAATTTACTACCGCAGTGATATTAAAAGAGGTGTCAAGCGGTATGTCCACTGGCTGGTTTGGTGATGAATAAAGATAAACACATTAAACTTGAAAGGGGTTCTTGCCTTTGTGTTTTTAAAGTTGCAATATGCAGAAGGTAAACTGTTCAGCAGAACAATTAACCTGAACAACATACAGAGCCCCTTCTATGGGGAAGTTATATACTTCTTAAGGTTATCTTATAGATAGAGGCTGAAAAAAAAAGAATGGATTAATAATAAGAAATCTGACAGAGAAACAAATTAAAGAAAAAAATCTTCATCTGCCTTACAAATGAAGCTATAAAAGTAAACAATGATAATCATAATAAATCAATAGATTCAGAAATAGTAATAATAAAATGTGTAGAACCAAAACAGATTAAATTACCAACATCTTGTCTGTATTGTCTCTATGCAGCCCACTGTGTGTCTCCATGAAGAAAAGTATAATAAACCGGTCATCTACCCACTTTTCTTCAGATGAAAAGGGGGGTAGACAAAGGGACAGCCTGGCAGCCTACAGGGATTTGTGTCAAATGTGTGAAATGTCTGGGGACAGTCAGCTGACAAGTCTGTAAATCCAAACAAGAAAACTTTCATTATCACTGCTGCACTACTGCCAAGGAACTATTAATAGATGCAATGAGGTGGGCTGTATCAAGGAGGGAAAATGACATGACATCCTGTGTGATAGTGTTTCACTGATGTTAGACAGACTAGTCTCACATATTGTTCAAAGATCACACACACACTTTATCTAGTATGTCACCCATTTACAAATAGACAAGGAGTCAGTGTGGTTGGAGAAGTTAGCTTACAAATCTGACGAGTCGCTGACCAATGACAGCTGGGTTTAAAAGTCCTGTCCTCGTTATAGGGTTGGCAGGTTTTGCCACTACAGTTAAGAAAGATATAAAACCAGATGACTAGCCCAGTAAATACTGGTAATGTTGTTAATGTCATTTTACTGTGAGGAGGATAAAGTTTCTTGATTTAGTGGAAAGGCTGGACTCAATTCAAATTCAAAAAAGATATTCAATACATTGAAGACACTGATCCATGCAGAATTTTAAACAATACTCGCAGTTGCTCTAAGTTTGTATTTTTTGTTATCTGCAGACATTTCCACCGAGAAAGGCAACTGTAGGGCGAGTCATTCACATCTGCAACCTTCCTGAAGGCAGCTGCACAGAGAATGATGTCATCAACCTGGGACTACCATTTGGCAAAGTTACCAACTACATCCTCATGCGCTCAACCCATCAGGTAACAGGACATTATTATTTATAGATTATTTGTGACTCAAGTTTATCGCTCAATATTTTCATTTTCTAATGTACTTTCTTGGATATCATGTCACCAAAAGTCATACTTGAGTAAAAGTAAAATATTGTGTTGAAATATTTCTAACTTATAAAAGTGAAAGTTATTCAAACAAATAGTACTCGAGTCTTTTTAAGTGAAAATAATTATCTGGCCATACATGTGCTTAAGTATCAAAAGTAAACATAAATTATACATATATTTACATGTGTGTATATACAGTTTACTGTCGGTTGACTCATTATTGCATGAGATAATAGGAATCAGTGTTTTCTCATACCATTACTGATAAAATAATTAAATTAAGGATGTGCTACTTTGGCACTGATGCAGCATGCAAATCTGCAAATTAACTAGTAACTAAAGTTATCAAGTAGATGGAGTAAAGTAAAAGTACAACATTTATTTATTTTAAAGTTAACCAACTTGAAAATAAACACCATAAGTGTCCGGGGTAACAGCTGCTTGTCAGACCTACAGTAGGTCTATGGCCGTTAATTGGTTCAAACTAAAAGTCTTGCTCTGTGTGTGTGTGTTTGCAGAGACCTCTGTTCTGATGAGCTCCTGATGATCATGTGAATATTTAGCTTGAAAGAAATTTGCCAAAAAGCAAATCACCAAATAATCTATGTGCATTTTTATGATTATCAACAGCTTTTCTGTGCTGCAGCTGTTATGTGATATTATGTACTTTGTCATAACTTACTGGCTGTTTAACTACTAGTACATGACAGCTCACTCAGGCTCCCAGGTTTCAGTTATCAGAACTCAGCTGCAACATGAAGATCACCCCTATCAAATTTAAAGCATTCCTACCAAAATCATGGGATTGGTTGCAGGGACTAAAGCGATGGTTCTTGCGATTTATTATGGTCATGAAATGTGATAACTCGTAATGATGATTTTCAAAGATTTGCCTGCATCCCAGTCTGACATATGAGATGTGAAATATGTTTGTGCAGATGTCCTGCAAGGAAGACCATATAACTGTCAGAGGGGGATTATTGTTTACAGCAACTTTGTGTTCTCCCATCAGGCATTTCTGGAGATGGCGTATGTTGAAGCAGCTCAGGCCATGGTTCAATACTACCAACTCACTCCAGCTATGATTAACAATCAGAAGCTTCTCATACGAATGTCTAAGAGGTACAAGGAGCTTCAGCTCAAGGTATGACTAAGATCAAAGTAAACAGCAGGTTATAGGCCATAATAGCCAATTACTTAACTTGAATTTCTTTTTCTGTGTAGAAACCAGGTAAAGATGTTCAGTCAATCATCCAGGATATCAGCTGTCAGCGGGAGCGGGATGAGATGCAAGAACTTGAACAGTAAAGAAACTCTTCATTCTCCCTCTAGTCTCAAATGCGTCTGTGTGATCTGGCTGGCGTGTGCATTTGCTTTGAAAGAAAGTTGAAAGAATGTTTTTCTTTTTTTTATTAATGTGTCTATTTGTGACTATGTAAGATTAATAACTGTAATAGGACGATGGTGAAACATATAAACTTTAACTTAATGCCGTGCTGTACCGCCAGACTACAGACCCCTCAATTCATCCTCAGCAATCTGCCATAAAAGAGTCTTATCTCATCTAACCATGATAAGTCGGACTCAGACCCACTGACAGCCATTAAGAATAACTATAATTATTACACAGAAAGAACCAATCTTCTCACTGATGGTCTAATTTACCTTTATAGGTCATAACGAGGCATCAGTATTAAATTGAGACTGTTTCATAACTAGTTAAAAGTTTCTTGTAATACATTTAAGTTGAATCAGTGTTAGATTTCGGATAGAAGTTTGTGCTTTAGAAAATGTTTCCATCTAATCTACCTATCATATCCCTCCAGCTACATGCCAGAGAGAGCACGCTCCCGCAGCCCTATCAGCCGCTCTCTGAGTCCTCATTCCCACAGCCCCAGTTTTACATCATGCAGCTCAGCCCACAGCCCCCAGGGGGCACCGTGCAGAGGTCCGGAGAGAGGCAGCAATGGCATGGGCCCCCGCAGAGGCTCTTGGGATTGGTCAACACACATAAGAAGGGGTGAAGACGAAAGGGAGAGGGATGACCCATGGAGAAACGGGGGCAGCGTGGATGACGATCGGCCTAATGGACGGGCAGCCGACCGTCGGAAGGCTTACCAGAAACCCTTGGATCATGTCAGCTCAAGATCTGCAGATGAACGAGGAGGAGGAGGTGGAGGAGGTGGAGGTGGTGAAGGGATGAGGGCCAACAGAGACTGGCACCCACGAGGCAGCCCTCAAGGCATGTCCTTCAACTCTTACAGAAACATGGAGGACGACTTCTACATGAAGGAACAAATGTACAAGTCTGACAAGCCGCCCAGACCTCCATACCAAAGGCACGATGCAAAGTCAAAGAGAAGGGATGGTGGTGACTACCACAGTAGATCAAGGCATTCAGAGTTTGAGGTGACTGAGGAGCCACTGCGCAGAACCCTGGAAGACAAGAGACAGGCGTCACCAGGCAGGGACAGGAGCAGGAAGACAAGCAGGAGGCACACCACTGCAGAAAAACATGACGGGGAAAATGCTGCTAAAAACTCTGTGAGTAACTCATGTAAATGTGCATTATTCTTCTATACCTGCTTGACATAGCATATCCTTGCAGCTGCTAAGTAATTTCTTTTCCCAGGATCGCCAGTCAAAAGAAAAGTCTGTGTCACCTCATCGAAGCAACAAGCCAAAAGAGGCGACAGAATGTAGTCAAGATAGAGACACTGTAAGTGAGCATTTTGATCTTTATTATACATACAACTGTAAAGTTGCAGGATACTGCTACTGTATTTGGAAAAGAGTATTTATAATTCTTTTCTTGATCCATTTGTGTAGGTGAAGGAGTGGGAAAGTGGAGATGACACTGATGGAGAGTGTTGGTATCCTAAGAACATGGAGGAACTGGTCACTGTTGATGAAGTGGGTGGAGAGGATGATTCCATTATTGAGCCAGATCTTCCTGAGCTGGAAAAGTATGTGTCTTGCCCCAAAGAGTCTGCAGAAGAAGAAGTTGTAGAGGAGCATATATTACCAGCTTCCTCCTCCTCCTTGGAGGTGCAGGAGACATCTAACGAGAAGTCTAACCAGGACAAGTTCTGTGAGGATGTTGGACACCAGGCAGAAACATCTGCAACTGTGAAACCAGAGAATGTTCTGACTACAATGAGTCCTGAAGACCAGAAACTCCAATCGCCCCAGTGTCCAGTGGCTCCTGCGCTACCATTACCTAACCTTAATGATTTCCCCAGTGAGGAGTTCAAGGCTGCGCTGGAGGAGACATGTTTAGAGGAAAATGCAACCAAAAGTGGGCCATCGGAGGAGTCAATGGAAAATCACATTTGTGCATCAAAGGACAGCAAAACCGTGGAAGTGGGACAGGTCACAGAAACGGTCAATAATGGGGTTCAGCACAAGGATGACAGTCTTAAAAAAGGTGCATTTCAACAGAGAAGTCAAATGTTTGCCATACATTATATTACATGACTTTAAGCATCCTGACAGTCTAATCCAATAGGATATATTAGGCTATTATTCAATTAGTCAATTGTCAAAAAATGTGCAACTATTTTGTTCATCTATTAATTCAATTATTAATGTTTCTACCAAAAATGCATTCTGAAGTTCAAAGAGGAAGTTGATTCATTTCAAATGTACAGTTTTTATAACACCAGAGTCCCTCTGTGTTTTCTTTGTTGAGCTGCGGTGGAGGGATAGTAAGAAAAAAAAGGGGGAATTTTTTAACAAAAAACTGTGGAAGATTAACTTACTTTGACTTATTCAGACTGTTGAAGCCTCATATAAGCTTCAGCTGAAGTTTAGATTGTATCTTGTGAGAATGAAGGCATATGTGGCAAGGTTTTGTTTATCCTGCCTTTCTCATAATTTCTACATCTTTTACAGAGATTGAGGCCCCCTCGCCATCTCCTGAGCAAGACAAAGCTGTCAGTGAACACAGCATTCCTTTGGGTAAGCATTTCAAGTTTTATTATCACCATGACTAACTTGAAATGTTGTGAAATGCACTGAGAATAAATCAAAGTTTAGGATCTCAAATATAGTTTGTATAGTTCTCATTTTGACAGCAAATTTCAGGTTATGTAGTAAACATTCAACCGCAACAATAATGATTAAAACTAATAATGAAACGATCAGATTTCTCTGGCTGGATTAAAACCAGTCCAAGAGTCCTTCAACTGGTCTATATTTAATCGTCGACACAGATACAGGTTCATGGAGTCTTGAGCCTGCGGTCTTAGTCCTAAAGATAAAGTGTTGTCATGCACACCATTAATAAGTGCACTGACAACCTGTTGCATTAACACTCTAATTGACTGGAATTGCTTCGCCACTTGCTGACCTATTTCGATGAGCAGGTTGTGAAATGTTCCCCAGGGAGATGAGTATTTATATTGTCATTAGGGCTAGAATGACACCGCTGAGCACATGGCCGGTGCTGGACCTGCTGCATGGAGACTGACATAAGCCGTGGTGCAGTGTAACAACATTGGACCACAGTGCAGACACGAGAGCGTGGCTATTTCTGTTGTATGATGCCCAGCAAAATGTGTGTGTGTCCAGAAGAAACTATATCCAGAGGCTAAGACTAATATAAGGTTGATGAGTCATCTGGTTGTTGTTGTTGCCATTTAGTTAATTTTTTTTACGCCTGATGTTGAAATGTACCTTTGTACTCACCTGAACTAGAATAACATGTTGTTGTTCACACATACTTGTTTTTACTCTCTAATTTTGTGTAATCAGTTGTGTAAAAGTGTAGTTGTACTAAAATGCACACAGTGTGCACACTTAGTGGACTCTCTTGGTCTGTAGATACACTACCTAAAATGTTTTGTGTGTGTGTGTGTGTGTGTGTGAGAGAGAGAGAGGGTATTCATGTTACCAGCATAAGCCATTAAGTAGGAGAACAGTGTCCCATCCTCTTTTATTCATTATACATAGAAGAAAATAAAAAAGTGGTGATTTTTTTTACACTTTTCATGTGGAGATACATTTCATTTCATGTGTTCAGCATTTCTAAATGTTTTTTAGGACTATAAAATTCCATTTTAGTTGTATTTCATAACTTAGTGACATAAAACGCTAAAGTAAAAAAAAAAGTAAAGAAAATAGTTTTAATTTGGTTGAATCTTTTTCAGTGATTTATGTTGTCCCTTTTCTCATTCTGATAGATTTTTCTTTCATTTAAAACACTTTTTGTTGACTAGAATCAATCAAAGTGGCCCTGAAGAGAGTGGTGCAGTGTGGGGTGCACCTGTAGAGGTTACAGTACTCGTCATTGATAGAGGCTTTGTTTAGTTTGTGTCATTGTTGAAAGAAAATACTGAGACTGACAAAAATGTAAATAAGTGGTAAAACAAACATATACATTACATAAATTAATTTATTAAATAAATATTTTTACTTTCAAAATTTGGATTAATTTACAAATGCGTCTTTTTCGCTTTTTACTATCACTGTAAAAATCCTTTCTGAGAACCTTCATCTGTCGGATGCTGATTTTTGGGGCTGAGTTCTAATTATTATGTTCACTGTCTGATAGGAGTTGAGTTCATCGTACCACGGACCGGCTTCTTCTGTAAACTGTGCGGACTGTTCTACACCAGCGAGGACACTGCAAAGACCTCTCACTGCCGCAGCACTGTCCACTACAGGAACCTACAGGTACACACTGCACTGCAACACACACGGTTTTCAGGTGATGTTGATCATGGCAAGAAGAATTAAAATGAGAAAATGGAATTATACATTTCCTCATTTTATTTATTCTTCCCTCCCTAAATTCCTGAATTATATGAGCATGCTAACCCCCACTAAGGCCAATGTGTACTGTACGTACATGTACAACATGTCTGCCTGTGCATTTGCTTTGATACTGCTGGTGTGGTCCAGAGTCAGTGTGGTCTGGTAGAAACATTTTATACACCACCTGTTGCTGGTTTGAATGTCCTCACACTCAGAGAGATCATACATGTTATGTTATTTCTTTGCCTTTCTTCTGATGTTCGTCTTATATGGGGGATTACATTTTTTTTCTGAACAGAACCACAAAATGCAGTGAAACTTTACGACCTCTCTGTTAGCGACATGAGGGTCATTTTAGCGTACAAACATTAAACTGACTATTTTATTCACAAAGCAAACATTCCAATATGCTCCTGGTGTATTTTGGTTGCTGAGTTGTTTTATATTTTGTACCTAAATCCTTTTCCTGCTAAACTGTAATTTGGAAGTTTGCCTAATAGTGCGAAAACAATTAGTTAAACATTTGACAGTCGGCTGAAAATCTATATTATTAATATTAATTTTAATAATTGATTAACTTTTTGATCGTTTGAAGGAATACACCAAAAATTCACTGTTTTCGTTTTCTCACACCTATATGATCTTAATGAATTTAAATGACATTTTATAGGTTTTTTATAACCTAAGCTGCCTGTAGTGGGGACAGGGTTGGCCTTCTAGAGGAAAATTAGAAATTTATTTCAAAAAGCTAAAATATAAATTGCTGTTTATGCTGTTTTATTATTATTTTTAGGTAAAAATGCTCTTTAAATATCTAGGATCCCTAATCGTTAATTCCTTTTCAAGATTCAAGTGACACGCCCAGGAAGTCGGTCAATTAAGGAAACTCGGGATCCGAGTTTTGTGGATAATATTATACAGTAGTTGTTTGCTTTGTTTCGCCCACCATCACCTTTCAGATCTGCCCCCCCCCCCAAGAAAAAACATTTGGGCCCCAATAGACTGAACAGTTAATTGAAAATAATCAACAGATCAATCAAAAACACAGGAATTCGATCAGATGGGCCAAAACAAACTCAGACAAAAGCAAAAATGTATACTGACACACTCTAGCACACATACACGCACGAACATAGACTTTGCATATAAACTTGCGACTGTATTAGGTTTCTCATTATTGACCATTCAGTGCCAAGCCGTCTTGCATTTCTCCCCGTCCCCGACAGCACAGCTGAGGCAAGGCGGAGGAGCAGCAATTCCCTGACATGGATTACATTCCAGGAAGAAAAAAACCTGTTTTAAACAGTTGTGCTGTCCGTCAAAGCTGTGCATGTGTGTGTGTGGGTGTGGGTGTGGGTGTGTGTGTGTTTAATATTTTTTTATTAGTTTTTATTCTTTTTTGACCGCAGATTTATGTTTAACTCTACTTTCATCTATATAGTCTAACTTCAACACATAATAAAGTTTGTTGTTCTGAATTTGTTTCTGCATTTTAAGATAAGACCAGAATATATGAATTTACAGATATCTTTCAGGTTTTAAATAATGTCAGTTTAGTTTCAGTGTGGCAACCGCTGTACTAAATAAAAAGATGTGGAAGAAAGAAAGACAAACTCCGACTGTGCGAGGCTTCCATTCTCATACACAGTATTTGAGTCAACTAAAGGGATACGGTTTCACCAACATGACTCTTTGGTCTTAATGCTGATATTTTTCCGACTGAAGCTGGTAGTTCTTAGCTGCTGATATTAATTAATTATTAAATAATTTGTTAATTATAATGTGTCACATTATAATCGCCTTTGTAGGAAATCCTTTAATAGTCTTGAGGTGGATGTGATGATGACATTGTTATAGAGGTCTTGGTTTAGTTATAATTTGGAGAAAAAAATATTACTTTGTAGTCAAATAATAATTCACATACAATTATATATATAACTAAATTTTTTGCGATTGTACATTTTTTCTTATTCCTTTCTTCCATTTGTCCACAGAAGTACCTGTCCCAGCTGGCAGAGGAGAGTCTGTCGGGTGCACTTGCTGAACCTTCAGCTGCACAGTGACAGCCGCTTGACCTGTCACGTGTTGTTCAGCGAACAGCAGAGGAGAGAGTCATGTATGTGTGATGTTGGTGCAAGGCTATGGACAACCACAGCATGGATATGTGACACATGGAAGCTAGAGAATGTAAGCAATTGTGCTGGTTTTGATATTTTGGGAGAAGGGATGCTTGGATGTCTTGAACAGACAACCTTAGCCGTAGATGCTCTTGTACAGACCTGAAGCATTATGTATAGTGAAGCTACAATATTTAATTTTATTATTTGGTTTTTAAATTTTCTTACAATTTAGTTCATTGGATTGTGTGTGATTACATGTACTTGTTTATGTTTTTGGAATGGGAATGTATTTACAATTATTTCTAAGTACCGAGAAGGCAAACGTTATCAGTATGGGCTTATGTCAGTCCATTAGCTGAGTTTAAATCAATTTTAACAACAATACAATAATACATTTAAAGCTACAAAATGACTTGAAATATGTGCCAAGGAATGTTTTTACTCAGTTAAAGAACTGAGGCTGATTCTCAGGTTTGTTGTATTTGTTGAACAGATTTTAATGTTTAGCTCAGAACACAACATTTACATTTTTATTTATACTTGGGGCTTTAAAGGCTCTTGCTGTTTTTCTTTAATCTTGTGCCGGTGCACTACAGTATTTTTCTGTCAGGTTAAAATGTAAATCATTTGGATTAATAATGATGCAACTATGCAAAAGATGTTTGTAGTTTCATGTTGGATTTAATTCATAAGACGATCACAGTCATATTTACCAACATATGCGATGCCTTAAATATTGAAGACCTTAAACCGGACCACATGTTTAACTTAACATGCAATGTTTCATGTTACAGTGACTTGTTCAAAAGGATTATCAAGCCAGAACTTGTTTTTGTATACTGTGAATACTGTGACTTCAACAATAGTTGTTTTATTTTATTTTCATAAGTTTTTTGATGCAGCAAAACTTGAATAAACGTTTTAAACTTGTTTCAAAGGGTACTTTGTTTTTCAAAAGAGTATCATGTCTAACATATTGCATATTCTGTGTGGTGTAATGTAATACAGTCATGAACACCACCCACGGACAGGGTACAGTACACCATCCATCCATCGCTTTTCTGCACCATGACCATGACTTGAGTGCATGAGTTGTAGAAGAGCTCCCCCAAGTGATGAGGCAAAAAAACACCCGGGTGCAAAAAGTTAATCAGATAAATATATTTGTTAAACTCGGTTTGGAAAAATAACATTTATCCTGTCCCAAATTGTTGGCCTATTTTTAATAAAAATAAATGCTAATAATAATAATAAATAAATAAAGATAAATATTTCACTGTCATATATGTTGTAAGCTTAGTCACATAGGAGGTTCGTACAACGTAATATTAAGTGAACTTCCTGTTCCTGTTTTGTTCAGTCATTTTAATCAATATCATCATCACCATCATCATGAATTAACCAGAATGTTGTAGCTGATATCAAGGGCTGAAACTGCCAGGATCAAAAATAAACAGAGAAATAAGTAAATGAGTCAATAAATGAATTATCACGCCATTAGATGCACCAAAATAATATTCAAAATAATGTAGACATTAATAAATCTATGAAATGTGACATAAATTGATATTTCTGTTTTACTTGGCTTCTATATTATTTACCTTTGCATTAATTCTGATATTTAGTTTTCAATTTTATTTAACACATTTCTTTTTTGTATATCTTTATAATTTTCCCTTTGCATTTCCCCCCTATTTAATCCCACCAACTTTTTTCTGTATTTTGTTTTTACATGTCTTTATCATGAATGTATTATGGACCTGGACACCAGGGTGTTGCTCAGCCTTTGCCTCCAATTTTTTGCCAAGTGGCCAATTTCAGTATTAAAACGAAAAATTCCCCTTTGGCCCAAAAGGCCACATAAAAATAATCCAGGAAATTAAACCCAGAATCAATCAAGCAATTAATTAATTAATTAATTGGGAAGAAAATAAATAGGTGAATTAATACAAAGGTAAATACATACAGGTGCAAATTAAAACAGATAACTTGGTGCATGTAAAGAGCCATTTGTTTATTTAGTTGAGTAGTTGCAGTCCTCCACAGGCTGCAGGCTGAGCAGGCCAGAGGGTGCAGTTCTCCGCACCACCGGTAGGGGGCAGCACCCTCTCAGCCGCACAGACCACACAGAACATGCGAGAAGAAAATCCCGTGTTGCGTTCTCATTGGCCCTTTGTTTTTAAAAGCCCACACACCCCCAGCCAATCACACGAGGAAAACATACACCTACGCGCCTGAGTTGCTGGGTAGATAAAATAAAAACAACAGGGTCCGTGTCAGAGTTTGAAGCTCGGACACAACAGACGGTCAGTGATTTCACTGTGAGTTATTTAGTCGCCAGAGCGATAGAAATGCATATTTTCCATGCCAGTGTTCAGGATTTAATGATTTTTGTCGAAGTAGCTTAAAGATATTCACCGTGCGAGCGGACTGCAGTTTAGATTAAATCTTTTACTGACTTTTGGTCTTTAATAACAGATAAACGGCGAATGAGCGATGTATAATAATCTCTAACGAGCTGTAAACTGCAGGTTTTGATAATATGTATGTAGTGGTAGTTGTGTTAACTGTGCAGTTAGCGGCTCTGGAGTTTGGTCTTTTGACGCAGCTATTTCCTTTGACAGTGAACATTCAAGCTAACGCAACGTTAGCCATTGTTTACCAACAGAGTGACTTTGAATGAATGGGGGGGAGGGGAGGCTGTGGCTGTGCAGCATGTCCGGGCATGTTATTAAAGCACGTCTGCGTATTACATTTCTGTTTCCTTTTCAACATTGCAGGTATCATTTGGAAATTATTGTTTTTTGCACGCTGCAAAATCTCTTCTCTATTGCAAAACATGGCAACTGACTGCGAGGCCTGGCTGAACGCAAACCCCGTCGGTAAGTGTGAGCCAGTCACAGCGGTGTAATGCTTCATCAGCTGTATCTGATTTGGGGCACTGGGACTTTTTCATGCGGAAGTGGTTGATTGCTTATTTCTTGCACTGCCTGCAGTATTTGGGGTTGTTGAATTTGCCATTGATTTCACTCTGCTTCTCATCCTACATGTTGAGGCTGAATAGATATTGACAATAGTAATATAATCTGACAAAAACATCTTTCCCCAAGTTTATTGTATTTGCACATAAACAAATAAAAATGTGTGTATCAGCTGTAGTCTCTCTGATCTGTCTTGCACACAATAGCTTCTTACTCCTAAACTCTCCCCTATTTTTCCCTTGTCATGCTACAGAGGCTGAGGACCTGAGTGACTCCTTTGCATCTGGAGATGAAGACAATGGTGGATCAGTTATCGCCAACAAAAACATCAACAATGAGATCAATGGCAACTGGGTGTCCTCGTCCAGCAACAGTATCCATGAAGCGCGTCTCAAGGCGAAGGCCAAGCGGAGGCTGAGAAAGAACTCCTCCAGGGACTCCGGCAGGGGAGACTCTCTCAGTGATAACGGGGATGCAGTCAGAGGAACCACGGTGGCACCCACCAGCCCCAAGAGCAAGCTGCTGGACAGAAAGTCTCGATTGGGCAAGGGGAGAGGTCTGCCAAAGAAAGGTAGGATGAAACATTTCATAAATTAACCATAAGATGGTGGTATGATAATGTTATGTTGTTGCACAGTGTGATACCAAATGTCTCAGTTTCACAGGATAACCATTTGCCTGTCGTTAGCACAAGTGAATAAAAGTCAAATCAAAGAGCCCCTGCTGTTTCAGAGCTTCAAAGGGAAAGCCTTCATCAGTGTGTGACCTGCTGCTATCATCACCTGGTGGCTTTCCTTTCAGGAGCCATAAACCAATTGACATGTACACAAATGGCTGCGTGATCTGGAGCAGGTCACGTCCATTTACAAGCACCCTTTTTTGTCCTGCCATCTGGTCAGCCAAGCTTTTCTGTACATTTCCATTTGAGGTTAAACGGTAATCTTGGCAACATTTTTGTGTAGAGTACCAGAAGTTGCTTTTGTTTGTGATATTCTGTTAATGCATGGATGGGGCGAGCATATTTCACCCTTTGGACCGTCATTAGTGTCTACAGAGGCTGCTTGCTGTTGTTTTGAGGGAACTTGATGTTAAGTTAATACAGTCAACGCAGCATTTGTTTGTCCTGTGTTTGAGTTTGATTTGTTTTTGTATCACTGAAGTGAGACGGTCTTGTGCTCAGGGCACAGTGACAAGTACAGATATATACCGACTGATTGTGTATGATATTGTTGCATAATGGTTCCTTATCCAATTTATATATCAAACCAAAGATAGCTTCTCTGCCCTGCCATCTCCTTGTCCTTATCTGTATTTGATAAGTAACTACAGCGCATCACACACGTATAAGAAGATTAGAATTTAGCAAGTATCTACATCTTCTGGTGCTGCTCACTGCGAAACCTCATTCAGTGACGTACGCACAAAACGTCTACATGAATGTCCCAGCAGACTGCATCACAGTTCAGTCACTTTGCTCTTCTCATGGGCAGTGGAACTGGAGCAAGTGTAGTTTCTCTTGGCACATTGTCTGTCCGTTTTTTCTGGTTACATAACAGAAGTGCCACGCCACTGGAGCCCTGTTATTTGAGCTCTGAGCTCTCCTGCATTAAAAGTTCATGCATTGCAGTTTTAAAAGACAAATGCAGTGGATGCCTAGAATCTCTGGTTAGAGCAAACTAGTGTTAACTTAAGTGGGACATGTTCGCACAACCAATGTGGGTTGCGCTAAATATAGTGGCATGTCATATGCCACATACTGGGTGGGACTAATGGAGGTTTCAAAGCATGTGACACAAGCTGCTTGGTCCTGGGCTTCTTAAACTGTCTGCAATCTGTTGGTGCTGACCTCAGACACAGCAGATGTTTGTTTGTGTAACATGTACAAAGGCGTCACCTCTCCAAATAGAGGGATTATATCACAGCATGTTTGGTCGTGGGGTTAAAGAATTTATCTTGGGAATTAGTACAGCTTATAGTTTATACACACTGATAATGATCCATACGACATTAGCAATATTATGACAACAACTGTAGTATTATCTTTGTTGACCAGTGGACAAGAACTTCTTAAGTCTAACTTGTGTTATGAACTATAACTGAGAGATGTGCTGTGTGAGAAGAGTGCGTAAGATAGTGAACGGTTGAGGGGTTCAGTTGGATACGGAGATCCTACAGTAAGTGGAGCGTCACCTGTGATAATCTGTTGTGTGGTTCTGAGTCAGTTCAGCCCCTGCCTGCACACTCAGTGTAAAGATAAAGGCCTACTGGTTGATGTTTTTTTTCCGAAATGATTGTTTTGTTTCCTTCTTGAAAATGAATCTGTGAGACTTGACACAACACAGCCTGTGATGAAAATATCATGTGTATTTGAAAATAAGATGGATATATCAGATTATGTTTGGAGCTCAGGAAAACAAAATAACTGGAAGGGTACCGACTGCCTCACAGCATGGGGCTGGTCATGCTCTTAGTGAGTGAATTCAGGAAAAATGTCTGGAACTAGTTCAATTTTTAAAGTGGACATGATGGGAGACCCTAAATTCCTTGTTACAAAAACACTTTAAATTGAATTAAATTCAATTAAGTTTCTGTGTCTCCGTATTTAAGAAATGACACCATCCTTTGTAACCCGTACCACTCCACCTTCTTATTAATTCTGCTTTGAAAAGGGTTTGAAGTTGTTTTTCAGGCATCATATTTCAGGGAAAACATGTTAAGAGATCCTCATGCTCTCAGAAGCTGCTACTTATCTTTCTTTCTATATTAAATTATGAACACTTTTGTTTTTTACAAAACTTCTCACGGTTCAGGTAACCAATATATGATTACCAATGAGTCTTTTGAAAATGATACTCCACATGGCGTTGCTTTTTACCATATCCCCTATTGTGATGATATCAGATATCATGTCTAACATCATCACTGACCTTTGTCTGCAGGTGGGGCTGGAGGGAAAGGTGTGTGGGGCCGATCTGGTGAAGTTTATGAACCAGAGCAGGTAGATGCAAAAGACCCCAACTATGACGAAGCTCAGGTACTGACCATGGTGTTGATATTATACATGTAGCATGATCACTTGTAAAATCAAAAGAAATCCAATGCACAACCCTGCAGTTAATATTCCTCAAGTGTAGGTTGTAATGTGTAATTGTCTAAGACCTGGAATGTGATTGTGTTTCACAGGAAAACTGTGTGTATGAGACTGTCGTTCCTCCGCTGGATGAGAGGGACTTTGAGAAGACTGTCATCCCCATAGTGCAAGAGTACTTTGAACATGCAGACACAAATGAAGTAGCGGTACGTGTGCAGGAAACAACCTGTCAGTAAACTTGTTTGTCAATGAGCACAACCTTAAAGCTCGTTCCAAGTTAACGTCTCTCTTCACATTCAGGAGCTGCTTGCAGAACTGAACCTGGGCCCCATGAAGAGCGAGGTTCCCTCGTTGGCTGTGTCGCTGGCCCTGGAGGCCAAAGCCAGCCAGCGGGAGCTCACCTCCAGGCTGCTGGCTGACCTGTGTGGGTCCATTCTGTCCCGTGACGACATGGAAAGCTCCTTCGACAAACTGCTCCAGGAGCTGCCCGATCTGGTCCTGGATACGCCTGGAGCCCCGCAGGTGAGCCTCCTAGAACACCATGGATGTATTGAGGAGAATCTTGATGAAATACAGAAGTTTGATTCCTGGGATATAATATTACGCAGATCTTCTACATAGCTTCTGCATTGTTCGGCCTATAGAGGATTTGCAGCAGAGACTTCTGCCAGCCAAGCTGGCTAACTTCTGTTCAACCCCTTCGCTAACTTGAATGGAAATAAAATGGTTTAATTGTTGGGCTCTTCTAGACTTTCCAAATGGATCAAATTCTGGCAGTGAAACAAATAATTTCACCAGAAAATGTATCCACTGTTTTACAGCTGCTTGGCCACTATGTACAATTGGCTTTAAAGCCCATCACACTTCGTGGGTTGATGTACACCTATAGCAGTGGTACTTATACATTTTTGGTCCACAAGTGCCACCAGAATCAACAAAAAAATGAAAAGTTTCTTGTAGCAGTTTTAACTTTTTGTGACCGTCTTGGACATTTCAACAAACCAGTAGAACGGGCTCATGCCTAAATGAGAAGTAAACAAATGAGGCTTTCAGTTTGAGTTTTTACTCAGTCTGTGGTGGAGCACAATGGAACAACAGTGTGGTTTGACATGTTGATGTGTGAGAGAGTTGGTGTGTGGCGTGTGTGTATTTGAGCTCTTTCCTTTTCAGCCTGCACAGACATGAGATCTCTGGCCATTGTCTGTCTGCGCTGGCAAAATGCAAGCTCAGCGAAGGACGCTCAAAGGGTTATTGGTCTCCTCCCCCACACCCCTCCTCTCACTGTCTCATTTAGGCTCCCTGGTCATTTCTGTCCCACTCTCACAGTTCTCTGTGGGTTTAAAGGCACATTATGACTCTGCACTGTCTCGCTGTATGCCTTTCACTCTTTCTTATTTTCTCAAACACACAGACACTCACACAGACTGCACACTCCTCTCTTTCTCCTCATGTGCCTGTCAGTCTAGCCTTTGCCACAGTGCGATGAGACGGAGCTGCCTCTCGTCTGAACAGGAACAATGATGAGTGATGAGCGCAGGCTTTGTGGAGGCCAGAAGAGCAATGCAAGCTCTTTTTGTTTCTCTAAATCATGTGCTCTCACTACTGTAAACAAACACACACAGACACACACACACACACACTGACGCACACAGACACGTGCCCCTGAGGCCACTGTCAGTCATCTGTAATGTCAGTGTTTTTGTGGGGTGTCCAGTTCTTCAAACTAAAAGAATGTGTAACAGCATTGTTGCAGGTCTTTGGTAGTTCACTTGATTGCTGTTTGTTTCACTTACGAATATACTCGGACTTTCTAAAAGGAGTGGATTAAGTTAATTTAATTTTATGTATTCTGATGCAACATAACCATATACTGTTTTTTTTGCTGGGTCTAATAGTAATAGATTTTTTTAATAAAACAAACAACTACCTTAACATCGCTTTATTATAATGGATTTGGTCTGTCTTTTCTAAATAGAAAAAACAAAAGAATTCCCACATGAAAGCAAATAAAATGCAAAAAATATTGATCTTTAAAAATGCCAATGGCTTTCTGAAAAAAAAGTTCATTCCTTACAGCATTCCTCCAATTCTCCTGCACAAAAAGTGCTGTGTTTTGACTGAGTCACTCATGAACGTGAGGGCCTTAACTTTTGGCTTCAGTCTCGATGACTTCCCTGCTCTATGATCATAGTGACAGGTCTGAGAATAAAGTTCCATCAAACTGTGCTCTGTTCAACATTGTTTGTGGTTGTTAAGATTTTTCCTCTTTTGTGTATTTTTCAGTTGGTGGGCCAGTTCATTGCACGTGCTGTTAGTGACCAAATATTGTCTAAGAGCTACATCGAGGGCTACAAAGGCAGAGTTGACTGTGAATATGCAAGGTATGTTTGTTTGTTAGATCAGCTTCCTGTTTGATGATATTATCATTCAAGTCTTAAGAGATTATATCAAGTGTTTACAAGTGACATCGACTGCTAAAGATCAGAGTATTCAGTCAACAATATCAAACAAAAGTTTTGTCATATCTGTAATAGTCTTATTATTAAATATAGCATAAAGAGAGTTGTCACTTTAGGAGGGAAGGTAAGAAAGAGCAGGCCACCTGAACTTTTCTTTGAGTTTTGTGTCTATGCATGTAAACGGGAGTAGAAATGTAGTATTAAAGGTAAAGATAACAGAACCTCTTTTTTTATCTTCCAGGGCTGCACTAGATCGGGCGGCGGTGCTGCTGAAGATGAGTCTAGGTGGCCTACGCATTGACAACCAGTGGGGGTCAGGCGGGGGCCAGAGACCTGTGACACAGCTCATCAAAGAGGTAAAACAGCAAAGTCGGTTCACTGCAACGATCTTACACACAAACTAAAATCATAGTTGGTCATTGCTTTTAAGAAAACAAATCACCTGTCTTCTTCTCAAAAACCGAAAAACAAACGATACAACATGAACATCGTTTTGCTGTATCAACTGTATGTAACTGTCAGACTTGGGCTTTTTTGATAAGGGAATTCCTATTATTGGGTGTATTACTCTGATTTGTCAAATCCCAGAATTCCCTATAACTATCGTGTTTTTTTCCCAACAACTCTCTGTGGCTGTAAGAAAAATCAACCACAGGTTATTAATGTTAATTTCCTGTTCTCTGTCCTGTCAGATGATCCTGCTGCTGAAGGAGTACATCCTGTCTGGAGACAGCAAGGAGGCTGAGAGATGCCTGAGGGATCTCGAGGTTCCACATTTCCACCACGAGTTTGTCTATGAGGTAAACCCATTGCTTTAGTCCGAAGCAGAATGTCCCAGCTTGGTCTCGTCTAAAATAAGTAGATAAAATAACTTGTTTTTATTGCTTCTAGTCGATGGTACCAAAGGTTTTGTGTATTGATACAAGGCTGTGAATATTTCTGTCCTCAGGCGATTGTGATGGTGCTCGAGTCCAAAGGAGAGAAAACATTCAAAATGGTTTTGCAGCTACTCAAGTCGCTCTCCAGTTCCTCCGTCATCACTGTGGACCAAATGAAAAGGGTATGGTGCCACCTGGTGTTTGAATTATGCACTGCACATCATTATTTTTTCATCATTTGTTTGCAAACCTTTCTAAGATGCCATTTCATATACAGTGTTCTTTTTTTCCTTCGTAGGGATATGAAAGAGTTTATATGGACATTGCTGAAATCAACATTGATGTCCCTCGTGCATACTTCATCCTAGAGCAGACTGTTGATAAAAGCTTCAGTATGGGAATCATTGATGTAAAGTTAAGAGACCTTTGTCCCTGTCGGTAAGTGTACACAACAGATAGATTTTCACACACCTCACACTTGTCTCTGAGGGCGATGTGTTTCCTTGCCTTTTGTTTGTTTGTTTGTTTTTTAATTAGTTTGTCGATGTGTTGTGTCTCTTGTCAGGGGCCGGAAGAGATTTGTCAGCGAGGGAGATGGTGGTGTTGTCAAAATTGAAAGCTACTGAGGAGCCCTTTTTATGTGCCAGATGTCCTGAAAAGAAGAGGATAAAGCTACTTTTTTACTTGCATATTTTTCAAAATAGTTGGGTACATTTTCTTTCCCTTTGAACAGTTAAAAGAATGTACATAACTGAAATCGAGGTGAGGTATACAAAAAACAAACAGAACTGCACTTTTGATTGAAACTGAAGTAGATCACTTTCTCCAAAGTGTCTCAGTATAAACATTTACATAAGCTAACCCCTTAAAGTGCCACACCTCTCAGTGTCAGTCATTCCATGTTGTTTTGTACAGTATTTTCTTGAGTTCACTGCCACTCCTTTTGTGTTTTCTAGAAAGCAGTGTTTGTACAGAGATGACTGGTTTGTGTCAAGAGCTTTATAAAGGGGTATAACAAAATAAATAAAGGGGAGCGTGTTGGTAAAAATGCAATACTGGCTCCCTAACTAGCTGCTGTTTCTATGCTGTGCTTGACTTTTTTTTTTCTTTTTACCCTTTAAATTACACAAAGATGTCATTATTGAAGGTGTCAAGACATGAGTACAGTGCAAAAACAAATACCAGTCGGGTAACTTCACAAAATGGTGTTTAGAGTGTTTATTTTTATATCTGGGGGATACCGGTGTGTCAATGTACCACGTATTGCTCCATGTTTGTTCATTAAATCACTCTAAAATAATCCAAGACTGTTTTTCTCAATGTCACAATATTATAATTCAATGCTAACTACATCCAACTTAAGTCTGTTATCTGACACATTATTTGCCCTCATTTACTTAAGATGTAAGACGTTAACTAGGCATTACGGCCAAATTACAAGTGTAATGACACAATTAGACATTATAAAGTCTTAGTCGCCAACCATACTGGAAATATTGGCAGGTAAGAGATCTAATCCATACTACTGACAAGCATACATCATTCATCAATGACTAGTTAACAGCAAGACTTATGAGTTGAGTGTTTTAGCTCGTGCCCACAGCCGCGCCACTTCATTTGCTTTTCACTGGGTCTGTGCCATCTATCAGAAAGAATTTTCTGCCAGTTTGAATTGTCCTGCTGCTACGAATCTTCCACGAATCCTCCATTGGGCGTCTACTGCAGCTGCTCCCTCCCAGCCAGTTCCTGCTGTTTGACAGCCTCTTGAGCCTCCATCTGCATCTTCTCCAGCTTCTCCAGGGTGACCGATTTGAGTGGGAGCAACTTTGGCTTACACAGAATCATGGTTGGGACATCTTCCATGGAAAGCTGCCCTGTGGATGTTGTGAAAAACAGCAAAAAAAAACAACTTCAAGATGATTTCTCACATTTCATCAACTAATCTTGGCATAAATGCAGAGATGATGAAAAGACTTGGCTGGGTCGTGTGTATATTTTACAAATGCCTCTTGCACATTAGCAGTGAAGAATATTCTACCTACAAATAACTTTTAAAGTACTGTGATTGTGAGAGCCTCTGCAGTATAATTGTGCCTTTCTGGTAGCCTGCAGTCCCCAGGATTGGAAGGGTGGCCCAGTGTTACATCTGTAAGCTCTCAATGCAATTGTTCACAACTGATCTCTGTTGAACGAGTGGTCAGTTTGAAACATCTGGATATTTCAAACATCTGGTACTCTGCCCTTAAGCAGCTTTCACACATTAATAAGCATTGCACTTCTAACAGCATTGATATCCTGTCATACAGCCATGGTACTGAGCCATATTATATAACTGTTGGTACAGCTACAATGACAATGGTGTTGAGCTGTAAAAGAGACTGTAAAGAGGGAGCACACAGCACAGAACACCCACTGACTAATTTTGCAAGCTTAAGCAAATTTCTAAACAGTTCACATGTTGTATCGGGCTCCACAAACAATCTTTTGTTTGTAACTACTGCTGTCCAAATAGCTGCTGTGGTACGAACCTTGTTTGGGCAGAACTTCTCGGAATATCGACTTGACTTCTGGCATTTTGTCCTCTGAGTGCTCGCTGGAAGGTAAATTAGTAGATTTGTTTATTACATTTAACACATTTAATCTGACATGGATTCATGAAAGCAAAGCATTACAGGGAGTGTACTTGACTACACATATCTTAGACTGCAAAGGAGAAGTCAAAGATTTTAGAAATGTGACACTGAGGGGTCATCAAGATAGCTGCTAAGGCTGCTGGGTATTTCTCAGTTGATAATGAATGGTGCTCTGAGTCATGAGTCCTGTTGTAAATTGAGAGAGATTGAATTCTGGCAAGGTTGAGGCATGAGCTTATTTTGAACTTTAGCATTATCAAATGCACAGCGATCGTATTCAGCAGAATCAGCACTACAGAAGATAGTAAGATCTCATTTTAAATTTAGTCCGCATCCTTAGATACACATCAGTTTATGTCGAAAACGGTGACATCAGTAACAAAACATCGGACCATCCTCAAGCCTCGAGTAAAGTTACTGAGCCATTGGTGTCACTTAAAAGACTGGGAATAGAAACCGGAGCCCGTATCTTATAACAGCGAGGTAAAGCTGGAGGTATTGCTAGCCAGGTTTAGCCTAGCACGTAATTAGCCAACTAAACGGGACACCATAGGCCAGGCTAAAGTAATGGTAGCTTTCATTTAGCGAACTACCTTTCAAATATGGTCACTAATACTGACGATAACGTAAAACTGCAGTTTCTTTCCGTGGTCGCATGTGGACACACATCAAAAACACTGTTTGTAAAATATAATTGTTGATAATCCTACCTTCAGCACGATTACAGCCGTTGTCAAGCCAACACTTCCGCAAAAATCACGTGACCTTCTTCTTCGCTTTATCTCTCAGGCGTAGTGTTTTACTGACACCTACAGGTGGCTCTCAGAACAACACCACTAAATAAACTCATGAACGTGTTTGTTTTGTTCGCTTTTAATTTGTTTCATCAATAGTTTTGCATAATTATTGTAGAGATGTGTTTTTGACTTGAATTAAATAAAACATGTACAACAGTAGTACAAAAGTACAAAGCCCTGCACTATCCATAGGTGCTCGTTAGGCATTCACATTTATAAGATTTTGCTTTCATTCTGTTTAATTTATTCCATAAATTCTTTCTGATGCCATTCAAGTCTCCACGTGGGGTTTTATCTATCAAGTCGAGACAGTGACTGACTACAGTCACATAAAACCTATTTTCCTACCGATGAATAATTTATAAATTCACATCTTTTCAAGTGTCTTTGTTTGAGCTACTTGAACTTTACTTGAGTATTTGCATTTTATGCTAATTTTGCTTCAACTCAGTCAAAAATATTGTCCCGTTGACTTATTTTAAGTGACGTTAATTTACCAGTTACATCACAGAATATAATTTTTTAAACAAAACATATAATCATATGAAAAAACATGATTCATTGACAAAGGTGAAATTACCCAAAACTGCAACAAATAGTTAAAATTAGCTCCAACTCCACCAGCCTCAACATGTAAATGCTGCGTATATGTTAATGCATCAATAATAATCATCCAGTAATACACTACAGGATAAACCTCTGATAAACCTCATTTCCTTTTACTTTTGATGCTTAACGCATACTTTTACTTAAAGTCCCCCTTCCACTCAAAATATGTTTAGCTTAATTGTTACTTCAGTTGGATTTTTGGGCTTCATTGTATCGAATGATGTATGTGACAGGGATTGACACTAGAAGGCTGTTTATACATCTACTGAAGGAGTAAAGTTTATCTGCTTCTCTTATCAGCTTTCTCTGTGAATAGACTCAGTGGAGACGACATGAAGAACTGTAATTATATCAGCAGCTTTTAAACCACTCAACTGTCTTATATCAATGCCTTTAACCTGAATAATGTGTGTGTGTGTGTGTGTGTGTGTGTGTGTGTGTATGTGTGATGCACTGCTCTGTGTTACTGCGTTATGTTCGTTATAGTTTTGTTTTTCCAGTGACGTTTTATAACTATGTGAACTTTTAATTATGACCTGCAAAGAAACTGCAACATTTATGTTTATTATTGCACATGGTCCCTCTACAAATAAAATCAATCAAATTAAGTCTGTGCTCATCTTAAATCTGAGTTTAAGGCGTGTACGCACAAGCATGACTTTGGGCAATGAAAGCTTATTTTGGAGCCAATCATGGTGAAATATTCCATTTGCTCAATTGTGAAGAGGAAACTTGAAACCCCTCACTGAGGTCACTGAGGATGGACTTCTCAGTGAAGTAGGTGTCCAGCAGTTACAGATATGAAATGAAAAATATCTGCATATTCATATATTCTGGATTTTTCCATGAGGAAAGAGTAGATGTAGACTCTAAACAAGGTGATTGAAATGTTTTGGGAGAAAATCATCGCAAACATAAATGACTATTCCAAGGAGAGTATAAGTCTGGAAAGGCTTCAAGTAAAGTAAAGTAAGTAAGATTTGTACTTATAATGGACATTAATAACAGTATTATTACACAAAACAAGCCCTTTACTTGCGAGTTATATATGTAAATGAAGCCAATGTTTATCCAGGAATATGTGATTGTATTTCAAAGTCTCGTGATAACATTGGTTAGGCGTGCGAATGACGCAGTTTGGTGGCAGGGGAGGGAGGGGAGCAGAGCAGCAGTGTAGGAAAAGAGGAGGAAGCAGCAAGGATGGCGGAGTCACACCTCTGAAGGTAAAACAGTTATATTATCACATTAACAGTGGACGTTTTGACCAACACAGCACGGTTACGCGTGACTCCACAGATAAAACACTCGTCGGGCTCTCGTTGCGGCGTGTGTAGCGCTGAAGTGTCATTTTGCGGTGGTGAGTAGGAACGGACTCTTTTGTTCAGCTTCGGAATGGCCGCTGTTTTTCACAGTGTTTTCTTTTTTTCCTCGGCTAATATTCAATACGGGAACGGCGCTTAGACATTGTGTTAACGGTGAGTCCACACCTCAGTGTGTCTTCGGTGGCCGCTCTGCTGGGATAACAACTGCCTCCACCGGCTGTTGTCTTCGGGTGTCTGCTGCCCGACTGCGCTCAGCTGGCTGCAGCAGAGGTTTCCCCTCTCGGTCGAACTCACGGCGGACGGGTCGGTCCGCGTCCGACAGCCGCTCTGCTCGGGCCTACACACACAGTTAGCTCTGCCTGAGATGAAGCTAACTGCTGGATGTGAGTAAATAGATCAGGGGAAACCTCGACACCATCTGCACCCTTTAATACGCGTAGCAATAGACGTTTGTTTTATTGTCTCATCCTGGCCGTGCTGTTTCTCTTCCTCGTTTGACTCAGAGGATCGCTCGCTAAAATACTGTTAGCTGCTCGGCTAACTTGCTCGCTCGCTGACGTTAGCAAGCTAGCAGTCTGGCATAACTGACGTTTGCTTTGCTGTTGACGTTTAGCTTAGCTGGTTTGATTTCCTGCCTTGTTGTCAGTCGTTTTAGTAGGCTCAGCCTGTGTGCTCGAGATATGTAATGGCAATATTTTCTTTCAGTCAGTTTCAAGGCTGGCTCTGCTAACATTTAACATTTTCAGCCTACGTGAGTTGGCTAACGATAGTTAGTTAGCTAGTTGATATGAGGTTAACAGTCACAACGTAACGTGTAGCACGATTACTATCCGCGTAAAGGATTTATTCTCGCTCCAATTACCCTAGAGTGGCACCAACCCTGGCATGCTTTCCTTGGGTGTTCATATTATGTAAATTAATTAATGTCGAAAGGCGACTTGACTTCTCGACCTGGTTCCGTTTTGTCGGTAATCTGTTTCCAAGGATTTGTCATTGGCACACGTAGCCATCAAGCTAGCTGCGCCCTGTGGAGTGCTGTGTAGCAGCAATACCTATCTTTAGCTGATAGCTGCCACCTCACCTCTGTTTTGCTATTTGCCCCACAATATTACAAGGATAAGCATTTAAACTGCTAGGCCAGGTCTGTAACTTAATGTACTTGGATGCTAGTACGCTGTCAATCAATAATACAGCAGCTAGCTTTCAGATATTCCCTGACTTTGTAACATCACAACAATGTTCATTTGCTTTACACATCTGTTGTATTGTTATTCTCCAATTAGCTAACATAGATGTATTTCTTATCTAATCCAAAAGGCATTGTAATGCATAACACAAGCGTGAGGACAGTAGACAGCTAGCTATGCTTAGGCCTAAATGCACTGACATCATTAGATGGGCTCAAGATATCCTTAATGGAAACTTCATTAGTTTCTATGTGGGTTGTTAGTGCCATGAAGTCCAAGTGTTTAATAGCACTTGATAGTGGTGTTGTGTTAGTGTTGATGGACATGCATTAGCTATTGTCCAAAGCTGTATGACTTGAACCTCGTATTTACTTCAACTAAATAGGAAGTACTAACTAAATGGGACTGTAAAAACGGTTGTAAGTTTTGTAAGTCCAGATCACTTTCCTATTCGATTAACATTGTCCAGTGGTTTTGACCAACATACACCACAGGGACATCTTGCACAATGACCCCCCACCCACACCTGATTGCCAACGGTTGTGAAAAGAGCACCTATGAATAGTGTAGTTTTCTGATCAAAACATATAATTGTATGGCCACAAAACGATTCTGCCATATTTCTGCTGAACTAATCGGCTGTTTACATCTTCGATGTCCCTTTCCTTAATGTCTTGACTGCTTAGTCTGTCAAGCCACGACATTCAGGCACAACAAGTGGGCACTGCCTGAAACTTGCCAAGGATGGAAAAGTAACTGAATATCATGAACCCCTGGTTCTGTGGTTTTCTAACAGAGCCATTAAACACTGTTTTTTTGTCTTCCTCACATTCTTCTGAAGTCGGAGCTTCTTTGGTCACCTGAATATTAAACTGATGTGCTGTTTTGCAGACATCTATGCATGCATTTGAAAGATGCAACTAAGAGTATGCCTGCTGTGGTTAGGTTAATATCGATATGATTAAAATAGTAGATATTAACTAATAAAAGAACTTGCACAATTTGATGCAAAACTTTTCTTTTGCTTTCATTCTTTCTAGTGAGGTGTTCATGCAGAAAACATAGTCTTTAAATACAGAGACAAATCTATACAGATAACCTTCATGTGTAGTTTGTTATAAACAGAATAATGTACCAGGGCAGGGACATTGAGAGTACAACCATAAAAGGAAGTGGCTTGCACAGTTTGGTTTAGAGGCCCCAGTTATTGAGCTGGCCTGGCTGTTCTCATTTTATGTTAATAATTATTTGTACACAGGTATGCCCATCACAGCTAGTGTTAGATGCACCCTCTTATCTATGACAGGCTGAAAGAGCAGTGAATATCTTTTTTTATTTACAGAACAAACTGTCAAGCATTCTATCATGGAAGGGGTTCTGCTATTGACCCAACATTTCTTTTAGCCAAAAGGTCATATGACCTGTTGTTGTGGGGCCTTCATGCTTTGAAGGCCACTTCTAAAGATTACTCTCAGCAGTCCTAACCTTTTCACTTAGCTCTGATCCGGAGCCAAACCTGCCTCTCTTTTTGCCACGGCTTAGCTTGTACAAGTGCAGGATAGCTTTATACACTCACAGAGGTACAACAGCAACAGAGACTAAACAGAGACAGGCCGCCAGGGACATTCTGGCTCAGTTTGTCATGTAAAGATCCAAAGGGTTGTGTGTTTCGTCTGCGTGTCATTGAGATGTAAATATTCAATGTGGTTGTGGCGTTGCAGACTTTATAGGGGACGGCTAAATAGCTGAATGCATGTTTAGGTGGGGCTGTAGGCTTACAGTAATGTCAACACCCGCTGGGCCATGTTTGTTTAGTAGGAGTAAGGTGGTGTGAGGTTATGCTTAGTACATTCAACAGATTTGCTTTGACTGGCACAACACTCTCAATACCACATAACTCCTGGTACTGACTGACAACCAACCAAACCTGTTGATGTATTCTTGTTGTCTCATGTATAAGGGAGAATATTTTCATGGTATAAGGGCTCCTTTTTATTGTACATTTTTACATAATGCACACTAATCCCGCCAAATGATAATTTATCAAATAAGTTGCAATGATTTGTATAGTAGCATATAGTATTATGCATCTGTTGAGCGAGGAGTGTCGGTGTGGATTTGTTGAGGCAGGATGGCTTAGACAGTCGCTCTTTCTTTCCAGCATGTTGCAAAAATGTTTTCAGCTAAGAGCTGTTCGTTACAGGTGTGGTTCACCTGCAAAATGTCACTCAAATAAGTGCAAAACGAGAAAATTGCCAGAGGTGCGTCCCTGCATGCATCAGTTGCTGCCACATGTAGTCAATCTTTAGTATTTGACACTGCATGTTGCGCTGGATTTTACATACTCCTTTTCATTGCTGTGCACTACCATTTTTTTTGACAGAGCAAACACTGATTACTAGACCACACGAACAACTGCTCAGAAATTAATTTGCTCAATATAGCCAACACTGTTCACAAAAAGTTGTCTGGATTGTTTCTCATCTTGCGGACGAGTCCAACGGATGCTGGATTTTTGGGGCAAATGCCGATGACCTATATTAATAAAAGAAATACAATTCTGATATCAATATATCAGCCAATAATCTGTACATAAACCAACATTTTTTGCAGGGATTCCTCATATGTGGTTATCAAGCACTTCTGATAGAGATAACAGAGGCAGGATATTTTACAGTTTAATAATAAACTTTATTGTCCTTTATGGACAGGTATCAGAAAACAGATACAGATATAATGATAGTGATAGGAGATTATATCGGTGGCAACAAGTCACTTTATTCACCAAACATTCTTAACATGTCAGAACTATGCTGAATAGATGCAGCTTAATTAACAGACACGCAGGTAGATTTATTTAAGACAATGTGCATGACATTGTGAAAAACAATCAAACATTCGCACTGTAACCAAACGTCATCTAGGTGGTAAGGCTTAAGACTGGCAGGCTGTAAAAATGTTTGTGCAGTTAGCTATTTAGTAAAAAAAAACATTGGGTTGAACTATTTAGTATTATAAAAATAGAAATCAGACCAGGTGCAATATCCAAATCGCAGGAGCTGCAATTTGGACCCTAGCAAAAATCATATCATCATCTGACTGATTCATAATATCTCTTTAAATAATTGCAGCTTGAATTTATATTTGATTTGATTTTTTTATCTTTCATCAAATCACATAATTGTAACTTTACAAAAAACGACTTAAAGTTGATGCTTTTAAAAATCATACATTTCATGCACTTCCTACTTGGTCAGATTGATCAGAATGTGGAGCTGAACATGAAAATGTCTGTCTTGGAATATGAAGGACTGATTGTTGTCAGTTTGCTCAAGCAGAGCGCTCAGTTGTTGAAATTTGAAATGCTGAGAATGTTTGTTAAGTGTCAAAATCAAATTGTAAATGTGACCAAAGTGTATTTTTCTTTTCTTTTCCCCAACAGCAAGTCTTGGAGGGATTTAAAAAACTTGATGACCTTTGCAGCCTGAAAGAACTTCTATCCGAAGGTCCTGGGATTGTATGCAGTTCAAACACTTAAGCATGTGGCCCATGGGTGCCACAATCCAGCTACTTCAAAGGATTTTTTCTCCCATGGCATTTTAACAAAGGAACAAAGTTTCAGAAGTATCCAAAAAACCTTTGGATCACAAGGCCTTTATTTCAAGGATAATCAAAAATGTGTGGGCCTGCACAGGGATGTTTTCTTTAAAAGCCTTCTTGGCTGTCTGTGTCCCTTTTTTCCCGAATAAGTAACCTGACAAGAGAGACTCCCATGAGCAACTCTGCAGGAGGCCCGATAACGTCGACATGAGTAGTACTTTAGGCAAAGAAAAAGATTCGAAAGAAAAGGACCCCAAAGGTGGTCCTGCGGGGAAAGAAAGGGAAAAGGAGGCCAAGGCTCTAGCCGGCTTAGTCAAGGATGGTGGCAAAGAAACGAAGACCAAAGGGAAAGATGCCAAAGAAGGAAAGAAGGACACCAGCAGCTCAACACCGGGTGTTGCCTTCTCCGTTGACAATACGATAAAGCGGCCAAACCCTGCACCAGGTACGCGCAAGAAGTCCAGCAATGCCGAGGTGATCAAAGAGCTTAACAAGTGCCGGGAGGAGAACTCAATGAGACTAGATTTATCTAAACGGTCCATTCACATGCTGCCCACCTCCATTAAGGAGTTGACGCAGCTGGCTGAACTCTACTTATACAGCAACAAGCTGCAGAGCCTGCCGGCCGAGGTGGGTTGCCTGTCAGGCCTGGTCACTTTGGCCCTGAGCGAGAACTCCCTGACCAGTTTGCCTGACTCCTTGGACTCCCTTAAGAAGCTTCGAATGCTCGACCTCCGGCACAACAAGCTGAGAGAGATACCGGCTGTTGTCTACCGGTTGACTTCGCTGACCACGCTGTACCTGCGCTTCAACCGCATCACAACAGTGGAGAAGGACATCCGAAACCTATCCAAGCTCACCATGCTCAGCATTCGTGAGAACAAGATTAAACAGCTGCCCGCAGAGATAGGTGAGCAGAAACCTTTGTGTAAAGACAGGACAGATTCTTCAAATGTAGGCAGGGCAAGAAGCCAGCCTTTTTGCCCTAGTGACCAAGAGACATCAAGTAATTGTGGGAGGGAGTCAGCTACCTTTGTGTGTATAGCATTAAGCTAATGTTAATGTTCCCATCCAAAGTGCTCATAATGTATTTTACACATCTGATTCTGTTCAGTACAACATTCTCACAATGTGCTGGGTCCTAGCAAATAATAGGTGTAGCGAGTACACACCCTTCTTCAACTCCATTAGTAATACAGATCTTGCTGTTGAAACTCACATGTGAATGAATGACTGAATGAATGAGTTTATCTGCTGATTGTCATGTAAGAGAGAGTTCTGTATATTAAACCTGGTTAGTTGTCCTAAGTTGTCCTTCTGCATGAAATCCACTCTGACTCTATAAAGAGGGAATGAGATGAATGAGTGGATATCTTCAGGTCACTGAGAGCGCCTTCATCTTGAAATGGCTAAATATCTGAATTTGGTGTTCATCTTTCTGTAGGGGAGCTATGCAGCCTCATTACTCTGGATGTTGCCCACAACCAGTTGGAGCACCTACCGAAGGAGATTGGCAATTGCACACAGATAACAAACCTCGACTTGCAGCACAACGAGCTCTTAGACCTCCCAGAGACTATAGGTAATTTTTATTTTATTTTATGACTCAGAAGCGACACTTCTTGTGTCTTTGTTAATATATGACATCTGCCTTTTGTTTTCCTTTGTGACTGCTATTGAAACAGCTCTGATGAAGGTTTCAAAGGTAAAATAATGTTTACTTAACATACATTACTCTTTTGTTGTTTCAGGCAATCTGGCAAGCATAAATCGCTTAGGTCTGAGATACAACAGATTGTCAGCCATTCCCAGATCATTAGCCAAATGTCGAGAACTGGAAGAGCTAAACCTTGAAAACAACAACATTTCAGTGTTGCCAGAGGTAAGTAGAACCAAAAATAGAATTTAATTTTAAATATAATTGTCCATAATAACAAATAATCATAATAGTCACGCTAACATTAACATCATCCATTTCCTGCAAACAAATTCATGTTGGAGCCTTGAGCCCTAGAATGAA
Source organism: Pagrus pagrus (assembly GCF_965226575.1). Classification (NCBI taxonomy): domain Eukaryota; kingdom Metazoa; phylum Chordata; class Actinopteri; order Spariformes; family Sparidae; genus Pagrus; species Pagrus pagrus. The sequence continues at coordinate 23,047,651 of NC_140186.1, read as the reverse complement.
CACTTATTTAAAATACCTGTTGCTTGCCTCACGTGGAGCTAATCCACTTGAATTCTTGTCTGTGTCTAAAGGCTACTAGTGAATCCAGAGTAAATATCGCAGCCTGTAGTGAGTCCTGATTATATGGTTTTGTCATTCTGTTTCTGTGCATCACCAGGGCCTACTATCAAGTTTGGTCAACCTGACCAGTCTAACACTGGCGAGGAACTGCTTCCAGTCGTACCCTGTGGGCGGACCATCCCAGTTTTCCACCATCTACTCCCTCAACATGGAGCACAACCGCATCAACAAGATCCCCTTTGGTATCTTCTCCAGGGCCAAAGTGTTAAGCAAGCTTAACATGAAGGTATTTTTGCACGTTTGTCTGTGAATTGGTTTGATAAATTCTTAAGTCGAGTGTTGTTTAAAATCACGAATCAACACAATTTTATGTCTTTTTGCTAAATTATTTATTGTTTCGCCAAAGTCAGGTTTATCACATCATCACATGATAATTGTCTGTAATTAGTACACCTTTTTGACTTGAAGCGCAGGTGTTACTGGAACATTTACAATAGTTCCGTTACGCTCACGTTTGCAGGAAGCCATCAGGGTTTGCACACTGTCGGCACCCAGAAAACTGAAGAGGCTAAATGAAATTATTTTTAATTTTTGTTATTATTATTATTATTATTATTATTTTATTTTCACCTGTGCTTTTCCTGCTGTGACATGTCAAAACATATTCAGTAAATATTAATGATAATAATTGAATTTGACCGTCTTGTCATAATGTTCTCTCACATGAGTAACAAAGAAGTTTTAAATCGCCTATTTGCTCTTATTTATCTCAGCTGTTGTTTAGAACTAATTTTGTCTGAGTGGCATCACTGTTGAAGTTCATATTTCCCCCAAGTCAGACATATACAGGCAGGCATTAAAAACCCTTAACTTGTTGTATGTCCACACTGGATGTAGTTTGGATTTGAATCTCCACTGGAAACATTTTATGCTGGCGCCAGGTAACATAGCTGGCATAGTGCACAGCTTTTCTCAGCCGCTCGAACTTTCTCAGCCGCTCGAACAACACTGTCCTTGTGTTAAGCCTCTGAATTGTCACTTATCTTGCTTATAAAGGTATGCCATTGTCTTCCCCAGGACAACCAGCTAACATCTCTGCCACTGGACTTTGGCACATGGACTAGCATGGTTGAGCTGAACCTGGCCACCAATCAGCTGACAAAGATCCCGGAGGACGTCTGTGGCTTAGTCTCTCTGGAGGTGAGACTTTCATACACACATTGTTGGAATTTTAGCCCGTCAGCGATGAATCCAACGAAGAACTTAAAAGATGTATATTTGTTGCAACCAGTTATTAGGAATAGTGTTGGAGTCATAATGTCCAAACATTACAACCCTTATCTTATGGGCGAGTCTTTGAGGGCAATGGCTAGTGTAGTTATCATAGATAGCATTAGGGTTTGCTCGGCAACTCTTACTCCTGGTGTTTTAAGTTTGGTTATGCGTATGTATGTCTGTCTGTCTGTAAGAACTGTCTTCGTCATGTCCTTTTTTTAATTTCTCACCATTGTGTTTTGCTTCTACATGTATGGAAAACCAAAGTTTCTTTCATATTCTAAAAGCACTAAAAAAACTATAGTGACCAAAGTTTTGGTTGAAGATGGAGATCTGCAATCATGGCAAAATGTAAACACACTTTTTTTTCAAGATGTGTTGGGACAGCACAGCAGATACATGATTTTTTTTTTACCAAATTTCCCAACTCCATTGTGGATTATTTGACATCTTTAGAGAAAGTTGTGATAATTGTGTGCCAGGGGTGAATGCTTTATTGCTTGTGAAATGATCCCAGACTTTTTGATCTGTTTCTAACTGTGGAAAACATCTTTGTGTTACAGGTTTTAATATTGTCCAATAATCTTCTCAAGAAGTTACCACATGGTATTGGAAATCTGAGAAAGCTACGGGAGCTTGACTTGGAGGAGAACAAGTTGGAATGTCTACCTAATGAAATTGCTTATCTTAAAGATTTACAGGTAAGTTTTCTACAAATGCAGTTCTCTGTTAAACTTTAGACTCTCTGTTATTGGTTGTTACAGAGATTTGTCATGTCTGGTTTGTTTCTATGCAATGGGAAATAGCAACAACTACTAGAGATACACTTTACATAGTGATTTTATCCAGAAGTAGTTCTTACTGCCCCACTGTCATTTGATGAAGCTCTTTTTCAGTTTATGGTTTAAGAGGCCTATATGTGGATTTTTTAAAAATCCACATATAGGATTGCTGACTCCTGTAGTCGTTATCATAAAAGACACAGAAGCCGATGGCGATGCATGTCTCTAATGTTGCTTTAAATAAAGGTCCATCTTTGCATTTTATATATTTTGGATTATTTTCTTGCTCTAATATTAGGCTGATGAGTAGAACCAGGAATTAATGAGAACCTGAATCAGTAAGCATAATCAGAATTAATCATAAAAGTCAGCCCTAGTGGGTTGAAAGATACTCAAACTGAAAAGAAATGTAAAGCTTTATCCTTCACTATTTTGAAATAATGTTAGTTCTAAGAAACGTTAATGGACACCACGTTTACCCATTCGATAATCATCATGAGGAATTAACAATGGTGGTAGATATAACTAGCTGCTACACATTGATTGTAATGACAACCAGAGAGATATTTGAATTTCCATGGTATGTTTAGTAAATTAATCTAAGGTTTTGTAATTATACTATGCGATTAGTAAATTAAATTCTCATTTCATGAAAACCTTTAAACCACATTATAAACTTCCTGTGTTCCTCCTCTCTCATCAGAAATTGGTGTTGACAAATAATCAGCTGACAACGTTACCCAGAGGCATCGGCCACCTCACCAACCTGACTCATCTTGGTTTGGGGGAGAACCTGCTGCAACACCTTCCAGAGGAGATTGGCAAGTATTCTCCTCAAACTCCACCTACTTAGATCAGCATCATGCTCAGTTAATCTATTCAGAGCTGGGGGGAAATGTTAGTTTAGTGCTGGAAGCACAGTGTCCTTCAGTGATGTTGAGGAACCAGAATTGATCTACTATGAGTGGAAAAAGTTGTATCGGCCACAGACCAGTTATGTTTTGCTACCGCCATGACACCTAATATTGGTCCCATGTGAGGTTAACATGCACTGAAAGAATATATCTATTCCAACCAGAGCGAGATGGTGGGATTTAACATGTACATGGTTAATAGGCGCTGATAATTTCCTTTTCTGATTGGGCTTTTTTTGTGGAAAATAAGGGTCCATGTAAACGTTGCTGATGAGGTGAGAGGAAATGAATATTCGTATAACGCGGCTGATTGTCTTGAAAACAGTCTTGAATTTTTGCAACTTATTCCGTCAAAAGTAGTTAATTCTTATAATTACCTTAAACTAATAAACAACAGTAGTACAAGTTATACTTGCATTCAAAAGCTCATTATTTCGATTATAAAATGGAAATAATTTTAGCCACAGTTTTCCAACATGTATATTTGCACATTGTATATTTATATGCATTTAGAATTTAGAGTGCATTCAAGAAAATGTTATGCGTTGGAGCCACTCTCATTTCACAGATTAGTTGTAGCATTTTTAAATTTAAAGCTCGACATTGTTTCCGCTATAAAAGCTAAACTTAACCATTAGGATTTAAGAGCTTAGTCCAGTGTGTCCAATATGGCAAGACAGGTTACTGCTGCGGTTAAGAGTTAAGCCAGAGATTAAAATGGGTGGAAGAGGAAGCTAAGGTGGGTGTATTTTTAGAGTATTCAGACTGGACCCAGAATTGAACTATACCTGTGCCTCGGAGGTATTTAGGTTTCCATTTAGTAGCCACTGCATATTAACACATTTTTAGTATGGCAGTATAACATGTATACACATCATCACTAATAGTTTGTCATTTTAAAAGTATCTGGTGTACCAGGGTCTTGAGGAGGAAGACCATGTCAGTCTCTTCATCATCCCCTCAGAAGCATTGAGGATTTCCCCTCGTGTGGTTTAGCTCTTTTTACAAAGTCATCCACACCACAGTACATCTGGTTTTACACCATGTCATGTCTTTTCAGGTGTGGAACAAATAATGAATATAGCAAAACAGCATAATTAGGGGGCAATTTTTCTATAGACAGAGAATTAATCAGTTTGATAGTGGTTCAACTGTTTAAGTCTAAGCAAAGATACCAAACGTTCTGTCAGAATGTGCTGCTTTTCTTTGTCAGATATGGCTGTACATTGAATACTTTTCTTCTTTGGACTGATAGTCAGGGAAAGAACAAGGAATTCGAAGATGTCACTTTTTTTATTTGCGTCTTTCTGCATCGTAGACAGGGTCGTCCCTCCAGCGGTGAAATACTTCTTTAACTACTGTTTCATTTGTACTGTAACATCCTCAAAGCTCAATTATTTTTATCATTGTGGTGAGGGGCAGTTTATAATACCAGAGTATCATATTTTATCGACATGTATTGCTCAGAGTCTGTTTATTTCAGACCCTGCTTCTCTAATCTAACAGTATCTGACGTCTGTCCTTAGGTACACTGGAGAACTTGGAGGAACTGTACCTCAACGACAACCCCAACCTGCACAGCCTCCCGTTCGAGCTGGCCCTCTGCAGCAAGCTGTCCATCATGAGCATCGAGAACTGTCCCCTCAGCCACCTGCCGCCCCAGATTGTCGCAGGAGGCCCCTCCTTCATTATCCAGTTCCTCAAGATGCAGGGACCATACCGTGCCATGGTCTGAGCCAAGAGCAGCTCAATCCCAGTCCTACTTAACTCCAAACCCTCCACTTGCTCTGCACCCGCTCGCCTGCCCGCCCCCATTATGTGTATCATACACTGTAAAGAAAACAGACTCGCCACAATCAGTGTCGGGGGCAAATACAAGGAGGAGGAAGAAGGAGAAAACGTTTCTTTCACCATCCTTGGGCAGAAACAAGCCGAATCTTTGGAGACTTGACTTCTGTGTTACTCCAGAGTTTATCACGGTCATTTCAGGACCCCAGCCACCCCCCCTCATCTTTCATTCCCAATCATACAAGAGGAAAATATTTCCATCTCTTTGCCAAAACTGAAGATATATAAAGTTATATATATTGAGTAACTGTGAGCTAAGTGGCAAGTCTTTTAACCATATAAACCGTGCTCCCATTGCCAATGTATTTACAGTAATTACAAGCATCTATTATGTGAGCAAGGATACAATTGTATGCAAAAACAAACAAAAAAAGTCTTTGGAACTTCACATTTACTGCTGCTGCCGTAATTTTAACTTTGTCATCCTGTTTTATTTTCTTTTGATATGCCCTCTTTTTTTACATCACCTTCACTCAAGATAACTTATGTTAATTGCTTCTTGACCATAGAGAACAAAGGTCTAATGATGGCGTGTTTATAATTTCTTTTTTGTATTTTTTTTTTTTTTTTATCGTTTGTTTTTTTTTTAAAAACTGTGCCTATGTTTAGAGTGATCCAGTGGTTCATTTCTAAACACAATTGTCCATGAGAATACAAAGATATAAATTATTTCAATAATTCTTTTTTTATTACTGCTGTTTTTACTTTAGTTTTTCTTTTTCTTTTTTTAGTGTTCCTTTGCTGTTGCATTAATCTGTCAAAGCAAGTGATATCAGTCGTAAAATAGGCTGATTGGAGATCTTTTTAACAAAAAGCAGCAGTAGTTGTTAAACATTGAGCTAGTAATGTATACATATGAGAAATCCCAATCATACATGCTTGGGGGGAAAAAAAGCAAATTGGACTTTTCTCCGAAAGGGGCGGTGCTGCGACCCCCGTCTGTAACGCTTCTGTGTGACAAAAAGGTATTGGAAAAAAGTCAAACATACATGGGTGATGGGATAAACGATGGAGATGTTTTTATATATGTATACAAATCCTGGTTGTTGCCTTGAGTGCAATTTTTAGTTATGTTTACTTATTTGAAATTATCTTCAGTGTTGGGCTGCAGAGCTGTCATTCAGTTGATCATCGACCAACATATCAAGCGTTTTTAAAAAGACGTTATCTGGGTCTCTGGAGCAAGTGATGAGTGTATCAGAGCTTCAAAAAAGGTTTGATAATAAAACATTGACAGGTAACACTTCCTTTTTTGTTAATATCCTTTATTTTCTGTGTTTTTTTAACAGGGTCTCCTCAGAAACTTACTTACATGGTGGGAAATGTTCCCTTGATTTAGATTTGTAATTTAATCTTTTTTTTTTGTCCCACACTGTCCCAGCAATGCTGCTGCTCTTATGCACTTTTTTAAACACATTGGCATCCTCGATCTTAAGAAAAAACACACAGTAGCCTCTCATTAATTATTTTGAATGGGGGCATTTTGTTTCATAAAGAAGTATTTTATCTGTTAAACAAACGGTTTATCATGTAAATTTGTATCAATTAAATATAAATGTTGAATTTTAGAATATACTAGTAACTTTGTTTGGGGAAGTTTTATCCTGTCAATCTTTAAATGAACTTGCTCTCTTGAACTGTAAAAGGGTCTGTGGCTTTGAGATGTTTTAAGATTCCCATATCCTGCTTTCTCCATCACAAGAGAAATGGCTTATTGCAGTTCAGACCAGGATTGTTTATTTTAAATCAATTTACATTGAGTGTTTTCTTTTCTTTTTTTTTTCCTCCAAAATGATGAAATGTGTATTCAGTTAGTATTATTTCAAGTGACTGTACATTAAAAATCCCAACAAAAGGTAATCAAACCAAACATTTTTTTTTCTTTTTAAAAAAAAAAAAAAAAAAAATGTGTTGCATCCCAGCTCTATATTCAATCATGATTCTGTTTTGTATTGAAACGTGTGGGTCTACTTTTTTTTGCAGCAGCTTGGTGTGTTTCAGTGCGCTGTGGTTCGGCCTCCTACACAAGGAGGCCCGAGTGATGAGAGTGCCACAGCTCACCTCGGGGTGGGGGCCGTGTCGGGGGAAACGATGTACCGCTGCTTCTAATTTACCAGCAGAACCTGTTGCTGCTTTTTCGTGGACTGAAACATATGCTGTACAAGATGAGGGGGGGAGGGAGGGTAGGTGGTGGGAAACGATCCACTCCCAACACTGATACAGACTTCACTCGGAAACCTGACGAGGGACAAATCCACTGACCTTTTCGATTTGGCGTCAGGCCCGGTGGTTTTCTCACAGATCAAATCGTTTGGACACAACGATGAGACAACACAACAAGGTGCATATTTGAGCTTAACGCAGTTACAGTACAAGACTGTCGGAAAAAGACAAAAAAAAATTGTAAAAAGGGCTTTCTGTGTTCACGCTCAACAACACACCGGAGGCATTGCATTCCTGGGTTTTATATAAAAGCTTTGGAAGTTTCTTTTTTTGTGTGTATTTACTTTTAGCTGTAAACAATTGTGTGAAAAATGCCTTCAACGAGTACTCAAAAGTGAGATGTGCATTAGGTATGCAGCGGGAGTGCTGTGACCCATTTTTACATTCAGTCTCTCTGTTTTTACTTTTTTCATGTGCCATTTTGCAAGGTTGAGAATGCCTGTGTATGAAGACGCAGAGGATGATGGGAGGTGGGGGCAGAAAACTGAACCGGGCCGATCGACCGGAGAGCATTTATCAGATCCTGGAATGTAGTTTGAACGTGTGTGGAGGTGGCTGGAGATCACCGACCGGCCCGTTCAGTCAAAGGTGTGACCGGGAGGATCAAAGTGATGACGATGTATTGCATACTGGTGCATCCAAAATAATCGGAGTATAATTGGTGTTTATTTTTCTATTGTCTGTGATTTTAGGCCATGGAGAGCATCGCAGAATCAAAGTCATTTTGCTCCTTTTGCTCTTTTTTTTTCAGATCATACAACTTGTCTTTTTTCTTGCCTGGTTATTTTGTACAGGAAACAAGCATGTTGAACAGATTTGACATGATTTGTCTGGGTCAGAATCGGGCGTTTTTGCATAGAGGACTTCGATTTAGTGGCTAATTTGTGTATCTGCAAATGCTCCCTTTTTTGTATATTGCAAAGGGTATCGAAGCATTGTGTGGCAATGCTTATCCTACTTAATCTACATTGACAAGCAGCCTTAATGGTCTTTTTTTATGTGTTTGTTTGGCTATTCCTTGTGTCTATGGCCACTGACTGTACTTGATGACAAGCAACTGGTCATTACGATGTAAATTTGGGTCTAGTTTCTTTGTCTTATTTTTTCCTTTTACTCTGTACAGTAATCTGACGTTACAGTAGACTCAGTATTACAAAATCTGTAATGTGATGAGAGTTTTACAAAAAGACAAAGAGTGCAATGGAAAATAATGCCATTATGCTACCAAGTGGATGTGCATTAGCTTGCGTCTCACTTGTCTTTGGCATTAAAGGGGAATTCCACCAAAAACTGACTTGCATTTTTATTCTGGCTTTTCCAACAGAAGATTTTTGTTTTGTTTTTCACATGTTGTTTTCACAAATCATATCAGGTTAGAGTCGAGATTTCAAGATGAGAGGAAATACAATTCTGACACATCATTTTTAATAGTCTGATATAGTTAAAATTGTTATAAACTTCTTTTTTTTTTTGTTGATACATTTATATCAAGAGTGATCCATTTTGGAGAGGAAGGAGTGATACTCTCATTTTCTGAAAAGACCGATGTTGGATCACATGTTCTTCATCTTTAGAACACATAACTACATAAATGTCCGCTTTTTGTAATCAAACCAAGTCCATTTTGGTGGAATGGCCCTTTAATGTGAAGCCGCCAGCTCTTTCTCCTATCTGAAACCCTGAATCCCACCCACACACACCCACTCACAAACACCCGCGCTCTAGTATCTCCATACATTTACTTGACTGCCTTATGCGCACCAAGCAGAACCTTTATGACCGTTTGATTTCATCAACAAAGACAGATAATCACTTTTTCTTCTCTAATGTCAGTAAAGGGATCTGGGTCCACGGATTGAGCAGGAGTTGAGAGCAAAGGTTTTGGGTCAGTTGTCTCACGACTGGACGAGCAGATGCAGACATGACTACCTCTATGTGAGTCTTCATTGCTAACCACAGTGACCAAGATCCAGTCTGAGGCGTTTCTACCTGTGTACATACAAAGCCGCGTGTTGGCAGCAGGAACTTGGATTTGGACCAGCAATTCAGTACCGATTTGTTTTACCAAGCATCCTCCCGTTGTTTCTTTTTGGTTATACGCCTTTTACTAAGTATTATTTGGCAAATTAAAAAGAGGAAAAATACACTGATTTGTGTGCTTGGTTGTAAATGACAAACTTAATCAATGCCGCCCCATTGTAAGACAGTTATCCTGAAACCAACTAGTTGCAGAGTGCTACTTTGCAAATGAGTGAAAATGACCATGTTTGGTGATGTTCTGTATGTACATACATCTTTTTAACTGTAATAAACCGATAAATATTTACAAATTTATCATGTGTTGCGTGGATATATTTCACCGAAGTCGATTGAAACTAAGAACATTTTCAACCACAGGGTTTGTTTTGTTGAAGTTATCAGGTGCCTCATTTTTACATACTTCCTTAAAGAAAAGTTAATTCTCTTAAACACATCTTACTTATTTGGAAGCCCATTTCCACCTGTTAAAGAAAAAATTATCTAAAAGGTAAATAGAGAGATAAAAACCTACATTTATTAGACAAAAAGTCAGAATTAGGAGATTTAACAGTCATTGTTATGAGATAAAAAGTCGAAATGATGGTATTTTACAAAGATGGACACAACAGGGTAATTTCTTAAAGTACAAAGTTACTTTTTGATATTTAAAACAAGACACAGCTGGACAGCTAATATTAATGCTTTAAAAGAAACAACAATATGTTTATATTTGATGTAAAGGCTCTTTCAAAATCAAAGACTTTAACCAAGATTTGTCTTTTGGATTTGAGAAATTATTATCACATTTCCTGGTAAAATAAATAAATAAAAATTCTTTTTATAGATTAGACTTAACAGTCGCCTTGCTGTCCTCACATTTCCATTATTAACAAAAAACCCATAAAAAAATACAAAAAGAAACTTAGAAGGGGGAAAAGGTACAGTGAATACATTTATTCAAGTATAAATATAAGTATAAATGATTTTTCAGTTAACTTCACTTACAGGTTGCATCACATGTTCATCATTGCCAAAATCTTGCTGAAGTTGATCCAGTTAGTCACTGTTTACACTTTCAGTCATCCCCATCTTATTAATATCTGAATTTTAGTTTTGTTTGTAGTGCAACCTGCACAGTTTACATGAACTAACCCTAAAAAATCCATCTTCTTATCCAGGTGTCACCATTGACCGGTGTTGGACATGTTCTGTACCGCTGCTCTTGAAGGTTTGTTGTGATTAATTATTTTCTTGTACATTCACAAAATATCGTGCAGAGAACAAACTTGCAAATCCTCCTGAGAATCATATGTAGAAGCAAACAGATTGACCCTGTGCTGTCTTTTTGTATTTTACATCCATTGTATCATATAAATATACAACTTTTGTTGCCTTTCCAAGGTTTCAAGTGTCGTGTCATTCACTGTCATCCCTAAAATCTATTTTATTGTGGCGCTGAGGATGAGGTCAGGTGTTATTTTTCATACGTCACTTGTGCAACACAGAACATTTTAAATAAAGAAGAGCAGAAGGCCACAGTGAAATACATCTTTTTAGACGTGTGCTCTTATTGTCCTGAGCTGTCTGCTCCAGTGCAGCACCGCCCCCTGCTGGTGAATGAACGTCTGAATATTATTACAGGGTGAGGCCGCCTGTGTTTCTCTAATACTGACCGCTCTGCTGTCAAGTCAAGTCTGATGATGATGATGATGATGATGATACTTCTAACATCACCATGTTATAGTCGCTTCTGTCAGGCAGGTGAACATGTGCTCTGGTTTTCATTATGAGGACTTGTGGATCATCTCTCCTGTTCGCCCTCTGCCCTCATCGCCAAATGGGCTCTTACCCGTGAAAACAAATGTAGGCGAGTGAATAAAGGAAACCCTGAGCGCACAAATAAAGGCGTTATATTAAACCCAGCTCCCCACCCTCTGAGCTGTCATCACCTCTGTGGACATCATGCTCGTGCTCCTGAAACGAGGCTCTTGCAGGAGACGACAGGTGTCACTGTATCCTTGCGCTTCGTCTGCACCCTCATGCATCAACAAGACTGCTGTTTACCCCCAAACATATCCGTTTTTCAGGCTTTGCAGGCTGATATGAGTCGTGTGTGTGTGTGTGTGTGTGTGTGTCTCACAGGTGGGCGCTCTGAATATTCACGCGCCTCCGAGTTAAAAGCCCAGCTCTCACACACACCTTGTGGTTTCTGAGCACTGATGGTAATCATCATCATCATCGTCATCATCATCATCATCATCATCAGGCAAATGAATATAAAGTAACGCATTAGTCGGGACTCTCTGCACAGTGTAAAGTGTAAAGTTAGGACAGGTACAGACTTGGAGAGTCCACATCTTGTAGGGGAGAACAGGGTCAGTTGACACGCCCCCCGTTCCCTGCAGGGACAGGTGTGAGTGACGTCACTCAGCACAGTCATGCTCAGGTGTGTGTCTTGCTCACACAACCACTGGAACTCATTTTACATAGAAAACGATCTGTTTCGCTAACAGTGGCGGATGTTTGAGGGGCCGGGGCCAAAAAGATAGAGAGGGCTCTGCATGTATACGGGGAGGCACCAGCCTGCAGGGAGCCGTGGTGTATTTATAGTGAAGAGAGAGCACTTGACCAGTCCACTGGAAGGACCCCCACAAGGGCACTTCAAGGGAATCATCTTGGAAATTATTTGGAATTGAAAGATTTAATATGTAACATTTCCACATTTAAGAATGTCTCAACAAGGCCAAGAGTCAGAGAGTGAGGAAGGAAGACGACAAATGAGACTAAATGTAACTTGATTGAACTTGAACTTGAAATTGTTACCTCGTCTGTGAACATTTCTGTCACGTCACATAGATTTTCTACGCAGGTGGTTTTTAAACGACGAAAACAACATCTCCCATGATCCCACGCTACGTTCTCTTTTGTTTTGTTTTGATTTAGAGGCCTTTAATGGCAGAAATTACATCATGTGCATTTAAATAGCAGGTTATCAAATTGAAGTAGAAACTGGCTTCAACAACATCTAACAAAAGTGTTTTTTACTCTTTATTATATTTTTATTATTATAATCAATTGGATAGCAGCTGCATACTTACAGCATAACAGATTAAATATTAAACCTAAATTAAATAAAAACATGAAAGAAAATGTAACATCAAAGACACATAATCACGCCTACAGACAAAAAAACATATAAAGTAAACACGGATACTCTCAGCTTATAAACATGTAAAAGAGTCAGCATCATGACAAAACTAGAGAGCACTTTGATCCCGTGCTCCCACAGTGAGTCATGTACCAAATGTGACCATGCCCAGCACAGACTGATGACGAGGAGGAGGAGGAGGAGGAGGAGGAGGAGGAGGAGGAGTGTACGCCGTGTCCCCACAGTTCCTCCAAACAGCTCCCTGAGTGATCCTAAGTCTACCAGAACACCAGCAGTGCATCCGATTGTGTATATGAGAGATACAGTGTTGGTTAAAAAGTTCCAGTAAAACTATGGGAATTTTAGAAAATGATTAAATCTGAAGAAATGTCTCTCTTTTTTGTTAATTTGCTGACAAAATAACCATCAGTGTCCTCTATCCATAAAAACAGGGAAATAAATGAGGACATTGGCTTCGTGGCTGTGATAAAACTGAGCCTGCTCACAACATAAGATCGTGTAATTGCTCAAAATTTCAGACGCTTCTAGCAACACTTACCAACAGAGATGAAGAGCTAAACTTCATAAAAGTGTTTAATCAAACATAATCCACTTATCAACTTATAACTTGTTTTAAAGGGTCAACATACAAACAGTAACTGTTGCATGTCCACCATCGCCAACCACACCTTACTCACGTGCAGAAAGTCAACAAGATGGAGCTTGTTTTTCGGGTGCATGACGTACATTTGACAGCTACATACACAATGTGATCTGGTTAAACAGCACTGTCCAAATGACTGTCGGGTCAAATATTTGCATTGTCTCAAATGTGATTTCAACAAATACACATCAGGTTCTTCAGCTGTTTGCAGAGAAGACACGTGTTGCTTTGTTAAAATGAGTTTATATGATCAAAATGATATGGTGTTTTTATAGTTATCCTCAAGGACACAAACTCCGCCGTGCTTTAGAAAATGGCTGTATAAACTTGCCTTGGTTATGCACAGGGAGAAAATGATTGAATAATTCAGAATGTCAAAATAAATGGGAGGAATCTGACATCTGGACTTAATGTGACTGCATTTGTATTCATACATTGATCAGGTCAAGCCTGATGGTTGCATTAAACAGTCACATATGGATGACATGCACTGCTATGAGCTTTCATGTCCTTGACACGTGGTTGAGATGAACTCCTTCATTGTGTTCCTCCTCCAGGATGTGCCTGTTTGTGTGTGCGAGGGCATGTGAGTGTGTGTTCCAGTTGGGTTTGGGATATTGATTTACAAGTGGTTTAAACGTTGCTATCAAAATATGTCAATAGAAATTAATATAAAAAAAAGCTCCTCAGTAATCCTCTCCCTGCTCATTAAACTCGTACTGTTTGTACAGTTTAAAGACCACAAGTTGACATAATACACTGAGAGGGATTGAGCTTTAAGACTCTCAAACAAGAGGTGACATATTTTAGCACAGTGAGGATGGATAACAGTCTGCCACTGCTCCCCTGTCATATCTGTAAACACTGAAACACCCCGTCAGACGTTTCCTTCGTGCAAACCTTCACCAAACAGGTCTGTGAATCACTCTGCTCCTGACAAAGTATGTGGACTCCCACATGAAGTGAAAAAGGTGGCTAAATAAATTGAGTTTGGACGAAGTCATAAAACCTCTGTGTCGAGATCCACGTGGTGTGGCTCTGGATGCTGCTAAGCAACGGAGTCTAGCAGCTGCACTGCAAAAAATGTCCTAAATATTAGGCCCAGTTTAAATCTTTTTTTTTAGTCTGTGAAGGTGAGCTTTTTGGTTTTCAGCTCAGCGTCAGGACTTCTCTCGTCTAAAAGAGCACATTAAGTGACACTAAACCTTCATCTTGTGCACATGTTTTTATTTTTAACCATGTTTTTGTGGGAAAAAGAAGGGAGGGTGAAGATATAAAGACATTACCTGTCTGAGGACCAGGGCCGGATTAAATAGATAAGATTACACTAGGCCAACTGTATTTGTTTGTTGGGGAGGCCCCCTACACACGTTTTAATATTAGGTAAAGAAACATATTGACTTAACTGCTACATGATTATTATTATGCTCATATATTTATTGTAGCTCATCTATTTATATTTCAGTATTCAATTGGTTAGGTATGTATCCATATAGGAACATTATAGCGCTATATTATAAATTTTATGTAAACATTTTTTATCTTAAAATGTGTATTTTGATTTTTAAAAGGAAAACGTACATGCACCTAAAATGCCTGTGCCTAGATCCAACCCAGCTGACGACGGCCCCAACATGTTTGGACTATTTGATTTTAATTACAACTGTAGTTAACTTACAAATGAACCTCCTCGTTAACTTAAATGGTCCCAAACTTTACTCTCTTAACCGTCCTGTGCCTTTGATTGATTTGTTTTCTCTATCGCACTTTTATTTCTCTTATTTAATTTGGAGCATCTTTTTGCCACGCTGTAGCTGTAATTCAATTTTCATCGATTTATATTCTACTTTGACTTCATTTTCCCTTTTCTATCATGTTTTTAACTTCATTTCTTCACTTTGTGTGAATTGCCTCTGTGTTTAAAAGGCACTGTATGAATAAACTTGCCGTCATCATCTGTTTAATGGGGCGCTCTGTAGTTTTAAAGGAAGAAAATTTAAACTCAGAATTGTAATATTAATATTTAATACTAATAACATTTTTAAAATATTAATGAGGTAATAATACAACCTGAGAAATATTTATTTTCTACAGAAGTGAATAAACAAGCTGTGTTTCAGAGGAAAATAAAGTCCCCAGAACGCTGTTTGAAGCTAGAAAGGTGGCAGGGTCCGCCAAATATAAAGTAAAACACTGCGAAGTTGTGTTTGTTTATTCACAAAAACAAGAAGAGTTTGTTTATTTAGTTTGTTTCGGCATAAAAAAAACCTACATAGTGCACCTTTAACTCTCCTTTTATTAGTCATTCACGTGGCTGTATCCATTTTGTGTTATTATACCAACTCACAACTTGACTTTGTTACTAAGTCATGTCAGTGTGTTAAACGCACACAGCACTGACACGTCTCCTGACTGAACATCATATCATGTCCAACACCTTCACCTGCATGTATGAACTGTTTCCTGTCATTCCTCCGCTCTGCTCCGAGCCTCCATCTGATGTAATGGTCTGTGTTGTCACATGTCCTCCGGTGTTGACACTCCGTGGACGCACAGTGACCCCGTGAGCGCGCGGTGACACTTTTTGCAGCGTGCGGGCTATAAAGAGAGGGAGTGGCGCTCCGGTCCACACTGAGGAGAGAGACTCCACACGCAGACAGCAGCACGGCAGCGCCCGGGATAACATGATTAGCGCTCTATTAGGTCCGCTACTGAGCACCGCTAGACGCAGCACAGGGATCATTGTGTGTGGCGAGAGAGGAGACACAGAGGGAGCACTTCATCCGCCTCATGGATCTTCTTTGCTGCCTATTGATCTGCTTAAAGAAGTTACCCGCTGACTGTTTCCTTTTTAACGCCCGTGCGTCTCTGGCACTGGAGAGGTTGTGTCAGCGCGCTGCCTCTCAGGTAAGATTATTTCGCACTTTTTCGTGCCCTTTTTCTCACTCTTATTCAAGGGAAAGAGCTGATGTCATTCTTAAGCTTATTATGATAGTAGTTTTTTTTGTCATAGTGGATTGAGACATGTAAAAAGCATCTGATTTGTCCTCTTGTTGCCTCATTTTCAGATGAACTGACATACAAAAAAAAAAAAAAAGAGCTTTTCACCATGAGAGAGAAAAATCCTCAGAGGAGTGATACTTCTTTTCTCCGTCCTGCTGTGAGCTACTAGCTCTGTCCCTCCTGGTGATGATTTTTGTTAACCTCAGGTGAACTCACGCAGGCAGTGGGCCGATCTGCCCTGATGGGGTCCGACAATGACACCAACCAGACTCTTCCAGGTGTGGCCCCGTACAGCCTCCAGATCTCGCTGCCGCTCACCGTGCTGGTGGCCATCATGATCCTGCTCACAGTGTTCGGCAACGTGCTGGTGGTCATAGCTGTGTTCACGAGCCGGGCCCTGAGGGCTCCGCAGAACTTGTTCTTGGTGTCTCTGGCGTCGGCGGACATTTTGGTGGCCACCCTCGTGATGCCGTTCTCCTTGGCCAACGAGCTCATGGGATACTGGTACTTTGGCGAGGTGTGGTGCGAGATATATCTGGCGCTCGATGTGCTTTTCTGCACCGCCTCCATTGCTCACCTCTGTGCCATCAGCTTGGACCGCTACTGGTCCATCACGCAGGCCATCGAGTACAACCTGAAGAGGACGCCACGACGCATCAAGTGCATCATCTTCATTGTGTGGGTCATCGCAGCGGTTATCTCCTTCCCACCTCTGATCACCATGGAGAAAGAAAACAGCAAGGAGGAACCTGTGTGTAAGATCAATAATGACAAGTGGTACGTCATCTCCTCCTGCATCGGCTCCTTCTTCCTCCCCTGCGTCATCATGGTCCTAGTCTACGTTCGGATCTACCAGATCGCCAAAAAGAGGACGCGGGCGCCACCGGGAGACAGGAAGCGGAAGGAGATGCAGAAGACGGCCACCAACGCCGCTGCCAACACGAAGCAGAATGGCGTGGCCGCGGGCGACGCTGAGGACCGCCTCTGCCACGAGAAGCTGAACGGCGAGCGGGACATCGAGCTGAAGGAGGGAGTGGGAGGAGAAGGTGGAGCGGATGAGGAGAAGGGTGAGGAGAACGGGGTGGACCTGGAGGAGTCGTCCTCCTCCGACCACAAGGTAACCAACCCCTGCTCGATCAAAAAGAAGGTGTCCAAGGGCAAAACCAAACTGAGCCAAATCAAACCGGGGGACAATGACGTCCAAAAGAGGGTGCCGAGCACCAAGGGCAGCCGCTGGAAGGGCCGACAGAACCGGGAGAAACGCTTCACCTTCGTCCTGGCTGTGGTCATTGGAGTGTTTGTCATCTGCTGGTTTCCCTTTTTCTTTACGTACATGCTGATGACGCTGTGCGAGTCCTGCGCGGTGCCCGACACCCTCTTCAAGTTCTTCTTCTGGTTCGGCTATTGCAACAGCGCACTGAACCCCATCATTTACACCATCTTCAACAACGACTTCAGGAGGTCGTTCAAAAAGATACTGTGCAGGAGGGACACTAGAAGATATGTATGATGGACTCCATCTTTGTGTAGATGCTTTTTTTTTTTTACTTTATTGTACATAAATGATATATTATAAGTACATCATTGATCATAGTGCATGGGTCACTGGCTTGTGAACGCTCTCTGTGTAACTGCCTGGAAATACTCTGCCAGGATGAGCTTTACGTGCTGAAACATCCACCATTCGATCACACAGAGGGAGGTCTAAGCAGAACGCCGCAGCGGAGCCATGGTTATATCGTAAATGTTTTTTTTATTTTTATAAAAGAAACGGTGAAGTCGTGACATGTGTTGTACTTTACGACAATATGTTGTACAGAATGACCTGTCTGTATATTTGTCTTTATTTTTGTTGTCATGGATACAATGTTGTGCCATTTTGTACAATGTAATTACGACATTGGTCAGGTTGATGATGATGGTGGTGATGATGACAAAGATGACAAGATGCTGGCTCTTTAAAGAATAAAACCCATTTCCTGAACTGGTCTCAAGGCTCTGGAACAAGTGGAAGCATCGTGCTGGTGACGTGATCTCATTTTGTGTGTTGACACATGCATGTTCACACTCTGACATAACAAAAGGGGAACAGGGTTAAAGGCAGCAGTCTGAATTTGCTCTCGCCTGATGTTAAGAGAGAGTTCCCACAACGATGACCCGCTTTACCTCTGATCTGTGTGAGGGTGGGACCAGGAGGGTAAACCCACATATCCTCTTGTGTCGGCTCTTCAGCTGCACTCCAACAGAAAGGTACAAATCCTCCGTTCTGTTGAATCTGACCTTTGCAAGAGATTAACAAGCAGCTCAACTCTTAATGAGCCTGACTGGAATATGTGTAAATGTGCTTTGGTCCTTGGATTAATCGTCTTTGTGATTAGACGGAGGTCTTTTGTCTAAGATGTCAGATACCGAAAATTAAATTCCTCCAAGTGTGTGTTTGCTCAGGCTTCAGATCTCAGAGTCAGTCTATGAATCAGCTTGTGGATGATGAATACAGATGTAATGCGAGGCAGGGGAAGTGGAGAAGTAACGGTTCGTTTGCCGTCTTGTGTTACCACGGTACGCTTCATTAAGTAAAGACATGGAGCCTGTCAAACCAGAACCTGATTGACTGGTCTCGCTCTCTCACTTTACTCTGGGTGCATGTGTGAATAAAACAAAAGAGTGATTATCATCTGTGCGGTGAATACCAAGAATATAGCTTTCCCCAGTGTGGTGGGGGGAGTGTGTGTAAGTAAATGCACGCCTTTTGACAGTCAGGAAGGCGCTCGCACAGCACCATCCTCAGAAAGCTAAATGATTCTTCTGGGAGTTTCTCTGTCGGTATATCCAGCACCTAGGCTAGTGTGTGTGTGTGTGTGTGTGTGTGCATGCTCGTATTCAGCTGGAGTGTTTCCCTGCACGTTTACAAAATGCATGAGTCTGTGAGAAAGACAGTGTGTGTGTGTTTGTGTGTGTGTGTGTGAGAATGTGCAGCACATGGAAACACATGGGGTGAGCTCCCACCGGAGTTTAAAGTCATGATGACGCTCCAGATTTTGTGGGATATTTGCAGATTACTGAAGAGATAACCCAAACATTTGGAAATCCTCATTCAGAAAAAAAGAGACCCTCTCCGAAAGTTAAGGGGAATTCATTTAGGAGAAACGGCCTTTAAATCTCTTCTGACACTGACAAAATATGTCATAATGTCATACTCACATGCCCTTATTTACAGTGTGCTGGTCGCTGTAATCTTGCTTCCTTTTCATTCTTCAAGTGAAAAGATCTCTTCAGTGTTTCACTGTAATGTAAGAGATGAGGATACAAAACTGTCTGTCCTCGACCTGTTCAAAAATACATACTCAAAGCAACTTTTTAACCTTCAGACATCAGCTTCAAATCATTTTGATGGCACAGTGTCTTGTAATAGGGTGAATGATGTCTCTGTCTCAGCCACTCTGCCCCCCTAACACTTGTTTCTGCACTATGTAACTTCAGTGAGAGGGGAGGATCACAGCGTGACACACAGTAGTTATCACCTACATTACGTCTGACAAATTGTTAAACATCTGCGATTTGTGTTTTACTACAGTGGTGTTGCACTCAGAAACTGTGGAGGGCACCAAATTGCACAAAATGCCAATTTCCAGGTAATGTTGCTTTCAAGCAAAACTACTTTTGAAAGGAAAAATAACACATTCTTCTTCTTACAAATCAAAAGTTTGATACATAAGCAATAAAATGCACCCCTCCTTAATTAACTGACTCAAGGGATTTTCCAATACAGCCTGACTTGGTCTGATATGACCAGTAGCTAAAGCTAAAACTTCAAAACTTGTTGCTTTGCTTTACCACCAGTGACCCTTGATCAGCAAGACTTTCTTAAATGAATAAAGCTTTTTTAGGCTTCTTGCTGTCCGACCCCAGAATAAATGTTAAGTATACGTACGTTTCTGCAAAACCACAGATGACAGAAGTTAAAACTTAATGTTTTTAATGTTTTCACATCTGTTTAGGTTGAATTTTCTCTCTTGTCACAATGCTGTCCTTGTGTGGGTTTAGGCACAAAACCACTTGGTCATGGTTAGGAAAACATCAGGGTTTGGCTTGAAATACCTCTTTTTGTCGCCACAAAAACGGCTGGAAATGTCTGTGGCTCTCCTTAAAAATATCCAGTGGTGTGTCTTGAACTGCGATGGGAGATTTGGCAGCCTTGTCGGCTGTAATAACGCCACCGTCATCCCGTCCACCTCTGATGTGAAACGTGGCAATAAGCATATAATGTGTACGTGATATGCCACGTGTGGTACAAACGGCAACCTTATATGTATCTGTGGTTTGCAGAAACGTGAACGGGGGAATTCCACACTGAAAGAACAGTAACTTTGGAAGGTAACTCAGACTTTTGAAGACTCATTTTAATTCTGAATGCATTTTTGCACAGAATGAGGACTGTGGGTTTTGCTCCCCTTCACTATTCACATGTTCCACATCTGCTTGGACACTTGAAAACGTGTGAACATGTCCTTTAACACTGCGCAGCAGCACAGGGGGGTCAGTGGACATTCAGTGATAAATATGTGTATGTTTGTCTTGTCCTGCCCTCCTTTCCCTCCCTGCCTGCTTCTCTTTACCTCACACATCAACAAGCAGCAGTGATATCATTAAGCGGATGTGCTTGCTGACAGCCTATTGGAAGAAGCCAGCTGTTGAAGTCAGCAGACCCCTCTCTCCACACACACACACACACACACACGCACACACACACACACACACACACACACACACACTTTCAAAGACACACACAGACACTTAGCCTCTGGGAAATCGGGGCATGGATCATCAGGTTAGAGTGCACATCCGTCTCCAAAAGGCTAAGCATGGCGGCTAAGTGCAGCTACCATTCAAAGAGACAGGGACAGAATGTCAGCAGGCACAAAAATCACACAGGACAAACAATCATTTGCAGTAGGAGGATTTGTTTGAAGTTGCATCTGACTTAGCTGTATTCTCATTCGAGGTGACAGTCTGTGTTTGTTTCTGTGTGTGTGTGTGAGGTGTAGTTTTATTGGAGGAGGGGCTTGTAGGTGGCCGGGGTGAAAAGGTCGCGATGACGATGAATGCTGACTGAAGCACCCACATGCTACATCTTTTTTTTCCCCCCCAGTGTGACACCCGCCCATTCGAGGTGGGAGCTGCGGTATACTTGATTATTCCGTGTTACCGATGACTCACTGTTTTTGCCGCTTACTTTTGTTTGCCTGTCCTTAATGCAGCAATCTGACAGGAGTTCTGTATTTATCATCTAAATGATACTTTGCACCACCAAGAACAGTTTATTGGAGCAGGATCATATTTTCAACAGCTGGCTCATAGCTGGCTGTCAGCTCCTCTACGAGGGGGGACAGAGGTGTCATTTAAAATAGAGTCTCATTAACGGCCGGCTGATTAGCTGTCAGGCCTCTGGGTCTGAATGGAGACACAAAACAAAGCTGGGCAGCGGATATTTCCCTGGAAAATAATTTGCCCAGACAAATCTATTTTCCAGGAGCTCATTATGATCGAGAGCAATCAGTTCCCATCGTCCCAGAGACCACACAGCATCGTGCGACGTGATTATTAGACCTGCGAGGTAATTCGGTCAGACTGGAGAACGGAGACGGCACGAGGTTTGACGTTTCCTTGCATAAAGAAAAACATTTGAAAGGATGGAACAGCAGGGGATCCATTTTCTAAAAGGCCAAATTTAAACCTAACGCTTGTTTTATTTTCATGCGGATCAAGAACAGTTTTAGTGACATTAACATCAAACAGCACTTTGAAGAATGTAGGATTGCAACTCATGATTTATTTTTGATTAACTGATTCATTATTTGGTCTGTACAACATCATAAAATGATGAAAAGGCCAATTAAAAATGTTCAAAGCTGAAGATGTCTTTAAATCGCTTGTTTATGTCCGATCAATCAGCCAAAACACATAAATGTTTCATTTAAAGTTATTTTGAAAATGAGAAAAATGATCAATTCTGACATTTGAGGAGCAGGAATGTTGATGTTAATCTTGCAAATACAATTGAAGTGATAATGTAATAAAATGTAGTAATGTATTCCAACCACAAATAAAAGGAAGGATCTAAAGTCAGAGGGAAGATGGACGTGTTGTTCTACGATGCAGATCAATAAAGCTGTTAAAGTCTATTGTTGGTGAGAAATGTACTCTAAGTTACCTGATTAAATTGGTCTGTATGTTATGAAAAACATATTTATATAAAGGTGTAGAATGCACAATACAGTTAAAAGTAGAGTACATATACACACATACATGGACACATACATCCATTCAGTATCCATATCCGTATTGATACACCAGTACTAGCTGTGTTTTAATGCCCCAACACCTCCTGAAGTAAATTAACTTAGATGTAACTGTTTTTTAACACACAGAAAGCCCTTTTATATTTATCTTTTATTAAAATCTTAATTCTATCCCATCAATTTCCCCCATGGTATCCAACATAGTTTATAATATTGATATTTTTCAAGGTATTGTATTGAAGTTAGAAATTCCAGTATCGTGACAACACTAGTATGTACATACACATGTACACCTACACATTGTTACACATCACATTTGTTAACTATTGCTTGGCAACATGTGATAGTGTCAAGAAATACGGTGGTAGACGGCGAGCTGCAACTTTATTTCTTCATTCAATGCTGCAATAACATTACAGCACCTCTGCTGCACCAATGACAAACCTTGGGTTTTGGCAACTGCAGTGATCTACTCACCGAACATCTGCATCCATCTATTGCTGACAGATCCGTAACGGTTACAGCAGCATCGTATCCAGGAGCTGTGACTGGAGCAGTCGGGTTCAAGGAGCCTGAAGGTCCCAATCCTGGGGCCGTGACTGGAGCAGCCTGTTTTGGTTTAAAAATGCTGGAGGGCAGAGGAGCATCCTCGAAAGCTGCCGTCTGAGTTTTCCCAAGACTTTCTTGATGCGTGGCCTCCTAAAAAAACGTGTTCAGAGAGTTTTGTTTTGATATCTTGCCATTTTTTTTACTACATCTCTAAGCCTGTGCTGGCCTTATGCTGTGTTCAGACCAAACAAGACGCAAATTATTTGCACAACTAGATTACATACAAAGTCAATGATAAGACACAAATTTGTGCTGTGTCGGGGTGGACGTTCACTCTGATGTAATGATCATCATGTCGCTGATGTCCGGACATACGTGAGCAACAAAGGAGGAGACACCCAAAGCTGTACAATAACACATCTACTCCAGACACCAAGACAGGACAAGTAAGGAGCTGCCGTGGAGGGAAGTGAGCTAGAAAGTAAGACTACCTGGTATGTTTTGACGATACGTGTCAGCACGGCACAGCATAGCTCTTATCTATCCAAACTCCATTCAGGGAACAAGCATTTTAAAAGTTGGTTGCTTGTCAACCGGGGCAACAGACCTGATGAAGCATAGATTCAAGCTTTTTGAATCCTTCTGATCCATTTATTGCGGTCAGTTCACAGAGAAATCTCTTCATACCGATGTGGATCGAGGTTAGTTTTATTTGCGTTTGGTCTGAATTCGGCATTGATGATCTGCCAATTGAATAACGTGATGGCGGCCACGCCACACTCAATTGAACTTTCATTAGAAGTCTGGTCTTAATTTTTCCAATAATTTCAATTTTAGAAGTGTGAGAAATTATATAAAGACCCTTTCGAAAAATTACTGCTAATTCATACCTCTTGATGTTTCTGCTGGGTGTGCCAGCTTTAAGTTCAAAGCACAGGCAGACCCAGGTACACACATGGGAAACTATTTTATCTGAAAAATACATGGTTTTCGTTGGACAGCTATGATAATGCATTCTAGTACATAACATCATAACATCAAATCAACGGAAAACATTTTAATGAAATTTTAAAAACAGCTCTTGAATCATTTTCTCTCTCTTTCTTATTGTTTAGCTGAACGTATACTGACCCCAGCAGAGCCTCCTGGTAAAGAGCCAATCACCCTGATGGACACACAATACACACCGTCACACATCAATCACCAGTCCAGTACCGTCACACATCCGAGTGGTGTTCTGGCACAATGCTGGTTAAAGTAGAGTATTTTGTTAGAGTGTTTAAACGAGGTGGAAGATTAAATAAACAACGGACACATTTCTCGGCCTGAGCTGGCTGTAATTATCGCAGATAAAAGCAACAAAGAGCTGAGCGCTCTCGCTCTCTCTCTCGCGCCATTATTCAGACTCTTTGTGCTGGAACTCCTCGACTCTCCACGAGTGACGGACAGCACAGAAGAATATCTGTTCGGTGACACGGGGACAGCAGAGCGGGTGTGAAGCAGAGAGGGCAGTTGAAGTGGGCTGCTGTAGTGTCTGTAATGACTGTCTAGTGTGTGCTGATGGACAGGCCGGTGGGCGTTTGAAAAAGATTATACCTGAGCACTCTGCTGTTTCATCGCTGCAGCTCTTAATGACGCTGACTTAATGAAAGCAGCTGGTTGGTGAATAGCAGCTTGTTGTGTTTGTCATGAATTTGTTTGCGTGAGTGTGCTTTAAAGAGACAGGGAGAGAAAAATAATCTGTTTATGATGTTTATCTTTGAACATTGGTTTATAGTTTATTTCTTGAATGCCAAGTGAGCAGTTTCAATTTGAGTAAAAGTCTACAGCTGCTCAGAGAGCGTTTCTGTGAATCAATCATTGATCAAGAGATCATTAAAGGAATGTGTGTAAACCGTTTTCATTTGTTTTAAAGCTTTTTGCGACAAAACAGAAGTCACAACTGCAGTTTGTTGCACTTTTGAAGTGTTTGTTTTTTGTTTCTTCAAACAGAGAACCTGATGTGGAGTACAAGCAGCAACCCTCAGGGCTGAAAAACGAAGCCAATGCTGAAGTGCCAACACCGCATTTCTTAAAATTACCTCTTGAGATTGGATCTAAAAGCAATTCGATCCCTAAACAGCCCATACCTGCCAACAGTCACAATTTTCGCATGAGTCTCCGACCCTTTCACCTGCTGTGCTCCTGATTGGTTTGGATTTCATAGTGATAAGAATCAAATGGGTGTTTGTCAGTCTCTGTGTGGGATATGCTAGTACCTGGCAACTCAACCCAGAGATCAACGCACATACGAAACGAAACAGATCCCAAGATATACGCTTCCAAGTTTGACTCCACAATTTTGGGCCTTTTTAGACAGCAGTGACAGGAAACAGGATGACATGCAGCAAAGGGCCACAGGTTGGATTTGAACCCAGGGCCACTGTGGTGAGGACTCACTTAACATGAGGCACACAATCTTCTAACAACCGAGCTCTCGGGGTACCGCAACCTATACTGGCATTTGCCTCCTGTCTCACTTGCTCGTCCTCCTGCCTCCACTGTATAGACTATAGTCCTGCATCATTTTGTCCTTCCTCTGCTTCTTCACACACACACACACACACACACACACACACACACACACACACACACACACACACACACACACACACACTCTATCACAGTGTTTGTACTTGAAGGTGTTTAAGTTTAGATGTTGACTATTCTACTATTCTTAGCTTTTTTGTACATTTTGTATTTTTTTAAATCTATTTTACTGTAAACTGATAATTTAAAGGGACAATGTGTAAGAATTTAGGTTGAAAACATAAAAAAAATTAAGTAAATAGTCAACAGAATGTGAATAAATAGCAGTTTTGACAATATGATGTCTATGTATTGTGTTGCAGAGATTTCTACTGAAGTTAGCATGCTGACCAGTTAGCCCGGACCGTCCCGGTCCAAAGCTCCTGTGCTAGTGGTGTAAACACTCCCCTTATCCCTGAGCTCCCAGTCCAAACTGCAAGCTGCATTGCTAACTGAGCTAACTAGCTAAGGGCAGCTACAGTTAGCAGCAGTTAGTGGTTACGGTGGTGATATGTTTCCCCCTTCCCCAGGGTTATATGGAGGTGGTGGGGGAAGGGGTGGGCTTTATATAACTCACTAAATTGAATTAGATTCAGGCTCAAATCTATGCATATTTAAGGACGTGGGCGCACTGAGTTACAGCTAGCCGCTGGCTAGTTGTCAACAACCAGGCTTTAGTTAACCCGCCTCTGCTCCACCACGCTCCACCTCTTTGTGGATCAGCTGGGAGTTAACTGGAGTCAGGCGCTGCCAAGATGGCAACAGCCGGAGCCACCCACACTGAGCTTCACAGTGGCTCTTCAGAAACATGTGGTTGACATCATGGAGATCACTCCATGTTTTATACAGTCTAGGGTGAAAAGGCAACATTGAAATGCATAATTTCCTATGGAGCACTGCAACTTGAGGCCATAGTATGCTATTTTCAAGGGTTAACGCCCTCTTGCATCCTGCCTCATACATTAGTTGATCTAAAGGGTGGGCAACTCAAATATGTGAACATCAGTTCCCAGAAACCCTGTGAGGTGTTTTCAGTAAACTGCACACATTACACAACCTGACTGTACTGTGGTGTTTCATAGCAAACATTCAACCTGCTAAAGATCTCTTAGCTGACTCACTGAAGTGAAGATTATGCTTCATTCATATCTTCTTTGTTGTGACCAGAGACGTGTCTATAAACAACACCAACGTTTGATTTTGATAAACAGGAAGAAGTGTTGGAATCTTTGTTTTTGTTGCCGCCATTTGAAACCCATTGAAAGATGATGACAAGCCTAAAGTTGGCCTAAACCAACTCCTTTGAGCTAGAGCTGTGCAGTCACTGTATTAGCCAAGGTTATTTTCCCTTGTCCATAGAATGACCAGTAATTCTGTCCTCTACACCAACCAAAACTCTCTATCCTGACAAATCCTGGGACTGTCTGCAAACTACAAGTCTATGTCATGTCCACCCCATCACCCCCTGGTTGGACATGTAAGTACAGCAGTCAGCTGTCAGCAGTGTGGACAGTGTGTAGTATGACTGACGTAAGTAATAACGCCTCTACTACGTGGAAGCTGGTAGTTTGTGTGTTGATCGATGTTATAGTGTTTGTGACATTTTTCGACACTCCACTGCCTCTGCTGCATCCCTGCTAGGCTAAGCTGGCAGTAGCTACAAACAGCTCTGAACCACAGTTGCTGTCAGTGAAGGTGGAGACTTGGGGATGTGCATTTTTCTATGTGGGGACAGGATAAAATGGGATTGTTAGATAGCCTTTAAATGTACTCTTTACCATTAAATATTCATGACTAAATAAGCCGTTAAAGATAAACTATATAGATAAAAATCACCCTTATGTGTCATTTAATAACACATAACTTTAAAACTAAGCAAATCAGAAATGTATATGTGTGAGAAGTGTGAAATGTAATCGACAGTGGCCTCCAAACATGAGCAAACAGCCCACCAAATGTCATCAGATCCTGATTCAGATGTTGTTAAATCCTAACCGGTGCATGTACCTGGTGATATCAGACTTTTCCAGCGGAACAATTCTTACTAAGTTTGTGCCTTTCACTTATAGTTAGAAAGTCATTAAGAAAAGGGTTTCAGGGTCTCTCGGATGTGGCCTGAAAAAACATACGAAACTTACCTTGTACAGCTGTAAAGGAGCATAAAAAACAGGAGTAGCTGAGCAAAAAAGTTGCCATAGCAACAATAGGAAGTGTTTTGTTCATTGTGAGCTGTTCGAGCAGACACCATAGATCTCAAGAGTGCAGTGAGGCCACTCAGTGATAACATTGTGGTATCTATCCTCAGCCAAAAAGTGAAATCAAGTCAAATCACACAATTGCATTGCATACAAGGGACACCACTGTCTGGCTCAACAAGTGCGGTCACATACAGAGAAAGTGTATTTTAAATGTCTGTGTTGAGTTTTCAGTGAATTTGTAGTTGCTAGATCTACCTTCTTGTTCTTACTGTCATTCTAACAGACAGCAGCCTCGCTGTTTCCTGCTCCGCTCTTCTGTATCTGGGATCTAAAATTGACTGACAACCTCCTAGTATGACATAGCATTATAAGTTATACATTTAATTACATTTTATAAGCACAAAAGTATTCACATCAGTGTCTGGTTAATATGAATTATTCACGACGTGGTGTTTAATATGCAGGTAAAACTTTTCAGTGGAACTAAAAGGGTGGCTAGAAGCCTGCAAATAACAGAAGAGAGCTGCATTATAGGTAATTATCAGCGGCATGAAAAATTGTAATGCGTGTCAGTGAGCATGAATCCAAATGGCGCAGAATATGATCTAATATGTGGGAGTTATCATGATATAGATCCCATTTGTTTCATGGGAGACGGGTGGATGAAAATGTTAGTGGAAATGCAATAATGACAGAGAAGGAAGAGACAGACAGAAGCAGGGAGAGAGAAAAAAGGTAGCAGGTAAACTCCCGGGATGATTTGATATTGTGAAAACAAACAGCTAATTGAGAGCAGAGCCAAAGGTTCACGAGCAGCAGGATGGTGTTATGTGTCTGAGACAGAGCGGGTGAAAGAGACGCCGAGAAACACAGGGAGAGAGAGCGAAGTGAGCACACGAGCCACTTTGGCGGGAACACAAAGTCCATCTCATCTATATGCTAAAGCCCTCGGCTCTATTTACATGACAAGACGTCGAAACGCCTACAAGCTCCGCCCCGCTAATTCTGTATATATCACAGCCGACCCAAACTGCGTTCTGACTGTCATCTTCTGATGCAGCAGTCCCCTTTTCTTCAAAGATGATGTGATTTTCCCCTCTTCCCATCGATGAGAATAATTCTATTTCGCCGAGACAAAAGCTCATCTTTCATATCAATGCTAGTGGTAAATTAGTCTGAGGCCCAGGCATGGAAAATGGACATGATAGCCCATATTTATGGCTGAATTGGGTTATGTGGCTGGCAAACACAAATGGAAGAAAAACCGCCGGCATCCTCTCTGGAACGTTCCCAGCAGCAGCAGCAGCGGCAGACATGCAGTGTGTACATTAAACAGTGGAGCGGCTGGGAGAATATGGGTTTGAAACCCCTGGGACATTGTGCACAATTGAAAAAGTCATTACAAAAACAGCTGCATGTAGCAATGTGTCAAAATAGAGCGCCGGCGAATCCGTGCTTTCTCACTTTCACCGACTGCCTTCATTCATTTCCTTCAGCGCAAAATTGGGGAGCCTCCTGTTGTGTTTTCTAGAATTCAACAATGTCCCGCAGCATGGCCTCTCCCGGAGAGCGCTTACCCACAAATTGAGTTTAATGCTCCCCTGAGAGCGTGCTTTTGTAAATATTTGAGCGCCGAAACATGAAACATAATTGCTCAAGAGAATTCAGGTGGGGGACAAATACTCCTTTGTTGGATCAAGGGGAAAGTGGCGGCTGCGGCTGGACTTTGCCACCATGTCGGCATTGTTCCTTCAAATAAAGTGATAACGCAGGCTTGTTACACCACATTAGACTGCATTACACTGTGTAAATAATAGGCTACTACTTGTGAGAGAGAGGATAAGGCCCAACAGTCCTTCTAAATAGTGCTGCTTTACAAAGAGAGAGCCCACTATTGCACAACAGTCTTAACGTCCTCAAACAGCAGCGTTCACACAGTCACATCTGAGAGGTTCTCCTCTGTGAAGCCTCTGCTCACAGATCTCTGCTCAGGTTGTGCTCAGCACAAACCCTTTTAAACTATGCCAATGAATTCATTGCATCCCTCCCCAACAAAGGTCAGACTCGAAATGGCTCTCTGAGAAAGTCTGTGGGGAGCCACATTATTTGCTCTCAGTTTCACAGGGCACTGTTAATCGATACAGCGCAACGTCTTGGTGTGTGTTTGTCCATCCATCCATACGTGTGTGTGTTAACTTGACGGTGTAGGAGTTACAGTAGACTACCACACATTTTAAACTTAGTAGTAAGAGAGAGATAAGATTTGCTGTCTGCTCCACGGTGCAGTATCTCCCCTTTAACCTCCCCTCCATCTGCCTCTTCCCTTAGCAATCCCATGAGGAAACTCCAAAATGCCCAGCATATATGTACATATATATACGTGCCAAAGTTCTGCTTTAAAATATTTCATTCTTTCATTCTTTAATTTATGGTGCCTTTCAGCGGGGGAGTTGGAGGTGGGCTGAAAAAGATATGCAAACGAGAAAAACGAGAAGGCAAGAGACGGCTACGCATGGGCAGCAGAGAGACGGCAGCGGGGAGAGGGCCTGGCTGTGAATACTGATGGGATAATCATTTGTGCTTCAATTGTGCATAAAAAAGCTAGTCAGCATTGGAGGAAAAAAAGCAAAAAAAAAGTGGGGGCCGAGCATCTGCCGCGGCCTCTCACTCTTTCCTCGTCACGTTTTTGGGGTCTTTGTTTGTTCCTGGGGGAGTAGCTCTGGCCGTGGGGGAGTTATCAGAAACAAATACAGACATCAATCTGCCAGAACGTGCTGGAGAAATAGCGACACACCAGAGGAGTACTCTCTGTTCTTGGTTGGGCATTATTCAAGAATTACGTGAAGTGATGCTCAAAATGCCTCCCATATTACGCATACATGGGAAACAGTTCACAACCCTCGCTCCCGTTTCATAAAGCATGTCACAATCTGACTATAGGCCAGCCTTGAGAGGTCGATCAAGCCCAAGCTGATGTTTACATTCTGGCTATCAGTCATTCACGTTCATCATTAACATCTTGACAGCAAGAAAAATCTATTTCTTATGACTTAATGTCTCGATGAAAATGTGTTTCTATCAATAACTCTGCTGTCAAAATGGATTGTGACTGAGCAGGTGGCAGACAGTCCTGAACACTTAGCGCCCTGCTGAGTTATGATCATAGCTGAATCCTCCTGAGTGTGTGTGTGTGTGTGTGTGTGTGTGTGTGTGTGTGTGTGTGTGTGTGTACGCAGTGCCTCCCGCCTTCTCCATGGAGTCTGTCCAGGGTTCCACAGTAGTCAGTTCTCACAGGATTTCAACCGTCCTGTGGGAATTAAATGATAAACAGCTGAGCTTATTCTGGTCCTCTCCTCTCCTCTCCTCTCCTCTCCTCTCCTCTCCTCTTTTTGTCCTAGCTCCTCTCCTTTTTCTATTTCTTGTCTTTGATTCGTCTCCCCTCTTTCCCACCTCCTTACCTCTCTACTTATCTCACCTTCCTCCCTTGCTTTTACTCTCAGTTCCTTTATTCACCTTTCTCCTTTCCTTCCCTGCTTTTTTGTTTCCTCATCTTTTCTTTTGTCTCACTTTGTTTCCTCATCTCCTCTCTTTTACTTTTTCCTCTTCTTTTCTCCTTTCATTTGCTCCCCCTTTCCTCCCCCGAGACATTCCTTCTTTTTTCTCTTTTCATCTTATCTTCTGTCCTCCTCCCCTCTCTTTTGTCATTTCCTCTTAACTCCTTTTTTCTCTTTCCCCTTCTCTTCTCCTCTTTCCTTATTTCCTCTCCTCTTTTTCTTTCCTCCAATCACATTCCCTCTTTTTTTCTCTTTGGCTCTTCCCCTCTTCTTTCATCATTTCCCCCTTTCTCTCATCTCATCTCTTCTACACTTTCCTGCTTTCCATTCCTTTCATTTCCTCCTTTTCTTTCTTTTACTTTCCCTTTATTCCCTTTAACTTCCCCCTTCCCTTTCCTATATTTTCCTTCCCTTTCCTTTTGTTTCCCTTCCTTTCCTAATCTGCTCTCCTTTACTTTTTACTCCTTATTCTTTCCTTTCATTTACTTCTCCTATCCTCTTCTTCTCGTGTGTCCTCCTCTCCTCTCTCTTCTCATTTCCTCTTTCCTCCCCTTTCTCCGTTCTTATCCTCTTTCCATAGTCCCTCCCCATTTCTTTTTATTTCCTTTCTTTCATTTCTAATCTCCACATCTCTTCTACGCTTTCCTCCTTTCCTTTCCTTTCCTTTCCTTTCCTTTCCTTTCCTTTCCTTTCCTGTCATTACTCGCTCTCTTCATCCTCTCTCCCTCCTCCTCCTTTTCCTCCTCTTGCATCTGCTGACCTTTCCTCCCCAGCGACCGCTTGACTAAGTGGGAACTTGTAGCAAAAATATGAAAACAACAAGGCAGACACAAGGCAGAGGGATGTTACTGCTGCCTGCAGATAAGAGACAAACTGCCTGTGATTTGGCTGTGAGTTGGTCCCCATCACACACACACCCACCCACACACACACACACACACACACACACACACTGTACATACGGCAGCAGACACATAATCGCTGCTACGTTTCGGTGGACAGAAATTATAGTATTACCAGAGGGGGATTCAATTGCGGGGACCTCGTGCATAATTCCAGGGACCTCCCATAGGTGCTGCATCCGCACTCCCATTACACTGTTATTTTACTGGGACACGATGAACTTGCCATTCTGATGTGACGCTGGGGAGATGCAACACAAACAGGAACATTCACAAACAGTACAATTAATAGCCTGTTGCAGGGCTTCACCACAGTAAATCTGCTGCAGTGGAAAAATAATCGCAATGATGTTGACTCAGGCATCAGAACGGCTCGAAGACAAGGAAGGAGCAGAAAACTAATCTGTTTCTTGTGTTTTGGAGAAGACGTGACTAGAAAAAACAAGGGTAAAAAGTAAAAACAAGGTAGTTTTAGGAGGTGTGGAGGTCTCTTCTTTTGACACAGCCCGCGGCAATATTGGATTGGTGAGAGATTAAGGTGTTTACTCAGAGGATGTCTGTCCGTCATAGAACAAAGGTAATTGACTGAGCGAGTGTTGCTGAGCCCCAACACTGACAGTAACACAAATGTGTACTGTATGTGTGTGTGTGCATGTGTATGTGCGTGTGTTTGTGCTGTATCCTCGATACTGCGGGCTACTCTCAAGCCATCTCAAAAAACATCTTGCAAAAACTGTTGAAAAGTGGGTTTGGAAGTGAATTAATTCAAGTCAGAAGTGCAAGAGCACAGAATTAATATGGAGCCAAATCACAGCATCCCCCGAGGCCCATACTACGAAGAGAGTTCAACATACCCAGGATATATTTCTGTTATCTGCTTTCCCTGACCCTAACAACTGCGATCACGCGAAGCGGTCACAAGACGCTGGCTTTCAACTCAATAAGTCAACTCACGTTCTCCACATCTTTCCATGAGTGCGCTCACATAAAAGTGGAGGTGTCTGCAGCATCTGTCCAATCACAGGTCTACTGGCAGCAAAATGTCATGAACAAAGTAGAACATTAGACAACAAGAGGCTCAACGGGCTACGGTATAGATTTATAATATCACTGCTCCATCAATAGGGCTCAAGTAGATCCGACCATAATTACATTTTTGTCTTCCATTAAATTAGTATCTGCGTAGATATACTCCTGTCGTATGGCGTATGTATGATAATTTTAGTCTTAGCTTTAGTCTTGCCTTTTACCTGGCATAAACCTCTAGGTGGACGGTCATCTGCCTTGACGGGCTGGGTTGGACCTGGACAGACAGACTTACCTCATCGCGATCCATCCTGTGGTCTCTCTGTCACCCGTTTCCAAAACGAAGGTCTTTACAACAGCCGGTGCTGGTGTCATACCGCTTGTGTCAAAGGGGGCCGCTAGAATCAACCAAAACTAAAAGTTCCTCATAGTCACTTAAATTGCTTAAATTGTCTTCCAGCTTCAAACTTTCTTCATCCTGTATGTTTATGTGACACAAATGAATGAATCACAGTCTTCATCACTTCAGGAACAACATAAGTATCTCTAACACTCTGTGTTGCCCACATTCTACAGCAACAATATTTCCTGGTTCCTCAAGTCTGTAAAGCAGCTTTTGGCACGTTGTGTTGATGTTAATGTCAAACTAACTAACTGGAGGAGAACTCTGACTCAAGATCAAGTATTCACTGAGCTGGTGCAACAGACTGCTCTCTAATGTTGTACCGGCTGTCTATGGAGAGCAGCTTGAAGCTGACGGACAGGATCCCCACAGGGTTGTTCAGCGGCTGCAGCTCCACCTTTTAATCTATTGATGTGTGGAGGCTGCAGTCAGTGGCTGTCTTTTGCCTGGTAAACCAACTTCACAAAAAACACACAAGCGGAAGTTCACAGCTTGTACGACTATAATCCAGGGTGTGTACAGATGAACTTACCTGCTTCGCTGACTTCAGGTCCAGATCCTCTAATTTTGGCTGAGGAACTGAGGGAGGAGTGGGCGCCAAAGGCTCAATAGGCTCACCTGATTTGTAGCCGATTTAAGGCTACAGCCATTGGAGACCTTCTTGTCTGTTGAGAACAACATAGATGTCACTTAAAGTTTTGCTAATGTACTTTAAGAAGTTTTATTTAGAATAAAGCAACCCTTTTAAATGGACCTTTGAGAATTTGAGGCAACATCCATAGGTTCAAGCACAGAATTTTCATGTTGTATGACACTTAGGTTTTTAGAGAAAACACTTGTGTCCTCCTTGGTGGAGCCGGTCCAGGAGGTGGAGTTGGCCTGGGATACTACACCTCAACAGGGCTTCTAATCAGATGGATAGCTCTCAGCTCAGAGGTTGTGTGGGTGTCCACAGAGCCGCGGCTGGACACAGATCTGATAGAAGCTGTTGGGCTCTTCCCTCTGTCTGCCATCTGGCTGCCAAGAAGCACTCTGCTCCAGAAGGAGTCGTCCTCCTCATCCAAACCTTCAGGACTCCGCTGGTTCTGGTTGAAATCCTCCATGTTTGAATAAGGAGCGTTTAACAGAGGGCTGAGGTTAGAGACCAGTAAAGTTGGTTACTTACATCACCATCACTGGACCTGTGCTGGGTCCACTTCCAAAATCATTGGAACATGGTTGATGTTTCTTTAATAACACTGACTTCAATTGTTTGTTTGCTTCTCTTTTGTCTTTATGTTGTGAGGCCTATTTTTGCACCAAAATCTCCTACATTTCCTGGTTTTATAGAAAAGTTTTAAACAAAATCATTTTCCGAATTGTTGTGATCTATTTACCATTTGTGGTTTTCTCTCTCTGTCATTATTACCCTGGTTTTAATCCGCTTTCTTCAGACGGGTCGTGGTTTTTAATTTAATTCTGCAGAGCGCTTCTTGCCTAATTTTATCAGTGCTTTTACACTTCCATGAGCCTGTGAAATAAGTAAGTGTGTCAGTTTGTTAAGAAAATAATTGAGGTAATGAATTGAGAATTCATGTAATGTGAACTTTCACTCTTCAAGCTGAGATTCAAGAATAACAATCGGCAGGAGAACGTAGTCGATAGAGGTGTTGACGTATAGATGAAATGCAGCAGCTGCACTGACGTTCTCAGCTGAAGGGCAACTTTTATACTTTCCACTGTCACTGTGCTACTTTTGACACTGAGCTGAATGCATTACTTCTGCTAAACATTCACATTACCTCTTGTAAAGAAGTATTTTGAGGTACTTTGAAAATAAATGTTTTCACTGTATATCAGTAGGCTCAGTATAATAGACAGTCACTGAGATGATGTGCTGCCACAGAAGAGAAGTTAAAATCCCTTTTGATGACTGTTAACTGCTTGAAGGACTTTAATAACAAGCTTATGTTGAGTAGTGGTAAAGGAAGCCAGGCTTTTTTAGCCAACCTTTGAGGTGGCCAAGCTGTATAATTACAACATCACTTGACGCACTGTGGCCCGAAAATACTTTTCCCTTTAAGCTTACATTGTGACAAACAGTGGCTATTCTTTTTAAGCACCACATCCCCCGCAAAATGACTTGTTTGACTATCATAATTTGAGTTTAACATAAGTCCAATGAAATTGGGAAAGTCTAGAAGATCAAATCATTTTATCTCTATTCAAGTTAGCCAGGCGCTAAACCGGAAGTTAGCCAGCACATTGCTTTATTGACATTTTTTTTTAGTTGGGTTTAGTATCCTCTTGAGTTGTCTGATATTAAAACTGGTTTGTGACAATACATTCTCTACTCAGTGATATGTGTCTGTAATATGATAAAAACTTGTACAATGGCTCAGCACCCCATTCTAACAAAATTGAGTCTTTATTTGTATTAATGGTGGTGATTTGTTGGCGATGGTTATAGTGTTTTTAGGCCACAAACTCACAGTTGTTTAGTGCGACCCAAACCCTGGGGGCTGTTCTGTTTCGACATTATCGTTAAACACTGTCTGCTCTGCGCTGTGAATCCACATTACAGCCCCCACCTATCTGCCCTCTTCTGTTTTCCTCCCAAAGATGAGTAAATATCTAATTTGCAGAAATGGTTTCATCATATGATGCTTTGGCCTCCGCAATATCCGCTTGCCACTTGATGCATTGTGTTTCATTCATTCCTCCCAATGGGAGATTTTTTACACTGCCTCGTGTTTCCTCCTAGCATTAGCGCCCCCACCCCCCGCCTATCTGCTCAACTTCCCCAAAGTGCACAGAGGTGATACTAATAAAACACCTTGTTATGTAAAATAGCCACATGAATCACTCAAAGGTTTTACTCCTAAATGGAAATGTTGTCATGACGCACAGAGTTTGAGGGAGAGCTGATCCTCCCACAGCTTTACACAGATTGTTTTCTTTGTTTTTCATAAGATGCCGTTCTGTCAGTTTGTGGCGTTTTCATTTTGACGAAGACACGAGAATGAAACACAGAGCAGCCAATAAAAGCAGTATCACTTCGCAGTTTTTTCAGTGTGTTCTTATGAACAGCCTGGAGACAGATTACAGCTGTTTGTTTATTAGTCTTCTTTTTGCTGAATTGCTCGGACAAATACTTGTGAAGACGTATGAAGAATGCGCAGCGTACGATATGCTTACTCTCATTTTCTTTGTAAAAATGAAATTGATTTTTCTCTTCTCCTCACACAGCAGACAATCTCAACAATACTTCACTCGGTATTCAGCGTTTGTTGTCGAAGTGTTTTCCTGCAGCGACTCAGCAACATATTTAGAGACGGTGTTGTTGTTTTTGGACAATTAAATGAGGTCTGCAAGAGGAGATTAACACAATTAATTACCCTGCTGATTGTGTATGTATTGTGTCGTATCAATTTCCAGCCTTTGTTTAAGCAGGCACATTGGCAGAGGACACCTTGTTATGTAGACAATCAGCCCCACACATTCATACTTTCATAGCTGCCAGTCACTGTTGTTTACTGGCAGCTGCAGATACCGGGAGCATCAGTGATTCACCTTTTCCCAGCCTCAGTGTGCAATATGAACAGTATGTAATAGGCCATATTAGCATCATTATAAAGATCAGTTTCAGATCTATGATGACTCATGAAGATGACATCATGCTGGCGTCATCACACTGAGATGTTTCCAGTAAAATTGTAATGTTGTTTAAGGGTATTTCATGAATTTTAAATTATCAACAGAAAAGATCGGGCTTTGGTGTCAGCCCTTTGACTTCTTTCAAGATTCACCATTTCCCTACTAATATTCAGGTATGGCAGCTGAACCTGCTTAATGTCTGTGGCTTGATCTCCTGGTCTGACAGCAAACCTCCTCTTTAGACCAAATGTATTGCACCTCATCTGTAAGCAGCTTTTAAATGAGCTGAAACATCTGTGTTGTGTGTGAAGCTGGTAGTTTATGTTAGCTGACCCCAACAGTAGCTAAACTAATGCTATCTACTGTTGCTCTCTGTTAGTGGAGCGGAGAGAGCCTCTGAGACGAGGCACTCGAGAACGTGCATTAATTCACATCCTTTGGCCTGTTGTGGACAATCTGACCAAAGTCCTTCACAGTGAAATCCACAGTCCAACAGCATAATACAACTTCAACAAATCATCCACAGGCTTGTGTAGGCAGCCAAGAGAGACGGGGAAGGTCTCATTTTTCACGTCACGGTACAATCTGCTCACATACGGCCAATAAAAAAGTGGCTGTTATGTATGTAGAAGACTTAACCATATAAGCACGTTTGCCTATGAAACATCTACCAAACATCACAAACTGGAGTGTGAGGTCGAGGCTGAAAAAAACCTCTCTGTCAGGAGAACAATGGAAATGAACCGAGGACAGTCTGTGCTGGTGGTTATGATGAGCAAAAGGTGATATTGTAGGTTTTGTTTGAACACTCTAGATTTACCTTTATGGCTTGCTGGAGAACATGCATTAGACTTTGGTCAGAGATAGATCATCTCTGTATCGTAAATAAAGGAAGAACCACAGGGTGGGGATAGATAAATAAAGCATTAACACAGTGGGACAGTACAGAGCAGCAGCAGGAGTGTACCGACAGTAAAATACATGAGGATCATTCAGCTATTCACAAGAATTCACGTTAGTGTGATTTTTACACACACGCGCCTTTATTGGAACAAGAAATGTCCAAGGCAGAAAAAATAAACGAGTTGTTTTAACTTACAATTGTATTAACTACCATTGATAAATGTCAAAGCATCATTAGCATTACAAGCAATAAACTTTAGCAATACATCATCATAGCATTTTTATCGCCCTCTCCAGCATCTGCTATAATGATACATGTTTTTTTAATTGGCATTTTGTTTGTTTTTTCACAAAGATTAATCGTGTATAAATCTGTATGCACTTGATGAAACACTGGCACCATACTCTCAATTGGAAGTGTATGAAACGTACAGAGAATTAAGTGTACAACAAACATTTTGGTAAGGACTTTTCTCTGTCCTTGTCCAGACGTGGCATTTGAACATGCCACACAGTGGGATGCTTTTATCATTTGGACACTACATTACTGTCAACCTGAACTATTAAAGGATAAGTTTGCCCAAAAATGAAATTATCATTGTCCACTCACCCTCATGCTGATGAGCTTTGTTCAAAACAAAACAAAACAAATATAAAATGGCTCCAAGTCCCTGGAAGCCTGGAGAACCCAAATAGAGAGGCAGTCCCCACCTTCCAGTGTGCCCAATGGGACCAATTATTTCGGGAAAGATTCGTACAGTTTTAATTGTAGCATAAATTGCACATATGATTTTTGTCAATGTAAAAGATAATTTTGCAAGTCAAGAAAGTCAGTTTGTTGTAAAGATAGTAAATATCATTTACTTTTGCTTAAAACCGCACTGTGAAACATATCTCCTCACCCAATAAACACCACCAACACCAACATGGCCGGCACCAAAATCAGTTTGGGATCTCAGGGCCTAAAACCCCATTTACTTCAGTTGTTTCAGTTAGGTGGGTAGATAACAACTGAATCTTAATTTTTGGGTGAACTTATCCTTTAACTACACTGACCTATGAAGAGGTTTGAGACACAACCAGTGCGTGTGTTTGTTATCTCTACAGGACCAGACAGTCAGTCAAAGCTAATGGAGACAAAATCATTCCCAATCAGGTGGTCAGCAGAAGAGCTGCAGTAGGCCTGTGTTTAGAAACATATTCTGAAAGCGCACTTGTCATTGGAGTTGTTTGAAAACTGAGCTTTCATTTAATAGTCATCACAGACTAGTGGACTGTATAGTTCCTCACTTTCAGGTTTCAATGAGGAATGCTTATGTAGCCCAGTCTGAAATACGTCATTTCAGACTAATAATTATGTTAAAATGTCACTTCACACTGACAAATGTTTACAAATAAACAAGATGAATATGTTCATAAAAGAGATGAAATGGGTTAGGGTTACATTAAAACTGGTTCATATAAGTGTTAAAAACATTTAATCATGGATTAAAAACTAGCTATAGCAGACTAATAAGTCTTTGTCATTGAGTTGGTAAAGTTAATTGAAATTCAAACAGGGTTGTTTGCAGTGCACAGTAGAGTAGCGTGGTTAGCTCTTAGTTATAGGTCCATGTTAGCTCAGCTCACAACTTAACCAGGGTGTTAAGTTGTCCATCTTCAGTTTTTGATATTTGCATTGGTTGATACGATCCTGTCATCGGAAAAGTGGAGGGGCAGGATTTAATGGCGAGCCTCACTGACTGACTGTTCGCCTTGTCGACCATCGCCCTGCTCTTCACCCATCTCCTCTGCTGCAGATAAGAACTGAGGGATTCGTGAGTAAACACTCACAATTTATGTGTTTTATATATTTTCATGTGTTTAAATCATTTTTATATCACTAAGTTTGGCATTTGAATTTGAAGTACTGTCTTTGTGTCATGTTTGCATTTCATTAAGGTATTTACATGTCACTAAGGTGTGTTTTGAGCTAAAAAGGATGTATTAAATAAAAAACATAATTCTTAGTGGGATTTAAAACCAGTAATTTATACTTTTCCTGCTAAGTGGAGGCACTGCCATTTAATTAAAATTCTTAAATAAGTTTAAAAAGGTTTAAAAGCAAGTAATTACTCTCCTGTTACACAGGTTAGCATGGTACTACAACCTCCCTAACTATATAGCTACATTGGACAGGTGCTACACTTACATTGTCACTTTATGGAAACCAAAGGGCAATGAAAAACCTTTTCCCCACAGTGTGACAAATGTCTGCTGAAGAAAAACGACCCACAAAAGTTCAAAATGTCAACAAAACAACGTCTTGAGCTGATTGTATGAAACCCTTTTGGCTGTTTCCTTTATTTTCTGGTCACTTCTGTGTTAATAAACTTTGTGTGACCTGAGGGGCTATGACATACAGTAAGTGACAAATGCAATCTTTTCCATCATCTTTTTAACGCTGTATACCACGGTATAGCTGACAGGCTCTCGTGTCAGACACAACGCGTCGATATTATGGCTGCTGCGTAGGAGACTTTAAATGTCACAGTAAAAATTCAGCCATACATCAATGTGAGCAGGGAGCTGTTTTGTTCTCTGCTTGTGAGAGAAGAGCAGTGGGAGATGAGAGGCCTTCACCTGATGGACAGCGACAGACACCCTCTTAAGAACGAGAGAAGTTAATGCTCCTGAACATTGTCTGCGCTGTTCGTGTGCCTCACAGCCAAAAGGAAAGTTTCCTCTGAGCCACTGAGGAGACATTTAAAGAGGGCTAAACCTAATAAAGCCAGAGCAGCGAGGACCGCCATTTGTCAGCTGCAGAGTGTTTCATTACCACAGGATGGTTTATCTGCCCTCAGCATCACTTATATGCATGTGAACTAAACCTGCCAGTGGACACATAATCAAAGGAATGGAGATGAATATTCAAAGGAAGCGAGAGAGGAAGCCTTTTATTGACACATCAAGTCTTTTCTGGGAATGGCTGTTATTTTTTAAAGACAGAAATGAATCTATAATGCTTTGACATTAAGCGTCGCAGGGTTTTATTGTGTTTGAATAATGGCCCCTGAAACCGCCAGATGATTTGGCACGTGTAAAAGCGCACTTGTTATTGGAGTTGTTTGAAAATTGAGCTTTCATTTAATAAAAAAAGTTGGATGAGAGCTTCTCTAATACGAATTGAAATGACAAAGTTTACAAAGTTCCTGTTTTTCTCTCTAACTTTCGTCATCCATCAGCAGTTTTATGACAGCTTGATTTCCTGTTTTGCATAACAAGCTTTTTATTCACTTTTTTGCCTCACCTTTTAAAGCTCGCTGGGAGATGATGATGCCTCAGGGTTGACTTGTATCTGTTCAGACGCGTCTTGTTGTGATTCTGTCTCTTCCTCTGCCTCCTCACTCTGGCAGCCTCAGCACTGGGAATTTCTGGAAAGCAACCTCTTTCTTTGCACATTGATTTTCTGCAGCAGCTTGTGGGCTAATTGCCCTTATCAAAATCATGACCTGCTAAATGATGGCTGTCTTTAATCGCCAGCAGCCACTGACATTTAGTACAATTAATTAATGCAAAGACAACAGGGAGTTGGTATCTGCTCTGCTTGGCTAAGATGGCAGCTTGTGTTATGTAATACAGCCAGGGGAGACCTCGGAGAGCAAGAGAGCTGGCAGCTGATATCTCACTATCAGAGAAGCTGCACTGAAGCACCGGAGATGCTCAATTAAAAGCTCATTGGTTGGAAGTAAAGGTGATGTGGGAAGAGTTGCCATAGTAAAAATGCCGCCAACAGTAGTGGCCTAATGATTTCCATTTGACGGTTGGCTAAACCCCTCCAGCGAACAGCAAATGTCTAATCGTAGCTCATAGCAACCAGCAGGCCAACAAAGGACATTTGGATGTGGTTTCTTAGTCGTGCTCCAAAATGATAATATGCTTTTATTTGCACATTGCAGATGATACAGGAGCATTCGCCTAGCCACAGTTAACAACTGTTCCCACTACGATGTCCTGGAAGCTTCTTTGGCAGCAAACAGCCTCTAGTTCCATATTTATGACATTTTACATGAAACAAGTGCACTGAAATTACGTCTTCAGGTTACATTATCGTTCCCTAGCTACATTATTTTGCGGCCAGTTATGGGTCACATTAATCCCCATATAGGACTGACTGTGTGTCAAACCAAGATGCTTCTAACTCTTTACCTGAGGTTACGTTTTCCAAGCTCATCAGTTAGCCTTCTCATCCTCATTCTGTTGTAGCCTGTGGATGAAGGCTAATGCAGTCTAGCATACTGATTGAATATATGAACAATAAAACCTTTGTTCTTCTAAACATACGAACTGCTTGAATGAATACCTCTTAAGCTTGCACTATTATACCTGGGCTCACTGGCTTTACACTGTAATGCAAGAGCAATGTTATTTCTTTATTTTTGCATCTTCTTGCCTATCAATTGTAAACGTACGTATATTTGAGAATATATTAGCGAGGTCTCATTTAAAGTAAGTCAGCTGAAAACAAGCTGGAGAAGTATTTCAACCAACTCACAGTTAGCGTCAATTAGCTGGCTAGCTACAGCGGATTAATTCGGCTAGCAACAGTTGTTATTTCAGCCGTCAAAACTGATGGTCGTCAGTTTTTTAATATAAAAGGAGATGGCTTTTGTTTCTGTGTGACTCACTGTTTAAACAATGACTTATATTTTTAAATGGTAACTCTGTCATCCAGCGTTAGACTACAGCTAGTTTGGAAAGCTTGACAGCAGGCAGAGCAAGGGTTGACTCCCAAGATCAGCAACTTAACAAGTGACTGATAACAAACAATGCACTGATCAGAGAAAATATTCACAACTCATTCTCAAACAGATTATTCCTCTGACCTGAAGCCGATCAAGGGTTAGAGGCTAAAGAGATATGTGAGGGAAAGAGATGAAAAACAGCTGAAGAGTTGAAGCAGGGAAAACTCATTTCTATCAGCGGCAGAGCGATTCATATTGGTTACGTGCGAGAACAGATACGAGCGAATAGATATGATTCACTGGGGAAATTAATTTGACTGTTCCACCTTAACGTTACAACCACAGCTCTGACAGTGATGTTCTGTGAAAATCTGTTCAGGAAACGAGGAAAAAACTTTCCCATTACCGAAACAGCAGCTGAGAACCCGGAAAAATCAAATTAAATAACTGTATAGTGTTGAACAGGTGTAATTAGTGATTAATGCTCCACCGCGTTTGTGTTTGTTTCTCTGTGTTCTGGCTGTGTTTGCTCCTGCTGCTCTCCATCTGTCATAAACAAACATTTTTCCCCTCAGGTGGAAGTGGCCTCTCAGGTTATTTGCATTTGTGGTAGCGGTCTTCTGCTGCTCCTTTAATTCTGCTTTTTCTTGCTTTACCGCTCACATTTGTGCAGCTGATCTCTTTTTACTGGTTTGCCAGTTTTTTAGCCTCATTGCTTCATCTGCTGCTCCGCTCCCCCCTCGTCTCCCTCTGCTGAGTGTTTTATTAGTCTTTTATTTGAATCCCAGCATCCTTCCCCACTATGAAGAGGCTCTTTCACCTCCCCGGGCCATCTTCATAAAAAAAATCAAACAAAAAAAACAATTTGTTTTTTAATCTACTTGTGTGTTTGAAGGTTTTTAAATGTCTTACAATGAAAACAAATGTACATCTGCCACTTGTCGCTAGACAGTTGCCATTATCCACAAAAATGCGCTGTCAGGCTCCTTTTGCACTGCTTCAAGCCATATATTCAACGTAGATGCTGTTATAGTCTGACTGCCAAATTCTGCCCAGATGCTGTCAAAGTCTGATTGCCAGCTGAAAGATGTAATCACAGGCCGTGCTACATCTTGTATTTCTCTGAGCTCCTGTTGTCTTGCACTGCTAACCACAACAGATGCAGCCCGTCTCGCAGCTATTCCACAGGAGAACAAGACAATCCTGGTTTGAATGGTTTAGTTTTTTTAGTTTTTTTTTTTTTTTACAAAAAACTCTTTTTTCTTAAATCACTGGCTGCGAATTTCTTGTCATTATTGAAAAGAAGACGAAACAGGGAAACAGTTTGAGTTTTACAAAAAATAAAAATAATCCCCAGAGATACATACATCTAGATAGTCGCAGGGAATTGTTTCTAATCAATACAGCAAACACAAATAAAACAGCATACTGTGAGTAGCTAGTTAAAGAGTTGAACTCTTAGAAATCCCAGGAAAACAGACAGACAGCATTTAAACAAAAAATAAGACTAAAAGTGCTAAACCCTGCTAGCTGCTTAGAGAGGGTTGACGTGATAAAAAACTGAAATGGTTTAATGCGCCTAATACATTTCATAATAATCTGCCAAATGGACAATGCTATATTTG
Source organism: Pagrus pagrus (assembly GCF_965226575.1). NCBI lineage: Eukaryota > Metazoa > Chordata > Actinopteri > Spariformes > Sparidae > Pagrus > Pagrus pagrus. The sequence goes on along the minus strand of NC_140186.1, from coordinate 23,003,328 downwards.
GTCAAAGCTACACTAATCAGTTGTTTAATATTGACAATGGATCAAATTATGCGTGTTTACTTGACTTTTGTGGTGGTGGATTTACAGGCGAAAAGGCTGCTGAGCCAGTGACCGCAGTTTGAGACAAAATTTCAACATTAGTAAACGAACACTGAATGTTTTTAAGGAGACCCTGGGACAGCTGTGTTTGTGGTGACCAAAAACTGCTATATTAAGCCAAAACATTTCCCTCAAGCTAACCAAGTGATTTTTCCTTTTGCAAAGGATGTCACAGGATAAAACAGAAAATTGAACATGAAGAAATGTTAAGTTGCAACATATGTTTGCATTGCTATCATTTATTAGTGAAAAAGTACTAATGAACCGGCAACTAGCTGGTGAACACGGGAGCATTTAGCAGCTAAAAAGCCAGATATTTCCCAAAGCGATGGTGGAGACCAAAAAATGCAGTGGATTTGGACTTAATCAGGTAACCATAAGTTCAACTTATGGCTAATGTTTTGTGTCTGCTGGATGGGTTAACTGTTTTCTTACACGGTCGCCACAACAACTTTGCAATGTGATAATACATATGCAGCTTTAATATCTTTGCATGAAGGTGTTGTAGGGAGGGTTAAGGAAAGCTCATGCTGTGTTCAGAGCAGAAAGGGTATCAGGAATATTCATAGCAAATTTATACTCATTAGATCTGTATATTTGTTTTATTACACGTGGAAAACGACGGCTGACAGCGATGCAAGGGGAGTTGGGGTATCCCCAAAAACAGACAATCAGGCCCAAGGTGCTGCGACACCAAAATGTTGCATTCTTGCCATCAAAGCATCACTTGCTGGATGAAAACAAACAAGAAAACAGACAAAATGAGAAATTACAGACGGGTATCTGCTTTGTAACTGTTAATATGACTAATTATGAAGAAAATATTCTCACAGTTTCATCCAAGGCCGTCCGTCTTAACTGTATATTTGGTGTTTTGTGGCACCGCTGCTGCCTTTGATGTTGTTGCTACCCACTTCAAGACATATCTGGCTTTAAGAGCTCTTGAAACCTGATGGGACCAACAACAAACAAAACACAAACATCTGTTCTGAATAAGTCACTCTCTCTCCACTGATGTATTTCTTTTAATTTACCAGAAGCAGACTATTTTTCCCACGAGCGAGACCTTGAGGACGACTGCTGCAGTGGCCTCCAAAACATTTAAGGAAGAAATCTTGAAAATGAACTGGAAAATGTAAGCATTACCGGTCAAAGTGCATTTCAAGTCAAAACTTTAAAATCTCACTGGATTTTGAATTGACTGGATTTTCCACCATTTTGGATCATAAACCTAATCCTTGATGTGTCACTGAGCCAGGTAATGGCAAAAAAAGCTGAGGGAAGAGAAGGTGAGTCATGTTTTGTTTTGTTTGTTGGCTTGTAGCCAGTTAAATAAGTCAGACATCATGTTTAAAGAGTTGTTGCAGACCCAAACACACCTAAAGGCTATGTTAATATTGAATTTACATTTGTCAGATGGCCAGCTCCAATGGGATGATATTGCTTTGTTTCTGCTGGAGGACTATGATTGACTAATTGCTGTGTATTGGAGACTATGTGCTCCCTGGGAGATTTATTAATGCAGCTTCAACAACCAAAAGCAATTTGCTTCTTGCCTGCCTACATGATTTAGCTAACAATGTGAACCCATGAACTTGGAAACTTTCCCATCACAGCAACCCAACTGCCTTTGAAATTATAGTTGTTTGTCATTTTTAATTCTCAATTAGTTCAGTCAGTCGACCCCTCACCAACTACTGAAAATGACAGTGATTATGATTCAAAGACACAGTGATTCAAATATGAGTGCTTCAGAAACGTCACAATGTTTAGTCTGCATTGAGTCTGATGGACGGCTCCTGTGGAGTTCGATATGTCCAATGTGTCCTTGCCGAGGATTGCCAGCAGCAACGGAGGAGGCATCCGACTGCCTTTTAATTATGTCAATACACCTGTCCTTGTGCTTTGGCAGGCACTTCCTTTCTTTTTGTTTTGGTCTCTCTTTTCAAACTCACAAGTGCTTGTAAAACATCAATGTTTTTATTAGACATTTCGATTTCTGTCTATTGGTCATGTAGAAATGTGACACCGATTCCACCTAAAACACGACCTTAATGAAGGCAAAGAAACCTGTTCAACTGACAACAAATTTGGCACGTCGATGGAGACAAAGGCATGAAATTGTGAACAAAAGTTTGGTTCCAGGAAACCAACACGTCTACACAGAAATAAAAAGAAGGACACTTCAACGCCTCTGATGGCACAACAATGATGAATTCATGTCAGGGAAGAAACTTTGCGTCTATCGCTGAGGGATAAGATATGAGAAAAGAATTGTTCAAACTTCTGTCACGAACAGCAGAACAGCAGCCTCTCTGTCGGCTCATTGAGGACACTTATGCAACAATTTGCATTTTCAAAACAACGCTTTGTCATTAAAATGATGAAAACACTACAACTTTGTTGAAACGCACCCACACTGAAGACATTTCAAAGTAAGCTCCAATGGAAATACAACTTATAATGATATATAAGGCAAGTTGCATTCTAGTTTTTTTTCTATTAGTGGTATAAAAGCCCTCTGGCTTCTAAATCAGGATGGTGGAGACCCTTGATGTGGCCAGCGAGGAGGTCAGCAGCACAGGTCTGCAGAGAAAAGCTCTTTCCCACAACACCTGGAATCGATCTGTAGAAGGAGGAGGGGGCAGAGCGATGGAGTGGAGGGATCACAGAGACGGGGAAAAGAAAGTGGGTGGGAAAGAAAAGGTTCATCATGGTTTCATAAACCCAGAGAGGGAGAGAGAGAGGGACGGAGCATGAATGCCCCTCACGTATAGCCGGGTGCTCTGTTCTCACTCTGTCAGCTCCGCACAACAGCAAATGGGCCGATCACTGCATTATGAGCTTGTTGTGGTCAGAGGAGCCTTGTGCCTCAGTGAGGTGAAGACCAGAGAGGCTCTTGAACAATATAGGGCTACGAGTACGTGTCCTGGTTAACGATTGTGAAGTTGAACAAAAACAAAACTTTGGAAAGCTTTCATTGAAGAAAACTCTTACAATACACATGATTTTCCAGGATTGCTGTCAAGTATTTTGTATATTGGCTTTTACATTTATGAAGCTGAGTAGCACGGAACATCATGTGGGCAGTTAATACATGACGTTAGTACATTTTTCATTAAATTCAAGATTAATTTATTCATATAACATTTTTACAACTAGATGAAGTCTGCATTCCCTTAATGCTACACACTATACACTACAACAACTGAAATTATACATGAATTAATGAATAATTAGCCATAAAGGATGAGTTAAGGGGTCTCTCAGCCTGAGGAAAGAAGCTGCTCTGTAGTCTGGTGGTATAGCAGCAGATACCTCTGTATCTTTTGCCAGATGGCAGCAGGGGCAGGTGTTGTCTTTTAGTATCTATTGAGAATCAATGCCTCTTTTGTGTCTGGTTAGGATAGCGTAGCATAATGACCTGAAACACATCCTCGTATCAGATCGACTGAATAGGCTGCTAGCCAGTGACTCCCAAAACATAAATAACGGTGATGTATAACCTCTACCACTGTTCCCGAAACAACATGACTGTTGCAGCATACCAGTGAAGCATACTGGACCTTCGTCATTTCTCTACATTTCATGCTAAAATGGTAACTTACAGTCCCTATGTATCGTGAATTATTTTTAAAAATAAGCAAAAGGGATCTGTAAACAAACTCCGCAGGCAGTTCAACAAGCAGCTTAATCAGAACAGCAGGATGGAATAAAATCAGAGTACATGGAGATATTGAGTGTAGAGTGCAGATGATTTTGTCACGAAAAACATCCAACAATAATGATCAAAACAACTGAAGCAACATGCTGAAATGGTTGTATGAGGGTGGGACAATTTTGTGTGGTAAGTGCAGTTTTTTTCCACCTCAAACACAACAAACACATTTTTTTTTCTCTGCTTAAACATATTCAAATGAATATAAGACAATAAAAACAGAAACATATCATTAATAATTTGCAGATCTGTAAACATAACATCTGACATCATATCATGGAAGAAGAGCAATATTTTCATCCTAGTAAAACAATCAACAACAATCATTAATAAAGCATCTGTAGGTGTTACACAAAATGTATTTTTCTATTCAATTTTAAAAACAAATACAAAGGAGGATAACATCTCACAGAGTCCAGTAGAGAGCTGTGTATTCATTGAGAAGGCGTTGAACAATTTGTTTGTGTTCTGTTCGGTACGGTACGCCTCTCACTGGTTGAAGCACACTAAAATGGAGGATTTCACTTCTTGAAACACTCCAGAGGACGAGAGGTGGGCTGTTTGGTTTTCTGCCAGAAAAGCTGTTCAGACTACACCTCTCAGGTCACACATCTGTGAATTTAAACAATATATGTTCTCCATGTGTAATGAATATAGACCGTATATGTAGATGTAGGATTATTGGGTAGGAAAGGTTGTTTACCCACTGTGCCACATCATATGGCTTCTACATATGATAAATCACAATATGCATACAATGATGCATTTCTTATCCTCCTCTCACTGTGTAATTTATCATGCCCGAACCATTTTCTGGGATTTTGGATTGCATAAAAAAGATGTATGTTTTTCATCTTTTTAAGTATTTGTTGGATGCTGTCGTGTCCCACTCTCTCTGTCATCTCTCCCGTGCTGCTGAGTACACTTGAAAGCTCTTTGTTTTTGGCTCATCAATTTTTGATTCACATGTAGTCAACCTGAGAGACCGGATTACGTGTAAAAACTTGTAAAATATCAGAACGTTCATTCTCACATGCACTGGGTTGCATTAAAAGTAAGAAGTAAGAAGTACTTTATTAATCCCTCTCGGGGAAATAGGGGTTGAGCTATAGGAGTCGATTGTTTACTATAAGGAGTCCGGGCTCTCGCTGAAGCTGAGCAGTAATGAGTTGTATAGTGTAGGAGACACACCGACTGTAACACTGATACCTCTGGACAATATGTACATTTACCTGAGACTGATGATGCAGAGCAAAGCATTTTTGCATTTTTGTGTTGTGGGTGTAAATACTGCAGTACTAATACATGCTGTCCAAAGCAGGCTAGACGTGGTGATTGATGGCAGGTTAGCTTATCTCATTGTGACAGCTGTGAAACTGTAATCTGTCTGTAGATCTTGGTGTCCTGACTTGACAAGATTGTGACCTTCCTAACGCCATCATTGGATTAAATATAGTCAGCCAACAACTTTAAATAAAATGTCTCTATTACACGTTTATTCTTATGTGCCATTAAAGCTGCACTGATTGATATTTCTTTATTAGCCATGATAAAGTTTGCTGATACAGTCACTATGACAAGTTGTCAAGGTGACTGTATTTCAGTGTTGTGTTTACAGCTTATTCTGTTGCACCTGAGAGACCACATTTGTGCTTCATTTTATTCTTCTCTTTCAGCAAACTGATGTTATTGGTGCAGTCTAGATTTTTCATCTATGGTTATTTACGTGCCATGTTTATAATTCAACATGGGTTGAGACATTGACTAATGTGGATCATTAAAGTTGATTGTCTTGATTGTATATACAGTGGATTATGCCTCAAGTTGGTTAAGGTGGTTTGTATTCCTCTAGCCTCTGTTACATCTTTAAGAAGAAATAAATGTTTACTAGACATATACATGCAGTGCCGGCCAATTTGGTGCCCTAGGCAAGATTTTAGCTGGCGCCCCCTTGCATCGCAGCCAATTTCACAATCAATTTTCATACACTCACACAGAAACTGCATGTTTGAATTCAAGATTTTAAAAGTGCATCTGAAGGAGAGAAGAGAAGTGTATGTGACCACTGGATGTTACATTTTAATAAAAGAACAGATGCTTGGTGTGTGTGTGCTATACATCAGACTAATATAGACTATAGACATTCACTTCATCACATAGACGTTACTGTACTTCTTTCTTTTTCATGTTTTCTTCCTCTTCTTTCCTTCTTTTCCTTCCCTGGGCGCCGGATGGTTTCAGTCTTTTGGACATTGTGGTTCTGCTACAGTATCAATAAATCTCTCTCTTGGTCTTGGGGTCACGGTCCGGTCAGGCAGCTCGCCTCTCGACCCCGCCCCCCACCGGTACAGTGCAACGACCCAACCAGGAACCCAGAAAAAAGGCCTCTCCATTATTTATTAGGCTTTGCTATGAAGTTATGTTGCTGTGGGCTTATATAATATTTCAAAATACTGGTAGCACTGGTGAAAAATAGTATTTTTTTCTTCTCCCCCCGTTTGCAGCGCCCCCCGTGGATAACGGTGCCCTTAGCATTTGCCAAGGGGCGGTTCTGTATACATGTGTCGGTGCCATCAGGTGACAATGCCATACAGTTAATTTATGCCACTTGTATTAAAAGGCAATAGGTTCTCAACTCATCTCTGTTTTTGACGAGTTGGGAATGAGACTCAAAAATCAATTTTTCTGACAAATAGCACCTTTTAAATCACCCATAACTGCTAAACCATAATTTAAGATCACCAGATTGAGGATCCACATGGAATTGTACTCACTTATAGTACAATGATTTTTCATCAAGATCCATGCATTATTCCCTGAGAAATGAATGACAATGTTGGAAAACGCCCTATCTCACAATGTTTAAGGTAATGGGAAAAAAATCCTGAATCCGCACCAAAGGTTAACGGAGTCTATTCATGGTCAAGACCCATCCTCCATCCAAGTTTCATGGAAATCTGTTCATTACTTTTTGTGTAATCCTGCTGACAAACCAACCAGCAAACGGGCACAGCTGAAAACGTAACCTTCTTAGCGGGGGTAATAAATGAATAATAAAATATCACCAGAGTATATACTCAGGATTGTACTTAGGCTAAACAAACAGCAAAGGAGCTCAGTGCTTGATTAGTGTGGTCTGCCCTTCGTCTTCACTGATTGGTTCACATTTATTGGCTTTGGCAACCACAGGGCAGAGATCATAGCCAGGTGCTTAACAAACACCAACAGGCCTTAAATAAATGCCTGGCGGTGTCATGTGTGTTAAGCCACCTGGGGACCTTTATTGAATGCCTGGTCGTGTTAAATTGAGGGGAATTGTGAACCTTTTGGCTTGTGATACATGGGAATGTCCAAAAGTGTCAAGTTCAGTTCCAGAAAAAAATACCTTGAACCGTAGTCAACTGTAACTGTAGTCAAACTCTGACCAAGTCTTTGGTTGCTATTTGAATGCCTACTGCAACCATGTAAAAGTCTGCACAAAGATAAGACTGAACTAGTCTTGTTAGCTGCAGAACATTTATTTGGCCAAAAAGTTTAAATGGGGAGATAAAAACAGGACTCAAATAAAGAAGCCTTCAAACCAAAATGACTTTACAGCTTGTCCTCGACTGCTGTGATGAATGCAATGTTTCCTACAAGAGTCACTTTCAAGAGTCTTTCAAATAATACAGAGAACATTTGAATGGCGCCAATCAAGTTCTTGTCACAGCAGTAGAGAATATTTGGCCTTTGATGGGAAATGTCAGCAGCTTGATAGTACGTCTAAAAACAGCTGTAAGAGAAATGAATGGACTTCTGTGGAGACCGTCATTATGTTGCTCACAGCATGAATTCACAGCAAGAACCTTGTACTCAGATAGACAGATGAACACTGGGACTGTGAAACGCAAAACAGTGGTAAACAAGATTAGGTCTATACCTACCGCCGTGCTAGCAGCTCTGTGAGGCACAGTGGTGCTTTGAGCTGACGTCAGCATGCTGAAGGAAACACACGGACTGGAAACACAGATGAGCAGGGAGTAGAAAGTGACAACAAGACACAAGAGGATATAACTACCAAATAAAGTGACCAAAAAACCAAAACCATGACATTACCGAAGTCATTAGGATACATAATCTGGGATCCACGAACACCTGTCCAATTTTTTGTGCCAATCCTTCCGATAGTTGTTGAGATATTTGAGTCAATCCACTGTGGCTCACAAGAATGCCGGTACACTTGGGATAATAATACCAATAACTAGCCAGTATGTTTCAATAATACATATTCAGCTAACTAGTTTGCCATTATGGATTTGTATACAATCATCAGTGTTATAAATCAAAGGTTGTTTTTGTTCACAGAGTTAATCTTTGCTAATAATATCTTGGATTCATATAAAAAAAACCTGCAGTAACTGTGACAGCCCCATCAAAGACCCAGGCCCTATAGCCCCATTAGCCATTAGCGGCTAATGTGACAAGAAAAATGAAAAAAAAAATCTGAAAAAATCTCGTGTTTTGAGAGGACTTGAAGCCTTTGCTATATTTAGCTGCCATTCACATGTTGAGAAGGTCCTCCTCCTCAGTGCATGTATGGAGTGCTGATGTCCTCTTCAAGCTTAATGTTCTTCTTCACGTGTACTCAAAAACCAAGTCATTATGCAAAGGTCAAAGCGGCAGCTCAGGAGACCTCATGGCTCCTATAGAGCTGACAAGATTGATATGCATTGACCAGCAGCTCCTTTAAACAGGTGAAGAGTTAATTGGCTATAAATGCGACATATTAGTGAGGTTTCATGACTCTGATACGTTCATGCACCAGATCCAATGACGCATATATATGAGTTCATGCCAAACTCATCTATAACACTGTTAATGTTGCAAAGCCAAAGCCGAGTTGTGCTTGTAAAATGAAAACTCACAGCTCTGAGCTGATCCGTCTCACACATTTTATAACTAAACTCTGACATTATGCTGCAGATAAACCCATTCCCCAAATCGTCCTCTCTATTTGCTGCGCTGCTTTTCTTTTTAAATGCAGCTCAGGCGAGAGAACAGTCTATCTCTGTCCGTCTCTCACACTGTGGGAAAATTTAATTAGCAGGAATAAAGAATGGCGTTAAGGTATCGATGAATCAAAGTTTGCCTCGAAGAGTATCTCTATACCTCTCTTGCTACAGTTATGGGAGATGGTTTCCATGACAATGTTGCACTTTCGAGGGATAAATGATAAAGAGCTTGAATATGAACTTTAATACATTACCCCCCTTCCCTTCCTCCCACCTCCTGCCAATGAACTCCTCTTGATTCCTTTCTTGGCTGTGTGAGGAGGAAGAGAAATGTTTAATTTGCAGTCATGATGACATACAGGAGCTTCAGAGGACCCTGTACATACAGACACGTTTTCATAATTGCTTTTCATTTGAGTTGTCCTTGCTTTTAATTGTGTGATGTTTGATGGTGTTTTGGTGATGGTGTGTCTTACTTTGTTCTTGCAGAACTTTTCTGTCATTTCATCTTAACCCCAAACTAAACTTAAAGGCCACGGGTCAGATTCCGACCCTGGGCCCCTGCAGCGAGGACGCAGCCTCTGCACATGGGGAGCATTCATAATGTCTGCTGTCAGATCTAAGCTACTCGCTGTCCGCAACGTTCCCACACAGCTGATCTAAAAGAAGTGGTTCCTCGGGTTTCTGTGCCTCATTTGAACTCACCAAAGTGTGTATTTCTTCTGCTGCTTTTGTTATGTAATGGCAGCTGGGAAACATCTTTTGGGTACATTACTGCCATTTACTGGATTGGAGTGGCTAAAAGACAGAGCTGAAAGTCAGTGGATATATTTTTCAGGTCCTCATAAACATGACTCCAACAAATGCTGGCGTTGCTCCGTTGCTGCTGAATGTGTAAATAGGCAACTTTGCTGAGATATTATCTCCATATTGACATTTCATGATAAGATGACAAACATGTCATATCATGTTTTACAGTTTATTCTGCTGCCCCCAAGTGACCAAAAACAAATGATCTAACAGAAACCGGCTCCACAACATTTTCTTCTGCAAAAGAGAAACTCTTTGGTTGTCGGACACGTTTCTTGGCAGTGATTCTGAGCAGCGGTGCACTTTGCTATCCATTGTAGGCTAACGTGTTCTCCAGGTAGAGAAAAGTCTGCTTGAGAACTAAGAATAACGAGATACAGGGAAAATGGGTTTCAGTTTTTCAGGAAAACCATCTACCAGGATGAGGACGGGGAGAGAGCAAGAAAATGAAAAGGGATTGGAGAGCGAATGAGAGTGAAAGTGAGAGACAAGAGGAAGAGAGAGAGAGAGAGAGAGAGAGAGAGAGAGAGAGAGGGGAGGGAAAGCATCTTCACTGTTCCTTCAGGTGTAATTTCTGTACTCTGCCAAAAGTGTAAAAAGATTGAGAGGACAGCAGGCAAAATGAATAGTTTGAACGTGTGTGCTTGAGAGAGGATGATGGGAGACGGAGGAGAAAGAAAGATGTGGGGAAGAGATACACCAACACAGTGGCCTGCTTGTAAGTGTGTAAAAAAATGAAAAGCTGCAAGGAGGGAAAAATATCTACCACAAAAGGAAAAAGACACACAGGGAGAATCAGAATGTGTGGAAAGAAAAATGGAAGCAAAGCCTGCGGGCTAATAGTCACCACATTAGCTGGCCATCATCCGCCCCGACTGACCACACAAGTCTCTCCACGGGAGCTGTCATTAAACCCTCCCTACAGGTGTGTGGGTGAGTGATTTTAACCAGAGTAAACAGAACAAGATTAATGGTGCGAAATAGCACACAAGGGCCACAGAGCTGGTGGCACAACGGTGACCGTGTCAATGAAAAGGTTGTTAATGTTTGGGAGGGTGCAGACAATGTCTCTGTTGCTGTGTCGCTCAGAGTTTTTTTTATTTTGTTGTTGTTATGTGTTGTGCTCTGGATAAAACGCTGACATGTTTGTGTTTCTGTAAGCTTGTGATTTATCAGGAGTATAGCCAAGAAGCTGGAGGAACATTGTAAATGCAGGTTTATTACACTGCTTAAAAAAAATTAAGGGAACACTTTAAACCCACATCAGATCTTGATGAAGGAATTATTCAAGTTGAACATTTTTACTGATGTAGGCTGTATAACCTGTTCGGTCAATGGTCTGTCTGCTCTGTGCTGAACTCGGCTGAATTAATGCACCGTGCTCCGGCATCTGGCAAAAGTATAAGCCCTGCGTATCTGCTCCGGAAGGGTCCGGACTGCCGGAGCTGCAAACGAGCAGATACGCAACGCAGCGGAGGCAGTGGAAGTACACACATAGATTAGAGTGAAACCTATGAGCTCCGCTGCCATGACGGAGCCCTGACGGAGCCGTGACGGAGCCAATACGGATCTGGTGGGATTTAGGGGTCACGCAGGTGAAATTGATTCAAAGTCACTCGTGTTAGTTAACTGGACAGATTGATATTTCTGAAGTTTAACTGACTTGGTGTTATACTAGACGATTAAGTGTTTCCTTACACTTGAGCAGTATTTACAAAACATTACATGCAGGCATCTCATTTGAACACATATTACCCAGTGACTTTTGTCTCATTTTATAAAAGCAAGAAACCCAAAGAATGAGAAAGAAATGAGTTGTAAAAGTTAAATTAATCAAAATACTTTATCATTGTTCCCTTCCACAAACCTCCAGATTTGACAGCAATGGTCCAGCTCAGGCTAATGTGTCCAAATCAATAGCAAATTTAAGCTGTCAGTGCCCAGCCTGCAGCTCATTACATGGGCCAGTGTTATTTACTAGCTTTGGGCTGCCTCCTCCGTCCGTCCCTCCCTCTCCTCCTCCTCCTCCTCCTCCCCCCTCATGTTCCAGGATAGTATTTCATACAAATACACCACCACACAGTACAACCTGCTCCCACTCAGTGTCACCAGGAGACGGTTCCTCCAGAGTCCGGAGCCAACCAGCCAGCAATCCCGAATTAGATGTTACTGTCAAGATGTCCAAATCGCACAAATGCACAGGGCCTCGTCTGTTTCCACAAACTGAGATCTGAGTGTAAAAACGAGGGAATGTAAAACTTTTGTATTGTTCATATACAGTAATCTGGTAGTGTAGCTGTGACAGGGGTAGAATAAATTGGTGGTAGAAAAAGAGAAATGGTCTGGAAATCCACTTTATCACAAGCAGATGATGCATTACAGCCCAGTAGATCAATCACAATACAGTTTTAAAATGACTCCAAGGAAAGAGGAGTGCAGTCAGCATGCAGTATAGTCAGACAGCAGTTTTCTAAATTCAGACTCGACAAGCATGACTGTTCTCACTGAGTAGAAACTTGTACTAACATCTACATCTACATTATGGCATTGCACTGAAGCATATCGCTCTGAAACTCCTTTGTGCTACAAGATAATGGACATATTGTCATCAGACCATTCAGTTTTTTTTTCTGCAAAACATGTTTATAGGTCATATATTACATTTTTAAAAAGTATTAATATTGTATATATATATAATATATTGTATATATTGTCTATATTGTCTATAATGTTTCAGGTACTCTAAATCAGGGCATGCCAAAGTGAGGCCTGTTGGCCCACGATCAGGTTTAAGTCGGCCCACCAGATGTTTAGAGAGAAAAATATATACTTATAAGAGCAATATGTGAGAATTTCAGTTGGAAACATTCAAAAATTAACTATAAGTTATCAGCAGAATGTGAAGTATCATTTTGCAGAGATATCTACTGAAGTTAGCATGCTAACTAGCTAGCCCTGGCCTGCCATCATCCAAAGCGCCTGTGCTAGAAGTGTAAGTACCTACATTTCCCAGGATCCCTAATAATTTTTTTATTTCCATAAATCAAGACTGGTGAGCAGACTGACACTTGGAAGTCAGTTTGGATCCTAGTCCCCTTTGCTTCTTAATATAGGTCAGGGGCGTCACTAGGTTTTAAGGACAGGGGGGGCTTAGCCCCCAGGAGATGCACAGAATGTCAGCGAACGTTTAATTTCACAAACAGCTAACAAAAACTGAGAAATTGCACGTTTTGGACAGATTTAACAGAGATACTTTACTGTGTAAATGTTTTAGGCCACCATTACATTTTTAACACAGTACAACAACAAACACAGGAAGTACTGTATGTTTACAGCATTAACAACAACAAAAAAAGAAAAAAATCCACATAGTTACAGTGCCATATTTAACCAATGCTTCTTATTCATTAAGAGCCTACATGTATTAGCCAAAACTGTATGCAAAAAAAAGAGCACTGTGTTCTAGACTCACCTTTCCAGTAGAGGTTTCTCCCCTCTCACTCTCACTCTCTCTGCTCCTCTGCCCTGACTCCTACAGGTCAATAGGGGTGGTGGAGTGATTATTATTAGTGTATTATTATTATTATTATTATTATTATTATTATTACCGTATTATCATTCATCATCATTATTATTGTCATTATTATTATTATTATTATTATCCACATAATCATACGTGAATGAGCTGTTTCACGGTGTGCATCTGATGCTGGAGCTAATGCTCCAGAAGGAAGTCACCCCAAAGATAATATGAAGAGTGCACACCTAACTCTATAAACAACCAGGACCTTCACATTGCATTTCGGACTAACTAGCTAGCTACTGTAGCAGAGTTCTTTTTGAGCTGAAATGTAACTTTTGGACGCAAAACAACAAAGGTAAGACGTGCACAGAGATATACAGCACGCGGCTCACGCTGCCTCCTGTACAGAGGGCTCTCAGCTACAGAGTGTGCAAGCCAGGTTTTTATTTGTCAAACAGGGAGCATTTGGCAATTACGTGGGACTTTCTGCTGTTAGCTGGGGGGCTGCAGCTAGCTTATTGTTACTATCAGCAGTGATGAATACTTACTCTCTTGAAAAAATTTCGTGTATCCATTCTTGTTCACGTTCTTCTCCTAATGCTGCTCTAGTCGGTTCTGTGTGCTCCGCTCCCGGTACACACACTGCAGGTACCCAGGTACCGAGTGCAACCTAGGTTGCAGGGAAAACGTGGACTGGATTTCAGTGATGTGGGCCTGCTCTATATGAACAAGTGGAATGGACTGGATAACGACGCACTGACTCTGACTCTCTACCACTTCCACTATGAAGTGAAGGGAAACTAAGATTTATGATCACATTTAAGTTAATAATAACTGGTTTATTTATTTAAACTCATAGTCTGGCCACATTATATTGAATTTGTCTGCACTTTTTTGTAAAAAAAATAAATAAAAAAAATAAAAAAATTTAATAAATGAACATAAAATTATTTAGGGGGGCTTCAGAATATTTTAGGGGGGCTGAAGCCCCCCTAAAATAGGCCTAATGACGCCACTGATATAGGTGTTTGCTTTTGGCATTAAGTTTCAGTTTTGGCCCTCCGAGGGAGAAAGTTTGGGCACCCCGGATCTAAATTACAATAAGTAAGTGTAACCAACAACTTGTACTGCATTAAAATACATTTTATGGTACTTTGCGTTTCATGGTACGTTATACTTTTACTCCATTACATTTCAAAGGGAAATGTTAAAACTTTTGTCTCCACTATATTTCATAAATGGAGTTACCTTTGCACAATCTATATTTTTTCACATATCAAACAAGAAACCTTTAAAATGCTGACTTATTAGCTCAACCAGCATCAAATTGCTACTTGCACATTCATACATCAATGATCCAAGAATATAGTAGATTTATGACCTCATAACATTGACATGGGTCACTCTGCTGCATAATGGGTACCTTGTGAAATACATTTTATCTCAAAGTCCTTCTGTCCTTCTACTTACGCATATTTGTATCTGAGTATTTTTGCGACTTTCACTTGAGATAAGGATTTCTTTCTTCATAACCAATTTATTCGTGTCACAACTACATGACCAGGTTATATGAAACAGCTTTTTCAGTACTAAAATGAGGAAATATTAAGTAAATCTGTCGGAGAATCAGCAAAATGTCAAGAACTATAAATGGACAGTATTTTATGCTTTGTGTGATTTAATGTGATTCAAGTTGCAACTGATTATCAAACTCCAAATAATTTATATTCACTTAAAAAAACAAATTGTTGTGAAATGTTTATATATTCCTGAATGTCAGTATATTTTCTGAGTGCAGGACCTGATGGCTCAAACATTGCAGTGAATTGTTGCTTATTAGGACCAGATATGAGTTTGCATTCTGTTCTATCAGAGATACAATCAGAAATGAAATGAATCTTTAATGGTCAACAAACCAGAGGAAACAAACTGGTTTGTTTTGGCTCAGCAGCTCTGTTACCCGAGCAGCGAGGCACGCTGTGTACTGAACATCCGTCAGAGGTGGAGGCTATGATCCTGCCTCCTCTGTGTTTACCCACAGCTGTTTAACCGGGGAACGCCAGGCCTGCTGGCGGCGCGGCAAGAGGAGGCTGGATTACTCTGATTCTACCAAATGAGGCAGAACGGGGCTAATTCTATTTGAGCTTCAGCACTTGAGTCAACTTTACGGCCCAATTAGCTCACTGAAAAGAGAGAAGGGTAACTGGGAGAAGGAGGAGGAGCTGTGGGGAGGTGATGGTGGCAGAAACAGCTAATGTCTCTACTTAAGGGCCCAAAGCCAGGGTAGTTTTGCATAATATCTTCCAGTAGCTGCACCAGCTGGGTTTTACTGGGCACGGTGCAAATGAGATATATAAGTCATATTTGTTTATAATCATTATGAAGGATTAAGCTGATCTTTACAGATATTTCACATAATTATTCGTTATATCACAACATTATAATTCACAACATTGCTTGCAGCTGACTGAAACAAACTGGTGGAGGCAGGAATCAAATTTGGACGAGCTTTTCCAACAAAATCTGTACAATTGATGAGACAGATCGCAAATAGAGTAGCATATTGGTTATAACAACTAATTGGGACTGTGATATAATAAATGCACAAAACCTGGGTACTCAGATTACTTTTTCGTGATATCGAGTAATGTAGCGTGTTAGTTTTGCAATTCAAGTAATCACTAGTATGTAATCTGTTACAGTAGAGATTTCACCATATGTCCCTGTTCTGTTTGTTGCCACTAAAAACAAAAAAGGAAACCCTTGATGTATTCATTCCTACTTCTTGGCAGGCATTACGCAGCCATCTTCAGATGTGTGAATGCTCTCGAGTTGTCTCAGTGTGCAGGTGTAACTCAGCAATCAGATGGTCAGAGCAGAGAGGGCAGCCTTTTCTTTTGTAGAGGCAGCTGCTAAAACTGTTTGTCTCGGCTCAGTTCGCTGTCTGATTGTCGGCAGCCAAAGGTCTGACAGGTAACGTACCCTCGATTTACGCTTACTTTTATCTACTTCAAATGATTCAACCTTTGTCATTGCAAAATTTTGAAAAAATTTAATTGCATAAAAAAACATATTGTATGAACTTGTTAGGCTATATGCGCCCCTGTACCAACTCGAATCAGTGAAGGGGATGTTGCGTCTTTCATTCCTGTTACCCAGCAAACACATCAAATTAATGGCTCATAAACTGATGAGTAGCATTGATGGATGGATGTGATTTTCATAAATAGGAAATACAGATGTCAGAAATAATCAAGTCTCAGATTTCCTACATCACTTGTAGCTACTGTACATCATGATGTGATCCGTTATGTTAAGATGTTTAATCCGACCATAGAGGTCCTGGAAATGCTCCTTACTCTCTGCAAATGTTTGCATGTCCACCAAACAGGTAACTAATGACTGTAATGACAACTGGCAACAAAATCAAATCTACACAACAAAAACTAAAAGACATCAAATAGAATTTTGTTATTATGGGCCTTTTTGAGGTTATTGCTCGCAAATCTTTGACCTAAGATCAGTCTACAGTGTGAACGCTTTAAAAACTGTGCACTTTCCATTGTGTCATTTCTTTATTTTCTATTTTATCGTGTTTATTCTTTCTAAAGTTTGTATTTTATGTCTGTTTATGTGACATTCTGTTCTTGAAAGGTGTTGTATAAACTCCCTTACTTTGTGTTGTATAAACTTCCTTACTTACTTTAAGAAGTTTGGTGTGCCCCATACTCAATCTCAGATGTCATACTGTCCCTGAATGCATCAACAGGAAGAATTTGAAATACAGTCACTCCTTGCGGCTGCAGCTCCTCATGGTGATAACATTACACAAATGATGGCGCATAAATAAAGGCCCTCTGCTGATCATTGTGATGGGATGTCTGTCTCGAGCAAGAATTAAGCCTCTGTAAGTTAACTTTCATGGTCTCGGCTTGCGCCTGCAGTAAGCTTACCGCATAATAAGGAAAGCTGTGAATAAAAGAGATGATTAATGTTAAGTTTCAAGTCATTACGGGATGATTTTCCTTGCCAACTGACATAAAAAATAAAATCTTCTGCCTGGAAGGTAACATTTATGAATTTCCAAGCCTCTCTGTAAAATGGTCAGCAATAATGTGAGGTGTGCAGTTTGTAATTAAATAGACTCAAACAGGCACATCTGCGCAGTAATTTGCAGAGTAATCAAAGGGAGCATTTGCATGACAATATAGTCCGTCGCATAGAATATAAAACATTTTTAAAAAAGAAATAGTTTTGTAAAGGGAAAGTTAATCTCAATGAGCTTTGTTACACAAGCAATTATTCCTATTATAAGTGGAATAAAAGGGTAATTGCAGATAGAAACACGTAAGCAATTAGAAAAGGTCTGAGGGTCAAAGCCACACTCGCTCACATAGGACACTGTCACAAAAACCGTTGAGGTACAATGTGGATGTTCCATTTTCCTGGTCACTGCAAGATACAAGAAAAAGTATTTATAAGCCTGAAGTTGCAGAAAATTGTGTTTACCGTCACCATTATTCTCCCACAACAGTGACAGTCCCAGCTTCCGTTGTTCGATTGCAGCATTTGTGCTCGGGAGCGGAGCAGGGTGGGGCAGCAGGGAAAACAGTTTTTCTGTAAAAGTAAGTGGTTTACAACATGAATGATAATCACGCTGCTGTCGGTTGCTTGGTTACTGTCACTTGAAATCAGAGGCTACGGAGGGACTGAAGAGGAGATTTTTGATCCTCTGGAGGCTCGTCTGTTCCAGTGGCTTGTTCAACGCTTCAGATAATGACTGATTTATTTCTCACAACAAATAACCCTGTGCCTCTAAAGGATATTGATTTGGCTGATATTTGTGCTTTTAAAAAAACTAAAAACACTGCTCCCATTTCCTGGTAGGAAAAGCTGAGAGGAACACACACATCAATGACAGATTTTGCGCTCCTTCGAAAAATCAAACACGCCCAAGTGAAGTTTCAACCAGACGTGAGGCGTTCTAATGGATTCATGCATATTGATGTGGTGGCCTGAAGGCCTCGGTGGGCTCCTAACGAACGTCATCGTTTAACTACTCAGTAATATTTACGTTTTTCATCCTTCAGAGATCCAATATGTCGACTTTTCTGGATGGCTGCAAGCACAGTTCAATAACAGCCATCAAGTTTGAGCAAAAAACGACCAAATACTGAAGAGAGCAATGATTCCTGCTGGACGTCCATCCAGCATCCTTCAAGCTTTGGTGCATGGGTTGAGAGTTAATGAAAGATCATTTATTAAGCTTTAACTAAGCAACGTGACTCCTTCTCAACGTCAACCAGCTTTAAAGGGTAAAAACAATCACTGTTTCATTATCCAAATGTCAGGCAAACAAGCGAAAACCCAAGTGATTGGGTTGATTAAAATGGCTTTGACTCGACATCATTAAGGATAGTGAAATGATCTGTCCTTTACAATATCCCAACCAACCAACCAACCAACTGATCTGGCTGCAAAGAAGGCCTGTCACATCCACAAACATTTTAAAAGTTTAGTTTGAATGTCTAGGTGTCCTGTCACAACATGAAACTCAAAGTAATCTGGTAGGAATGTATACTTGCATGCATTTGATTTGCCTACATTATACCTTTCTAGATGACCTTGCATTGTGTTTTCGCCAAAACTAAGTGAACAAACACGTTACAAACATTAACCAAAAGTAATGATTGCACTTTGGAACAACAAACTAGTCAGCACAATGCATGATGGGAAAATTGGTCGGTCTCTGACTGCAGTACTTTCAGTGCTGTCTCACGCATCACAGTGAAGTTGTGTCTTCACAGTAAAGTTGCTAACTAGTTTGTGAAACACGTTACAAGAAAGTTGATTAAAAAAACACATTTATTCAAAGTTTTCTGTTGTGAAAACATCCATTATAAACATTGGTAAAAAAGAATAATTTTCTATAAAAGAAATTGAAATATTATGGTTATTCACAGGAAAAAATCCATAAAATTACAGTGTGGGTTGAACAGAAAATGTAATGAAAGTAGTTTTGTGAAAAGTAAAAAAGGAGAGCTTGACCAAGGGGTTCAAATTACACACTACTTCTGGCACATCAAGTTTGCATGCTTGTTGTAACAGTGGCTGCCCAGAGTGGATGACCAGATGCTGTGCCACAATCTAACAAGCACTTTGTTTAAAACATGCATGGGGCCCTGAGATTCCTCTTTGTCTTAGCAATAAGACCTACTTGCATTACATTTTTTCACCAATTACATGCTGTGTATCTTATTTAAGTGTTCAATTGTTAAAACACGACGGAGACTACTATGATAGATGTGTGTTTTCACTATGTGCTTCCCTTTAGGTTTCTGGTGAAATGCTTGTTGAAAAAGTGGAACATGCTTTGTGTCGTTTTCTTAACATAGAAAAATTATATTTGAGTCTGTAGCGTAATAACACCTTTCATCATCACCCTCAACCGTGAGGGGAAGAGGCTCAGTTGTTGTCATTATCATCATCAGCACCAACATCACTTGTGCTGGACGGATCTTTAGCAGCACTTTCTCAAGCAAAATCATCTGAAAAAAATCACAGAGGGTACCTTTGGGAATTTAGAAATTTGCTTCTTTTTTCCTTTCCACTTGAGGAGAGGCATTTCACTTTTGAATGTGAATTGCTATGAGAAGACATCGTTCCACTTTGAATTGTCACTGGCAGATGCAAAGCGAGCTAGAATCGTCCATTATTACCTGTCAGTGACACGGATCAAATACGGTCTCTTGGGGGAACATAGTGGCATATCCTGAATCGACAATATCCTTCATTCATTTAATTTACATTTTAGGGCACTCTGGGGGAGGCTGGAAACATTTGCCTAATAGGATGGTTCACCTCATGTTAAAAACATGGGTTCAACCTCAGCTGATACATGACTTATACTGTACACAACTAAAACACACTGCTGTGGTTGAGTCTTATGAAAGAAAACAATTAGCAGCAATAATGTGGTTTTCTGTCTATTGTGTGTTGAACTAGAGGAACCCTCTTTGGCAGTGAGGAAATGAAATTGGCTGCTGAGCTTGTATTAGTCACTGTAAGTGATTGGTGACAAGTTAATAACATGCTCTTTGCCTATTTTATCCATGTTAGTCAAAGCTTCCAGCCATAAACGCTTTGGATTATTTATTTATTTATTTAGTATAATAATCTTTCCTCCTCATAATCAAGGTTGATTTATGTACATTGGCTTATCCAGGGCTTTAACTGAATGTTTGCAGTGACATTAAAGACAACTGCTGATATTTTTCCAAGAGTCAACAAATCCCATGAAAAGAACAAAACCAACAATGAACTGATCCTACTCACAAGTCATGTCCATATGTGTCATCTACACAGGGGACGCTGAGGAAATGTCCCTTTTTGAAATGGCCAATTTTGTCCCCATCTTTTTAAAAGCCTAATTTGTCATAAATGTTCTGGAAAAATAGCTTGCACAGAGAAAATGTTACCAACAAATGAACATTTTGCTCTCCATCAGTGTCTGCAATTGAAACTGGCTGCTGCAGATTCTGGTGTGAAACTAAATTATAACTAAGGGGCTAATAAGGCTAAAAACAGCCTACAACATGTGCAGGAAAATTGCTGTTCATTAGATAATATAGAAGTGATCACCATATACTGTAAAGTTACAATGTAATACATTACATGGACTTATTAGCAAGCTAGCTGGAACAGCCTAAGGTTTGCAGACTATTAAGATCTTAACATCTTCTTTGGCAGACTTTTCAGGACATAGTGACTTACAGTACAATGCTGCTTGCTGAAATAGTTTTTTAATGCCTCTTCCTTTCCTTTCCTCTTTCATTTCATCTCCTCGTGGACATAATGCAGTTTGCTACAAAGAAATGTGCAGCTAGCAATTGTACTGTACTTTCCAAGCATTGAGTATCCTGTGGCGGCCCCTCATGGATGAGATCGACAGAGATGTTTTAATTGAGTTTAATTGTGTGAATTGTATGAATTTAAATGAAAAAAATATAATCAATTATTTGAGTTTGTTTTATAATTGATATGGGTAAATAAATAGAAATGATGTCATTCTTGCTCCAGTTTACTCCTGTGTCATTCATGTTCTCACATATATGCACATCTAATCTGACTTTATAGGCTACAGATCTCCTCCTTCATTACATTGCCTAAAAGCACATATATTAAAGAAGATGTAAGGAATTGCATTTGAAAATAGCTCCCAAGAAATGTGCTGTTTACTCCTGTTTGAGTGACAGTTGCTAAGAAAAAGTTGTTTGTATTACCTGAATGAAAAACACACATTTAAAACAAACATGATGATGGCAGGCAGATAACTACTATGTCAGGCAAACAGGCAGATAGCTACCTAATAGTTATCTGCCTGCCATCTGATGTTGATCACACAAAGCACAGATCAGGTCCTGGCACTTTGTGACTGAGAGTCCGTCAGTTACACTTGCAACCTTGGCACACAGCTTGCCTGTGTTAGGTGATGTTTTTTCTACCTTGAAACCATTTTGGTTTCGGAGCGATGAGATAAAATTGTCAGAATCCATTACTCTATCTGATTGGAACGCCTTGTTTTGCTGTGAAAACTAATTTCAAGGCAACTGTTTTTCTTGTTTGGATTACAGTTTTCATTTTAGGAATTTAGATGTAGCTCACAGCTTAACCAGTCATCTGTTCAGTGTAAAGCTGCAACCTGTTTTGGTGTGACTGTGGTACTGAAACTTAAGAACCTACCTTTTACTTTTGTGAGTAAAAATTGTCCAAACCTATTCATTAAAACTTAACGTGCTGTCACTACTTAGCAATGAACCACTTTGATGACACTCTTTCATCCTCAACAACCTCTCTGCTCTCTGCTACTCTTGAAGATGTCAGGTATCTGATGCAGGATACTGACATTAGAAGCATTAGAAGCCACCCCATCAGTAGTCTCGCCTACAGTTCCGTGACTTTGTGACATCACACTACATCACACATTTGCATTATTAATGCCTCACAGCTAGTTTGACACATACAAATTGATTTAGCACAGCTGCTCTGCTGTTGTTAGTGGTGCTGGGTCCATCCACCCTGCGCTCCTCCCTATGGGGATTTTGTTGCTGTTTATACACTGTTGCCTGACTTCCTCCTTTGCTGCCGTAATTACTTCTAAGGCTGTTTTTTTAACAGTAACTGAAAACAGTTTGCATCACATACGTGTGGTTGAGCACGTTCAAGCATCAGGTGCAGGTGTATCTATTCTTTGCACTGGCTGATAAAAAAAAAACTCTTCTTCTACACAAATCACACGAGTGCCATATTTGCTATTCAATTGGAATTTTGCCAAAAGGTGACAAGTCTGCAGCTGTATTAGAGGCTGAGCTGATTTTTTCCCCCTTTGATGTTCTCTCAATGTAAGTCTCCCCTGCCACCATCATATCACTCAAAACACCTTGACAGCTAACAATTCAAAAAACCCTGCTGGTCCTGAGAGGAAAACACCCCCAGCAGGCCTCTTTGTAATCATCTGCCACCTCTGACTATCTCTTTCTTATGTGTGTAAACAAACACGCTGCCTGCCACTGACAGACACGCTGGTCACGTCCTCTCTGCTTCTCCTGAGCAGAAACTCAGCACCATCTGTGGCTGGATTGTGAGTGCAGGTGGGTGATTTCCCTGTAAATGTTAGTCAGTTGGCTGCAGACCTTCAGTGGTCTGCCAGGTTTCAGTGTAGGAAATTTGGCTGAGTTACAGTGTGCATACGTATGCCACTCCGCTGTGAGACTGGACACCATCTGCAGAGTGTCAGCTGTCCTTCTGCCTGTGAGCAGTGTTGAGACTATCAGTATGATTAGTGCAGAGGACAGATTTGCATGGGCTGAAGGATGGTATTTTAAGTCCTTAAGGACGTGGCATTCATATCCTCATTATAAGTGAGGAGCGGTCTGCTTCTTACGTGTTTTTAACCACAATTTTATTTTGAAAATAATTTTATTCAGGCTACACCAACTTTTTCAAGTCATTATGATTACACCTGCTTTGAGAAAACAGTCCTGACGCTGTGTGCTTTTCAGTTTAATTTCAAGAAGCAGCACTGGCACAATTAAACTTGTTTTACTGAGTGCAAAGTGTATTTTAGAGGCAGGAAATTTTACACAAAGTCAATGAAAACATGCAATTAGATGCATATTTACAGCTGTGAAGTGTTGCAAAGATGTCCCCCCAAAAATTTCAGTCATTATCTACTCACCCCCATGCTGATGGAAAGTCGGGTGAAGTTTCGTAGTCCATGCTGTCGCACTGCAGCATTCTCCTAAACAACTGAAGTAGCTGGGGACTTGTTTTAAAACTTAAACAACCAAAAGAAAACCTAAAAAGGCTTCATACAGCTCGTGCAATTATCCGGAAGTCCAGAGATCTCAAACTGATTTGAAGAGAGGTTATTTACACCCTTTTTAAGCCGAAACTTTCACTGCAGCTGCTAATCTACAGTAAAAGCGCTAGCACCCCGTCTGAAGTGGGTGCACAAGCTACACAAGTGTAGAAAAACGACAAAAAAACAAAACATAAAATGACTCCATACAGCTCATCCAGCGTAATCCAAGTCTCCAGAAGCCCTGAGATCCCAAACAGTTTGGGATCTCTGGACTCCTGGTTACTTGGACGAGCTGTCTGGAGCCTTTTTAAGTTTTCTTTTGGTTGTTTGTTTAAGTTTTAAAACAAGCCCCCAGCTACTTCAGTTGTTTAGGAGATTGCTGCCACGCTGTTTTGCTGTGAAGAAATGTTTTGTGGACTACGAAACTTCACCTGACTTTCCATCAGCATGGAAGTGAATAGATAATGACCTAGTTTTAATTGTTGGGTGAACTCCTTTAATTCTCCTGTCAGTCTCTTGACCAGGGGACCGGCGTAGAGCTGGTGCTGCACAGTTGTGTAATCCAGGGAACATATTTCCTTACAGGGGTCAATAAAGGATAACTTCAAGGTGCAAAAAATGCAAATCTGGAGAAACAAAGTTGAGTAATTCTCATTCTCAGATCATCAAATAGCCACACTTTGGGACGGTAGGTCGTCCAACCACCAACCCAAATACAAATACATTCCGCATATTGATTGTTTTTACTGTTATGCTTAGAAATACGTTTTGCCAACATTTCTTATACCTTAACTTGTAAAAACTTTAATCTAGGATTTATTGACAGGCAACAGAGTGATTTCACATTGATTTATCTCTCTTTTTACCTAAATAAAAGATCTGAGTATTTTTCCCACCGCCACCATAAATCATATGTTACTAAATGATGTCTCTCTTTCTATCACCATCCGCCCTGTTTGACCAGATAACAGCTAAAGCAGTATGGATGACATGACCCACGTAATGACTATAGCTTTGCAGCGTTCCACCAGGAGATTACTGTGATGAATCATGCATGACTCATGCAAACTAATGCACATATGAAATGAACAAGCTTATTATGGATCTCACAAACACTTAAAAGAGACACGAGTCGACCTTGGTAACGTCACTAGAAAAAGATGGAGGAAAGCAGCGAACGCAGGTCATTTGAAAACCAGCCGACAGGCTCTGGATCCACCCTCACCTCCTTCAGCACAGCATAGCACAGCAACATCCATGTATAAAAAATACCTCAGATCTGTGTAGAACATCTGAACAAAACTGGCTGAGAGCAGAAGCAGCTCAGGTAATGGAGGCCACCCATTCTTAACCTTGGCTCCCCATTACACATCCACTCAGCAGGCTATTTCAGCAGCTGCATGTAGAGGGACTAACACGTACACATGAAAACAGAACTTAAAACGGATATGTGAGGACTAACGAGTGGATAATGGCAGGCTGTTGATGGGCTGGGTCCATTATTTCTTCCATCATCTGCTGTTGGGTGTTTGTATTACAGTCTTGGTAATGGCAGGTGATTTTTTTTATTTTTGACCAGGGTCCTTTACTGTCGAGGTAAAGTCTGACCAGCTAAGATGAAACCCCGGTTTGTTTGTCTGCTCCTTCTTAGAAAAAGAGTACCTGTTGCATCTGAAAACTTTCAAGAAATTGAAGAAATTAAGTGAAAGTCATGTTTTAAACCACTGCCAGTGCTTACTGTGGCCCATGTCCTACAAATGGCAGATACTTCAATGTCTCATCAGAGACTCTGGTTCTCGCTCTTCGTTTTTCCTCTCCTCTCTGTAACATTACATTCATGAAGTAAAGTACATTTCCCCTCCAGCTCCAGTTAGCAGTCAACATTACCCAACATAAACACCCGACAATGGGAGTCGCCTCTGCGGATCACTGCTGCAGTCAGGTAGTGGAGTGAAGATAAATCCACTTTTCAATTTCAAAAGTTTAGAAGTAATCACTGAGCTCTCCTCCCGTCTGTAAAGGGCTCCGGATCGGAGCAAAATCTGATGTGTCTCCTGTGTTTATTCCTCCAGAGGCTCTGGCTCTGCCCCCGACTCTCAGCCATGTCCCGATTGTTTTGTTTTGAGCCCCCTACAGTATTGTGTGTTCATAGCTCATGAAAATGTTTCTTATGCCTCTGTACCATTAAATATTCATGACTAAATAAGCCAACAATCAAAGTAAAAAATAAAAATAAAACAATCAACACATCTTTTGGTATTATTTATGAGGAGCTTTGCCTTATCAGGACTCAGGGTGTGGTTTGATCAGATTTATTTGAGATCAATCAACAACATAAACAAACACAACACCAACTGTCAGCAGAATTTAATTCAAATGTTGATAAATCCTGATTGGTGCACAGAAGTACATGACATCACATCCTTCCAGCTGAGCCACGCCCACTCCAAGCCCTGCAATGTTGTCATTCATGTGGAAACAATTGCAATTTTTCCATCTTTTAATGACTGCTTGGCATTATCAATAAATATGTATCATTAGAAGTCAAAGTGCAGCTTTGCAACATGACCAGCCGCTAAATATGCACGATCTGTCATAAATAGGCAAATACATGCCCAAACAGTTATTAATCCATGATTCTTGCCTTTCTTTTTGTCCTTCATAGATATAGCAGGGCTGCCCAAATTAGGACCTGCGGGCCAGATGTTTCTAGTGTTTCTAATAATGAAGAATTAATTTTTTAAAATGATGATCTAAATTTCTTTTTATCCTGTTTAATTTTGTGAGGTAAAATGCTCTTTCAAATTATTAGTTATTTTTCAGAATTTGAGCAGAGTGTCACTTTGCACAGGAAGTCAGTCAAGTAAAAGAGAAGCTGGGGTCCTAGTGCCATTTTGCATTTTAAGATTACAACACAATAGGTGTTTGCTTTTGGCCTGTGGCCACACAAGCTTAGAAGACCATATAGAGAGGGCAAATACAAACACTTTCATCATCTGCTGTAAGCTGTGTCATTTATAAGGTGTCACTCAAATTGGATATTTCTATTTCTAGTTTTTCATGGACTTGTTTCATGTTTTTTTTATTTCAGCCGGAGCCAGAACAACTGTAGTGACAGTTTTACATTATTAAATGTCAAAAATTTTGATTGATAAGATATTTCATATGGCAAACTTTATTATTGGCCAACTGCCGTGCAGAAATGGCATTAAAAATGTAGACACAGCTATCGCCTCTATATTGCTAATCCTTGGTAGTATTAAAACAGAATCCTCCCACATGAACAAACAAGAACAATCATGCTCAAACACACACTCTCTCTTAATGCGAATATAAACAGAAACCGAGTACCGCGCACACACACACACACACACACACACACACACACACACACACACACACACACAACAAACTAAAGGCTGTGTAATTTGTTATGCAGTGTTGACACCATGAGTGATGGGCCCTGGATGACGGATGTCGAGCCGGATCTCTCGTCACCACTGTGTGATACCGCTGTCCGCTCAGCAGAGGTTCATAAATCAACAGAAACTCCGCACCGTGTGAACCAGCGACCAAGCAGGTTAATGGTGTGCCACAGAGCAAAGTGTCTCAGACCACAACGTCTGCACAGTGTGTTCATTTGTCTAACGGGAGCGTCTGAGGGTCAGTCAACAGTGGGTGCCACATTAAACACTCAGTCTGTATAACTGTGTGCAAAGAATCTGAACTGAGACAATCAAAAGCAATTAAAACAGGAGGAGAAAACAAGTGGATAATGTGTTTTTCTTCCTCTCATTTTTAAGTAACCTGCACTTTACCAATTGCAGTCTCTCATTACCATCTGAAACATTATAACCTGCTTGCTTGATGGCTCAAACTGCGCAAAGTGTTGCTGTAACCTTTCTAATGGCTTATCAAGAGTGAGTTTAGTTCAAATGACTTTTGCTATGTTACTGCGGCTGAGTGACCTTTTAAAATGGGAGCAATGAAAAAAAAGCCAACAAAAAAAAACAGGCTCTGCGATAATGTGTTTGACGATTAAATACCAGTGTGGACTTTCAATAAGTGCTGAAATCCTAATGTTTAGGTCGTGTGAGATGAAAGCCTCTGGGGCATTATAGGGTTAGGCATTGTGGTGGGTGTTTTTCATTTCCTACACTGCCCTCACACTTGCATATATGCATACACACTTACACAAACTGTGACACACAAGCAATTAGAGAATTAGAGCGGACCTCTCCAGACCCGTAGTGTGCCTCGGTGATTACACAGATGTTTCTCTTTTTGTGCCTATAGCTGATGATGACGCAGTGTGCTCAGACTCTACCACACAAATCAATTAGACTATTCATTTTGGGGCCTTGTGTGTATCTGATGGTGCTGGCATGCCCATCTGTTAAAGAGCACAGGTCAGGGCCCCATAAAATGGTGTAATCAGATGCGGGCTGTAAATGAGGGGTTAGCCTTGCAGATTCAGCCTGACCTGTCCTCTCACTGTGAATCTCAATTGCTTGTGAGAAAATTCTTTATGTGGGGAAAGTGACATTGGAGGGTTTAATTATTAACTCGATGATGATCAGTGAAATAAAGCCTTTTATGGGTAACTTTGGATGGTGGGATTCAACTAAAGGCTGTTGTATCATCTGGAAATACTGACTAAATGAACATTTTTAGCCAAGGTAGCAGTAAAGTATTTTGAATAAAAAATACCAGAGATGGCTGTTGTAAGACACATAACGACGTCACGTAGCGGCGCTATGTATTGAGCTGTAAAAGAAGTTGGTGTAGTGAGACCTTGCACATGCCCAAGAGAAGTGTAACCTGTAGGAAAAGTGTGTTTTAAACCTTATTTTGGGTGAAAGTCACCAAACCTTTTTTTTCAGATTGGACTGGTCATTCTATACATACAGGTTTTATGTCCAGGTGAGCACTTGAAGTGACGTTCAGGCTCTGTCCCCATTTATTACGATAGAGGCCTGGTCTTGTTAGCCAACAATAACTGCCCAGGGCAAAGCCATGACAGCTGCAGAGTGGCAAGACCTGCCTGTAAGGACTTCTGCAATACTCCTTTCACACTGGACAAAAACCCAACTTACACCCACCAACATCTGATTTCTGTCTTCAATGTGAACGTGTCCAATCGGCATTCCCTCCCGCGTCAGCTCCATGGAAACACAGCACCCAGGTGAACACACTTCTTTCTGCCGCTGGCTTGTTAATATTTTTTATTCCGTCTCGGTTCAAGCAGCACTCGAACATCGTTCAGTCGGTGCCGAGTTTGAAAAAGAGAGTGAAGATAAAGATTTTAAAAAAGAAGCCACCATTGCTTGTCATTGGCTTCTGGCTTCTGTGTCACTACACCAACCATGACAGATGCCTGATCCTCAGTACAGATCAGGCATCTGTCATGTCCTGTGCAACTCTCAATAAAGATGACAAGGAAGCTAGAAGTCTCAAAAACAATGTGTAATTCAGAATGATATTAAGACTTTTCAAAACACACACACACACACACACACACACACACACACACACACACACACACACACACACACGATTGACTCGTTTCCCATTTTCCATGTTTAGCAGGTTTTCCCCATTTAAAAACCTGCATGTAAACACTAACTTTGGTATTAAAGTGGTATACTGTAAGTCGGTCAAACTGAAATATCTCAACAGCCTCAGTCTTTAAAATCAGGTTAAATTTAAAGTTACTGAGGCAATTGGAGCCTTTCTTTGGGCTTTAAAATGTCGAAAAGATAACAAAAAACACTCATGTTTTTGTTGAACCTCAAACACCACAGCTAATTATAATGGAGCTCAGTTAGCAGAGCATTACTTACGATTTGGGCAAAAAAAAAAAAAAAATCAAAACTTTCCAATTTTTCTTTTAAGGATGAAAGATAAGTAAACAAGTACTTTGATGAGCATGCAATACCAAATCATGCTGCTGCACTGACTTTATCTGTATTGCTCAGTAATCACAGAGTTGGCAAAATGTCTCTGGAGACCAAATTCCTTCTCTCATCTTACTTGTTCACATTGGTAAAGAAACCTCAAAACAGGCATGTAATTAGATTAAAACCCTCTGTCAACAGAGCTTTGCCTGCGGCTGAATTTAATGGTACGCTTAGGGAAAAGCTGTTTTTAATCCTGTTGAACTTTTTACTAAAAGTCACCCGCTGTGAGAAGGTAACAGGTTCAGATGGGGTGCCCATGTGGGAAGATTTTCTTGGATAATTCTAGAAAATAGAACAATATGTTTACTCTAGAGGGCTTCTCTGGTCATTTTGTACCCCATCAGTCATTAAAAGTAACCGCGACAGATATTTAAAAAACAAAAGACTAATGGCATGCTGTCCTGTATTTGTGCCCTCTTATTTTCACCTTTCACATCTCTCTTCCACAACTGGGGCACTTTGAACAATCCCATACCCGTCTCACGTTATGTAAGTGTTCGTGTGATGCAAATTATTTGATTGATGATGTCCTTTTTCTTTTGTGTCTCCAGATGGCAGACACTATATGTCAAGGTTTGTGTATGAGCCTGGGATTCTGCGTGTGTACATAAACATATTCATGGCCATATGCTGTGCCAATGTGTTTGAACAAGCGCGTGTCACAGAACAAGCCACTCAGCAAAGTCATAAAGTGTGATTGCCCGTTAACTTCTGCTTTTTTTCCTCCCTATTGAATAATGTAAATTTCCCAGCATTTAGCAAGATAGCATTGGGAGCAGATGCTTACAGTACTGTGGATGTTTACGGAAATCATCATTCAAAAAGAAGAAGCCTTCCCTCCTCATCCTTTCAATCTGCTTCGTCTCAAAAATAGGTTTTACTTTATAAAACAAGTGCAATAACCATCACATCAGCAGGATCATGAGGCCAGTTCAGCTCAGAATTTTTTATCTCTTTAAATAAGAAGCATTTATCCAGCTAACGGGCCTCAGTTTGTGATGACAAGTGGTGGAGACTGAAGGGCTGAGATGAAAAAACACTTTTTTTTAAATGGTCTTCAACTTCTGCGATTTTAGGCAATGTAATGAGGGGATTATGTGAGTAGATGAGTAAGGTGGGAAAAAAAGTGCATAATGGCGCATCAAAATTCATGTCATCTCATTTGTAGTTAAGATTTCATGGTGCAAAACATCTGCCATTTTTTTCAATAGCTTCCACGTCATTTGACCCATTGACTCAAAATCAATGCCAGAATGTCTTCTGATACTGGTTAAAGAGACACACCTGTTTTCATTGGATTTTAGTTGAATTTGTATTTTTCATGAATATTTTAAAGCCTGCCTCTAACCTAACCCTAACCCTAGATCCAACTATGTGATCCAAAAAAGTGTCAATCAAATAGGTACCAACCGACTCCAAACGGCCTGGAACATGCTCCTTAACACTTTCTGGGTTCACCTCTGGACCTCAGCTCTCCCTACTGGTGCAGGGGAGCGGTGAAGCAGGGGATTCATCTAATAGTGCACAATTAATAGATAGTTAGATAGATAGATAGATAGATGTGCCATTCCTTAGGCAGCGGGGTTGAATGAGTCTGTGGCTGAAGCTGTTCTTAAGCTTGTCCAGAGTGTTGTGGAGGGGGTGAGAGACACTGTCCATGATAGCCAGCAGTTTTGCCAGCATCCTGTCCTCTGCCACCTCCTCCAGGGTGACAAGCTTAGAGCCAACAACAGACTCTGACTTCTTGATGAGTTTATTCAGTCTGCTAGCGTCCTTCGTTTTGATGCTGGCACCACAGGACACCACTGCGAAGAAGATGGTGCTCGCAACAACAGACTGATATTGTACAATAATATTGTGAGTTTAGTAAAAAGTTATTTTGTGCATGAGGTTTTTTTTGTCTGTCCTTTTGTTTTGGGGGGTGGGTCTGAATGTGAGGTCCGCCCAGGGTATCATGCAAGCTAGGACCGCCACTGGTGCTTGGACTCTACAGGGAGATCTCGTGATCCAAGAGCATCTGCCCTGAGCAGAAGCAAATAGAATCTGCCCACGGAGTCCAGACACTGGTGGTGGTGGTTGATGACAGATGACTGATAAAACGATTAACGAACAGTTAACGAACTGGCCATGATGTAAGTTCCTCTGGGACGTGTGTGTCTGTGTGTGCTTAAAATGCAAAACGTTGTACATGGTGACAGTGACTATGGCAACAATTTTACAGGTCCGCAAATTTCACATTAAGTATGTGGTAACTATCAAGCAACATATTTGAAACGTCTTTAAAATGACCCCTCAGCTATTACAACAATGACCTGAAAATGAAAAGGAAAATACCCCAACGTGATTTAATAATAACAATCTGCTGTTTTTTCAATCTGTAATAAGCATATGTTGGTAAATACCACCTACTTACCATGAAATATGCAGACTGTAAAGTGAAGTGTTCCTGTGACTTATACCAATAATATTACACAATTCTTAAACAATATAAGACAGACAACATTGTGTGACCTTGTTGAGTTGAACTAACCACAAATAGAAATCTTTTCCATGAGTATAGACATTATTATTCTTCTTCTTCTCTTCCTTACAGATAAACATACAGTAAGAGACAGAGAGAACATGAATGACAAAGACAGAGGAAGAAAAGGGGGAGGGGAGTGAGGCACATGGAGAGGAGGGCCGGCCTCTCTTATCAGTGTAAAGAGGATAATTGGTGGCTGACCCTCCGACGTCCATCATCCTCGGCTGAATAGCGGGGTGACAGTGACTAACACTGTTCCGGTGCACCAGGAGCAGCTGCTGGCGCGCGAACACACACACACACACACGCTCTCCTGTGTGCACTGCAGTCCACACTCCAACCTCAACCACACACACACCCACCCGCAACACAATCACATTCTCATACACACACACATTGAAACCTGTAACCTTGCATACAGAGTCTTATTTGTGTGTGTAGTACCCACTCAGTGGAGTCGTCACTCAGTAATGTGTGTAATTAGAGCTCTTTGATCAGGCTGGATGCGTGCTCAATAAGTACACTGAGTAGTAATAAAAGAGGTGTTTGAGGTGTTTGTTGTGTGTGTGGTGGGTGAGTGAGTGGGCTTGTGCATGCATTTACTGATGTTTTTTTTCTTAGCTGGTACATGCCGCTCAGAGCAGAAAGTTAACCTGTCAGAACAGGTAAAATAACAGGTTTCTCTTGAATCAAGGTTAATACAGTCGCTCTGTGTGACAGTAGAAAAGTAATACTGGGAGCTTATCAAAAGACGTGAACAATGAAAAATATGCCCAATTACTTCTGGGGAAGAAACATTATTATATGCAGCGCTGCAGTCAGCACAGCAAAATGAAAACGGCTATCCTGTGCAACATACATTTTTGAGCCAAACACAGAGGTACTACTACATCAGGGAGGAATCTCTGTATGTACACTTTGGGAGTTGGCGTCAAACAGCTAGAGAGCCTGTGTACACTCACCGTTTCAAATTACTGTTTGTCATTCATCCATCATGCAATGTGGCTAGAAGATGTCAGGTTTTCATTATGACATGACCAAATAATCTTAAATGAAAAATCTTCCAGTATCACTCTAATTCCACCTGCACACACCCAAAACTAAGTGCCTCAGCTGACTCCTCTCTCTGTTGACTTTTTTCATTTTCTCTGAGACAGTGTGACTCTCTAATCGAGGAAAAAGTACTGGCTGCTCAATAATTCACCAACGTTCTTGAGATGACTGCGTGCACTGATTTGCATTTGGACATATCTGATGAAGCATCAGTTGTGGATGAGAAACCCTGTAATCACTGGGACTGCTTGGATTTACAATCACACTGCACCAAGCACTGCGGCATAAGTCATTGTGATTTGCACCACATGCTGTTGGAGTCAAGTCATTAACTCTCTAAGATTTAAAGCAAAATACTGTAAGAATGCAACATCCAGAATTTACTGGAGTTTAACATTCTTTCACTCCAGGGTTTGAAGTGTCGCTGTGAATTATGTAACGTTTGTGAATACTGAAGATCCCCTGATGAAATGTAATGTTTTTTTTCCAAGCTAGCACCTTTGCAGCGTCAGTCCTCCAATCCTTATAACTTTGGTGATCCATGACTTATTCTGTAGCACAGGCCAAATTTTAATTTGTCCACTGCTTCATTTTATGGCCAAATTCTTGCAAAACTTACAACATTCCCATCACACTCAACTGCACTTTGTGTTTAGTGCTAATAAGCTAATGTTAGCATGCTAATACAGTACGCTAAGATGGTGGCGACATTACCTGCCAAGTATCAGCATGTTAGCACTGTCACTCTGAGCATGTTAGCATACTAACGTTAGCATTAAGTCCAGCCCCACAGAGCTGCTAGCATGGCTGCAGACAATTCTCAAGCTTATTCATCGATAACAAGTAAATATAAAGAAAAAAAAAGATTTTGAAACACACTAAGAAGCCTTTACAAGAGTCCTTGAACCAAAAAAATAATAAAAAATAGGGTAGATAGGCCAGTTAAAATCCTACCTAGAAGCAAACAAAAGGACGGTGGAAGGTTTCACCAATATGATGTATAACAATGTAAGAATGAAGGGAGAAACATTTCTAACACTAATCCAAATGTAGGGATTATAAGGCCACAAAAGCTTTAAAAGGAGGAGCACATATAAATGAATCGGTGGTGCTACAGGTGTGGACAATCACCAAAACCATCTTGTACAATCAGGATCTGCTACCATGAACTCTCACAGCACATTTCTTCAATCTGGTCTGCAGTTTTTCAGGGTTTTTATTTTTATTTTTTGTAACAATGCTGGACAGCAAGTGTAACTGGGTTTATAGTCGGGTTAAAATCTGTTAGTGGTTGTCAGCGCCTTGCCGTACTGATTCACTGACAACAAAATCACGTCAGTGCAATAAAAGATACATGTTCAACATATTTACCTTTGTGTCGAAGTTATTTACTGTCTCAGTTTGTGTGTGCAACTTTTAAACGAGTTTTATCTCAGGCCTGCTCATGCAACACTCTTTAGATTTTTAAGGCGACAGGGTTTGAAATTGCCTCGACTTTCCCCTGACTTTGTCATCGGCTGGCATTCAGGCACAAAATTAACAAATCTGCCATCAGCGTCTCCCGCTTTAACATTCAGGTGCAGTTAATTCTGGTAAAACTGCAAAGTAGAAAGGACTTTAACAATGTAATTTCCTTATCACAACAGGGACTTTACACCCAACGCCGTCTCATCCTGCGCAGACCTACGCCAAAGTCCCAGCATGCTTAGATAATCATTGGACTGATAATTGGACAGACTGGCAGGGCTCTTACTGCTGCTAACGCTTCCAGAGCAGGCGCTCATCTCTTTAATCACACAGGACAGATAAATAATTTTTTAAAGTGCGGTTAGGTAGCAACCTGCGAATACCTTGGCGTTCTTTATTAAAAGATGACTCACAAATTCCTGAAGGAGAAAGTGTGAAGAGGCTCCAACAATAAAAAGAGATGCTCTTATTATTGATGTTCGGTGGGTTAGTCAGACGTTGGTGTGAGAAGACAAAATGAGAGTGAATCAGTGACTCAGAGTTTTCAAATATATTTCAAGACCGAACGACAGACGATAACTCTTAAATGGAGGGCTATTACATTACATGACATGTGAAAAATGCGTTAGCAGAGAAGTGTAACGGTGGACAGACTGATGATTCACTCGGCAGATCACACGGGCTGCATGTAGCTATGAGTTTAATCACTTTACCTTGAATGAAAGTCACAATGCCGTGTGGCTGACCCTTTACATTAACCCCCAAATCCAGCACTTCTAAGCAGTATGGGCTCAATAAGCGGTTAAAGACACATGAGATTGTAGCTGTAAACAGATATATAAGGAAGTGTAGTGTACTGTAGTGTGTTTTTTACCATATTTTGTTTATATGCTGCTTTTAAATGCTGAAAAGGGGGGTTAAAATAAAGTGTTAGCACCTATAGGATACCTGAGTGACTGATCTCGGTTCATTAAGTTAATTATTTTCAGTGAATCCTCAGATTTAGTAACAAGTACGAAAAATGCATAAATCAAAGCAGGAGCTGCTGACATAAGAGCAATGCTGCCTCCATCTGCTGTAGAGCAGCAAGAACTGCAGTTTTCTACACGGGGGTTTAAAAGACAGAAAACAGCCATTTACACCAAACAAGAGCAGCCCTTATGAATTTCAAAATAAGAGATCCAGTCTTCCAACAGGCTGTGGTGGACACAGGACTTGTGTGGTTTAAATATTTAACGGATGAACTGATAATTTGCCACCAGTATGCTTCATCCATAGAAGAGAAGATACGACTGGGAAGGACTATATGCTCTTTCAAACTTTGTATTGTTCTATATTGTGTTTGTCGTTTTATTGCATCCACCTCCAAATAAGTGTCATTCAGTGCCCTGACTTTACATATATACATACAGCTAAATGAGGTGTTAATGAAAGGTCTTTGTACGTCTAATTTTCGGTCTCCAATCTCTTTTTTCCTGTATGACAAAATAAGGTGAGCAGGTTTCAATCTCAATGGAATGATATAGTTATGCTGCAGTGAAGGAGCCATGTTGCTGATAGTCGTGGTGGGTTAGTCAGATGTTTTCCTCAGCTCCAGTCGAGCTCTTTCCCAGAGGGGCAGATGAGTGAAGTTCAGGGGTCTGTGATGCCCAGTTCTCAGTTAAAGGTTCTGAAAAAGAAGCAAAAATGTATGTAACAGATTATGGACTTTTAACGTGTCGCCTGCAGAGAGTTGACTTTCAGAGTCACAGATGTAACCAAGATGATGATGTCTTTAAAGGAATAATTCAACCATTTGGGAAATCTGCCTTCTGCTTCTGCCTTTGCTTTCTTGGAGAGAGTAAGATGAGTAAATTGATACCACGCACTGAAGCCAGAAGTTGGTTAGCTTTGCTTAGTTTAGCATAAGACTTATAGGTTGTTTTTACATTTCTTTGTTGTTTGTATAGAGAAAAAGAGACAGAATGTGTTAATTATCGAGCTGCTTGTAGCTGGAAAGAGCCAGACCAGCTAAGCTAGCCGATTGTTGGTTGTAGCTTCATATTTACTGTATAAGCTTCATCTTTCTTTATTTTCTCTAACTGCAACAAGGCAGGTTCCTTTATGTGAAAACTTATTTGGCCTCTGATTCCGTTTCTAATTTTCATTTTGGAACAAAGTTGTGGACCAACAGGCTGACACCGACATACAACAATGCTGCTAACATAAAAGTGTTTCACTGGATCAATAAAAAAATCACTTCAAACCCTCTCAGCACATCTAATGTAGTACTATCTGTGTATGTATGGGCGTCGTTGATAAACCACTGTCAGTCTTCAGATAAAGATGAAGCACCTGACTCTGAGCTCACAGCTTTTATAATCATTATCAGTGTTCACTGGCCTTTATTTCCATTGGAAAATACTTAACCTCTGAACATTCATGTGATGCAGCTTTATCTTTTTGGCAAAGCCTTTTTTTTCCTTTTATCTAATAGGAAATTGTAACTGCAATCTGACAGGACATCTAGCCGTCATTATAGTGTAAACGAAGATAAATGAAAAATAAATGTATTAAAGCAATAACATAAATCACATTGAATCTTGTCAGGAACTCTAGATCTACTATGTATGATTTTGTGTTTTATAAGTCATCCATCAATCAAATGTAACCACAAGTTTATACAAATAAAGTTCAGAGTTTGGAATTTGGAAACGTAATCATGTCCAAACCTAAACATGAGCTAATGAATGTAGTTTCAGTATAGATTATAATGTGCTTTCACCTGGTCGTAGCTGTTGGACAGATGATTGTTAAGCTGATTCTATAAACACCTTTTTAATTCAAAGCAAAATATAAAGTATATTTAATATTTTCAAAGGGTTTTAAAAAGGGCTCTCTTCACAACCAAAAACTGTTAAACTGTAATAAATCCAAGGCATGTTTTTCATTCACTTCACAATACAGACCAATACACTCAATGTGGAAGTGACAAAAATCAGATTTTACCTGAAAAGCCTCCTTTAAACTGAAGTACCTCAGTTATATTCTTGACCTTTACTAACACTGCGTATTAATGCCACTGATAAATGTGTTTGAAGCTGGTGCTTTAACTTTGCAAAGAAAAATTGTTTGAAAAAAGCCATTTTAAGCTAAATTATATTTCCAGTACCCTTAATGATAAGCAGCATACAAACCTTTTATAAGCAAAGTTGTTTTGAATATTGAACTGGCGCCCAACGTCAGCTGGGATTGGCTCCAGCTGCCCCATGACCCTGAAAAGGATAAGCAGTTACAGATAATGGATGGATGGATTTTTAAGATTACATTTTAAAAATGACTTCTCGAGCTTCGTATCATTTGTATAAATTATTGCATATTTAAGTAGTTAAAATAATTTCCATTTTCACTTTTAACGTTATTCTTGCTGTAATTGTAATGACCTGACTGAGGTGGAGGTGAACTGTATCTCAGTGACTTTATGAACCAGCAGATAAGGACGGTGCTCCTGACTAAGGCTCCATTTTTGCTTTATTGCACGTTAACAACTTTCACATGATCGAGGCTGTTTATGAAGTATGCACACAACCTTCGCACATTGTTTATTTGATGAGGTATAACAAAAGTAGGGAGGCACGTACTGCTACTGTGGTGGTTCAGATAAATGTACCATGCAGGCTGAGAAAAATGCAGCTGCATAACATGGGAATATTTACACCTGCAGTCAAACAGACAAGCAGACTGGATGAACTCCTGATCTGCAGCTATATGTGCTTTTGAACAAGGCACTGAGTGAAATGGGACATTACTGCATGTTCAACAAGCGAATCAATCATTTCAAGTTTGGAATACACTTTAATGCATGCATACAATGAAACCAACTCCTCAAAGTTAAAGAAATGCATTAATCAAGAGGTCGGTATGGCATTTAATGCAAAGATGCCCCACTGCTTTCAAACGTCTTAAAATAAGAACTATTATGTGGAATATTATAAAGAATTTGACCTGAAGGAAATTCTTTTTTGATGTGGGAAAATAATTAGCTGCAACAACTAAAAATGCATTCAGACCAAAGGGCAAACATAATATCTCAATGATATCAGACGAGCTTGGTGCTTGAACGTAAAAACAGGCATGTGATGCGTTGCACAATCTTATACAATCTGGTCAAATGTCACACCATCTTTTACACAAAGGAGGGCTGTAAATTATTTGGTCACATTTTCCGTCATTGGGGTTGTGGAGTCATGTGGTGTGATCGTGTCTGTCTGGGAGCAGGTACGGTGTATATATACAGGTGTGTGTCGTCCCCTGAGAACAGAGCGCTCACACGTTCCCCTCGTCAGGCTCCTCAACATGAACTTCATCGGTGTGCTGTCCGGCCTCAGCCTGCTGCTGGCTGCGGCTGTTGCCCAGGACCCCAAACCCTGCTGTGAGTATTACATTCTTTCTGTTGCTGTAATGATGTGAAGTTGGACTAATTAATTGCATTTACCATCTAATAGTGATGGAATGTAACTAAGTATATTTACTCAAGTGTCATACTGTATCTTATTTATTATTTATTTGTATTATTATTTATATTAATATTTATTTTCTGCAACTTCATACTTCTTCACTCCACCACATTTTGGAGGCAAATATTGTACTTTTTACTTACCACATTTATTTAATAACTTTAGGTAGTACTTTTAAGGGTGTACACTGCATCAGAGCTGAAGTAGCAAATTGTTAATGTATTTTATCTGTAATTTAATTACAAAGAAAAGAAATGCTGGATCTCAGATCTGACCCATAGTAAACAGTATACATGTAAACAGATGTACAAATGTACTTTTACTTGCATGATTCTTAAGCAAATGTATTATAATATCAGATACTTTACTCAAGTATTATTTGTATGGGTGACTTTCACTTTTATTAAAGTAACATTTTAACACGATATCTTTACTTTTATGCAAGTATGACTTTTAGGTACTTTTACAACACAGCCATTAAATACAAATAAGGCAGGTCATTTACTCTTATTTGAGTGAGATGCTTGTTTTGCATTACTCACAGAGCTTACTTCTTAAACCAGGGGTGCCCAAACCTCTTCCCTTGGGGGGCCAAAACTGAAACTTAACGGTGGGCCATCAAAAGCAAACACACGCTGTAATGAATTGTATTTAAACATGCAAAATGGTATTAATATCCCAAGTTCCCTAAATGCAACTGACTTCCTGTGTAAAGTTTCACTCTGCCTGGCGTGTTCAGATTATGAAACATGATTAATAATGAGGGATAAGAGTATATTTTTTACAGAATAATAAAACAACATGAAAATTATCATAGTTTGTTTAATTTGACATTTTTTTTCACTATAAATGTCTGAAACATTTTGATTTCCTCTTCCACAGCCTCTCCACCACTGATGTCTGGAGGGATGAGTGTGGTGAGTCTGCTCACATGCCTCATTCTGCACAATCTCTCCTGGATGGACCCATGTCACATGATTCTTGTCTGTCCCTTCACTTTCTGCTCGCTGTCTCGTTCAGATGACTGCTGACGGACAAATGAGTTCCACAGGAGAAGTCAGCTATGATGCTTTTGGTCAGAGGATGCGGGCCAGGAACTACGGGATCTCTGGCAATGAGACGTTTGCTGTGGACAGGCTGATGCTTTACAGTCAGGTATATAACTCTGGTTAAATAGTTTGTGAAAATAGTTTTAAGGATTTGTTTAACTGTACCGTAATGAGTGGGCTTTTTCACAGAGAAAGTTGCACCTTCTGTGTCATGTAAATGACAGCTTATCTGACATCATGGTGGAAGTGGTACTGGGGCCCATGAACTGCTGAACTAGGAATGTCTGTGATCCTGCCTTCACTTTTGCTCCAGCGTCAACATATCTAATCTCTCATTTTGCAACATAGTCAGAGTCCTGTGACCATGAATGATGGTCAGTACTAAGACAATGAAGAGTAATAGACGCAGTAATGGGATACAACTAAGTACATTAGCTCAAGTACTGTACTTAGATACAATTTTAAAGTACTTAAATTTCACTTGAGTGTTTTCATTTTATGAAATTTTACACTTTTACTCCACTGCTGTTTGGATGCAAATATTGTACTTTTTACTCCACAACATTAATTTGACAGCTTTAGTTAGTAGTTCCTTTGCAGGTTTAGATTAACCATTTAATTATTATGTGTTTTTATGGATTAAGCTATACTGCATCATATAATGTGGGAGAAAGTAGCTCCACCTTTACCAGCTGCAACATTATAGTGATGAGCACATTAATGCACCTCTAATTCTGATCTAGTAATTTTATACTTATTATTCTGATATGTATACTGAATACTTATACTTTTGGCTAGTATATTTAGTTTCTGATACTTATGTTTCTGGTACATTTACTTTAGTAGGAAAGTGAATGAGACAGCACAAAGACAGACAGAGATATGAGCAGTAAAAGGACAACATTCATTGTCTTCCTTTGTCCTTTCAGAAAGTCTATTATGAGATCGACTGGAGCAAATTATCTTGCAAGAAGAAACAACTGAGTGACTCCTTCGTTCCCATGCAAGTTCCCTCTGATGCTAAGCTGATGGGTCAGGTTTTCATGGGCTCCTCTTCCTCCTGGGGAATGGGTGTGCTGGTCAACACCTGGTATGGAGCCCTGCACCCCAATGGTGAGAGAAAACACTGTATCCTATATGAAGAAATCTGTTTTTTTAATTAACAACACCTGAAGATAACAATGGAAACTGTCTCCAGGGGACAGTCGACAGTTTGTTTTTGAGTATCTAGCCATGCAGACAGTTTTGTTTTTTGCATTTGCAGTTATGAAACAACTTCCAATTTCAAATTCAGTAATTTTACTGCTGATCTCATTAATCCTTCAACATGTAGTGAGGTGGGCTTTTTTGCTGTTTTGCCAGCATCAATTAAGAGGATATTATTGCTAAATCATTGTATTTATTTATATCATATTTATATTATATTATTATTAGGGCTGTCTAGTGATTTAAAAATTAATCGAATTAATTACAACATAGCTTTGTGATTAATCATTGAAATTAATCACATATGCAAATATCTGCAGTAATCGTATCAAAAACTATTTCAAGACGTTCTAACCAGGTCCATCTGGGTGTTTTTTGAAGCCCCACTCCAGTGTGTTTTGGTATTTTTTATAATTTTTCCTGACAATGTTTTAAACATTCTTTACAAATAAATTAATTTTGTGCTTTAATTACGCCGTCTGAAATGGAATGGATTGCAGTAGAATATGGGACTTTAATGTGTGTGTTATAATAAAGGCTGGTTTATAGTTGCACGTAGGCTCTACGCAGAGCCGACGCCATAACCTACACAAGTGACGTAGTGAGCATTTATACATGTGCGCTGGTGCGTCCGCCTTTGCTGGCGGTGGTGAGCAGATTGCCAGCTGACTTTCCCCTTTAAACACACCGACTCACAGCTGTGTCTCTGGACTAGAGGGACCGGACAGGCAGAGTGTCAGCAGGGACAGGCTGCCTTTAAATCCTTGTTTAAAAAATGACAATACATTTACCTTGCACCTTGTATTAGTTTCCTCTTTGAGAGTTGAGTAAAGAGACCATTGTTACACATGACTGTTGTTTTCTGTAGCTGGTTTAACCTTTCGCCATTTCTCTTAAACTGAACAGACTTTGAAGAAGAAGAAGAAGACACCTGATGAATAAGACAACTTTTCTTTGTGTTCAGCATGTTGTATAAGTGAAGGATGTAACTGAATAATAATGTGGTTTTGTGCAGCTCAATCACTCTGATTATTGTTAAGCCCTCATATGTGACTTGTGCTTCACGTCTTCAGGCATGTATACCACTGTCTTCAGTGAGATTGGCTGCATCCCTATGACCTACACTGCCTACACTCCAGCCTCAGGATGGATCACTGTCAGGTGAGAACCTGAGCTGACAAAAGCAGAAAAACAGCTCATTAATCATCATCACAATTCAAAGTAATACTGCTTTTCATAGTTCACCTATTAGATGACTAATATGTACAGAAGGTTTTAGAAGTGGAGTAGATTGCCTCAACTAGCAGTCGCGACATAAGCTGCCGTCACTGCAACGTAGTCCTTGATGGTAACTTTGACTCTCATGTTAAAAGTGCTTGTTTTTGCCACTGACAGACTTCGATATTTTTTGTTTAGCCAGAAACTGCCGTTATGTTGCCCACACCAAATCCACCAGACTCCATTTGCAGAAACAATAATTTTATCATTGTAAAACACACTTCATTCAAACTCTACAGAACAAAATAAAACTCACCAGAACATTCTTGGTTCATCTTTCCACTGTCCCAACAATCTCCAACTCTGGTTTGGTTAATTCACCTAGGTAGTTGTGAATGAATCGGGAGAGGAGCGAGAGGGAGGGTCGATATCAGAGAAGCAGCGGGGAAAACAGCTTATACAACCAGAATATTTTCACATCCAACCTGGAGAATTAAGGATTTTTTTCCAAACCAGGCTTAGTGATTGTTTGAAAGACTAACAAAGATTGTTTGGTTGTGTTGGGGATCTTTTTCATAATGTTGTCACACACTCAGAGGCGGCCATGTCACAGCTTCCGGCTGAAGCAATCTACTGGACCAGTCCCAAAACTTTTTATACATATAAGTCATTTACACTCAAAAATATGCAAACACATGGCCCAGGCTTAAAAATACCAAAATTCCCCCATTCACAAGTCAGTGTGACAACACGGTACACACTGTGCTGTATGCAGTCTGTTGTTCCTCGTACATGATGTCCCGTTCTTGTTCCATCTGTGTCTTTTTAACTGTGAAACATTAAATCTGTGCAAGCAACAATACAAACGACAAACAACCAGTAAACATTTTAAAAGTTCATTTTTGTATTGTGTTTGTATTTCAGCACCTTCAACTGGGTATTGGGCAATTCAAACCCAATGGACTACATACCTCCTTTCTTCTGTGCCAGATCAAAACTGGAGACCAACACACCAGATAACATGTTCACTATTTTAGAGTCTCTGGCCAAGCAGACCAAGAAAGTGGAGTAAATATCTGGAGCGTTTCACCCAGATAATCACTGATACTGCTGTCATCGAGCTAAATTTGACCTCGATCATCATGAAATTAAATATTACGTAGATCGACATTAATTCAAAGGTTATTTTAATCTGCTAAACCACCAGAAAACACAACAAGTCACCGGAATGTGTACAAAAGTCATTTTAACACACTCTTCACGTCATTCATCCCTGTTCGCGTTGTGGTAATGGGGTTAAACCCACACACCCCATATGTTGGTATAGCAGGTTAAAGGAAATCGCAAGCGAATTGAAGCAAATCTAGACTGTAGGAGTGAAAATCAACGGTGTGAACTCTGTCAACCTCTTCAATAAATTCAGTTAAAAGCATTGAATAGTATTGTACTCATTTGGAGTTGGATGTTTGAATGAATGAGTGAATGTGACAGCAGGAATACAACACAGAACAGTACAAAGTTTCAAAGAAAATAAATGTTAACAGTGAAATGTGTTTGTTTAATCAACAGTAAGCAGGTTTTTCGTACTGAGACATGTAGCATCATGTTTTAATCTAATCAATTATAATCTATCAAAATGTCATTGTGTAAAGTATTAGCTGATGAAAGGGCATTAGGAAGTGGTTTGTAATAAATCAGCAGGTCACAACTTCCTAAATGAAATTGTTTTCGGTATAAAAA
Organism: Pagrus pagrus; assembly: GCF_965226575.1. Lineage (NCBI taxonomy): Eukaryota > Metazoa > Chordata > Actinopteri > Spariformes > Sparidae > Pagrus > Pagrus pagrus. The sequence goes on along the minus strand of NC_140186.1, from coordinate 22,959,111 downwards.
TGAATGAAATGAGAAAACACCTGGAGGTTCTGAACCTTCTACAAGTTCACATGCCTGAAATTTTGATTTTGGTGTTGAGCTGTGGTGTAAACAGCGTCATGGCATTAAACAACATTCACCCTATTACAAGACACTGTACCATCAACATGATTGTGAAGCTGTTATTTTAGGGTAGAGAAGTTACATGATGTTACTTTAGAATGGTGGAGCTCATAACATGCAAGAAAAGGTATGAGGTATAAGAAAAACACTCAAATGCCACCTGACATGATGCATATTATATTTATTTTCCAATATGCATATTAAATCATCATCTCTGTTTTTATTCTTCAGATTCTCTTGGCATCTCAAGGTGGATGGCAAATATTAAACCAAACATCTTCTGAGCAAGGAATACTTCAAATGTTTCAGTGCAAAACAGCTAAAGCCAAGTTAATTCAAATAAGACAAGCCCCCCACCCCCAAATTAAAAAAAAAAAAAAAACATTTTTAAAAAGCCAGTAGTTAACATGTATAAATAAAACAGAATGGATTTTAAGCGAAAAAAGGTGAAGGTTCCCTTGTTTTGCAGCAAAGCATCAACTTACAAATTTTCACCTCATATACATATATGAATATCAACAATGTGTACATTATATTATAATCTTGTTACAATTTCTACAAGAGGTCCATATTAATTAAGTGTTAATAGTTACATGAGGTGAATTTCTGCCCACTTGAAGTTAGGGATTACTCAGAGTTCCTGTGGATTATCCATGTGCACATGACTTCTCCCTTAACAATAATTTATCGGCTAGTTTTCAAAGATTTTAAATTACTGTAAGTCTCAGACACGCTGTCATACACACCTTGTTCACTGTATGCAGGAGCCTTCAGCACCGTATTGGTACGTGTCCACAGGTGCGTTCCCAGCATTGACACTTGACCTTTGACTTTGACCAGCGAATTCCCAAGCCACGACCAATTAACAGGCCAAAACCAAAGCCTGATGGTACGGTCATACGGACATGCAAGCAAATCACAATCGCCAGGTGAGGCCAAGATGCGTATTTGCTTCGCCACCAGATGCTAACTTGTTTATTTGGCCTTTTACTTGCATTCATGATTGAAGTGAACAGGTGGTGAATATTTGCCAGTGTTGATGTCGTGCATGTGGGAGCGTACCCTTACACAATCCACCGCTACCAGGATGCATTGCACTGCTGCTTTCACAGACAACGAATGGGAAGCACAGAAATGACGGATCCTGTGGACACGTACCACGACAGTGTGACCTTGTGCGAGCAGAGTCAAATAACCGCTGTCTTCACGACAGTCACCGCTCACTGATAACTGATCGAACACTGGTGGAAAAGGCATCGTCTTTCTCTCAAACAAAACAGCTGAAACACAATATCTCAAAAACGCAGACACAACGTCATCCACTCACTCTCATTCATCCCAGATTTGCGTTACACATTTTCCTCATCCTCCGTTCGGTTTAATCTACCTACAGCTCATCAAGCTCACTCTACTCTACTGTGGGTGAATTTAAAATAAATTAAGTAACACTTTGCTTACAGGTCCATCTCTTTTTTTGTCTATTTACTTTACATTCTTAAAACCACATTTCAAAACGTTCTACAGCATTTATTAGTGTCTCTCTTTAAATGCCTCTTAATTCTTATCCATCCTCGCTCTGCTTCCCAACACTGGTCCTGCTCTGTTCATTTAACATAAACTCTACTTTAGTGTCTACACGAACATCTATATCTCCTACAGCTTCCCCCACCCGACTCCCTACTTGACACCTATAGCTACAGCTCTACTGCTACTATTTTAACAAATCACACCCTGCACGTCTGTACCAACAGTCATCCTAACAGAGGCAACATATGCAGACTCATTCGAACAAGCGCGCAAAGGAAATTGATGGACCTTTAAATACGTCGAAACCTCAATAATGGAGTGCCATGAAGACGTAACGACATTTGACAGACACATAGAGATTCAGAGACACAGATGGGACATGAAGTCGGGGTCCTTCTGGCTGTTTGAAACTGAGAAACAGGAGAGTGATTGGAAGTTTTAACGTGTCCCTGTTTTCATTGGTTTGCTTACTGGTGGAAGTCCCAGTTTTGGCATGTTTGGGAGTTGGCAGGCAGGGATTCTGGCAATGGGTCAGTTTAGTGTAAAAGTGAATCAAAACAGCAGCTGGGCGGGGAGGACCTTCAAAGATCGCTCTTAATTGAGACCACACATTTTTGACGGTGGGGTCAGAATGTGAATAGATGAAGCCAGTGTGAGAGCGAGGTGGAAGCCACTTGATGCAATTAAGGTTCAACAATTTGAGGATGAACGGTGATTTCATCAAGAAAGACAAAAAAGTATTTCAGAGTTCCAGAAGTTGCAGGAGCTGAGTGTGGCGTCCAAGTCTTTAGCCTTGACAGTTTATGGACCCATAATTTGGCCCTTGTGTTTAAAGTCCCCCTACTCCTCCGTGGCCCTCTGTCAGCAGTCAGAGACTTCAGAGGTGTTGGAGTCACTGGCGAGTTTCCTGCGTTGTCTCACAGATTTCTCCTCATCCTGCAGAGCAGAGGAGAGCGTTTTTATTCACCTGTTCAGTCCAGCTGAAATCCAAAGATTGCTCAGGGTCACCCTCAAGTGCTAAAATGTCCGCTCCGCACACAAGATATAATTTGCACTTGGACAAAAACCTTGATTATCATGACCCCTTTTCCTCTTGTACAACCAATCAGGAGCCAGACGAAATCACAATTAAAATATCATAATTATAATTATTACTTATAATTATAAGTTGCGCCCACACTTAGGAAAATAATGAAATATTACTACAAGACTCCCTAGTCTGGACCAAGACCACAAACTTTAATTGAGCTCACATCTGCAGTGCATACTCTTTCTGTTTTGTACTTTTCACAATAAAAGCCCTGGACAATATACAGTGACCGCTTTAAATTGTAAATTTAATTTTGGTCTGCTATGATCTATTGAGGCTAGGGATTACTGTGGCACTAAAAGAGTAGCTGTGACTGAATGAAAGCAAGTGATAGAAGAAAAACTGACTCAATTCACAACAACATTAAAGAAGATAATGTATTCAACACGTATTGGTAATGTCATGTTTTCTGTTATTGGGTGTGCTTACAGTCTGAAAGACACCATTCTGGCCCCACTCTCCAGGAGAATGGTCCTCAGGGTCCTCTGCTTCCTCCTCCTCTTCCTCCCCCTCCTCCTCTCTCACTGTGTCCATCCCGTCTTCCTCGTACTCTGTCAGACAGTCTGACTCCTCTGCTGAACGAAAGATTTAGAGGAGATATTAAAGAGGGGATTTATTACGCGAGTGACCCACTGGGTTTAGGCAGCACCCATAAAACATCAGGGACATCTCATACTGTATTTCAACAAAACACGGCAGGTGAAAGCTAGGACCCTTTATTTATTACACTGAGTAAATCTGACATGATCTTGAAGGGGAACTGTACATCTAGAGGAGGAGACTGCTGCAACAAGAACTGTTTACAGGATGCGTGCAAGCTGTGGAAAAAGTATTCTAACAACAAAAAAATAAAAAATTCTAAATAATGAACTGGTAAGTGATCCTTCACCTTCTGCAGCTACGTAGCTTTGGACCGGCTCTATCCTGGATACAATCTCTGCAAGGTCAGTGAAGTCAGCCCCTGGACACGTGCAGGACTACGAGACAAGGAATCATTATTATATACTGACATAATGACTTTGATGGCGAACCTACAGTATATGTCGTTATACATCAACCATGTGTGCGTGCATGCGTGCATGTGCGTGCTCTTCTCACGTCAGTTCTCTTGCTGTCGTTGTAGTCAGCTGACCGATGGTCCTTCAGCATGTTCTCGATAATGTCACCTCGGGCCCAGCCAGTAAACACCAACTTGCCATGCTGGAAGCCCACATCCTGAAGAAGTTTAAATAGAAAGGCAAGGTACTTAAAATAAACGTAAGCACACACTTTGCTTAGTAACTGTGAATTAATTATGATTTTTTTTTTTATTATTTGCGAACATGACATCCATTTAAAATGTGCAACTTGGGAGATTTTAATAAAATAAAATCTACAGTCATGATGTTACTCACATAGATCTCGTCGAACTTGCCGAAGTCCATGGTCTTGAAGCGGTCGATGGGTGGTCTGATGTACTCGCAGTAGGCACTCTTCTTCACCACCTCTAACTGCCGCACACAGGACACGTAGGCCAGTCGAGACTGGATCTCTGCCATGTCTGGTACCTGTGGAGGAGAGTGGACTGAGAACGCTACCAGAAATCACCAACAGAAACACTTCCAGCTCTCTGATACAACATTGATTGAAAGCATAAAAAACTCAGGTGAGTCACCAATCGTTACCAGCGCCTTGTGCTGCCATTATGCACTGTACCTTTACTTTCTCTGCCCAGGGATTGATCCGTTTCCACAGCAACCACCAGCCAGACAGGCAGTCGCCATAGTTACAGAGGTCGGTCTCATCTTGGCTACCCACATCGATGGCAATGACTGTTCTGGCGCCCATGTTCCTCGCAATGTCCGCTGTTTGACGTGTAACGTGTACACCAGCATTCACACACAGACGTACAAACACAGCACGACAAAATCCCGCAGCAGAGATGGTAAGACAATAAATCCTGTGTTATTCAGCCTGTTTCAAAATAATATCGATTTCTTTAAACCTTCATTTTAGGAGCCACAAGGTTGAAACAGACTTACACCACAAAAATATCTGTTTTTTTGGACCTGTCAGACAGAGCATTTTTGGCCAATTAGTGACAGAAATCACTCAAATTAAATAATAAAAGAAATAATAAAAGAAAAATGGTTACTTTCCCGGCCAAAGAGCACAGGGCCCGAGGTCCTGATCTTTCTCATTGGCTTGCTAGTGTTAAAAAAAACATTGGGGAGGGTGAGCATTTTTGTGGTGTGAGCCTATTCAAAGACAGAAACAAGACGATATCCCAACAAGCCCAAAGGACTGATCCAGTGTGCCAAAAACAACTATAAATGCAGCTGATGGACCACAAACTCTTTAGGGACACAGCAGAATAACCACATTCAGAAATAAAAAGGATTTTGATTTTCCAAGGCTCACTTTAGCTGGATCAATCTTTGGGCCCAGAAAATACCATATTTCACAAACCTCATTGCTTGGGAATAAGTATCACTTGGGAGATGATGGATCTTGATTCCCATACAGTGTACAAACAGCTCAGTCCAGAGCTTTGTGAAATATGGCTGTGTTTCATCAGTAGAGTTCATTTATGGAACTACACCACAGAGACAGAGTCAGGGGAGTTTTCTAAAAACATTGGTGCATTTTTAAAATGCTTCCAGGTAATGAGGATGTATTTAATGGTCCACAGACAAAAAAAACAAAAAGCAGCCCCTCCAATCGTTCTAAACAGACTCCATTTATTTTTCTTCTGATCAAAATGGAAGCAAAGACAGTTTTTTAAATAAAGCTTCAGTACAATGAGCATAAAATGCAAGGCTGGGCAATATGGTTGTGACTATTATCACAATATGAAGAAATACATTTTCCGATATCAATTATGCAATACATAAGGCTGAAGTCCTCATAGTTGTAAATTAGTTTAGTTGAAGCCAGAATGATTAATGTGCCATGATCATATCACCACTGTTTGAGTCTGTTGAAAGTAAATAAACAATCGTATTGAATTGATGCCCAGCCCGACAGAAAAGTGCTCATTTAAACATGAAGGGAACCAGACTTGAATATCAAAGCAGACTGGTGTCTTATGGCATTTAAAAAATATGGAAAATCACACTATGGTTTTAATTTCAGGATTTTTTTTATACTAGAGGTAATCCCTCCTTCATTTTTAATCCTACACCTTTGTGACACCAGGCTGTTCGACAGAGGAAACACCACATTCCCCTTCACAATGTGGTATTTCTTAGTTGAGGTGAAACCTTTTCATCATACACATCAATCCACTCTCAATACAAATATAAATTCTGACTTTTCCCCATCTAGTGATATAGAATAATTTCAGGGTCTGATAAAGTTTGTTTTCTCACTGATCTCAGTTTTTATCTTTTTTTGAAAAAGGTTTTCAGTTCGGTGTCAATTAATCAAATTGATGGTCTAAACGGGCTCACTATTCAGACAGGGAAAAGTCAGCACACTCCCTCAGTACTCCCTGACTTCCCTCCATCAGCATTACGACAAGCCCACCTCTGTATACTTACCCAGCCTATAACCAACTTGATTAAAACCCCTCATTATAATCATCCTCGTCCCTCACTCCACCTCCCCCCGCCTCTGGGGGACAGGAGTTTGATGGACATTGAGGATTGTGTGTTGGTGGTAGTGGGTGGGTGGGGGGGGGGAAGTACCACCTCTACTTGCCTGGCAGGTTGTTGATGTAGCCACCGTCCATTAGCAAGTTGCCATCTTTGGGGTCGCAGAGAGGCGGCAGATACCCCGAGAGGGTCATGCTCGCTCGCACATAGCGCCACAGAGAGCCTGACACACCAGGGAGGGAAGGAGGGAGGAGGGAGGAGGGGGGATAACATCTCAATAATGTTTGCTATACGTTTCAGGTTAGTGTTGACGCAGACCGCAGTCCAAACACCAGAGGGAGTTCGGACAAAGGAAAGTAGCCGATCCCTGCAAAGGCTAGGACTGTGGTTCTGTCTACCTTTAGACTCTGGTGTACACCACTGCTAACCTCATTACCTTGCACAGAGACCCTGTGTGACTTGTGCGTAAGGTAAAAAAGGAAATGGCAACCATCACAGAGCACCAAGGCTGTGTGGATCTCCAAACCGTGTCCCAACAACAGCGCTTTATAGCCTGTGATCATATGAATTTGCACCTTTTTGAAGTTCCTACGAATTCCAGATGTGCCGGATATTAAAGCTGAAACCAATCATGATAATGTGAAGAGAAGCCGTTGAAGAAATCGTAATTGACTAACTACTTTAGTTGATACATGTCAGAAAAACAGCAGCTGCAGGCGTTGTGACAGTGTTTGGAGATCCTTCACCGTGAACATGGCAGGGAAGCACCCAGCCTGCCCGGTCTTGCAGTCCAGCACAGTGCCAGCAGGGGGCAGGAGCAGGCCGGGTGCTGCATGGGTTGGAAGGATAAGGAGCACCGCAGAGAAAAGCGAGGGGTGCAACTGTGCATGGAGTATATGTGAATGTTGAGGCAGACTTATCTTACTGACATATGACTTCAGAGGCATTACTACAGCTTTCCATTTGTTTCTCTAGACTTATTGTTACTTAAGGGCTTTGTTCAGTTTGTTCAGGAGCTACGACTGGGCAACAGCAGGATCCAGAACACATATTCTTGCATAATTCGAAAAAAGAAAAGAAAAACAAAGCAAGTAATACATGCAATCAATATATATTCATGAGAAATATATAGATTGGCTCACGGTGTCTAACACTGGCATGCACACAGAAGCAAGCAAAGCCAGGGGAGAGGACAGGTGCTGTGTAGGAGAGGCTGAACATGGTCCTGTAGGTAGACGTGATTGAAATGAAACAGAAGCACATGGACCTCCTGAAGGGAAACGAGCTGCAATTCAGTCCAACGGACAGACGTGTTTAGGCCCGACGGAACGCACAATGATCCACAACGACAACAACAGACAGATGCAATGTTTATATGGTGCAGCCCTTCACTATCTCCACTTCAACACTAACTGGTCTGGTCTAACCAAGCTGAATCCAAACCAATCAATAACGCCAGTCAAGCTCAGCCACCCGCAAGTGAATATCTGTGACGTGCGTGAAGACGTCTGTGATGCAAGCAACATCCAGAACTTCATAGATATGAAAGAGAAGGGGAAATTTAGCAAATATAGGGGGGCAGTAGAAGCCAGACCATCATGCATCTCACTATGACTCATAAGGGGCATTCAGACCAAACGCGAGGGGAATTATTCGCGCATCTACATTAAATACAAAGTCAATGAAAAGACGTGAATAGGCGCACATTTGCGTGTATTTGCACCTGGCAAGGATTTCGCGTGACGCTGTGTGCGAAAGCCTACCGGTGTCGACATTCACATTGACGTCATGACGTTAACGTTGCTGACGCCAAGACAGGTCTCAGCACAGCATGGCCCTGATTGATCAGAACTCTTTCAAGGAACAAGCATTTCAAAAGTTGCGGCAGCATTATGATGTTGTTATTTCTGTGTCCTCTGGTTCCATTTATTACAGTCAGATCACAGCGAAATGTCTTTGTTTTGGGTTCATACCGATGTGGTAAAACAGATGAATTCAATCTATGTCTACTCGCTGGTCGCAGTTACTATTTGTTGATTTTTCACACCTATAAAGAAACTGCCACTCACCAGAGATGGATGGACAGGCACCCTGCAGCTGAGGACTGAGCACTGGTCTGCCCCAGTTAGCACTGGAAGCAGCAGTCATTCAGACGCTGTGCCACATGAGTAACGCAAATAAAAAGTAATAATCCTGCGATCAAACTTTGGGCGTGCAACACAAGGCGAATATTCTCTCCACATTTGGTCTGAACGCACCAGTATTTCCCGACATGCGTGGGAAAACCCTCACGTCTGATAAGATAGTTAAGATCAGCAATTAAATTCAGGCCCCAAGCCAACTGGAGAAAGTGTGCTCTGTGTGTGTGTGTGTGTGTGTGTGTGTGTGTGTGTGTGTGTGCTTGTGTGTGAAACAAATGCCAATCAGAGAGAATGATATGTCGTATTGGTCGTTATTCAGAGAAAGATGAGGCACTGATCGCATCAATCCTAAGATATATATATATTTATAGATTTAGTCTTTCCTTCCAAACCATGGGCTCCCAGTGTCCACCTGGGGTTAGTTACGAGTGAGATCTTGGGAGGGCAAGAGGAGGGAGAGGGTAACCGAGTGGTTGATTGTCAACTTAGGGATGGGAGGAGGAGGTTTTGGTGAGCGGGTGTTTAAAATCTGACCTGGGACATTGTTAACATAGCAACCATCCACAAGCAAGTGGCCATCCTTGGGGTCGCACAGGGGAGGTAAATAGGGGGTGTAGGAGGCGCTGGCTCTAACATAGCGCCAGACGCAACCTGTCGGGAAATGGAGATGGAGAAGGAGGAACACATCAAATATGGGCCGGACTCCACGTCACAGATGGAAAAGAGAGAGAGAGAGAGAGAGAGAGAGAGAGAAAGACAGAGAGAGCGAGAGCAAGAGAGAGAGAGAGAGAGAGAGCGAGAGAGACAGAGAGAGAGAGAGAGAGGGAGAGGAATGCTGGAAAAAAAGAGAAAATAGGAAGGAGAGAGAAAGAAATGCCCGCAACATACAGAAGAAGAGTGTACGAAGCTGCCAATAGCAAGACAGAGAGGAAGGGGAGTACAATGTCAACAATATTTACTCATTCTGAAGTTGTAGTAAATTCTAGTATGAGGCCAATTTGAGATAAAAGGGACAACTCTACTGCCAATTAGATTAAACTAGTCGAGGGCTAATAAAGGAAGCATTATAGACTTTGTTTAGAATTATGACAGGTGGAAACCAAAATATACACCCAATAAAATTTTGTGAATGCGCTACAAACAACAACAACACCAACAACAACAACAACAACAATTAAGGCTATGTTTCACTTAAGCCAGTATGTTATATGAATGACAAAAAATATGTCGGATGTATGACACCAGATGTGTAAGTCACCTTTGTAACCTGAAAGTTTGTTGAGTGAGTTCATTGAGCAAATTAAAAAAAAATAGTATTAGCGCTGTTAGATGTCTGGTCCGACAAGCAAGGTGGGCCGAAGGGGGAGAGGGAGAGAGAGAGAGAGAGAGAGAGAGAGAGAGAGAGAGAGGCCACCATTTCTAGAAAAGGTGTTGGGCGTTAAACTACAAACTGTAGAATGAAGAGAATACTGCAAGGGAAGCTGGACAAGGTTTTACAGGAAAGATTGGTGCTTAGTTTCAGATCTCTGTTTTTCTCACTGGATAAAACCAAAAGCTGTAATGCAACCCCAAACCACCAAAATGGCTGACAATTTCTCTTTTGTTTCTATGCCAGGAGCCAAAGTGAAATAATAGCACTACCATAGTGATATCTAACAGAAGCACACCAGAAAAAACTACAGGAAGCGCAGAATGGAGGTAAAGCAGTGAGAGAAGATGGGATGTCATTAAGGAGCAAGGAGGAGGGAAAGAAAAGGTGGAGTGTTCTGGATCCTACACGTTGACATGGACGTGGGAGGGGAATCAGCATTTCGGGGTCAGCGACTACAGAGGTTATTTTGTCTGAAGAGTAACCTACAGATGGGCAGCTCTGTGATGTCTCTATATGTACTGAAAGACCTGACATAAAGGAGATATACTGTAGATACAGGGCATAATCTGGGAGTTTAAGACATGTGATGGACAAGAAAATGATGAGAAAGCTACAGCTTTGATCAATTAGGGTATGAAACGAAGAAGTTAAGAAGGATAAAGACCAGAAGTTTAATAGAGACAGAAAATAACATCAAGATTTAGAAACATTAAGAAAAAGAAAGAAAGAAAGAAAGAAAGAAAGAAAGAAAGAAAGAGACAAAGAAAGACAGAAAAAAGAAAGAAAGAAAGAAAGAAAGAAAGAGACAAAGAAAGACAGAAAAAAGAAAGAAAGAAAGAAAGAAAGAAAGAAAGAAAGAATCTATTACAGTAAATTAACAGAGGCAGATGATGGGAACAATGACACAGAGAGAAAAAGGCTTTGCTCCAGCAGTTAGTTCATACACATGCCAAGATGCAAACATTCAGTGTTTCCCTGCAAACCCCTCAAATCCAGTAATCAGCCTGAATTATTATAATTCAATTCTGCAATAATGCCTTAATTGGATGCACGATACTATAGTTACAAGGTCGTATTACAGTAATTATACTTAAATTTCACTTGCCTTAGAAAAGGGCTGGAAAACACACTGGATTTGTGGGGTTGGTTGGAGGTCCTTCCAGGCTAAATCTACTTCAGCTAATGTTAGTGATGGTGCATTTTTTAATCCAAGTCAAAAGGAAACATTTGCCTTCATATGAGCTAAACAGACACAAACATATAAACTGCTACACTGTGTTTTCTTTTGTACATGTGAAATCTCTGACTCTTTCTAAGCCCCTGGCGATGGGGCTCGCTCCAAACCAGATTGAAACTGGCATGTTTGTAGAGGCAAAATAGAGGGTTCGCGACTAAAATGAAGGGATGCATTTCATGGATACTTGGATGGCGTAATATACTATATGAGGAATTGCCACTTCCATTTCACCCACTCTTTATCATACTCTTGCTTGCAATTTGGCCATAATGTGATATAAATTCAATTTTCCATTCAAATATACTCGTCTTAACATATTCACAACTTGTTGTAAGGAACTTGCGAGACTTTCAAGGCTGTTGTAGTAACTGTATCGGCAGTTTGAGAACGCACCAGCTTCAATGTAGTTTGGAGTAAACTTGCCTCAAACCATAAATCTGAGGGGCAGGCAGTTCAGTCACTCTAGATGATGCACAAGCCAGTTAAATCTTTGTGTTACGCTCCAAGTTGTGCCTACTGATACAATATTTATAGAGCTGTTGTATAAAAAATGCTACACTGCCTAAAGTCACTTCTGAACTCTAGAGAGTGCAACAACATGTCGATGGGTAATAAAGCTTTAGTTCCTGTGCCATTTTACCTTTGACTGACTGCTGCGGGCGTCACTCAACGTTTAATTACTTTCGAGACATGAAGTGATGTCATTGCCAATTTCACACATTCGTTCTCGGTCATTCAGAGCAGGATTATTGACTGAGTTTTGTTAAAAGTTAAGAAAGACGTAAGCAATTACTCATGCCATTTATATTGTATGTCTATGTATCTGTGCATGTTTGTTTTTGTTTGTTTATCATCTACAGATATCAAATAAATGACATCAAAAAGGACTGTAATGTACAAAAGCGCTGTCTTCAGTCTTTCTCACAATAGCAATCTGACAGAGATGGGTGTTGGGCCCCTGCAGTGCGCTCAGCTATCACTTACCATCCTGGTGAACACGCATGGCTGAAGCTGTGATGTCAGTGGTGACATTAAAGTATGGCAGCCACAGGTCCTGAGGACACAGAGAGTATTACAGAGTCATAAACCGCATTATTGTTTTCACAGAGACGGATTCAAAAGCGTGACCTTCTTGCTTCCTGGCAGAGCTTACTGCAGTGGAAAACAAACCCCCTTCAAAAAATCCCTCACCTCAGCTTGCTTGTCCTGGAACACTTTATAGATGCTGGTGTTGAAGGCAGAACCGGAGAACATGGAGGTGATGGGATAGGTCAGGTCCAGGACTGTTTTAAAAACCGAGTTCATTGCCTGTTGAACAACAAAAAGTCTTTTGGTTTTTGTTTCTCGTCAGTTATCTGGCATTCCCCTTTTAATACATAAAAGAAAGTTGAATTGTTGGCTGCAGGGTACATTAAACATTTTCCATTTTAAGTGCAAACATAAAACAATTAATCTTAGACACATGAGCAAAACAAGGATGACTGAAGAGTGGATAGAGATGTGTGCTGCACCTTGGACCACTCTCTGGCTCTCTGTTTGGTTCTGACGGCACTCCTCTCCTCAGCGTATAGTGCACCGATGAATGAGCCGATTGAGGTCCCACCTACTATGTCAATAGGAATCCCCGCTTCCTCCATAGCTTTGATCACGCCCACATGAGAGCAGCCTCTGCACGACAAACATGTTTGACAAAAGTCAGGTACTGGGGATGTTATTGATTACTCATTAATCGATTAAGTGATGTTAAAAATTTAACTGGTTAAAAATGAATTGTAAAATAGTGAACCCGACAATCAGAGGTGTGCACAAATAGATCAAAAAGTGTCTTCTTACACGTTACAAATACTTGCTTATCAAATATATCAAAATGAAATAGAAAATACTGGCATGAGAAAATGTGTTAAAAAAATGGAATTTAAAAAATACAATATTGTTACATTTTAGCCATTTACTTTCCTCAAAATGAGTTGGATTTTGTTGAGCCAGTTATAACAAATGAAATAAAGACATTATTTTGAGTTATTGTAGTTTATTATTCAAGTAACTTGGTGTTTATCTGTTCTTTTAACTCCTAATGTAGTCTACTCTGATTTTGCATCGAACATAGATCATGTCAGTGGTTAAAACGGTTTTCTATTGGAAAAACGTCCAACATATTTAATATAATATGAATGATTAACCCAGAATTGAATATTCAATTAAAGAAAGTGCTTAATATTTGCATCCTGTCAGGTACACTATCATTAGAATTCAGTTTCATCAAAACAGAAGAGGAAACATTGGAATAAGTCTTATTGTGGCATCACAAAGAGAAGTTGAGGGTTGCTGACGGATTACACAATATTCCCGGCAGGTGGGCAGACTCCACTGCCAATATTTCAAAACACTAAGATTTGTAAGACACACACAGCTCTCTACATGTCAGTACTGATAGTTGTGGCTCACCTGGCTCCACCTCCTCCAAGCACCAGAGCGATGCTGTTTCCAGTCAGGACTCGGGCCAGCCGAGAGAAATCACTGTGCCGGTCCGCCGTTTTCTCAAACACCTTCTCATACACATCCCTCTGCACAGACGTGGAAGATACACATGAAAATACATCAAAAACTTCACCTTGTGATTAACATTTTACAACATAAGACCAGTTTTCTTGGACATTTTTTCACATTGAAGTTCCAGTGATTTACCAGACCATGATGACATAACTGTTAGTTTACATTTAAGTCAAGTCAATTTTATTAGTGTAGCCCAAATTCACAAATCAATATGTCTCAGTTGGCCTTACAATCTGTACAATGTACCCTCTGTCCTTAGACCCTTGATTGACCACCAACAACTACCACCAGAGAAGATGAAAATTTGGGGAGGAGTATAAATAAACTATTCAATTTCATTGTCCACTAGGTTGCCTGATTCTAGCTAGTGTAGTATACCATAATACAGTGCATATGTAATATACATTACTATAACAATTAAATTGCTAGAAATGATAGTAAAGTTTGCTTCCTACCAGTTTGCTGGGGCTGCGTCTGGAGAAGACCCTGCGGGGACACTTGAGGTGCAGATGCCCGGAGCACCAGCTACGCATGTTGAGCCACTCGACCGTCCTAGATGGGCCCGGCCCATCCTCTTTGTGCAGGAGGACCAGCTGCTTCAGAGCCCGAACTGCTGTGTTCTCCAGCATCTGCTCCAACTGGAAGGGAAAAGAGGAGGAGGGAGACAAGAGTCAGAAAAGAGACAATGAGAGTAAATGTACGTATTTGTAGTGGCTGAAATTTTCCTTCCTCTTCTGTCACACACATACCTCTCCCAGAGCAGGCTCCTGGTCCCCCAGGCCGACGATGAGGATGCAGTCAGCCTGGCGGATGCAGCGCTGAGTCCACGGGGTCATGCTGTTGTCAGTCTGGTAAAGGACAATCCGATTGATGTCCTCCTGCTGGGCCAGCCAGCCAGACAGACGGTACTCGTGGATACTGATGGGTACAGGAGAAAAGCAGGCATGAGGATATGAAAGAGGGTTATAATTCACCAAAAAAAAGGATAGGAGGAAAGAAAGAAAAGTGACAGGGGTTACTGAAACAAAAATAATGTAATGATAAAAGGCTTTGGTGGTATCAGGAAATGAGGAAACAAGATAATGAAACAATGGTGCAGTCGGAAGCTTTCGTGATTATGACAAAGACAAAGAACTGAGATGTTTTTGTGGTTGTTAGACTGACCTGTCCAAAGCAGAAGCACCCAGTCGCTCTCTGATTATGTCACTGGTTAATAGCAGAGTGGGCCCTGCAAGTGTCAAACAGAGGAAATACATAAAAACAGGAAAAAGTTGAATTTTTAGGTGCTGTAATGTGTATTTCTGGCATAACCCAGCAATCCCAGATATAAAAAGGGCTGTTGGGAACAAATAAAACATTTGTGGTCCTACCGATGGCACTGAGGGCATGGCTGAGCTCCAGGTTGAACGCGTTGATCGGCACCTCATCACATATAGGCAGGACTGCCACAGTGGAGAGATTGCTGGCGGGGTTGGTGACATCAGCACTGGTTGCCATACTGGGCAGACTCAGGGGTGAACCTGAAGACAAGATCAGACAGTCTATAAGTATACTGTATGTTAAAACGCATCAGTGTGTTCAGGTGCACATAAAATGCTTATTAACATGACCTCACCTGAGAACGGCCCGCGACCCTGCTGCAGGTTTCCCAGAATCTTTTGGCCTAACAAGTGGATCAGCCTCGTCACCACCTGAACAGACATCAAACATCAGCACCATTTCAACTGCATACACAAGCACAACCAGATCAAGATGTCGTCACTGACCTGAGGATATCGTCTTTTGATGTTGTTGAGTGTTCCCTCGGGCAGTTTGACCAGCTCTGTGTCTCTCACAGCGTGGACGGTGGTGGCTCTCGGCTGCTTGGTCAAAGCCTCCACCTAAAGTACGAAGCAAAACTTTGAGATGTTTCTGAATTTAACTGCAAAAACAAAAAAATATTAGTGTATAGGTGTAATTTCTACAAAAATATCTCATTACACTTGCTCCATTGGCACCTTATATGTATTTATTTTATTTCAATATTATATTATTTATATGTTTAACTTTCTCCTGTGTATAACATTCTGTTCCTCACCACTCCAATGAGGTCTCCTCTGCCGTATTCCCCCACTAGTTCTTTCTTGCCATTCGCCTTACGTATGACTGAACGCAGACGTCCGTTCAGAACAATGTAGGTGCAGTCCGACTGGTCGTCCTGTCTGTAAATGTGAAGAGAAAAAAGACCCACACAACTACTGAAGTAGCCATTACAAATAAACTTTCAATGAATACACGGAGGAAATGACCAAGTAAGGTTTGCTAAATATTTGTCTGTATGTTTATTCAAAAACTAGCTGAAGTGGAGTACCTGTAGAGGGCTCTGCCAGCCTCCACAGCCATCCAGTCGATGGCAAAGTCCATCTGCCTGACAAAAGGGGACATGCGGATGGCCACCGTGTGAGCCGCACTCAGCACCACACTGGGCTGCTCCCTCATGATCCTGCAGGGGGCAGCACACAGCACAGGCACAGACTTGAGCAACAGTGGCGGGACAGTATCAGTAAGCAGATGGTTCATAGAAAAACTGAACGGTTCCAGCAATAATCAAAGCTCAGAAAGTCTGAATAGAAGGCTTCAACATGAAATTCAAACTTCAAAGACTTTGTGAACTCATTGTTAGACGTATAATTTTTGCTTTAGTAATTAGTGCAAATTCAATAAAGTTATGTTTGCTGAAAGTGGACTGAAAAAACTTTGGACTGCAAAAAGACGATCGACTCACTCGTAGAAATCCGACTTTGAGATCTTGAGGTAAGTGCAGTCTCGGACGGCCTTGATGGTGAAGATGAGGGGTTCTCCGGTGAGCACAGCGAGCTGGCCTACCATCTCCCCCGGGTGGGTCACAAATAAACAGACTGCGTCCTGCTTGTTAATCATGCGCTGGTAGACATGAAGACAACCAGATAGGACAAAGTGCAGACTCACGTCCTAAAAGAGTGAAAAGGGGAAGAGAGAACACAGAAACAGGGGAGGATACAAATAAATTGTATTGTGCTGTATTGTGTGACACATTTGAATTGTTGTTGTTGGTGTTGTTGCAGTGACTCAGCTACAATACTTACTATATTTGAATACTATACTTGCTCCTACTACAATGCAGCTAAAGGAAGAAAGGTAAGTCCATTTTAGGTTTTTTTCAAGTACCTGGTCCCCCTGTCTGGCTAAGACAGCTCCAGCTTTTGCATGGTGCAGAGTCACTCTTCCATTTAACAAGGATGGGTCCTGGAGATAAAAAAAAAAAAAGAAAAGTCAGAAAAAAATCAAGCCAAGCAGTGATAAAAGTGAGTCACAGTGGTGGAGAAATGTGGATGAAACGTCTTCATTCTACTCTTTCTCAAGCCGCCGTGATTCTGCAACACTAATTTCATCTATTGTGGTTTGATCTAGTAGCTCCAACATCATGTTTTGAAATATAAGGTCTAGCAATACTTGTTTGAAGGGTTTACAACATATTCCATCAAATGCCTACACACAACCGTAGTAGCTGATTTATTCTTTGGGCTCAAATCTGCGTTAGAATTTAATCTGCATACTTGTGGCACAGAGAAATTGAGCTGGATTTTCTAAATGACCAATACAACATGTTACAGTTAGTATCCAGGTCAGCTGAACTCTGGTTTGTCACCGTGGTTTTTATAGCTTTTTTACCAAACACACAGGAACAGCTCATCTCTGAGCATTTAGTATACTGTGGCTTGACAGTGCAGCCCTCCCTCCCCTCATCTACAGTATGTACTGGGCACAGCTCCTCTGCTGACTGACCCCCTTTTGACATTGTAATCTGTCAGCAGATGCTCAGGGGTGATTTCGCAACAATGTGCTCATTCATGCAATGAGAAAAGAAAAGAATAATGTAATGAGCCTGTTATTATTTCTAAATTGGTCCTA
Source organism: Pagrus pagrus (assembly GCF_965226575.1). Classification (NCBI taxonomy): domain Eukaryota; kingdom Metazoa; phylum Chordata; class Actinopteri; order Spariformes; family Sparidae; genus Pagrus; species Pagrus pagrus. The sequence continues at coordinate 22,941,584 of NC_140186.1, read as the reverse complement.
CAGTATGTGGCGTAATTGGGAGAGCGCTGCACTAACAGCACGTTTAGATCCTGCAGTACTTGCTAAAGACTGACCTCTTCAGCTGAAAACAGAACAAAATACTAATGTAATATGATGGAAACATATTTGATAACACTGTTTGACATATTAGAGAAAGCATCTAGTACTATAGTCACAACCACAAAGAATTGGGCTGACACATTTCTTCGTTTTTGAGGCTGAAGAAGTGAGTAAATGTAACTGACTTGAAATTACACCTTACTTTATCTTGCTGTCATTTTCTATTATAGTATTTGTTCTCTCAGTTTTGTAGCCAGTGTGATAAATGTACTCTGCTCTTTACACATGGTTTTCATTGATCACAAAAACAAAAGAAACAGTTTTCTTGATGAAAACACGTCTCTTCTCAGAAGTGTCAGTGGCCTGCTGGAAAAAATGTCAACAAACCTCAATCTTCATCAGTTTGAGGACTTCTTTCTGAGCTTCCTCAAACAGAGCAGCACTGGATCGATTTGATACAGGTGTGAAAATGTTGTCCACTCCAGACTCTTCCTCTGGATACAGATAGATCCCTGAGGGAACCTCGTCTACTGTCACCTTCCTCTCCCGCTGGTCCTGGGATATAGACTGTTATGATACACATATGTATATATAAGAAAATGTTTAATGAGGCACCTTCCTCCTATTAAGACAGGAGATCTTAAACTAAGAATTTTCATGATGACATGATTAAGACTTTATCTTAAAATCTGGTAAGTGTCAGATAATATCATATAGGTCGCTGTTTTTGCTTTTTTCAAACAATAAACATCACGTTTACGTGTTCAAAACTATATATTATATATGATATTGGGTTTTGGAACAATAGAAATACTTTAATATCACACAGTAGAGAGCAAAGAAGACTCTTCTTCGTCCATGTGATTAAATTACTGATAGATCATTTCCAGCAACAACTCATTGATAGTTGTCAATAATCCTTAGAGAGACTTCATTTTAAATATTTGTGGCACTTGGGTTACTTGTTGTTAGTCATGTCCTACAGTGAACTTCTTTGTTCTCAAACACCATTATAGATCGTAGTGCAACTACCCAACTGTATGTGAATTAAGTCACATTTATCTCATGTGTGTCTCAAGAGTGGGCAGCGTACTGACCCGAGTAAAAGTAGGAGGAGTGTTGCCGTCCTCTGCAGAGACAGAGATCCGCCCCCTCTCGTATGCCATGTCAAAGTCTGACCTCAGGCTTTTCTGGATACCTGCAGACAAAACACTGTTAATGTCAACAGTCAGTCCACAGACTGCTTTTGTAAGTTGATAACCATGTATCTTAACTCAGAGATTATCATGCATGAACTAAACAAATGAATAGGGAGCAAGTGGTTAAATGTGTAGCATGTTTTAAAAAGCATAATCATCAGTCTATAATTCAAATCAGTTTTCATAATCCAGAAAAGAAACAACATGTTGCAACTATACTGTGAGGATGAGTCTTAAAAGGATAAAATAAATGTCTTTTAAAAAGATAAAAAAGTTTCTTGAAGCTAGGGGGATTTTCCTGTGAGACCTGTGTTCAATTATTAGAGCATAAGCAAGAAGGAATGTACCATGTAAAAAAAACAAATGACTAAAAATACTCCGTTTGAATCACCTTTCATTCTGAGGCTACAGTGATTTTGGGCACAGGGGCAAAGAGTTTGACAGGATCAAAACAAATCAAATCTCTGGAACTTCTTTGCCTTAATTGTCACCAACACATGAGTGAATAGAAGTAAGTAAACAGACTGCAGTTTGCCCTCACTTCATTGTGTCATACCAGGCCTCCATGGCATGCCTTCACTGCTGGCTATCACGTGTCAACCTCTGTCATCATAGCCATAAATCTGTCTGTGCCAACGTGCCGCTACCTGAAGATTGGCTTGTCTTTCTAACTGCACTGTGCTTTATTCGAAAGAGCACAGAGAGCCTGCAGCTACAGTAAGGCTAATAACTGTTCATGCAAGAGAAGCAAATTAAATGTGTCCATAACTTGAAAAAATGTTTTTAGTATGACTGGTGTGAACATGCCCAAAGATCAGTTACATGTACTGTATTGTAGACAGACGTCAGAAGAGCCCAGGTGGGTGGTTTTAGGGCACGTGTGCTGAACTGTCTTGTGTTAGTTTCCAATCTGACTCTTCTCCTCAACAATGTTTCAATGCAAGTACTTTTTCAGAATAGCACATCGCTTAAATAAAGCTCACCCTGATAATTGGTAAAACAAAATAACATTAAGAAAACTTTATTTCTCAACAAGAGAGAAATCCCTCACCAGCAATGTCCACTGGCATGGAGATGGTCCTGCTCAGAGTTGGCACTGTTGTGCCATCCTTCCCTTGTTCCCCTCCTGTACATACAGTAAACCACAGATGCAGAATGTAACAAGAACCCAAACACAAAACTATCACTGGATGAAAATGGAGAGTCTAGACAGAAAGTAATAAGATTCATTTTCTCAACCTCTTAGAGTGACTTGAGCTCTGAGTTATTCATTTACAAACAACATTCAATCATCCTGCCTCAGACTTTATAGCTCCCTACCTGCAGCTTCGCCCTTAATGGCAGCTTCCCGGTGCTCCTCAGACACCGTCAGGCTGCCGAAGCGCTTGCCATGGCGGATGGGACTGGTGCGAGTCGGGTGAGGGGAGGGAGGTGGCAGACGTGAGGGCTGCATTTCCTACAGGACAAATGCAAGTGGAAAGATGTACGTATTCATTTGTGAGTGAGTGAGTGTGTGTGTGTGAGATTGTTTGTGAGATTGTTTGTGTAAGATGGGGGTAGAGTGGATAGAGAGACACAGCATTAACATTTGGTGACTCAGATCTTAATAAAAACAGGATGTGTACTGGGCTAATGATGCAGAATTCCTGATAAATGCCAAACCACATCACCCCCAGATGTTTGCATGGGACTGTCTGGTTCACTGTGTGTTGCGTGTGTCTGCACATCTGTGTGTGTGTGTGTGATCAACTTACATGGCTAAAGAGCTCATTGGTGAGCCCCAGGTAGTTGTGCAGGGCGAGGACTGTTACTCTTTGGAGACGAACCATGATAATCTGAACAGAGACGAACCAACAGGAAGTGAGTCATTTGATACATCAAACGCAAACGGATTACTTCATGGGTGTATATATTTCAGAAAACTATATGGTAGAGCAAAACAGAACTCACAGACACACTCACATTGTATATACAATATATAAATAAGATATAAAAAATATCAACAATGTGTAGATTTACACACTCGACTCACCTGTACTACTCGCACCAGGCTCTCAGGGTACTTCTCAAATATAGAGAGGAAGGCCTCGACAGGTAAACGGAGAACAGTGGAAACCTCTGCAGCCCTAGCCAACACCGTTCTATAAGGCTTCTGGTGGCCCTGCACACAAAAATCACACACAATACCTCACAAAACATTCACATTTTAAGAAGCACTGATGTGGAAGGGTTGCATCTTCTAGGCAATTAAAGTAGTAATGGTATCTTTAATCTTAGTCTCAAACAAAAAAATCTTCCCAGTCATCATGTTAAACCCTTTGTTTAAGATAAATATTGACATCATATTGATTCCATTCAGTTTATGCAGGATTTCCACTGGATTACAACTAAAGATCGACGTACAAGTCATGTGTATGTAAGGTTCGGTGAGTCAGCTGGTGGCTGATGTGAGGTGTAAGGAAGAGGGTGAGGCTCTAACACACTCATATCCAGGAATGTATCTCATTCATTATGCATAATGTGTATGTGTGTGTATTGGGGAAGCCAGTGTGTGTACAGGTATGACGAAGCGCAGTTGTCTGCCTGTGTGTGTGTGTGTGTGTGTGTGTTTGTGTGTGTTGCAAGATGTGGGTGTGACCTACTGTGATGACATCCAGGATGCTGAGCAGGCTGTGGACACTGTCTCCTGGGTAAACCTCCTTCACCACACTTTCTTTGCCATCCTGGACAGACAGGAAGAAGACTTGAATATCAGTGGATAGTGACTTGTATTCATTCAGTGTTCCAAGAGTCTGGGTGATTACACTTAGTGTTTTAGAGATACAGATAACACCTGGATAAAAAAAGGAAAAATATCATATTTAAAACTTGTTAAATGCCATTGAGACTGTCTGTAGGATACTTATTATTATGGTGATTAAGAAATCAACCTTTGCGAACAGCCACATTCCCCTTGTTCCCTAATGAGATTATCTTAGTCAAATGTTAATAGATGCTAATACATTATTAAAGCCAGAACTCCCGTGGATAAGCCACTTAGTAGGTTTGCTCCTGTAAGTTTTTAATGCTGCACAATTTTGAGCATAAAGTCCTCACACACAGAAACTGTCACATGCATGAAATTCACAGTAAATCAGGATAAATGCGTACCGCTCCAGTAAGGCACAATTCTAGTTTTCCATCCTGGACCACGTAGATGCTGCTGTCAGGCTGGCCCGGCCTGAAGACGTACTCCCCTTGTTGGAACTGCACAAAAACCATGTGTTTGCAGAGCTCCAGGAAGAGGGGCTTCTCAAAGTGACCCAGCACGCTGCAGTGAAGGACAACGCAGAGGTTAGGGGGTTTGTACACAGGCAAACAGGTGCGTACAGGTGTGAATCTGTCCTGGGTTTATATATTCGGAAATGCTAGGCTTTTCTTTACAAAATCTGTGTTCACTTCCATGGAATGCTATTAACTGAGCTTTATGAGCACAGTTAGCTTGGCAACCGCTTCATAACAGAGCCACACATCTCACAGGCATGTCTGTAGAAGCGACGCCAATGTTTCATAGGAGTTGCTTATCAATCATGCAAAGCAGCGCTGTACTGTATGAAGGTTTGGGCCTTTAAAAGAGTTTTACACAAGTACATAATAAGGCTGCAACTAATGCCAATTTTCATTATCATTTAATTAATACATTTTCTGCCCCAGTGAACTAATTTGCCTTAAAATAGATTTTATCGAGTGCGTTTGTGAGAGTTTGTGTGCACATGAGTTCTGAGTGGACACACACACAAAAACACCCCTTTTTTTCATTCTGGCACATTCAGGATGCTGTGAATTAAAAGTCCCAGTGCTGGGCGTGGGGGTCATGCACACCAGCTGAGAACCACTGGAGTAATCAACCAAATTTGGCAGCTTTAGTAGATAAAAACACAATTAAAGAGACTTCACAAAGAAGACCAACCTACCGGACATTTTTGAGCATATAGAGCACCTCGGAGGGGAGGTGGGAGTTGGCCACATCAAATTCAGTGAGGTCGGCCTCCAGCACTGAGGGAGGAGGCTCCTTGGCCTGCAGAATGGGCACCTCCTTCTTAAAGCGCAGGATCCTGCACAGCACAGACACAGGAGGAGAGACGAGATGAAGAGATGTGGAAGAGTGTGAACAACCAACACTGACTGTATTAATAGTTTGGTGAAAGTCAGCTTTCTGATGTACTTTTTGGCAATGTTGAGCATCTTCTGCTTCTTCTTTAGGCGTGGCCGAGATGAAGAGGATGTACCCACCAGGGAAGAGGTAGACTGCGAGACCTGTTGGGAGACATGTTGGTTTAAAAGGTATTCCTGTGATATTGCAGTTGTAGTAGATATGTAACTCAGTGTAAGTCAGAGCCAGCCCATGATAAATACAGCAGTGATATGCATTCTGACTGTTGAGGTATTTCTTGTCAGCCACACACTCACTTTACGCATGATCTTTCGCCCGTAGAACATGACTTTGTCCCTCTTGCGAAAGCGGTATTTTGGTGCCTCCTGAGCTTCCAGGTCTGTGAAATATAACAAATGACAAATTACCATAGAAATACATATAAGATCTCATATTTCACTACCATCATTATTTCTTTTCAGTGCATTGGTGAGATGAGGATCTTAGCAAATACTGACTTCGAAGCTGGATCCTCCGCAAGATGAAGAAGATGAGGATGGCGATAAGGACTATGGCGATGCCCGCACCAATCACCATCCCCACCATCTGAAGAGAAGAGAACAAAAGAGGAGGTGTGTGTGTCTGTAGGGCACAAAATGTAATTGATGCCGCACTGAAGTTACTATATTTAAGTATTTAATTATTTCATCTGCATGTCTGTGCTTTCTAAATATTATTTGGCTTAATCTTATTTTCTGACGTTCTCTTCTTGTGGGTAAACGTGTGGCAGCAATATGATTTCCTGCAGTAGTGACCCAACAGCAACTGAATGAAAGCAATGGGAACAGACCAGCGTATCTCAATGAAACTCACCATGCTCGTCTGTAGTTCCTCCTCCACAAACGTCTTGATGTTATCAAACCCGTCCTAACAGAGAAATACAAACTATTAATTCAAGCAAACAATCGCAACCCCTGCAGGCGGCATGCTAGTTGCTCAGTAGCATACCCGCTGGCCGTTTGAGATTGAAAGATTGTGTGAGTCTGGGCCTGAAGGCTTCAATTCCACTGAAGTGTAATGGAATGTGGGAATAAGGGATTTGCCCTGGAGGCAGGAATGTCTGGTTAATAGTGCCAGGGAAACGAGAGAAGGGGATGAAGATGTAAAATCGTATCTGACTTTCTCCACCTTACATGTGTAATCATGTTTCCTGAGCCTTTACTTTCACTTTTTACCCCAAAGCACCGCTCAGAGCTTCCTCCCTATGTGCAGACTGATGATTCCAGATGTGGAGCTTTTGGGTTCACAGACTACAATCTGGCACACTGTAAAGCAGAGCTGGATGGCACAGTAAAGGCCAGGTAAGTGAAGTTTTTCAATAAAAGGTATTGAGATCCAGAGAATGCATGTAACACTAAATTGAATCCATTCTTAAAGGATAATTTCACCCAAAAACAACATTCGGTCATTATCTGCTCAGCCCCATGCAGATGCAAAGTGTTGTACACGTGCAGTTTCATAGTTCACAAAACATTTCTGGAGCTTCACAGCAAAACAGCATTGTAGCACTCTCTTTAACAACTGAAGTAGCTGAGGACTGTTTTTAAAATGTGTAACAACCAAAAAATACCTTGAAATAGCTCCATACAACTCATCAGGCAGAATCTATGACTCTGAAAGCCCCAAGAGTATGTGCACCAACATCAGATGCGATGCGAACTAACACTTATAGCTTAGCAGCTACAGTGAAGATTTTATCTTAAAAAAGGGTGGAAACAACATCCCTTCAAATCAATTTGGGATCTCAAGGCCTACTGAAATCTGGATTACACTAGACAAGCTGTATGGAGCCATTTCATGTTTTTCTGTTGCAACACTGTTTTGCTGCGAAGCTCCAGAAATGTTTTGTGGATGATGAAAGTTCACCTGACTTTTTATCAGCATGGGGGTGATTGGATAATGACTGAATTTTCATTTTGGGGTGAAGTTATCCTTTACTAGAGCCAATCTTCAGGAAAAAAAACCTGTCAGGCTCTGACTGGTCTGGAGTCTGACAGAAAGGCATTAATACGGAATCCTGCTGCTGTGAGAGGATATCGCTTCGACATACGAGGCCCATAGGCTCAAACAAGATGTAATGAAAACTGATGGCGCTGGACTTTGGGTGAGGCAGAGGGAGACAGGATACTTATTTCTAATCATGTGCATTGTCTTTGATTAAACAAACTGCAGAGCAGCTTTTCCCTTTGGCTTAATTAAAGACATTTTCTATCACTTAAGTTCAGTAACATCAAACTAAGCAGTTAATGACTCATCAAAGCAGGACTATCAGTGTAGGGAGTGGAAAGATTCTGGTCAAGATAATCTTGTTGGTTGTACTGTGTGTGTGTTTGCTCTCAGATACAGTACTGTAAGAGCAGAGTAATATGTTTTTAGTGTTCTGGCCTCCAGCCAATGAGACTGCATGTCTGTTATCAGTAGTTATTGATTAGTGTGTGAGGAGCTAAAGGTTATTTGGCAGTAAAAAGCCAAAGCTGGACACTGGGAATATTGACAGCGGGGCTGACAGATGGGTGAGTGCATAGGCAGCACGGCAAACAGAAATGTGCTTTGGTTGGAGGCTTCAAGTCGGTGCGATGGAGTTTGGAAATCATGGAGTGAGTGTGTTCACAGTGTTAACGTGACGGCTCCAAAAGATTGACAAACTGAAAGTGTAACTACACTGTAAACCACAGCATTCTCTCCAGTTTTAGTTTGAGTGTCATAAGCAATGTTTCACATGTTTCTGTGTGAGGATGTTGTCATGTGTCCTCACATGATAAACGCAATCATGGGCATATGAGACATATCAGAAAAACAAAGTCAGGACCAAGTCAGATGGGTCTGGACAATGTATTGGGGCTTTGGGTCGAGTTCAAGTGTATAGCTTTGGGCTAAGGTCTGGGTTTGGTTAACTTATTTTCGAAGTACAAGAATAATTGTTTGGCTTGGCGAAAAAGAGAAAGACAGAGAGCATAGCCTGTGTCGACTGTCACGTTAATGGTCTGCAACAGAGACAAATAACACAAAATCTTCATTTCAAAGGGAAGTTCAAAATCCCCACTGACTCGGGAAGGTCTGCCTCATTGTGGGATCATTATGTCCGCTGATTGTGGTCGTTCGAACTGTCACGCTCAGCTGGGGAAGAGCAGCCACATTCATCTGACCAATTTTGGGAAAAGGTCGTGTTGAGTTTGGTGCTAGTAAGGCAGATAGGTCACTATTATGAGATACTATTGTGTTCTGTGCTGCTAGTTGGCTTCAATGTATATATGTAGCTAACATGTAGCTAACATAAGATACATAACATATTGTCTATTTGTGACAGTCTTTATGTGTATCTAAAGTAGAGCTGCAATGATTAGTCAATTAATTGATTTGTGGATTGAAAAAACTGATTGGCAACTATTTAGATTATGGTAGTAGTTAACATCATTTTTTCAAGTAGAAATGTTGCTGGTCTGGCTTCCTAAATGTAAGGTTTTGTCTATGTTCTTTGTCATTTATGATAGTAAATGAAGCTCTTTGGGTTTTTGACTGTTGGTTTGACAACAAACAGCAACCTGAAGATGTCATTTTGGGCATTATGAGCATTTGTTAACATTTTATAAACCAAAGGATTAATTCATTGTAAAAGATAATGTGCAGGAAAAAAAGAATTGTGAGTTTCAGCTTTAGTTTTGAGCAGACTCTCTACGAACTCTGATGGCCCTGTCTTAGCGATGCATTTACTGTACATGTATGTAAGTTTTGTGGTTTATCATTATGCAAATACAGTGAACAAACCAACCTCGCCAACCCCGGGGATGTCTCCTTGGACCTCTTGTTCCGAGGTACTCTGTCCCATTGTAACCCTGTTTCTTCATAGGGATGGTCCATCAACGGCCACTGGAAACAAAAACAGACATGCAGACTACTGTTTTAATGGAGGACATTTTGACATGTTATCGTAGGAACAGCACAGATGTGAATATGGAAATCAATGAAGGCTAAATTCCATGTAACTGCTTATGCTACTGTAATACTGTTATGGCTTACAGGAACATTTGATTAGAAGGAAGCCTTTGTTAATATATTATTAGTACCACTTGTGCTTTTCTTACTATGGTAAATTTAAAATATCTGCTATGAAAAATGTCTATCAACACAGAAAACACCCCTGTGTTGACTCATGCAAACATGTACAAAAGTTCAAATCTTTTTCTTGACTTCACCGCTGCATCAGTGGAAAGACGCTACCTTACTTTTAACTAACCTTACTTGACGTCATCAAACATTCACTCACACACACAACTCAGCAGAGTTTCATTGTGTGGCTGCTGCTTTTAAGGCCTTTCTCATTTACTGTGACCCACAGACCCCCATCAAGAAAATGTCTTATTGTTACAATGGACACGCATGCACACAAACAAACACTAAATAGCTCCAAGCTGCTGTAAAGACAGTGAGGAAAAACTAGCAAATGTTGTTAGACATGAGAGAGAATATGAAGCCGTTAGTACACAGCCTTGCCTCGGGGCAAAGGGTTTGAAAGTCTCCATTTGTGTTCTTAACGGTCTGGTTGTCTCAACCATACTTAATCTCTCCTTAAAATCACCGTGACTGAGTACTAGAATCAGAGACGGATCAAATTATTGCATCCTACAGCCGCTCGCAGCAGAGGACACAGAGCCAGGCTTTGTCTGTGTCACACACCCACACACACACACACACACACACACACACACAGCAGGCTAGCTAGACAGATAAAAACCTATCCAGATGGTAACCCCTTCCCCTCTTTTAGTCCATCCATCCATCAATCCCTCTCCATTGACGTTATGAGATGATCTTCTTACTGTCCCAATAAGTTGGTAACACTTGTATGTGGGATTAAGAGAGATCGTTTAAGGTAGCACAACAAAATAAAAAGTTGTGAGTATAGTTCCGGGATACAGTTTCTTCTTTTCTTAAAATTTCTGAGCACGTTCATTTTTTTATGTGTTCATTTTATTATGCTTGGGCGATTGCTGTAGTGACAAAGAGTTTGTCACTAGCATACTACTTGATGTCTTTATGAGGAAAGCTTGAAAAACTGAATGTTCTTACCCTTTGATATATTACCTGCTGCTGCATTAATAGAACAGAAGTGATGTTTTTTCTTTGGTTTAATTTAGTGTATTTTTTCCATTAATGGACAATAAAGTTTCTGAATCTTGAAAATTAAACTACTCACCTAAATACTGCCACTGCAAAGAAACAGACCCATACACATACTGTGATACTTCTCCTACTCAGGTTGCCCCTTTTTTTTACATAAATATAACCGTCCACTTGTACTGGGAGTAGCCCAGTATAACCAGAATCCTCTGATGCTGGCTACTGAGCTGCTGCACTAAAACAATAATTCCTAAAGTTCATCCAGGCAGGCTACATACCACCTCGCTGCCCACATCTGCCAGTAGAGACTGATTCAGCTGACACAGCCGTGTGTACAGTGGCTGGGACAACAAGCTTCATTCACTGTCCATGGACAAATAAACAGCTATGCTAGCTTAGCTCGCTGATGCTCACCGATTTCCCATTCCCACTCTGCAGAAAGTGAGGCTGGAGGGAAAACAAGCTGGCTGACAACAGGGACTCTATGTTTGCTGAGGGCATACAAAGTAGGCTACAGCACTCGCATGAAGAAGCTTTTAAAACAAGCAGGCGTCTCGTGGCTAATTGCCAAAACCTGAAGACCATTAGAGAAAAGACATTAACATAACCATAGGATAGACTACAAATAGGCCTCTGGTTCTGTGTCCCGAGTATTTGTGTCAAAGATTTGAATGTGTTTCAAATTCATGTTGATAGATAATGAGTAAAAATTAACTGACTGCCATTTACTTTGACAATACACTGCGATGAAACGGATTCAGAATTATTACTCTGGTTAGTCTAGTTGAATACTGCTGTTTAAAAAACAAACACAAACAAAACTTTTGGTCATTTTTTAAATCATAATCAGTCAATGGGTTCAATCTAACAGTTAGTCAAATAATCCCGAGGTTTCAAAAATGTGTCATGTGAAGGACCCTTGCAGTAGATGCACATTAGACCATGAAACGTCAATTTGACAGGCAGTTTTGTCAGGGCTGCTGATGGGTCGGGGCCCTGGGTCATGAGAGGGCCCGAAACACCTCTCTAACCCTAAAAATAATATGATAGGGCGCTAGCAAGACTATTGCTGGCCCTGCCTCTGAGTATTTTTTTTTTAAGTTTGAAGATTAAAAAGGTCGACCTAGTCAACTGATCAACATAGGATCTCTATAAATTACAATTTCAATCACAACGGTTAACTCCATATCTGCCCTTGTTCCTTGTTCCTCTTTTTGCTGTGGACCCCCTACAACTAACTCATGGACCCCTGTTGGACCACAGTTTGAAAACCACTTAACAATCAAGCAACAGAAAAACAATTCACTATTTTGATTGTTTTAGTCATTTACAAAGCCCAAGTATTAAAAAAAAGCCAATATATCTTCAATTTTAAGCTACTTAAAACTTAACAGATAATTCATTGTTTGGTCAATAAAAGATCTCAGCAATCAGAAAATGTTTCATGCTGATACTGACTGTTTAAATTGGCAGAACATCTCTGCCCATGAAAGCAGCAAAGTCCCAATAACATCTAGCCTACATATGAAGTAACAACAGAGGCTGGCATCAGCTGCATCTTTCATCTTATCATTGTATTTCCTGCTTAATCTAAAGCATCAGTGGCTGGGAGGGGGTGGATGTGCTGCTGTATGGCTGAAATTCAATCAGTGAAAGGTTGAAAATGGAGTGTCATGTTACATGAAGTAACCCTGTGAGTCACAAACCAACCACAGAACAGGATGCTTGGTGTGAGGGACACACTGCAATCTCTCAAATGAAAATCTTCAGCATTAATGTTGACTATTCTGTGTTCAGCACCTGTTTTAACATTAAAATGTTTCCACTAAACCAACATTTTTAAGAGAATTCAAAATGCTGCAAGCAATGGTTAAGGGTGTCAGTGAGTGGATATTTGTGTTCGACATCTTCAGCTGACCGGATACATGTCTGTCAATCTTTCAGAGTGTGAAATCAACAGCTGCAGGTTGGATTTACTCATTTATTGTTTTTGGCCAGTCATAATTTGCAAATTATTTTTTATTCTAAAATCCACCTCTTCAAGAACTGATCCCAGCTCTGTAGATTTGGGGATGTGACGGCGCTGAAAATCATTTCGGACTCTCTACTCTTGTGCAGCAATCTCTGTGCCAACGCTTTCATCATTCTCGTCGAGAAAGTTGATCAATACTTGTTGCTACACATGACACTTTGCTTCAGACTGTCTCTACATGGGCTCATGTGTGGTAATAACACTGTAAGAAAAGCAGATGTCCGCTATGCCCTGGGGACGAGACAGTAGCCAACCTCTAGCCTCCTAGCCGTGCCTCCCTCCATGCAGGCCTACTCCCATTGTTCTACATCAACAATGAGGCTAGTGTTGACTCCACTGTCCAGGGGCAGACCTGGGCCGACTAGTAACACAACCATGTCTGTATTCACCTAACACAATACACCCTCTAGTCTGGGACATGACATTCACAATAACAAGCCAGTAAGCGTGTATGAATCCATCATTTGGATGATGCATTGTTGGAAGAAACACTACAAAATGCTGTGACTCTGCACTACACCCATATTTGAATGATTTAAAAGTGGAAGATAAACATGTGCTGCTCTCTTACAACTCAATCTCTTACACCAACTACCTTAGCTGGTCTGTCACCTTTGACCCTTGAAGTCATGCCAAACATACACTTCACTTTCACACTATACCTTTATGGATATACGTCTTAAAACTTGAGCAAACTGGACCTTATAGGACATAAATAACATAAAATTAGTCCTCATGCAAAACAGCAGCAAAGCACTGACCAAGGTGAACTCAGAGGGCGACATCAGCTCATATTTCCCTCCAGCCAAAATAGTTTTGCATAATTTGCACCCACAGAGGTGTTACCTTACTGTCCCCTCGTAAAGACCCTTGGCAGGATTGTTTTAGTTATGTTGTAAACACACCAGGCCGACGGGGAACAGTTTGACAGAAGGCTAAAAGGCACAGCTTTCCTACAATAAACCTCAAGCTCGTATGAAATGTGGCTAATTCACACCAGTAGAGGGTGTTTTGACGCAGTGGTGTACCGTCAGCTAGCTAACAGTCACATGAAGCCTGTAGGGTGATTGTGGCTCAATAGATACAGTTAGGCCTTATTGTTTATATTCGGACGAGTGTACAGTGAGGGCTTTCTTCTGGGGGAGTCATTAAGCGGTTAGGGTGATACAACTGTTTGCATTTTGGATACATTTGTGGGTTTGAAAACGGCAGAATTAGACATTTTTCCAGCATCCAGTGAAGAGGGCACCTGGCTGACTATCACATCATAACGTAATCTCCTCTGGCTAACGTTGTCACTGGATAACGCTAGCTAGCTTCCTACCGATGCTACCGATGGTGGTCTGCTGTGGTCTTTATCCCTGTTTTTTACACGCCAAATCATCATTAATGGTTTAAATGAAAAGTTTCCGTATGATTTTTTTTTCTCTTTTTGACCTCCACAGGCGCAATCTGACTGAGCTATACCGTTATTGACACACTTGAGCGGATAGCTCCTGTTCCCACCACTCGTTACTCACCAACGCTAAAGAAAAGCTCTCTGTAAATCACACAGTCCTGAGCTGAAACGTGTCATACTAAAAACATGTCATTAAGTAACACATATGTTATTATAGAAGGTGTTTACCTGAGCTGATGGACTCCCGTCAATCGTCACTGACTGTCAAATAACACACAACGGAAATCAGCTTTCATCAAACCCCTCCTGTTTTACTTCACCCGGAACTCTGGCCAATCAATAACTGAGACGCTGTAACGATGGACCAATCAAAATGTAAAGCTGGGGCGAAGGGAAGATGTCCCGCCCACTTCTATGTAAATAAACTGCCGGTGTCCAATTATTATTGAGGAACACAACCAGCGGCTCTATGATTGGATATCACAAGGAATGATTGACATGTGGTACTAACAAATGAACTTTAGACGGATTCAATCGGACCACATTAAAAACTTGGGACATCAGTAAATATTTGACTTACAATACATTATATGCTAATGTACATTTGAGGCTTCATTACTGATGAAAGTCATTACACCAAACCTATCATTTACCAAATCTCTAGTGCTCTATTGTACCTCAGAACGGCCGCTTATTGAATCAGGAAAACGTCTGTATTGATCTGATGGCCACAGAAGGACAGTAGCCTTGACAAAAAATACCAATCCAAGAGGAAAATAGACTAATTATAACATCATATTGTATCTCAAAATAAATACTCACTCTGACAGCCAAGCTTATCCTTCGAAGTAAAACTAAAGCAACATCGCCCCCTGGTGGACAGTAGCTACATTATCACAGGCTGCCCTTACTGTATTTGGCCCAGATTTCAACACAACTCAGATAGGCTACATTTCTGTTCAGATGTTTAACAAATAAGGACATCAAACATTTCTCTTTAAAATACATAATTTTATTGTGAGGTAAACGTCCAGTAATAGGATTACAGATCGGCAATGGGCTTGTTGGGCCAGTAGGGGTTTTTGACCTTGTCCAACTTGGTCTCGGGGAAGGTGTCGTTGAGGTCCTCGATGGTCATCTGATCGAAGGGGATCATGTTCTGGAACTTGGACAACTGAGACCACATACAAACGAACAGAGAGTGAGAGACAGAAAATAAATGGTGACATTATAAATAAAGATTTCCTGAAGTCGCCATGAAGTGTTTTAGCAAATAATGCAAATACTGTCTCACCTGTGCCTCATACTCAGCAATGCGAGCCTTAGATCCTTCAACGTAGGCTGATGCACTTTTGTTCTGTTAGAGAAAAGTGAGATAATTGAAAGTAGTTTTGGTTGTAACAGTAAAAAGTCAACCCAAATTCATGGATGCAATACATGGATTCGTTTGATGCAATCACTTACAGAATCAGCCTCCTGTGCACTGATGGCGCTCGTCTGTGTGTCAACAGGCTCTGGGATCTGCAGGGCTTTGAACTGTGTGTAGGAGGGACATCTATGATTTACAAATGTAACGCAATCCAACAAACGTTCAACAAATCTCAAATGGGACTCGCATTCACACTGCAACCCTCAACTTGTTTTTCGACAATGCTATCTATGGTCAGAAGAGATATTTCAATCTACATATTGTGGACAGACTGCATAATGTTCATGACATGCTGAATAACCCAGTCGCGTTAAACTCACCTTCTTCTCAAAGTCATCGACCATGCCAGCTTTGGCCACTGCGCCCCTGTAATAACTCCAGTCAATGACTGCAGGAGTCTCCGGCAGGGAAGTTAGTCTGGTATAAATAGAGAAGATGAGGTTTAAGAAATGACAATGAAGGTAGTTGGTTGATTAAAATGTAAAGAGATTAAGAAAAGGAAACAATAGCTAGACAGAGTGTAAAAGACAAATATTGTAGGAAGATCATTTTTCCAGGAGAAAAAGTAATTGCCAAATGCAATTAGCAATGAGGACCTGATAAAAGCATTAAAAGAAGCTAAGAATAAAATGACTGGTGCGCTAATTTAACAGTTTTTGACTGCAGATGTGATCTTTTGTTCTCAGCTGCTCGTAATAACCTTAACAGTTTGGCCAAATTATATTTTAGGAATGTCCAAACATAATGTCAAGAATGAAATACTGGCTTTAGCCCTACTGTGTAACTACAAAAAGGAACATCCACACACAAGGAACTGCATTATGTTCATAAATAGATCTTAGTGTACAGGCTGTCGTTCATGTATTTACATGTGATTCTCTTTCTAGCACCTTGCAGAGCTTCTCACAAAAGGTGAGCAGTGGACACTTCAGCTCTGTATCACCTACACCACTCTCTCATGGCATGGAAGATAACTTCACAGCAGGGACTTTGAATCCTTTTTAAGCTTGTTGTCGGTGTAAAACTCACTTGGCAGCGATAGCATCACTGCGAGTCTTCAGTGCATTGAACATGCCCCTCTGGTTGGGTGGAACCCGCTCAGCAAACGCCACCCAATCAAGGGCCTTCAGGGCTACACGACGGCCTGCCATCCTGACTCTCTGAAAGGTAGAAGGAAATCTTTTTAGTCCAAACAAACTTTCATTATAAGACGTCAAGCACCAGCATATCTTAAAAACCTAATAGTACCCTATTGCCCCACTTGCACGCTGCGCTCTCAGGATGCAGGGTTACTGTGGTTCCTACAGTCTCCAAAAGTAGAATGGGAGTCAGGGCCTTCAGCCATAAGGCTCCAATCCTGTGGAACCACCTTCCAATGTCGGTCTGGGTCGGTCTCTATGTTTAAGAGGAGACTTAAAACTTTCCTTTTTGATAAAGCCTATAGTTAGGGCCTACACAGGCTCTTAGCTATGCTGCCATAAGTCTAGACCGCCGGGGCACTGAGCTTCTCTCTCTTTCTTTCTGCATGTACACATTCATGTCTGATTATTACATTTTACTGTCTTGGCTTCTTCCCCAGAGTCTCTGTGCTGTCTTGTCTCGCAGGTTCCCATGGATGGTGGTTGGCCCTGCTGTTGTGGTCCTGCTTGACTTCTACTATCATCATCATCATCATCATCATTATGATGATTACTATTATTATTATACTTTCAGTATTATTAATATTCATATCTCAATTAGTAAAGCTGTTAGTACTGCTGTGGCCATTGTATCCCCCCTCCTCCTGTCTCTCCCACTTTCTCCCCCCAGGTTTATGGTTATTTTGAATGCTGTAGTTGCTGATGAATTGTTTCTAATATTTCATCTACTCCACTTAGATTTGACTAAATATTAGTAACACCTATAATGTCATACAACAAAGCAGCACCAATAATGCTTCAATACAGCTTCCTTAAAGACCTCAAGGTTTTATCAACACCTCTTTAACGCTGTTTCAACACAAATTGAACATGTGACCTTCATGAAGGTAGGATTTATTACATGGCTTTCTGTAAGACAACATTGGTTTAGGTAGGTGCATCTAATTAACTGGACACTGACTGTATGTGTACAGTTATATGGCACCAGCATTTAAGTGACCATATGTTCATGTGTGGCAGGTGTAACAATGGCGGCCTACCTTTGTATTGACATTGCAGTGTTATTTATTCTACAAGCTGCCGATAGAATGCGTTCATGTGTATTTAAACTGATTAAAATGTCTTAAATTAAAACATGGAGCAGAGTAGTAGCCAAGTCACAGACATAAACGTGTTTCCTACCGATTTAGTGCACAATGCGATGTCAAAATGCAGTTACTCAATTCAGTGCACCAAGTTCACTTGTAATGGTTTACTCCAGGATCCGTGTCTCAGTTAGACATCATACATTTATGTTAAACTACGCTGACAAGGAAAGCTAAATGCAGGTAGACAAGCAAGTTAGCTGTTAGCCATCAATGCAATGTAACGCCAACTTAAACGCTGGTTTTGAAGTAACGTTACGAATAAAAAGCGTCCGACTGCATGAGCCAAAAAATGTAAAGTCTGTTTTTAAGAACTAACGGAGAAGATAAAATTGTAAAAACACATTTCTCACGAGAGGCAAACAATGACAGAGGGCCCTTGACATTTTGTTCAATTCAAGACCCCTGCAGAACAAGCTAACGGTAGCTAGCTCTGTTAGCCTGCTAGCCAAGGTCAGAGAAGCCTCTCTGTGACTAAAGGGTTTTAACAAAACACCGACTGAGCGTCAAGTTTGCTTTTGCAAACTCGCACACAATGATACATGTGTCCGCCGCATAAGTCATTGTTGAAACAGGTTTTCATTAGATGTTCTTTCATTCAGTGGACGGCTCAGCTAATGTACTCACCTCGCTGTACGGTAGTGTTGGCTGTGACAGACAGAGCGGAGCAGCGGAACTGCTTCTTCTTCACCGGGAGCGGGAGCGGCGAGGAGCCCGCCACCGCCCCCTGCTGGACGGGCTGAGTACAGCGACTCACACCGCCTTCACTTGTTCGTCGAAAGCTCATAGACACCATCTGCACTATATCTTTATTACTATATGATATTGTAGCCGGCAGTATATCTGCACTTTAATGGGGGAATTGTAAATATACCAAAGTCAACTTTAAGTCGCGTTCCTGTGATTTTATTTGGGCTGTAAAGGCGACACAGGATCTCTTTCTGTTGCAGAGGCTGTGTGACAAGAACAAAAGAGCGTGGAAATAAAAATAGGAGGATGGGAAGAAACATTCTACATACATACAAATATATATTTTAAATATAGCCCGTGTTTAACATTGGTTTCTATAGGCCTAGTTATTATAGCATAGCATTATTATATAGCATTTAACGTACTGGTACAGAGTGACAGGCTGCACCAAGGTGTGACGTAAAGTGTGCCAAACAATAGGTTAAAATGAAAAATGGATCCATCAACATCACGTTCATAAAATTGTTTGTTTTCTCCGCAATATGTGCTAATTTCGCAAGATTTCTGAAACTGAGCATGATGAGAATAAGCAGGTGAGCATCGGCCTCTTGAGGTGGACAGTAACTACATATGGACTATAAATCATTACAACTGCATTTTTTTATTGGAAATATTTTCTATTTGAAGAATGAATCTATTTTCACACACGCGTTGATTTTCAACGCGTTTGAAACGATGAGATGTGTTGGATTAAAGTAAAGGTGTTTTTGCACACAGGCTACAAATGTAAAAAGTCAAAGAAAACACTGACGTGTGAAGTGCCACAGAAGACACAAAGTTGTGTTTGTTGCAGCTGATTTTTACTTTAACAGATAATTTCGCAAAAGTATTCATGTTTTATAATTTAATGTACGTCTGTACGCTATTCTGGATTAAAACGTATAAAGGTTAATGGCACGACTTCGGAAAATCTACGTAATTATTGGACCATTTTCAAATGGGATGATTCTAATAATTACATCGGTCAGGCGATGAGGTTTTGGCAACAATGGCCGATATTTGACATGTTTACCAAAAAGCAGTTTCCATTAAAAAAAATTGAAAAACCCATCAATAAACAAATGTTTCTGCTATCTTTGATAAAGTCGTGCTTCTGGGAGGAGCACTTTAAATAAACTCACTCATCAGACCTATATGCATATAAAAATAAATAAATAAAAAACACTGGAGAAAGATGCAAAACAAAGCAGCCACTTTCAGGTCTTGTATAATGTTTATTTACTAAAAATCAGTTTTTACAAGTAACTGAACATTTAGATAGAGTGATGTATGTACACAGTACAGATACAAAGATATTCAATAAATACCACTTTTCCTGCTGCTCCTCAGGCTGCAGGGCTTTATGAACACTACACATTTTATTTACATTTACAGCAAAATCCCTCAGACAAAAAAAACAACAAACTATTATTACTCCCGTAAAGGCCACGTTGTGAGAGTAAAAAAAAAAAAGATCTAATACAAGAGTTTTTCTAAAATATAATTTTTGCTCCACGTTTACAAAATCTAGAAGTCGTGACAGGAGCCGCTGAGGAGAAGACCTGCAGTTTGAGCAGAAACAGTCAACGCTGAATGAGGAGAAATACTTCAAGTGATACTCTGGTCTTAAGGCACTGACACCGTTTAAGTACTTTTCTGTTGCTTTTAAACATTTCGTCCTCCGCCTCGGTCCATCACTGCCTTCCTGCCTGGACACACAGTGAATGTCCCATTTCTCAGACTGCTGCGGAGCGCGGCGGACGGACTGGAATGAGATATTTAAGGCATGTCGTTTAAAAAAAAACCTGACATTTACTTTTGGAGTATTGCCTAAGTAATTTAGGCCTGTGAATCCACAATCCACAGAACTGGACGCTGTCAAGCAAGAGGACGCTGAGTCCAATTACGCACGCAATTATGTATTAAAAATGTGTCCCGATTTTTTTATTCTGGAGGTTAGAACATTTCTCTCCAACCTGAAAACATAAAATGTTTCCCGAGATGTAGAAACACTCATCATCCTCGTTCGTAAGTGTATTGCAACCATGACAGAAGACATTTTTCTCTTAAAAAGCACACATGCACACACTGTAATACTAAGACAAATAGTACATCCCATAAGTGACGGGTCCACTGAACAGTCCTGGAACCGGCAGACTGGGCCTCGGGAAGGCGCTCGACGGGCCCCATGTCGGGGACCCCATGTGCGCTCCGAGGGGGAACGGCAGCGCGAAGGCGGGCAGGACGGGCTTCGAGGCCAGTTTAAACTTCTCCAGCTCGGCCTCCTGCAGTCTCTTGGCTTTCGCCCTCCTGTTCTGAAACCATATTTTGACCTGAGTCTCCGTCAGGTTGAGAGAGTTGGAGAACTCGGCTCTCTCGGCGATGGAGAGGTACTGCTTCTGGCGAAACTTGCGCTCCAGCGCCAGCAGCTGGGAGGTAGTGAAGGGCGTGCGAGGTTTCCTGTTGTTTTTGTGTTTCCTTAAAGTACACTGAGTTGGACTGGAGCTCCCTGTTAGAGGAAAAACGACAGAGGAGAAACAGCCGAGGTGAGATTAAATTGAAACTTAATTGTTGTCGTGGGAAATCTTCTGAACATTTGAGCCTTTATTATTAAATGAAAACACAACCGTGACGCAGCAAGTAAACACACACTATTGTAAAGGCTTTACTGTATTTGTGTCGACAAATAAAACCGCTGTGTCAGTCTGCATCACAAACATCAAACATGAATTGTAAAGTTTAATCAGCTGACTCTCCGATTTTTACATTTGACTGCATATATGACCTGAACATATATTAAAAAATATAAGACAGAGCCAGCACAGCAGCCACATATGTGCTTCAGCGGCACTTTACCGTCATTTATCTGCGGGTTTTAAGACAAAACAAAAAGCAAAATGCCAGAAATACAATTACGCACAGTCTGCAGAGCTGCATGCAATATTAATATCACTATGAAACAACAAATAAAATATAATTTTGCGTAAAGATAACCTAACAATGGCTGATATTCTTCTCCTATCGATGAATAAACGCAGTGTGTTTCAGAGTTCAGAACAGCAGAGGGACGGACTTACGAGGCGGAGTGGAAAACGAGGACGTCTGGAACCAAGTGCTCTGATCTTTCTCACAACACTGCGGACTGTCCTCGCAGGAACTACTGGAAACACCCTGCGAACTCTCCGCGGAAACTTTCCTCTCCGCGTAAAGAGTCCTTGGAGAGAACTGCGCGCCGCCCTGCCCGGCCACGGGCTGCGGCAGGACCAGAGCTAAATCTGACGGGGGATAAGAAGTCCGACAGGTGGTCTTCTTGGAAATCAACGACTCGACGCTAAACGGGAGGCTGCTCCGCTGGAGTTTGTATCCTTTCTCGGTGGTCATGTCTTTAGGCTGAACCTCCTCTCCCTCCGTATCCGTCTCCTCTTTTTGATGAAGCTGTTTGGCGTCCTGGGACGGAGACCCCTGCACAGGATTCATCATGATACAGGGGGATGGGGCCATGCACCTCCGTGTGGCCCGTTCAGAGGAATGGAGTCGCTGAGGTGTACACTGTCCAATGTGCTTCTCCGCGCTGTCAGCGGTGCCCGGTAGCTTTTACGCGCTGTACGGGGTCGTCTATAAAAGGACAGGGGCTGGTCCCCCTCCCCGCGCGCACCAATCAGCTCCTCACGTTGGCCTTGTGACGTCTCCGAGTGCGGTTTTGATTGGCCCGCTGCCTTCGAAGGGAACATCAAGAGGCCTTTGAAAGGAAGGAGAAGTTAATCATACAGACCCCATGCGGTGCGGGACCATTGATGGCCCTCACAAAGTAGCTTAGACCAATTTTAGCGCAATTAACCAGTGGGGAGGACTCTCTTGACCATTTACATCCATTAGCCGACCACTCCATCGGTGCTATTCACTGAATTATTCTGCTACCGTAAAGCTGAGCAGGATCTAAAGAGTCTCATGTCGATATCAAAGTGCTGCTTTATCAAAGAAGAAGAAATAATAAATATTAAATCCACTGATTTTTAATACAGCGCGCGAAATCAATTAATACATTAAATTAAATGAAATTAAATTCACAAAACAGGTAGAATAAAGTCATTAAAAATTAAAAACGAGTAAAACAATCAAAGCGAGGATGAAATAAGAAAAGGTGCGCAGCCACCACGGTAGAAATTGATTAGGTATGAGTGTTGGTCACACAGCATTACAGCAATTTAAGGCCTGTCATGAGCTCCTCTCGCTTCACAATGGCCTCAGTTGAGAAGCAACAGGCGTTTTCTTTCTCCAGGTCATACTATTTAATAAGCCAGACAAGTTGTGTTTTGCGAGGCGCCAGGCTCGGCGGGATCAAAAAGGAAGATACCTCGGGGAGAAAAAGGCAACAGTTAACTCCACTTAACCAATTGTCCTCCAAATATTTCATAGTCCTCCGCACGGAGCTGCGAGGAGCCAGCTGACAGTTAACTGTTTCACGTAGTCAGGAAAGAGACGAGATTCACCCCGACGTGTTTCATTCAAGTCGTCATCAACATCATCATCATCATCATCATCATACACCAGGTGAAACACTTCATTTTGTCAGGAGTTTGTAATGTGAACTTGACTGAATTTTCTTGTGCTCAGCCATCTTTTTTTTGTAATTTCAGGTGATATTTCTGACAACTACTGCTGAATTAAAGTTCATGTAGTCAGTTAAATGTGTACAATTAGTACATTGTACATTAATACAAGTAAAAGTATTGCATTTAAGATTTAATTTCAGTAAAAACTACCAATGTGGATCAGGAAGATAAAGTAAAAGTGTCTTCTTAGGATGTTTGTTACATTATTTGATCATTATTACATCTGCGTGAACATTTACCAGCATTTTACAGTTAGAGTTGGTCAGATCAGACCGATAAAGCTACAATAATCATATTTTAGAGGCTGATTTTATGTTTTACTCTGCAAATCAACTAAAAACTAAGACACATATATGTGACGAAAAAGTACAATATTTGCGTCTGAGGTGTAGTGAAGTAGAACTGTACTTAAGAACACTACTTGAGAACAAGTACTCAGTTACTTTCCACGATTGAAAGTTATCAGTTTTTTTCTTCTCTATCACATAATAATAATTTCCCCCCAAGCGGCTCACTGTGTTGTTTCCGGGGACGTTAACTCCCCTAAACTTCATGATGTCTTTAATCTAAATTCTTCCCTTTCAGCGTGTCCCAGCTGACATCTCATTAAAAGTGTCAGCAGCACACCGTGGCCTCCTGGACATCATTAGTCCAACCCAACCAAAGACCCCACTGAGAGCTCCACAACTACTATCGTATGTACGTATCGTATATTAAGAAGTTATCAAGAGAGATGGATTGATCAGTTACAGCATCTTTCACTCCACCCAATTACTTTATGAGTCCTCCTGCTAAATTGCTTAATTATATGAAATAATGAATAATTAACCTTTTGGACTCACATTGTAATTACAAGTAGTTCACTGGATTCTTGCTGTTGTTTCCTAAAAAAAACCCAACATAAAACAAAAGAACGCCTGATTGACAAAGTTCAGCACTGAGACAGCTAACGGCTGGCCTCTTGAAAGCCCTCAGGTGCAAAGAACAATTTAGCCCTCATCAGGTGAGAGGCACAACTTTGTTTGACGATTGAACTTGAGTAAATCCTGATGTTGAGCCGGCTCCTTCATTTTCTATCTGACAAAGCCGGCCCTCTGTCTCCTCACACACCGGGGGCCTCTCGTCACCCAGCTGGTTTGGGTTTAAATCCCAGCGACCGTGTACCCTTCCCTCTATCTCATCTCCGCAGTGTCGTGCAAGAGGGGGATGAGAGTCGGCCCGCGGAGCACACGGACTCATACAGAGATTCATCCGATCCAGGTACACTCAGAGATAAATCTACACAAGAAGTGCACTTACCTCTCCTCCCCTGTTGTTTGGTCCAGTGTATTTAGCTTCGGGCCCCCTCACCCCTACCCCAAAAGACATTTCTGTAACAGCATGCAGGCGAGTGAACTGTGTCAGAAGGTGTTAGTGAGTTTGAAAGCAGATCTGTCCTTCAAGGTCGGGGCGAGCTCGATGGGAAGCACTTTCCCCTCAGAAATGAAAAATTCTTTACGTGTACGCGCGGGGGTCGTTTTCAGTACTCTCATGCTTCGATGAAACCACTTAACCAGTTCATAAAGTGCAAGGGCCAAGTGAGAGAACAATTTTATATGCATTCACGCACTCCTTAGATGGTCACATTTCCAAATATTTTCGAAGTCATTCTTCACCGCTGTGATCTTGAGCTTCCAACAACATGGGCACTACAACGAAGAAGTGTTGTAGTTTATTGCTTCACCTCACTTGTTATCAGGGTTAATGCTGATAACTTTCCTAACTAGGCTTCTCGTTTACAACTTAATAACATGTAACAAATCACATGTGAGCAAAAAAAAAGATATGCAGTGGGTAAATTAATAAAAAGCTTCTAACCATCAACCAAACATTTACTTTTGTCGGCCATGTTTCTGCCAGCCTGTTATCACTCACAAGTCAAAAACAGCAGACTGGTTAATGGCCATACGCTTCTAAGTTTGACACAGTTATCACTCCAGCTTCACCTCTTGAAGCGCCTCTAGTGCAGTGGCAGAAAGTGTGAGAAAAGTCTGAGTCAGGGGTAGTTGGTGGTTAGATGGGTCATACTCTGGACCTGCCCTCCAGAGACCGGGCTTTGCGTTCTGTTCGTGACAAAGGGGGATTTGTCCTTAAGTTATGTTAGGTAGGTAAGTTAACGTTATGTAAATGACATACTGATGTTACATTACATAATGTTACGTTACGTAACACGTAAGTTACAAGACTGAATTTAGTTATTTTAACCTAAAGCATGATCTTTTTCTAAACCTAATCAAGTAGTTTTTGTGCCTACACCGGATGTTACTTATTACATATTTTCACTTCTTGACCTCGGAACTCTTCACATGCAAAACCGATGCTACAAGGGTTTGGTAGGGTGTCATAGTTTGAAGGCTACTGACCGAGCTGCTGAATGTGGCGAGCTGGGAGTGAGAACGTGTTGGTTTCTGTAAATATGACGTCAGAGTTGTGTACCAAAGTTTTTGCCGACTTTACGAGTTCTAACGTGCATATATTTGCGTGGTAAAAGACGATCCAGTCGAGACTGGACTCTTCAGGTGCAGCACCAGCTGATGAACCAGACTTTGTGGGAGTCCAGACGACCTAGTGTCTGTCCTCCATCGACAATGTGTGAATTCCCCGCTGTATTGAGGCCCTCCGACAAACAAACATATCATTTAGAGGAGTGAGCGAGCTGTGGAACCCAATCCCTGTGAGATGTGTCGACAGTGGCACAAAGACCTGCAGCTACAGGCCTCAACGAGATGGACACTTCGCTGACGTGACAGCGCAGAGCAGCTGAGGACAAGCGAGTGCGTCCCGACACGTCGCTATCACTCCGCTCTCACTTTTCTTGTCGGAAAACAGCAGGAGGAGGGAGGGATATTGTGCCGAAGTTGTTCGCCTCAAGTGATCAGATGTTAGACGCAGGAGAGAATTATCTCTGCATGAAATCGAGAGGTAACTATCTACATTTCTGTGTAATATTTTAGCTTTCTCTCTCTGTCGACACCTCGACTCGTGTGCCTGCCTCGCATAAGGTGACCAGCGTGACGATCTCCGTTTAACAGCAGTTAAAATAGCTGTTCTTACGGTTGCTCAACGCTGTGGAAAAATATCTTGACCTTTCATTTGACTTAACAAGTTGATCCAATCCACATCAGACCGGCTTCAATCCTGCACTTAAACGCTGGTTTGACATTTTCTGCCAAAGCCACTTCCTCTTGTGGCATCAGCGTGCCCTGTGTTTGAATGCAGGGTAATGAGGGAAATATTCTTGCCGTGCTGAAGCAAAGGAAGCAAATTGCCTTCATCATGGCTTCTTTTTTGGGCTGTAAAAAAGCAATCAGGAGATGTCCTGTTATAGCTGCTGTTTTGAATCCAAACCTTAAACACAACAGGGTTTATTTCTCTCGACCGCGGTGGTGGGATTTGCATTTTGAACTCAAGCTGAAATTAATGTATTGCATGTATGTATAATTAATGCTCAGTGTACGTACACTGATGACTACATTTTTGACTAACATCTTTAACACTGTTTCCCACTCCAGGATCTTCAGAAACAGATGTTTTCGTTGAGAGGGTTCCTCCTGAACTCTGCTGCCAATGGAGATTGTTGAGGAGAAAAACCACAAGAGGTGACAATGCAATTGGCAATTTTGTCTGGCTTGCCGTCGGCCATAGAAATCCACATTCTTGAGGAAAGTCTAGAGACAATGCGAGTGGGCGAGTTAGGTTGAGGACTGGGGACGAGGAACTTTGTGTGGCTACTCTGTGGTCTCATTCACAAACCGAAGAATGTCGCCACAATCTCATACGCTCTTAGCAGCCAAAACTGTGATGCAGTAGATTTGAGAGAAAAGACTCGAGGCAGCAGCATCAATTTTCTCGTTCACTGCTGGATTCAAATCCCAGTGAGGCCAAAACCAGCAACTATTGAATAAATTACAGCGATTGGGAATATATTATATGAGATCTTTTCTTTTGCAGGTCATAAAAATGTATCAGCTGGCAGTCAGAGAAATATATGAAATTTGTTGCAGCCAATTTTCTTCTTTGGTTTCATTTCAACACTGTAAGTGAGATGATAATCCACTCTTTATAGATGAATGCTAACAGTCAAATTTCACAAAATGATGGATGGATCACATTGATAATAGATGTATTGTTTTATTGCTCCAAAAAGGAAATGAAGACAAGAATCATTTCACCAACAATGACAGAAACTGACAAAATGTAGTTTTATGCTTGAAAATGTGTCTTTTCTGACCTCACATGTCTAAATGTGTGACAGTTTATAGTGTTTTTTGTTTTTTTTTGATAGTTGGTTCAAGTGACCAGACATGAGGGTAATTACAACAAAAGACACTAATTAGATTGTTTACCGAAATCTCTTTCAGCAGTTACTGATTATTTGTGGAATAAATAGATTTTTTGCAAGACTCTCGCTCTTTGAAAATACGCACATCTTCCTTTAATTATTTCGATGGCAAAAAATGGATGTTTGTCACCTGTTTCAGCCCTCGTTCCTTAATCTAACTCGTCGTATAAATCTTTTACAAGTCAACAAAAGGCTCAAATCAAAGCGGTTGAATGCAGCGTAGATCCAAATTGGCGATGCCTGTCTGACAGTAATAATGTTATTGCAGGCACCAAAGGTCAGAACAAACGTGTGTGTTTGAATATCCTGAGATTACAATTTCAAAGTCCTCCCCATGAGAAGTGGAACAATAGAGAGGGTGGGAAGTTAAAAAAGCGGGGTCTCTTTCAAATAAACAAGCATGGGTTGATCCTGAATAGGGCTGCTACCGAGCAGCCGGATTGGTTCTCAGAAGATCGAGAGCGGCGACTGTGCACTCTCCTCCTCCTCATCCTCCTCCTCGACTCCCAAAAGAACCGATGTAGTAAACACAAACAACCTGATAGAGCCTCACGACTATAATTCAGCACTTTGCTCCATTTCTTTATCCCACCTTTCATCTCTTCTGTACTCCCCTTTCTCCCCCGCTGAACAGAGCGTGGACGGGAAAGTAGATGGGGGGTAAGAGCTCCCCTTCTCTGTGCCATTGCTTAATGAGCCTGAAAATACAATTGCACTGTTCTGACTGTGAAGGTAGCCTGCAGGCTAGTGTAAATTAGCAGCGCGAGGAAGCCCAGAGGGCTGAGTCTTGCTGAGCAGCCAGAATAGAGAGATGTGGTGAGAGGGGAAAATCCTGTTAGGGCAGTGCATGCGGAGGAATCACGGTGCGTTTCTCTGACCCGACCGGAGCCGACGGGGCCACTTGTTGCAGCGGCGAACCCCACATCCATGGCAATCACGCTGATGATGTGTGAGATTTATTGAGGCTCCACCACAGCCATGTGCACTGGCATCCATAATGTGAGATGTCAGTTGTTTGTCACATTTCAAACCCATGATTCCAGTTAGTTCCACACAATGGCTCTTTTGAGCCGCTACTACAATCATCATTCAATTTAATTTTCTATTCTTCTGTAGATTCTGAGGCGAGAGTCTCCCACATTGCATATGTCCTCTCGTGAGCTCAGGGTGCTCTTTTGACCGCTCCGCTAGGCATCTGCTGCCCATAGCCTGCCTATATCTGCATTCTAATGCACATATCCTGCTGGGATGTTAACTTTAGGCCCTCAGTAATTGATGGCTTCCACACTTCAGCTGAGTCCCCCCTCTTTTTCCTTCTCCCTGCCGATTGTTGGTATATCTCTGTGGTTTGGGGGTCTTTCAGTCAACCATTGTTCTTTTATGGAGGAATTATAATAGACTAAAGGAGAGGGAGAAAAGGAGGGGGCGCAGGGGAGGGGATAAAAAGAGAGTCGCTGCTGATATTTAGTGAACTCCGAAGGGGGAGTTTTCATTCTCATTCTGCAAGTTTGGCACATGCCTTCTGTTACTAAGTGGCAGTGCATTGAAAGAGCGCCTTGCATTTCCCATTCTGCGGCTCTGCTAGGTGCCTAGACTTACAACCCTGGCAGCTGTTGGGCCTTCTATGCAGCTATAGACTCCTCTCCACAGGTGAGCTCCCCTACCAAACTCCCAGTCTCCACTTCACTCAATAGGGCCTTTTTCAAGTCTTTTATCAGCGGGGAGAGGCTGACTTTGTGTGTGCCACTCACAGAACCACGATTCATGGTTCTCAAGATTGCAATTAATGTTATTCATTGTTGAATTCAGCACAGGGATGATTTATATCCTGTTTTAGCGCTGGATGCGAGACGTTTGCATATCTTTTTTTAAAGCTTGGGCTGACAGTGATGACAATATGCACAAACACAAGCAGCAGAGAAACAAAGAGTGATTGGAGCTTTTGTGAGGCACAAGTAACAAACAAAAACAAAGCAGAGAGAGACAGCAAAGTTGAAGAAAAACAAATACAAATAATTGTCATATCTAATTTCTTCCAAATTTGCCACAGTGTAATGTTGCGTACAGTACGTGTTTATGTGACATGCTCGCCAAAGTGGCCAGTGGTTGGGTCTGTGTTTCAATATGGCCACAATTGCTTTAAGAGCTATCGGCTGCATTGGTAAACCACTCTAAATGATGTTGTTGTTTTGGTTTGGGCAAGTTTCAGCACCTTTTTTCTTCTGAATTCAGTGGCAGAATATTCTGTTGTTTATTTTCTTCTTCTCTGTTTTTTTTTTTTTTTGTTTTTTTTCTCTGTGATGCGAGCTGTTACATATTACTCCTGAGGTGTGGTACCTCTTCCCTCAAAGGCCTCCACTGTTTCCCCCAAACTGCTGCCAAGCTGGGCTATCTTTTCATTTGGTTACTTAAGTGTAATTGCTCCCCTTTGAAGCCTCAGAGAGGCAAATCATTTGCTTTGGCCCCGGGGCAGTAATGGTCACCGAGCCAGCGACCCCCTCCCGGTCCGAGAGCGTCGGAGAGACCGCGAGAGGCCAGCTCCCATACGGAGAAGAAATAATACGGCCAGGGCCGCTCAATTTCACCTCCCTTTTCATCCCATTCTTTGAAAACTTTTTATTAACAACAGCTTTCTCTCTCATACCGGGGCGCCAGGAGAGGGGAGGAGAGGAGGCCGAGAGGTGGGAGGGAGGGAGGGAGGGGGGGTTGGTGGTGGCATGAGAGGATATCGGCAGCGGGGGGAGGAGGGTGGGGGGGTGAGGGGGTGGCTGTCCCCCTGTAGATGTCTGCCGGATTCTCACACACTCACATGCACACGCATAAACGCACCGATCCACGCACGCACACACATCATCAATAGTGACAGGTCAAGGAGGCATTGAGAAAACAGCCTCCCTCCTTCCCTCCCCCCCACGGTTCACACTGCTAAACAGGGACTCATGTTTCATATGCCACAGGCCTCAGCACACACACACACACACACACACACACACACACACACACACAGGGATTCCTGCTCCATGGCAGCTTGTCAGTGTGACTCTGAGTGTGTTTGCTAACATGAATGTGTAACGCGGACATAATGCTCCTCCACACACACATGCATGTGTATACCTGCTCACCTTACTGAACGTATGAGAACGTAGCTGACCCGACGCCAGAACGCCCTCTTTCAACCTATGACAGGCCGCGGAAACATACAGCAACATAGCACACAAAGACCCCATTTAATGCTGAAAATTACTCCACCACTTACTGTAATTGTCACAATTCTGAGCACATTGACATTGTAATCTCATAATAAGGTAATGGGGGCTGAAACTGTGTACAGGACTGCGATTAGAAGGGTGTAGCTCCGAGGAAAGGGGTTAAAATGTCAGCGGATAGCATTTTCTCGTGCAGGCGGAGGGATTCATATTGTATGTTTGTGTTGTGGGGAGGTTGTGTCGATGAAACCAAGCAGGCAAACGTATCTCATCTTACCTCATCTCTATGGCATGTTGTATCTAAAAAGACTGCTTTTCAGACAGATTTCCCAAAAAACAACTCCTCTTTAAGGCAGCAATAGCCGTGCGTCAAATGTAATACTGTATTCGGGCGCTGTAGCATCAGAGAGAAAAGGTGAAACCCACTTCTCGAAGGAAAAAAAGATCCCTTCTAAATGGCATGAGTTATCTTCAAGACACCGTGGAGCCAAATCGATGTGGACAGGCGACCATAAAAAGCCAACCTGGTTATGAATGCTGGGTTTTACTTGTATCATTTTGACTTTGAGGTTTTTAAGAGAGAAGCATTCCCCGCAGTCAAGCCAGATGGTAACAATTCTTAGACATATTACGAGCTGCTCTCTGCCAAATAGCATACCTTTGGGCTATGTTTTCAGTGGGCTATAAAAGCCAATAATGTAATTTTGATCTATTTTATCAGATATCACCCCAGCCCTGGCTACGTTTATATAAGACAGAGTTTAAAACAGGACAAGAATTCTCTCTGTTTTGCTTTTCACTCTATAAGTGCACCATTTTCAATATCTGACCCGCTGCGTGGCTCTGCTTGTTTGACTTCTGCGTTGGACTGAAATGCGGAGCGAGCCAAAAACGGTGAGGTTAGCCTCCGTGTTGTCAGGCATATGGCACTGGGTACGTGTAAAAATACACTTTACTATAGGTGCGTGGTTGTCCATAAAATGACTGGTGCAGGCCAACGCAGAGAGAAGAGGGGATTCTTTGTGGGAGCACTTAAAAAGCCCGACCTTGACTTCTCTTAATGTAACGATGACACAGTAGCAAACTATCCCAGCGCTGCACCACACTCCCCAGTGGTCTGCCATCAGCTCCATGACTCACCGCTGACCTTGCGATAACTTTCCAGCACTCCTCCAGACCCATTTAGGAAATCTTGTGGGACTGTCACAGGTTTCAGTCTTCCATGTGGGACGATTTAACACTAAACACACCTGAAATTCACACACACTCAACACACCCGAGTGATTTTATCCCATCTGCGGGGTTTTTCTGTCTCCAGATTGTAATTGCCCCAGAAAACGACCACAACAAGGTGGGACGATCGAGGACATTAGCTCAGGTTTTCCATTGTGACGCCTGTTGTTTTCTTCTCCTCCGATCATCACATGCACAACTGGAGGCCTGCTGTGTGGAATTACTCGCGCTAATGGCGCTACACACTTTTGTTGCAGGAAATCGGACAGCCGCGCTGTAACTGCTAAAACGGTGATTAAAAAACCCAAATTGCATCATGATGTTGGGCATTTCAGCAGAGAGAAGAGGAAAAAAAGTGCTCCAAATGAGGCGAATGGCATTATCGACCAGTTATGGGATGTGTAAACTTTGTCTTGTGGAGCTGCAGCCTCGTGTGTTGGATTTTGACGGAAAAATAAGACTTTTAAATAACTTTTCCAAATCTAAAGCTTGCTTGTAAAGTTTAATTAAAGATCACAATATTAACTCTGTAATTTGCTTGTCTGTGGGGTCATTAAGTGTCCCCCTGGCTTGGTTTAATGGGATACAAACTGCAGCTAATGAGACAAACAGTTAGCTGTAGTTCTGCCTGGCTGACTGTTGGCTGTGGACGCTGTGAAAACTAAACAAGTCAATTTGAGATCTCTTTATACTCTGTAGGTGAGAATCACTGGCTGAATGATGTGTGCTGAGAGTGTTTTAGATTAGTTTGTCGAGCATTAATTAAAGGTGGAGCATTAAGTTGTGAGGAAGACGGGACGATCTGCTTGAGAAGAAATAAGAAAAGAGCCAATGTTGCATCAGTCAGGTGCCACTGGAAGCAGAGAGAAGCAGTTTGTGTGCGCAGCAGCTTTTAATCATATCTGACCTTTTTGAACAACATGGTCTTAATTTAACATCAGAGGGAGAAAAGTACCGTGTGCGCTATTTTGAGGTTTTATCTCCTTACAGTCATATCCCCTCGTTGCTTGTGGTGCTTGTTAAAAGCCATTGTCGATAACAAACGCAATTTTCCTGTGATGAACTCAGTCCGACAGGGGAGCCTCATTGAGAAGTCTGCACAAAACTGTCTTTGTCTCTCATCTCCAGCGGCCGGTTACAAAGCCGAGCTTCCCCGACGACTGAAGTCTGAGTTAACTAAACATTTTTTTTTTTCTCTCCATCCCCTCTTCCCTCTGTGAATTTGTGGTCGTGCACAATCCTTTAACGAGCTCCATCTTTGACCCGGGTTGTATGTTTCCAGAGATGTCATGTCTTGTAAGTCAAGGAAAGACTTTAATGTCCACATGATTTAACATTAAAGGGGGGGATTCCAAAAACGGGGCTCGGTGCCAGAGAGGTAATAATATCCCCGTAAATGAGAAATTGTAAATGCTAAATAGATCCTACAGATCATGGGAAAAGACTGGGAGCAAAGCCATGCATTGTGATACAGAAGGCTCCTGCGTTTTTTGACAAAAACAACTGAGAATGACTGCATCAACATTTTCTGTCTCTCAAGAGTTGAACTTTTATATGTGCATCAACACACAAAAGATGATGTAATAGCTAAACAGGGACTCCACCAACTCTTCCCAAAATTAAAGCCACTATACGCTCCTTTTTTTTTTTGTTTACGTTTCACCAAAATCAAGATTTATCTTTCCCCCCATTCAGCTCAGCTCTTTCATTCTTCTTTTTTTGCTGTAAATTTGTTCTGCGTGTTTCCTGTTAAAACATATGACTTATGTCTTTATTCTTAACTTCAGATCATAAGGATGAAAAGAAAGAGAGAGAGAAGTGGAAAAAAAAAAAAAAGAAAACAGAGAAGGACTTTGGCTTGTGGCCGTAAGTGACATGCTTGCCACGGCATTGTTTGAGGTTTTTGCAGACCTGTAATCAAATTTGGGAAGGTTTGGAAACCTATCGTCATGGTGCGCTCTCCAAGACAGAATGATGTCCAGTAAAAAATAAAGAAGAAGAAGAAGAAGAAGAAATACACGCACATGCAGTCTTTTGCAGAAAGAAATATGCCCCACAAAAAGCAATTTCCACGCACCATGAAAAACGTTCCTATTACAAATACAGTTGTTATGTCCTTAAATCTGTTTGTTTTGTCATATTGCTCCAGGGTTGTTTCTTTTTCAGGAAACCCTGCTTCAATTAAGTGTGATGGAACACATGTGTCGCTTATCAGGGGCCAACATCTTCTACTGTTGGCCTTTGAAACGGCACCGGCTCCATGGGATAATTGGGCTTTAAAGGGGGATCCTCCTGGGGTGCCGCTCCTTGTGCCTGTCGGCGTGGATCAGCTGACGCCCGCCGCGTCTATAGACTTGTTATAAGTGATCATAAGTGGTTATGCATGTAGTCGTAGCCGCGAGGATGATGGCGATCCCAGGAACCCACTCTGGTTTTTTTTAGGCCCCTGGGCGCACAGACAGACACACAGATCAGGGTGCTCTTAGGTGTGTGTGTGACTAAATCTGATCATATTAGACGGTTTATCTTTGAAGTTGATTGTGATGGTGATGTTTGTATTTAGATCAAAATCTTGGCCTCACGTCTTTTTTGTAGGCTTTCTTTAGGATTATAGGAGAGCTTGTTGGTCCTTTCTATACTCCATCACACACACACACGTCACCTCGTGACTCAGCTGCTGCTCTTTCCGCCCTCCACAAAGAATATAGTGATCTCCAAAAACCTCCGCCGACATCCCACAACGGGCCAGTGTTTACTCTCATGCTCCGTTTGCGTCACGTCACAAAAACAACAATTTGCAGCCCGTACGTGAACAAAAGACTTTATAATAAAAGCTTGTGACAGCGGGCGCTTTTTTTTTTTTCTGACTCAGAAGCACAGGGAAAAAAATAAAAGTTTATTCTCCTCGTTGCAGAAGATAGGTTTGCTCTCGGAGGCCATTGTGACGAAGACAGACCAGCAGAATGGAAAATTGATTCCCTGCAATCATCTCCTGTCGTCTTTTGTCTACACTTGGCACCACTTTGGCCCACACTCCAATCATCCCTGCACTGACTGCTCCTTTGAACAAATGAACTCCTTTTTAACCCCTTTTGATTTTGTTTATTTCTTTGTATGTTGTGTTTATCTTTTTGCATACGCTTTACAAAGACTTAAAAGCAAAAAGTTAGCTCAATCACTGCATTGCACCGAGTCAGCCGTCCGTCAGCAGCTCACAAACACACATGCTTTAGTTTCTTTCAAAGCAATTTCAGCCAACTATGGTGATCTCCTAAAGTGCTCTCATAATAGCGCTGGACTTAGAATAAGATTTTACACCGGCAGAGCTGTTGAGGAGCTGCCGGGGGCTCAGAATAACTGCGTGAGCCGTCAACAGGAAGAGTGTGCTTCATGACTGCAGGCCAACAGCTTTAATTGGCTGTCTGCAGGAATTTCTGCTGTGGCAAACTAATTGACCCACAACTCCCTGGTGCTTTATCAACGCGAGGAAATGCCACTGGGCCGATAACCAGCCAGCCTTGTAAACCAATCTATAACCAATGGCCAATTTGAAACACGTGTTATTGGCTATTTTACGACAGGTCCCCTCTTCTACTTGACTGAGAAGTTTTGGTGTGTAACAAGGACCTTTCCAGGTTTAGACAGCAACATTTTTCTGATTGACAGTTAGACAACAAAGAGTGAAGTCATTGTGAGGATTATTTGCTTTCACTGAGACTGTGTCAGACAAAGATACCTTAAAAAGTAATAAGTTATTTATGCCTTGCCACTTTAAAAGGCCTGTACACACGATTAGAAAGACATATATTTTTATTTTTATTTCAGGTTTTGAGATATTTGTCCCCAGTACAACTTGCATGTGTGGGACTTTGCTTGTGGTGCTCCTAAAAGAGTCTATTTCCATAGGATTCACTGTCAACAGCTTTTATGTACATTTATTTTCTGCAGAGGGAAGTTCCCATTGTAACTTAATTACAATGAAGGATGTGTAGCAGTAAAATATGTCTTTTTTTTGTAATTTGGTTGAACCCACCATTGTAATTTAACCTTTATCATTTTTTTGTTCCATGTCCAAAGTTTGTTAGTCCAATTATATTGAAGCAATACAGCTTCTGCGGTGGAGGGGGGCTGTCGATCATTCTCTCCAAGCGCAGCATACATGTTTTAAAGATAGTGACATAAAGGGACAAGGCAACAATTTCTTAGTCCTTCTCACAATAATTCCCTAAGCCCATTTTTTCCTACAAGAGAAACGTATCTAAAAAAGTGAATCACAAACAAATGGTTTTGCTTTTAAAAAAGGACAGCTGGGCACTGTGGGTTTAAAAAAAGTTATTCAAACAGGAGTAAAAAGTGTATTTGTTGGGGACTAGTTTCAGCGGTGGATTAATATACATTTAGTGCTTTAGTGAGTATACAGCAGCAGGCCAAATGTGGGATTGGCTCAAAGTTACCTACAGTGCCCGGGTTCATCATAATGACCTGTACATGCCTCCCAATGCAACAGCGTGGCTCATCAGTGTGTTTATAATAGGTTTGGACAACAACAAAGGTCTATGGCACAGAGGAAAAACACGTATCAGGCGTTTTCTACAGGTGCCACTAACAAAATTAGTTCATTGTTAGTTTTCTTGTTTTCATGAACAGTAAGAGAAATAATCTCCAGACTTGCCTTTTATGTTGCTTCATGACATTTAGTACGCTTCGTACTTCTTTCATGTGAAAAATGAAAAACAGGACTTAAAGTTTAATGATATCTTACTGAAGGTCACGAGAACAGTAAATAGCCGGTACCTGGCCCACTGATCCATGTTACCTTTGCGTCAGTAGTGACACATTGGCACAGCACATGCTGTTAACATGATGTGATGAAAAGTCATAACTGAAAGGCCCGGTGCGTTCTCACAGAGCTGGTATTCACTGCGAGACCGACTTTTCCAATTGTCTACAAAAATTAAACCATAAAATCTCTGAGTGACTGTGACAGGTCCTGATCAAAACCAGCTGCCAATTAACTTAATGACTGAATCTATCACATTCAATTAGAGGGAGTCTTTGAGCTGTCAATCCAGCCCTCGGCGCGCTCGTTTAACAAAAACACAGACACAGAATGATCACTTTAGGAGGCATGTCTCTGTCTTTGTGATCCTTATCTGACGGGCCCTGCGTCGTATTTGAAGCAGTCGGCCCTGACAGGTCCCACGGATAAACTGCTGTATGAAAGGGGTCAACTCAACCTCTGGAATCCATCGTCAGCTTTCTGTCTTGCGCAACTGACAAATGGTTTCAAACAGCGATCAGGAAGCTTTAGAGAGGTATTCCCTGATGTGTGTCTGTGGAGAGACCGAGAGAAAGGTGGAAGGAAACAGAGAGAGAAAGGAGGGAGAAAATATGAGATAGAAGAGAGAGAAGTAAGTGAGATAAATGAACCAAAACAAAACAACGAATGAGCACCACTTTCCCTCAACTGCCTCCTTACTTTGGCGAAGGGCCTACTGTAATCCCCCAGAGGAGCGCCTATCTGGCAGGAGTTTGCTCCATGGTCAGTGTCTTTAACCCCAGATGATAACACTTAGCCCGGCCATAAAGCATAGGCCCCTTTAACTGATCCATTAGCGTCCGATCCCAGAGAGTGGACCTGCTGGTGTCTACTGAAACTTACCAGGAAGCCTTGAAGGAAAACAGCATAGCAGACATGCACTGAGATCAAAGACACCCCTCCTCCCCTCTCCTCCTCCTCCTCCTCGTCGCTGTCTCTCTATCTCTCTTTCTCTCCCTCCGTCTCCTCTAAGAGGACGCCTACATTTTACATTGCAAACCTTTTCTCCCTTTTTTTGCTCTCTGTCCACACTAAGCCCACGTTTTTCCTCACAAGGAAATTGAGCTTTTTGGAAGTAGTCTTCAGAGTGGATCAATCTTTTCTTTTATGTGTCTATTGGAGAGTCGACAGAGGAGAGATGACAGGAAATGAGGGAGACGGAGAGATGGGATGAGACGACAAAAAACAAAGGTCTCTAGCTGGATTGCAACTGAGGACCCTGTGGTTCATGGTCAGCCCCGTAAACGTCTTTGACACAGGGCACCAAGAGTGCATCACAGTTAAAATGATGCATTTTAGTGTCGATGAGAAATACGAAATGCCTAAACCTAACCTTCTGTAACTTAAAAAATGTAAATTTGATTCAAAGAAACTTTTCACTGGTTCTGAAATTGTTTCAGCTTAATACTGATTCCTCTAAGTGGCTGACGTTAGCAAACAAGAGATCATCAGGGAGAATACTATGTCTGTTTAGTTATCAGTATTGTAATCAAGACCACCTAAACCGAGACTAAGTCATGACCAAGACCAGAGTGTATCGAGACCGAGGCAAGACCAAGACCTTGAGGGGTTTAGACCAAGTCAAGACCAGAGCAACTCCCACACTGCATGACACACAGTAAATTGTGGAACCTGCAAACCACAGGTTACTTGCCACTGTCAACGTGTAGGTTGCTAGCATAGAGGTAGGTGTTGTTGTTTCACGTAGCGATGGGGATTTAAAAACAGTACATGCAGATAGCAGAAGGAAGGGGGAAGTATAGGCACCCATTGACTTTGGCTTTATACCAATAATCAGACTAAAACAAAGTAGTAGAAGAGCATTGACAAACAATGTTATTGCTTCATAGGGGCATCTGGTCAGAAAATGCTCATATGTCTAATATTGGATGGCCATGACTATCAACAAGACTTTCCTCACGAGAAAAACACCAACACCAGTCGCTTCAACAGTTGTCTAGAAACGATTACCCTGCGAGGAAGATGGAAATCATGTGATCATGTGAACCAATCTATGCACTTACGGCTGAACCACAGGGGTTCAGACCAATCAGCATCCTGTGAGGAACTACTGGTAGCTATGGACGTGTTTAGGTGTGACCATTGGTTGAAGTTAGCCCGTGGTACATGGGGTAGAGAGATGGATCGTGCAATCACCTGCCAAGTTCTTTCTGAAAGGGCCTACCCTTTTTCAAACAGTTTCCAAGGACAATACCATGGTTGTGAGAAACAAACAATCGAGCAAAAAACGTTAAAGAAACAGCATGTTTATATTCAAGTGACAAAGCCTTGTAGTGGGTGTAGTTATTATGACTCTAGTCCGCCAGGAGCAAAGGAGGAATCAGTGTGATGTCCAAGAGCGAAAAAT
The DNA here is from genome assembly GCF_965226575.1 of Pagrus pagrus. Taxonomy (NCBI): domain Eukaryota; kingdom Metazoa; phylum Chordata; class Actinopteri; order Spariformes; family Sparidae; genus Pagrus; species Pagrus pagrus. The sequence goes on along the minus strand of NC_140186.1, from coordinate 22,902,522 downwards.
TTAGCTGAGGGAGGAGATCGGGATGGTTGGACATGTAAACAACTCAGACCAGTGTTTGTTTCCTGTTTCTGACCAACAGTCAATGCTAGTTTCTTCTAACCATGACCATCATCTTCCATAACCGCAACCAAGCGTGCATAAACATTATCTAACCAGAGCGGTGGGAGATCAGAGAACAGTTTGACTTTTGAAACAGTGACTTGTGGTTAAGTGAGGCACAGACAGATGATGTGGTCCTGCTGATATAGAAGCAGGAAAACAGATATTCACTGCTCGTAAAGTCGTCTGTAATAAAATTCTAAAAATATGTAAATGAGAGGAAGTAAATCATGAGTCTGGCTGTATTAAGGCACATTGTCTGTCAATGACTGTCTATCAAGCTCCTCACCAGATCTTGGCGGTGATGAACAACTTTGTTACTTTCTAAATCAAAGCAGATGAAAATACAGAAGTTTTCTCTGGTTTTCTGTTGTTTTGGCTTCTTAGTTTGGTCAGAGGTATTTATGTAAATGACCCAGATGCCTTTCCTGCTCTGCTCCCTCTCCTTTCTCTTTTGTATGCTATCTCTGTGTTTCTCCTTGAACTTCCTCCTCAGTTCCTCCCTTTCTCCTATCAGCATCCTATTTACCCCCTTTCCTCTCTCTCTCCTCCTCCTCTTTCTCTATCATCATAACCTCTTCCTCTCCCTCCCTCTGTCTCCTCCCAACATCCCCCTGAGCTCTGTACCTCTCCTCACCAGCCTTTCCTCCCTCTCCTTACTACCTGCGTCCCCCAGTCTTCCTCCCCCGGTGTTTTCAATTTAGCAGCACTATGAACCAGTTCAGATTGTAACGCTATCAATTAGTCAGCAACTCCAGCACGTTTATTCAATGGGGCCGGGAGTGAGCTTTGGTGATTTACAGCCTGCGAGGGAGATGTAAGGGAGAGATGTGCAGACATGTGGCTGATATGGGTTTTTAAAGTCTGTGGGAACGGAGCCTATGTACCATGTACCTTGAGGATTTGGTCCTGCGGTTTAAGGTCCCTGCAGTAATGTGGTGAAACCTCAATAAGATGAAACAGTTTGCAGAGGAAGAGAAGAAATGCAAAGGAAAGAGAAAATGTTGGAGATTTTCTGGAAGGCTTTATGCCTCTTTTCATATGTATTGGGTTTCAACCACAGCCTGTTTTGTGCAAGAGCTGCATTCTTGTGATATGCTATGGAAATGCTTTAAGATAAAAAACAGAAGGTATAAATACTTTGTATTGATCTTGGATGTTGCTTTCAAAGAAAAAATGTAGCTTAATTCACCACGACACTGTTAAGAATGATATACAACGCAGGTTTTGGTTAGGTTTGTTTCTGTTTGGTATATTTATACTAAAGTGAACACATGTTGATGATGTGATGTCACATGGCTGCACACTGAGATGTAAGGGCTTCATGTTGTTAAGCTAGAATAAAAGAAAAACCTAGATTTTTCGGTAAACTCGCCATTAAAAGCAGCACAAATTCATCATTGAAGAAATAGATCTTAAAGGATGAATTCACCCAAAAATGAAAACTCAGTTTTTTTCTACTCACCCTCATGGAAAGTCGGTTTAAGTTTTGTAGTCCACAAAACATTTCTGTAGCTTCACAGCAAAACAGGGTCGCAGCATTCCCCTAAACAACTAAAGAAGATGGGGACTTGTTTTAAAAAGTAAACAAAAGACAAAACAAAAAAAAATTAGAGAGAAAGAAAACATAAAAAACACAAAAACTCAGCCCAAGTCTCTGAAAGCCCAGAGATGCCAAATGATTTGATCAGACGTTATTTACATCCTTTCTTGAGTCAAAGCCTTCACTGTAGCTGAGAGCGTTGCACCGAGCACCCTGTCTGAAGTGGGTGCACAAGGTCGACCACACGCCAAGTGTGTAAATAACCTAACCTAAAAATAAATCAATATGGGATCTCAAGGCTTCCGGAGACTTGGATTGTGCTGGACACTTACATGCTTACAGCTCCTTCAGTTGTTTAGCAGAATGCTGCAACACTGTTTTCCTGCGAAGCTCCAGGAATGTTTTGTGGACTATATGGAAGTATGGAGGTGAGTAGATGATGATGAATTTTCATTTTTTGGTGAACTTATCCTTTAATATCTTGACTTGGCTGAAAGAGCAGCTGCAAGACATATTTGTATTTGTGTTGATTGCACCCTTGAGAAAAAACCTAAAGCTTAACACAATCAGGCACATTCTCAGTAACTGAGAAATAATATATAGGAAATTATTTTCAAATTTTTTACCAAATCCTGGACATATTGCGTGGGAATTTGCAAAAAAATGTCTGTACAAGGAGAAGGACAATATTATGTAATCAAAAAGCTGTTGTGTTTCTCCCCAGACCCCCTGCTTTATTCTACTGTCATGAATGATTTGTCTCTTATGGTTGTTTGAAGGTGAGTGGTGGCAGCAACATGCTGATGTTCACACTGCTGAAAAATAAAACAATGAGAAGAAAAAGCTGTTTTCTTTACCATCTTTTATTAAGCATGTCTTTATTTTATCAGAAGGCCTGCACCAAATATTTTTTCTCATCCAGACAAAATGTTTTTCTGGCATCTCCGATATGATTTTTGTCAGGGCCAGTCTGAGTGAGTGACAGCACCCTTAGGTTGATGACATGTTTTACAGGATGGATTTTTCCTTTAAGAGCCGACGTAAGCATGATCCTACTAAATTAATATTAAACACTGATAGGTGAGTAGTTTTCATATTAGTCTAACAGCACAGGGAGCACGTGTCCTCTTATCATTTGATATGTTACACATCAGTGGCTCCTCTGTGCTTCATTCAGGTCCCTACAAAGACCTCAGTTTGGTTCTGTCCCACCCACATACACACAGAGGGAGAGAGAGTGGTAGATATTCAGTCCCAGTTAGATATTATACACTGATACAGTCATGTTTTCATATATCATTACACTACATTGGGTTTTAAGTAGACCTAATGACCATCAAGTTGAATCGGCAACTCTCTAAAAGGGTTTCAACAAAAAACGCTGGCCATTACAGCCTTTGTAAATGTTGGATTGGTTGTTGGGTTGTATAAGACTGCATTAGTCTTGGCTAGGTGTACCTAATAAACTGACTACTGAGGCAAGTAGCTCCTTAAATCAAGTTTTCAACACCAAAGATTGGCATATTGAAGTACAGTTCAAATTTATTACAATTGTTTTGGCCATCAATCCCATCACTAATAATAACAACACTGTACTCCCAGAGTTCATTGCTGGATCTATGAAACGCTAAAAGCAGTCAGACAAGGCAATAAATGTTCACAGTCAGACAATCAGAGATGTTTTAAACAAAGTCCAGGACAGTGGCGCCCCAAGAAATTTCCCAGAGGGGTGGCCAGATGAAAATCTAAGGGTGGCACATCAAACCCACTGATATACTGTACTGTCTTGTTTTACATATAAAGGATAAGGCCACTAATTTTACACATTAAAGTGTGTTTACAGGTATTAGCGAGTACTACTGCGTATGTGAAAAGTAGCGTAAAGACTTTTTTGTCTCCAGATAAATTGTCTCAAGTGGGTAAGTTATATTGTGGGTAATGTAGGCAACAGGTTTTGGTTTTCAATCAATATGGTAGAACCAGAGATATCACCTTTTTATGTCACACATCCTTTCCCACAATGCAACTTAGCCACTGAGTAACATCACTGGAGGCAATTTATCAGATTACATGCAACTTCCTCTGTAGCCACAAAAGGCTTTATACTACTTTTATAACATGCAGTAGCACCCAGGACCTATAAATGCACTTTAATGTTAAAATTAGTGGAGTTACCCTTTAATGTCACTATATGTCGGATGTGCATAGACTGATCCACAACAATCCTGTTTTAATGTCTTTTGCATCTTCATGTACACGTGTTAGGTGATTCATTGTTCTTCAAAAATACAAGTTGTCCTGCGATTGTATCACAGTGGTCATGGCCCCCTCTGGACACCCTTTGGAGCGCCATCGGTTAAATGTTAGCCCAACTTATTCGAAAGAGAAAAGATTAACCAGAAAAAGGATTAACCAAACTATCTGTTGGAAACATTCATTACAGTTTCAGTCCTATAATTCAACTTTGACCTTTTGTATTCAGTAGTTAAGAGACAAAACCTTTTTCTGTGATTCAAGACTTCCTCCAAATAAAGCACCATCATGTGGTGTCTACAATTTTATCATAACTGATAGAAATGATGGGCAAAATGATTAAAATGAAACCATTCTAATCATTTTGCCCAGACAGTGGGTCCACAAACTGGATTTACCCTTAAATATCCTCAGCATATGTCACTTTTTAAAAAAAACAAAACTTTTACTACATAGTAAGTATCAGCATGTGGCATGTAGTTGGGACAGCAGGGCAAGTGTATGTGTGTGTGTGTGTGTGTGTGTGTGTGTGTGTGTGTGTGTGTGTGTGTAACAGAGCAGGGGACCAGCCTGTTATGGGAGAACCAGAGAAGGGCTGTTGGCTTGTCGGTACACACAGCCAATGGCCTGTCGCCTGTCACCAAGCCCCCGCCGTGTCTCTCAGTGTCTTCCTCTTAATTACCCATCATTCCTCTCGCGGCAAGGCCTCTCACAAATTACAGCGCATTGTCCCCCGCCGATCGGCCTGTCATCACGCGGCTCCACGTTTCAGAGTGCGGCTCATTGTGGACAGAGAGCAGAGCTGGGGGGGCCAGGGAGGGACTCACACACACACACACACACACACACACACACACACACACACAGAACCTGCAATGTGTATCTGCATGCACACCCACCGATTAATTTAAATGGACATACCGTTAGTGTGTCCACACCCACACACACACACACACACACACAAACATACACGCACACACACACACACACACACACACACACACACACACACACACACACACACACACACACACACACACACAGGGGCCAGGCCCATTAGCTCTGGTGCCAGCTGACTCTGTGACCCAGACGGTTTTCTGCCATGTCAGCAGGACCAAATGACAGTGCTATGGTAGTAATACCCCCACACTCACTCACACACACACACACACACACACACACACACACACACACACACACACACACACGCACACGCTAATACACAATAGTGCAGAGCAGAGTGTCACTGTGGAGAATTAGACATCTTCTCTGTCAGTCAGCTGAATGAGTGCGTCGCCCCCGGAGACGAGTGGAGAGAAAGTGACCCCCTGTTTGAGCCGTCGACCAGCAGCAAAAGATTCAGTGTTTACAGCAGGACACTGCAGAGTACATGCAGATTTAGTGTTTGAGTTTCGATCAATGACAAACAAGTCTTTTTTCCTGTGGTTAAAGGATAAAGCTGGAGATATTCCAGTTTGTCTTATTACCAGCCAATTCTAGCAAAGGTCCAACTCTTAGTCATCCTTGCTGTCAGCCCCAATCCCATTCATTCCTACTGAAGATCTTAATGGTCAAAAACAAGTCAGAAATATTTCAATAGTTTTTTTCCTAAAAAAGAAAAGGAAAAAAAAAAGGAAGACCATTTCCCAAAACAGCTGACCACAGTAGTTTTTAGCAAACACTACTTAAAAAGGAGACAATAGTACCTTTGTTAGGGGATTATACGCACTTGATGCTGTACTGAGTATTTACATCAGCAGGGTTGTGTGTCTAGAATTAAGTCAAAGTAAACTTGAATATGTACATCCAATGTAAAGAAAATCAGTCAACCTGTATAAAAATGTGTCTCATTAATTTATTTTAATAGTTTTTGGACAACAATGTAGCTCTATGGCACAGAGGGGTAAGACTTAACTACACAAAATGTTTGCTCTGGCATTTTTATTTTCATAGGATTTGTAGACAATAGCAAACAAATATTGAATATTACCAGACTTATCCTTATATATGTCAAATCATTTTCAAATATGTGTGGCAAGATATTTGAGGTTATTACTGAAAAGATGGTGGCTCGAGAACAACATGACCCACAATGTTGAATTAACCCTTTGAAATGATTAAGTTTTATCAGTCAGCCTAGGAGGTAATATATTCACTACATTATTTGGTAACACCTTATAATAACCATCATTAATAAATGGAACGTTTATAGTTTATTCAACTTTAGTTAATATTTTTTCACTGTTAACAAACAATGAAATGTTTTATGAAGCATTCGTTGAGCAATTGTTGATTGTAAAGTTAAAACCGATGTTTATGAACCTTTACAATTGCTTAATGAATACTTTATAAAGCATTTTGTTGTTAAATATTATCAAACAATTCATGAACCATAAATTTACCATTTATAAATGATGGTTATTATCAAGTGTTACCGCATAACTGTTGAGTTCATTTGAATTACTGTACCTTCATCGCCATTACAAATGAAGTTGCAGGAACTTTGTTGAGCTTAAAGTGCAAGACATCGCACATTAAACCAACCGATAAAGACATTATTAATATTATGCAACTGAGAGGTATGCAAAAGTATTTACTTTTTCTGTTTGTTTTTATGAATACTAAATTAGATCAAGATTTTTTTTTAATTTTAAGCTCCCAATTCCACATTTTCATTAATAAACTGATATCTCACAGTTGTTCCCTCCTCCTGCTCACCTCGACAGATTCAAAAACACAGTGAGGAGGACCTGTGCGCTGACACCGTCCTTCAGCTTCATTCTCCCTCATTCTCCCTCGCTACAGCTTTTTTATCTTGCAGGAGGAACTTTACCCGCGTCTGCCAAGTTGTTGCATCAGCCGAACGCTAAAAACCTATTGAAAAACAAACACATAGTAAACTTTAATTGTAGGCATTTGCCTTGGGTATTAGGACTCACAATTTTACTGGTTCTCTCTCTTATTACCTTAAAATGCAGGCAAAACACTGATTAATAATCACTAGCATATGCTGGGTGAAGCGTGGAAATCTTTTACTGTGGCATTAGGTGCAAATGAGATTAAAAGTGCAGTAATGGCTGCTCAGATATGTTCACTTTAAACTGCACCTCTGACTGCTTGTTTTCACTGAAATAGGCAAAAATGTTGAAAACAAATTCAGTTTTATTGAAAAGAGAGCTCATTAATTCCTCTGAGAAAACACATATCTTACTGTGTCTTTGTTTAAGTCTCGAGCTATGTCTTTGTACCGCCTTTCCACTGGAGATTTTGCCCTACAGTGTTGCTAATATGGCAAAAAAGTGCCATGTGTATGAAGAATTTCGCACCCCGCAGCTCCAAAACAAATACCTCTTAATTATAAGCAATTGGCCCTCCTTCCCCACCGACCGCTGACTGGGACACATGAAAGCGTTGGTAATTGTAAGAGTTGCTGCGTTTATGTGGAGGGGGGGGGGCTGAATGTGACGCGGTTGTAAAAAATAAAAATGGAAGGCTCTCATTGAATACAATGACTTCCTTCCTCTCCCTCTCTCGTCGCCTGAATCACCCAAGCTGGGAAAGAGCTCCATTTGGCACTGATTAGGGAAGACGCAAATTTGAAGGAGGGGGCTTGGAGACCACAGGGGTTACACACATGTATCTGAAGCCACGACACTCCAGGCCCCCTCTAATTTAGATGTCTAAGAATTTGCTGTATGTGCTGCCTCATGCCAGTAAGTCTCAGTCTCACTGTAAATAAATGGCACAGGGCAGTGTGCAGTCACCCCCATTTGTAAGCCATTAAAATATTTTCTCTGTGACATATTAATTAGAGTGTTGCGTTCGTGTCTTCTCGCCTGTGCATAAAGAGTGCTGAAGTTACACGTGTGTGTTTAAGAGAGTGTGTGTGTGTGTGTGTGTGTGTGTGTGTGTGTGTGTGTGTGTGTGGATTCATTCATGCGGCATTATGTCCCAAATAGGGACAAGATAGCTGTGCACACATTTCAACCATCTGTATGCAGCGGTCTATCATTTAAAAACAAAGACACATGTGTGACGATGACTCATACTGGAGGTTTAACTGAAACACACTCTGTGCTGAACTTTGAAAATGTTGCAGTAGCCACGATTGTAAACACTGAGGCCATCATGTGGTCTCAACATCCACCATCCACCATTATCTGTATCTATATTTGTATTTGTTCAACCAACTAAATTACTTCTGTCCGTATCCATACTGGGAATGATTATAAATATATATATTTTATAAACTTGAATGAATAAACTTCAGTCAGATATCCAATGGAGATGTTTCTTCATCAAGAGAATGGATATTGAAATACTTGGATGATACTTGTACTAAAAATACAATATGTGTACTCATTTCATCTGTGCTCAAACATAGCCAACTTCCTGTAAAAAAAAAAAAAATACCCCCCTAACCCTTTTTCATGAAAACAGGTGCGTGCTGCTGTTGATGACAGTGCGAGTGAATCAACACAGTTCAGTTGTGGGTTGTAAAATCAAAACAATGAGCTGAAAGATGCTAAAACCACAAGGAACAGCAGAGTCAGGTGATGATTCCCTGTGGCTTAAACACTATGAGCGACCCCTTCACATTGTCACACAGTCATTTGTTCTATTGCGGATATGAAAATATTGATTAGAGCAGTTTAATCATGTCTTTAGTTTATAAAACCCCTTGATGTGTAACTTTTGATCGAACAAAATGGAAGCAAAAAGAGGACATGGCCGTATTTCATGTGTAAATGTTTTTGTTATAAGGTTGTCTTCTGGTCGTTGCAAAGTAAAACATCATCGAGGTCGCTGTAGTAAAATATGCTGCAAACATACCTACCTTTTCTCTCAGTGACTTTTTCGCAGAAAAGAAAAATGTGGGAGATTAAAGGGAAACATAGTCAGGACTCTAATTGGGAGAGCAAAGGCAAATCTATTTCAGCTTTATACTAATTGAAATAGAATTAGTGAATCTCTGAATCTTTTTCGTTGATTTCCCTCCAGCGTATCTTCTCTCTCTTCATGTGGATTATCTTTGTATCTCTTGGCTCTCTGGGAGAATTACAGCACTAATAACTTTCATTCGAAGCCCCTGTAGCATCAGTAAAATGTTTACTACAAGAGCGCGGAGAGGTCCTTTGGTGAAGCCATGCGTTCGTTACAGAGCCTTTGACTCAATTCGGTGTGTATAAATATATCCATTTCATTATGGAGGCCAGTCAAATATTTGTTTCAGCGGTTTTCCCCCCATATAATGTAAATTGCTGCAAGCTGTTGCACTTGGAAAATGTTTTCTCATAATGCTTTTTCTGCCTTCACATAAATCACGGCTAAATGTTGCATTCAAATGACTACAGACAGGCAATTTATTCTTGGCTCCCTTCGTCCCCCTAGAGAGTGGCTTGTGGCAAGAGGGTCGCTTCGGTTTTTAATAGCGAGTGTCATTATTTGTTGACAGTTGTTCATCATCATTTCCAAATTTATTGTGTTTTCTTGAAAGTGTTTCTTTGTTTTCGCTGCACTTATGACCACTGTCAAATGAAGTGAGGGGTGAAAACATGTAGGCCACTGTGAGGCAATGAGCACACGACATGACATCTTTTTATTATGGTGAGGTTATGAGGAGATACATATCATAAGCGTCGTTGTGTGTTGCTCAAGAGATACTCTCATAATTATCAATAGCCTTTTTTACAAGAGCTTCTTGTCTCACATTTGGCTTCCATGCTACTCCGTGTAACCAGACCCAGAGACCTGGAACACCACCTCAAATTGACAGTGACATTTTCATTCCCCTTAATAAAAAAGAATTGCTTAAATTCTATATCATCTACGTGTAGCCAAAAGATCCAGTGGTGAAACTGTAGTTGCCTAATAACAGAAGGCCAGGATTGTCCTGTGCAGTGCGAGTGCTGTGGCTGCCGCTGAGCCGCTCTGTGTCAGCTTTAACTCAATCTCAGTGGGGCTTGCTGACAGTCGGCCCAGTGTGTCGGTGTGAGTCGCCCCGCTGAGGAATCTGTCAGCAGTGGCAATCAATGTTAATCCTGCAAAACTCTCTGCTTTAGCTGCCTGTTAACTGAAGTCCCATAAGATAATGAGAATCTGGAGCAGAAGTGGAAGTGATGGTGTGTCGAGGACGGCCTGTACACTCTGTAACCACCTCGGAAACTGGGTGGAGTAAAGTGGACCCACCTGCTAATGTTGAAATTACTGTTAACACACGCTGTAGACAGTGGTAGTCACAGGTGGAATATGTAGGAGTTTATGATGCTGAATACAGGATAACATGTTGGCAGCTAATGTTTCTGCAAACCACTGATACATTCGCATTTGTACGTGTCATTCGTACCATATTGACGTTTTACCTCATATCACGCTCTTATTATGAGTGACACTGTATGAGACTGCGTTTCAACATTTGTAATTGTGAAAACACTGGATATTTTTAGGGATGCCCCGGGGCAATTTCCAGTCATGTTTGTAGCAACAACAACTGTGGTTTCTAGAACATCCTGGAACATCATTAACACAGCAACTTACCAATAATAGTTTTTGAAATATCACAGCTTTGCTCCTTGTGGAAAAAGACCAGAAAAATACGCACAAGGGAGAAGTTATTATTTCTAACAGCTCTTTGAAAGTGTATATTTTAACCCAAACCATGTTTCCTGAAACCTTACTGAGTATTTCTTTTCCCTAAAACTTACCAAACTGTGACAGAAAACTGAAAAGAAACAGAAAATAAACTGAACTTAATGTAAAAAGTGACCAGTAAGACAGTATTTTCCAATCTGAACACAAAGTGCGTCTTCTGGGTTAGAGTCCTGTACTCAGCCCTGTATGAAGCACAACAGCTGGCTTGAAATGCCGACTTTGTCACTTTTTGTAATTACAAATGATGGTCCAAGAGCATTATGATGTTCCAGGAACAACACCAACACAGCGTTAAACAGTGTTTATGCTTTGCGCTAACTGGGTTAGCTGCTGAACGACGGGCTCAGAGGCTGTTTACTGTGAGCAGAGTCAATCATCTCCGACTACCTCATGTCTCCTTTACATGTAAGAAAACACCTGTCAGTATTATAATCAATTTAAACAGCAAACATGGTTATTGCTTGTACTCACTCTTGTGCAACTTACTTGCTTAGCATTGGTTATATGTCTGCGCCGGGCCTTGTGGAAGATTCTGGTCATGTGTGACGAGTACACGGGGAGTGTTCAGGTGGTTAGGCAGGCATGTAGTGAAGACGAGCAGGTAGGCCGTCCAGTTATTCCACTCAATCCAAATTAAATGATTGATTGGGCCTATTTGAGGCCTGCGACAGCCACAGGCAGTGTTTTTTTGTGTGTTTTTTTACGTCACAGCATTTGATTTATTGATCACTCTTGGGATGTTAAGAGATTTTCTACAAATATAACAAAAATGCTTCCAAAATAACTTACCAACCCTCACTTTACATTCTTCAAATTCTGCACAGTTTTCCTGTAGTGCAGATATCTCACTTAGTGGCTATTCCAGCATTACCAGTGACATAGAAATATGTTAGATAAATAAATGGCAGTTTGGTTTTGGAGCATCATGGTTCTTGGGCCGGGACGCCTTTTTCTGGAAGCCCACACGCTGGACGGGGTCCCTGGAACATGTCAGGGATTAGAAATTTGTTAGCGGTTGTAGATGTTGTCAGGGGTCCCAGAATGTGTAGCCAGTAGCCACACCCCTGTTTGCTGGTCTGGACCTGGCAAAATTGTCATATTGTTAAAAACTGTTCTTAAATATGTGGTCATGAAGAAAAGAGATATTTCACTAGTTTAATTTGAAAGATTATGGTGATGGATCCTAATGCAGTTTTGTCATAAAAGGTTGGGTAACATGGGTTAGCTCAAGCTCATGGCTTAATGAATGTTGGGAGGGAGACAAATGTATTGTTGGGATGTGATGGTCCTCTGATTATTGTCTATTTTCAGTCTCAGGTGAGTGATGTGGGGGAACCTGCAGACAAATCGCTTTCGTGAAGAGAGAGCGTGGGTAAAGTAAGCAGGAAGTTACATCAACTTTCTTTTTCTGTGAGAGGTTTTTGGCAAAGTAAAGTCAGTCTCAAGTCCACTTGAAAACACATTTGTTTGTGATTAAAGGTCGGTTCTTGCTACTGGAGGCCATTGCTATGATGAACAATTCTGGCAATTGAGTGGATTTTATATTATGATAATGATGAACGTAATGGAAACAGCGTTTTGTCTGAAATCACTCCATCTACTTACTCATTTCCCCCTAAATGCTAAACTATCCATTTTACCCACTATCTACCACCACTTTCTATCCAGACATAACACAAATTAAATTTTTTAAGACAATCAGCAAAAGAAAATGCAGCCTAATGTGTTTTTCCATCCACTATAACTGTTGTCATTATTAGGAGACGGTTTATTGAGATAAACAGCTGATGGCGCTAGTTCTCCAGTAGGGTGTAATCAAACCACTGCAGAAGAAGAGGTTATATATTAATCACAGTTTGAACACTCAGTGACAGAAACACGGTGCATTAACACAGTCATTTCAAAGAGGATGGACATTCAGTGCTCGTGTTACAGTGAAGTCAAATCAATATGAACATTGTGTTCTTTTAATTAAATGATGGAATCCTAAACATGCTTTGTGTGTCAACACTGACACCAGCAGAGAGAGATGGAGACACCCAGAGGGAGAGGAAGACAGGTCAGTGAGGACATCCTCAAATAAAGAAAGAGACAGACATGTAGAAATATACCGAGCCGAGCGAGACACACACACACACACACACACACACACACACACACTTCACCAACAAGTGTTTTTCACGTTGGATGTTTCAACACAGATAAAGTTACAAATAGCATTATGGACAGCAATCAGAGCATCAGAAAAGTAATAGGCAACTAATTTGATCAGTAAAAATGGCCAAACATCCGTTGTAACAACTTCTCAGTTTTGTGGATTTACTGTTTTTCTTTTCATGTGATCGTGAGCTGCATATCCTCAGGTTTGGACTGTTGGTCAAATCAAGCAAGATATTTGATAGCATCAAATTGTGATCATCAATCAATCATAGAAATGATCATATGTTGCAAACCTAACATATATCCACAGTAGTACAATTTACAAAAAACAAGTCTTCTTCAGTTGAATAGTTTAATAGTTAACTTCCATAAAGCAGAGGGACTCTATATGGCTATGTGTCAAGTTCCAAAAGTAGTGGAGCCTCCATTTCCCATAATGCAACTTACTAGCATCATTCATTAGAACTCACCCTCTTGCCCATTAAGTTACAACTTCTGTTTAAAACACAGGCCTTAAAAAAGCTTCAGTCTTGATAAGAGATGATAAATATGTTTTCAGACTTCAAGAAGAAGAGAAGAGTTTTCACAGGTTATGTTGTAGCCTATTGATTGTGGTCAGTAAACTGATTACCATGTGTAAAATCTGCAAAGTGAGTAAAACAAATCAGTGTGACCCTCCCAAAAAGTTAAAGGCACAGTATGAAATTTCTGCCACTAGGGGTCTCCCAATTAAAGCAAAACAGTAGATGTAAGTAGTGTGGGCTCACTGGAGTTGTTGTCTTTATTGTTAAACAGCCACAATTGCTGACTAAAATCTATCAGAGTGACTCAGGCAGAAACATTCAGAGACGGAAATGTTTTAAAATTAGTTTAGTTAGTCAGGTTCTCCAACTTCCTTCCTCACTCTCTGACTCTCCTGGAAGTTAAAGAGAGGTGAACAAATGAAACAGGATGTTCTTTGAATAATGCTGATTTCTCTGGGTTTGAACATTGTTGGAAACATTTAAGTACACAACACAACTGAGACATTATAATGCAGAAACCTTACGTATATCTTTCAGCACATGTACATTTGACATTGACATTTGAAATTAGATATCATTCTGTTTTTTTCTGAGTGCTCCACTGTGATGTGAACATGGGAGAATTAGCAGTGATAATGAACAGAAAGCTCACAGTGAGAATATTCATCTTCATGAACCTAATGACAGCATTGTGCTGAAACCTCTTGTCTGGTTCCATTTAGAAACCGTGTTGGCTGACAAACAAATGTACTGTATGATGAACACAGTTTTGTTTGACTTAAAGTATTATGCTCCGAGTTTTAAACTGCATTTCTGCTGCATCATTGCTCTGCAATGTTCCCGCAGATGCTCATTTTCTGATAACTCATCCCGTGCTACATCCGAGTCATAGATTCAACAGATCACCATTAATCACACCGTGACCTTCCTCTCAACCAGGCCCATCTAAAGCTCATTCATCCCCATTTGCCATGCAGCTCTGCGGGTCGATAATTGGCAAAGCAAAACACAGATTAAACCCAATTTGGAGGGTTTCAACTTGAAGCTTAGCAGAGACAGCCGGGCTCAGGCTGAACTGGAGTTCACTGGTCCTCTCTGCCTGTCTGAGGCTGCAGCGGGAGGGGACCGCAAAACCTAAATCAAACCAGGCTGTTCTCTGTGTTTGTGTTTGCGTGTGTCTTTGTGTGTGTGAGTGTGTGCGTGTGTCAGCGAGAGAGAGAAAGGAAAAAAACACACCGAGGGTGAGTGTGTGTGTGCAGAGCATGCAACTGTGCACTCCTCCCTGCCATCCCTAATAGAAACCAACTTCCAGAGTTCAAACTCCATTTGTCTCATTAACCTATTAGCTTAAAGTTTAATTGCAGGATGTCGTAAAATGATTTGGTCTATGAGTAATGACAATATTTCGGCTCTGTAATGGCCAGAACAAAGCAAACTAAAGCTAAGCTAAGCAAAGCCGGTTGTTTTTCTTCCTCACGGCATGTCTGGGCTGCAGATTTGGGCCTTTACCTCGCTGTGTCGGTCGGATAATTGTTTACTGGCGAGGTTTTTGTTGCGTGAGGGCAACATCGCGGCAGGATAACAAACTAATGACTAATTTCATGGCTATTGAGTCATTTTAAAAAGACCATCATGAGGATCAACTTTAAAGAGCAACTGTAACTAATCCGATAGCAGGTATCAAAGGTATGGTCAAAAAGCTTTAATTACCTTGTTAAGAGCAAATGAGGGTAATGGGATGTCATCACGTCAGCTGTTTAGTGACTTTAAAGGCTTTTAGGAAAACATAATCCAATTAAATTCTGTTTATCAAGCTAATGGTTCAAAATAAGCATAGGGGAGACCACATTCCTCTCTGCAACCATGGGAGATGACCCCTAGGTGGCAGCGCACCTCATGAAACCTCTACCACTGTAACAACAACATCACTCCAATTTCAAAACCTCCTCAATTGTCCTCGCTTTTATTTGCTCCGCAGGCCAGCGAACCTGGACGACAGAGTGTCCGAACACTCGATAAGTTATGATCAGCTGCCCCGGCTCTCGCTCCCGCCCTTTAAACAGCAGCTTGATAGGATCTGTGAGGCGCGCTGGGCATGTATAGTGTTACTCTCATCAAAGGGGACTGAATGGGGGTGAATGGAGGATGATGTGTGTACTGCCTCTGCTTAGTGGAGGCATTTCCAGCTGGCGCCAGGGCAGAGGAAACCCACTGAGACACACAACAACACACACAGACACAGGGGTCAGCCTGGATTCACCCTCCTCCTCCACCACCACCACCTCCATGCCTCTTGGCCTCCTCCGCCTCCTCTTCTTCTACCCAAACCCTCACCCCCCGCCTTCCCTTCCCAGGCCTGGCCGCCTCTCATCTGCTCCTTCTCTCTTGTTCATCTTTTCGTCTGCTTCTCTCTGCTGTCTCCTTTTCTCTTTCTCACTTTCTCTCTTCTTATTTATTAGACCTCTGAGAATTACTTTTACAAATGAAAAGAGAAGTTCTCTGATGAGGGAAAAGAAAGGACATTTATTGATAAAGGCTACTGAAGTTTACTCTGTTGTTGGTAGTTGCAGAAAATACTTTACAATGAATGATTTGTTAATTTAAATTACTCTTTGTCCACCCACTTACTTTTATTTTTAGACACAGGTACCAGGGCAACAGGTAAACAAGTGATGAGGCAGAGGAAAACCATTAAGAGTGAACGTGGCATTTGCATTATTGTCTCCAAAAATCTTAATTACTGCCTGTCCAGCTGTAAACACTGAAAACTGAGTATCTGAATATCTCCACCCTGGAGGGAGTTTCTCGAAAGGTCAGTTTTCAGTGACCTAAAACACAGTTTACGTGTGTACAAAAGACCAAAACACACAGAAAAAGCTTTGTTTTAAGAAACACCTGTGTAGGCATCCCGATCTTGTGCCCTAAAGAGAATTATAAACAAACTGGTGTTGGTTTATTCAGTTTAAAATGGCGTTATCTGTTTCTTCAAATATATATAACAGGGTGGAATAATTGAAAATCAAATGCTCAGATGGAAACAAAGGGAAAACCGCAAGGTCAGTGACGTTGTGAGAGTGGAGCTGGACTCTCTGACGGTGGTGTCAGAGAGGAGGATGCTGTCCAAGTTACATGTCATCTTGGACAATGGCTCTCATCCACTCCATGACGTGGTGGTCAGCCACAGGAGTACATTCAGCACTAGACTGATCCCACCAAGATGCACCACAGAGCGCCACAGGAAAGCTTTACTGCCTGTGGCTATCAAACTGTTTAATTCCTCGCTCTGAGTGTGGCATTATTGCTCTTTATATATGTACATTTCTTGTATTTTTGTTTTGTTCTTGGTGATATTGATATTATTATTATTATTATTATTATTATTATTATCATTGTTATTATCATTATTTCTGCATATTCTGAACTTTGAATGGGAGCAGCTGTAAAACAAACAATTTCCCCTAGGGGATAATAAAGTATTTCTGATTCTGATTCTGAAAACACAACTTTGGCAGGAAGGTACAAAGAAATCATAAATGGAATGTAGTGCAGAACAAGAAGGTGCAAGGAAAGATTGTGGACAAAATCAGTAACATTTCATTTGTGTTGTTTGCACCCCTGAAAAATGCTAAAGGCTAAATCTTCTACAACTCCTATATTGCTTCAGCTAACATGCCATTTATGATAACAAATGCTATATTTTTTTACAGTCACTTTAAAACTCAGTAGGTGTCTCCTCACCTCTGCTCTGTACTGCAGTCAGATCTATTCTGAATACAAACCTCTGGAGCGCTCGTATAATTAAGTCACAAGTGATTTAATAAACACAAAAGTTCCAAAGTTTTTGAAAATATGCTTGTCATGGCCAATCAAAAACCATGACAAATAACAGAAGATGGCATTAAAGCAAGAAAACCAATCACTTGTTTGAAACAAACAACAATAAACAAGAATATGAAGAGTGCTGTGAGGTAGTAAGTCGGAGGTGTATGTATATGCATTATAAAGGAATCATGAGTGGAGTGTTGTATGATAAGATATGCATGTGGAGCATGAAGCATAGGGAACAGTTTCCCCTTTTCCCCCTCCCATCAGAGCGCAGGAGGGGGGCGCTCTCATACTGGGAGCTCTGGGCTCTGTGTTCCCAATAAAGGACGACCTGACCACACCTGCTGGGCACCTGCAACCAAACACCAGCCCGGCAGCCAGGGGAGAGGAGGCCGTCGCACGCTTATTCTTTTACTTGCCACAGTTTCTGACACTTTTCACACACAACCAGCACTTCCAGCCATTCATGGCTAACTTAACTCCTCATCGAGATGTTATTTATGTATTTTGGTTCACTGTCATCACATCAAGTCTACGACTACACAGTTATTTAAAGCCGCAAATAGACAAAGCCTAGAGACTACAATAATAAAATGCATTTTGATTACCTCTACAGCCTTTATGTCTACATATTTCTGCATCATGATGTGGTGGAAATATTATTCCTGGCCTCTTCGACTCAAGCACCCGCAGTGGTGCAGGGGCATACACTAAGCATCATCTTATGGAAAGTGAAGACAGGAACTCCCAATCTGCCATTTTTAAAGTTCCTAACCCATGAAAACAATTCCTCAGTCCACAAAGTTTTACCTTTTGTTTATAGCTTGATAGAGCACTTGGCTGGAGCACAGAAATGCACTAGGAAGACATGTTAACATATGTAATGCAAAAAGAACTAAACATCAACTTGTCTTCTTCACACATTGAGTAAAGGCAGCTCCTGTCATGTGTGTTTGCACCTCCAACAGTACTGCTGGATAATAATTCGAGGAACTGTGGGTGGATTATGACGTCACAGTGAGTAAAAGAATCTTCTTATCCAGCTCTCCGCAGGAAAGAGAACAAGAGTGCTTCCCGAGATGCTCTCTCCTCTTTGTTCTCATCTCTTTCTTCTGCCCACATCGACCCGTCTTTGTTTTGCATTTTTTGAAATGCTGACGCAGCTTCAGCTGAGCTGCATCATAACACCTCCTGTCTGATCAGCGGCAGATGCACAGGAAGAAGAAGAAGAGCAGCGAGACAGTACTTACATCACCACAGAGCTTCCTTCCTTCTCCCTCTCCAACATTCGAGTGACATCAGGGCACAGAGGAATTCAATTCTAGTTGGACAAAAATGACTCTTGGCATGGCCCTCCCTGCCTCCCAGGCTTGTGAAGGGGGGACCCCGAACGGTCAGGACAAATTAAAAAGCCAACCTGCTATTTTACTGTTCAGATCTGTTGATGCTATAAAGCAGGAAAATGGGGCTTGGCGGCCTTAACATAACTACTCGGCTGATTTTACGTGATTTTCCCCCGGCCCTGAATCTAAGCCTTTTTGGCACAACATGCCATGCCTTGACCAAGCATGGGACCTGTAAATGCCCTAATAAATATTTTTTAGCACTTTATTTAGTTCCATGCCCTGGGCCAACTGCTCCTAAAGTATGTCACCCAGTAACAGTGGGGAGAAGAAAACCCTAAAGGCTAAACAAGGCGTAATGTAGATTTAATTAACAAGCTAAGCATGGGCTCACACACACACACACACACACACACACACACGCACACACACACACACACACACACACACACACACACACACACACACACACACACACATTAGGACATAAACACACACACATTAGGACATAAACACACACACAGACACAGAAGCACAAAGATGAAAAAAAACAACTTAAAAACACACATTACTGTATGTTAATGATTTCATAGTCACACACACACTTCTAACAAGGCAGCACACACACACACACACACACAAACTTGAAGCCACACATCCCTGGGTTCAGAGCGATGGTGTGAAAATATGTGAGCGTAAATGAGATGCAGACAGGCTCACAGCAGTGAAGCCTGCAGAGGCAGAGAGAGGATGTGGCTTGGCTTTGAATTGCTAAACTAAAGTTTGAGGAGGAAGGAATCATATTTTGAATTCTGCGCATACTGATCGTCTCTGAGCAGCAGAGCGTAAACGGAGCTGTACTTTTTTCTCCTCATTTTGGATTGGATCTTTTTTTAAACATAGAAGTGAAAGAGATATTCAAATCATCTACTTAAGTAGAAGCAGCAGATTGTAAAAGAATACTGAATTTCAAATAAAAGACGTGTATTTCAAATGTTCCAAGTAGCATACAGTCCTTTGTCATTGGTAACACTCAAAAATAAATGTTACTTGAGAACGATTGTGGGACAAATCACAAAATAACTGATATTAAATTGTACTGCCTAAAAAAGGGAACTAATTGTGAATCACTAGTAAAAACACAGTAACTACTTGTTAGTTTTATAGGATTATGCTTAATTTTACTTGAGGCCGCAGATAAAGGCTAAATAATGGTGAGATAATCATGAAGCAATGGAGGGTTACAAGTAACTTCTTAGCACAAAGTATCACTTTACTTGACGCTGATAATTCAAGGAATGACTCATGAAGAAAGTTTTAAATAGCCCAGTGATTAACAGACATATAATCTAGGGCTGTCACGATATCAGATTTTCATTACAGGATTGGCCAAATAAATTTAGGGTCATATCATAGCGATAAATGTAGAAATTTTGAGGGAAAAACATGCTCTCAGTGAAATTCATCTTAACTTTGTTTATTGTGTATTTTGTCTGTACTCGTCAAATGAATAACCCTCATTATACAAGAGTAGGTAGGTGGAGAGAGAGTCTGTGTAACCATTAATGTCTGTCGTTTCAATGGGATTTTGCACAGCAGTTGTAAATGAAGGAGCCACACACTAGCCAGCTAACAGTTAACTGTTACTGCAGCTTTTTCCTCTTCATTTTCCGCTGTATGGTGGTTGGTGACCAGTGTTAAGGCGCATTACCACCACCCACTATAACAAAGTGTGAACAGAAAGAAACAGAAACAATTTAAGAGGCATCGAATTGTTTACACGATATTATCACGTCTATTGTTAACACAATATCAATATTTAATTTTTTGAATATCACATTTATTGTCAATTGTCAAGTAACGTTTTATTAATTGTTCTTCACTTGTTGCTTGGTAATCTATCGCTATCTTATTGATAAATAATGCTGTTCTAATATTTATTATAAGTGATGCTTTAATGTGTAAGCAGCATTTTACTGTTGTTGCAGGTTGAGGTGGAGATAATTCCAAATTTTTGATATGATGTTGGATACTTTGGGCAGTTTTGCCTTTATTTAAAAGTTTGATTGGCAGACAGGAAGTGGGGGAGAGACAGAAGGGGTCTGACATGCAACAAAGATCCCCGGCTGGAATCTAACTAAACAATATTATCTATTTATTTTATTATTTATTATTTTTCCTCAACAACTTTTATTTCACAACTGTAGTCCCTAGTTAGAGTAAACATATTAAAAATGTTCATATTGACGTTATCATCACACAATAAATGTCACTTTATTATAACAATCATTAAAAAAAGGTGAATTTCTAGTTAATACTTACTAAATTAAATACTTACTAAGTTAAATACGTTATGTAATTACTTTAGTTAATAGTTTTTTTTTACAGTTAATAAACAGCAAACTGCCTTATTAACTATTTATTTAGCATTGTAAAGGTTTATAAATATGAGTTACAACTTTATAAAGGCTATCCAAATAATAATTATACAGTTTTTACTAACCATTTACAAAGTATTACAAACATCAGTTGCAACTTTTAAATAAACAATTGCTTCATACAATTCAAGAAAGCATTTTTCATTGTTTGTTAACAGTGAAATAACTATTAATTCAAGTGTAATTAACTAGCCTATCAAGTTATCATTTATTGATGATGGCTGTTGTGACGCATTATAATGTCCAACACTATAAGGTCGTTAAAATGATCTGCAACATTTAAATGCTAACATTTAATGGCTTTAATGATAATAATCCAATACTAGATTATACATAATAATATAAACCAATTTTAGTTTTAATCATTTAAATAGATTTTGTGTCCCTTTACTCAAGTAAATAGTAAACTCAGGACTTTAACTTGTAATAGATTACTTTCAAAGTGTGATATTACCACTTTTCCTACAGTAAAGGACCTGAGTGCTTCTTTGAGCTTCCAATAGACGTGGTGAAGTAAATGTTCAAGTATTCATTTGCTCATGAAATGTATAAAGACGCACAAAAAAGACACAAAATTGCACTTAAGTACAGTAATAGTGCTGCGATATATCTGACCCCTGCATTCATCTGAAATGTCACTTATAAATTATGATTTGACAAAGAGACGAGATGTTGATGAGCTTAGTGTGTAAAAAAATACACCTAATGAATGTTTTCTGTTCAATCCACCAAAGTTTCATCAGCATTGGTGAATGGTTAATTCAGGTCATTGGAGGCAACACATTTAAATCAACAGAGAACTCAACACCTCAGTCATTTATTTCTGTTCAGTCAGTGATGTCAGAGCAGATGGGTCTGATGTAGACGTTTGGCACTTGAACCCGAAGGAACAAGCTGTGCTGTGATCTCACATTCCTCCTGCTTACATGAACAGTTTTGTTCCAACATCAGAAATCTGCCATTTGAACAAAAAGTGACTCTATACATACAAAGAAATACAAAAAGGAAAGTTGTCTCAAAATGACTGACGGCAGATAATCACAAGATTTGTCAGAGGGTTATTTCAGATGACAGCTGACAGATGAAACTTGAGGAAAAACATTTGCTTCATTGTTTTCTGTCCTTTACAATTGGATGTATAATGAATTAGAAAATAACTCAAATAACACAAGACACCAAATAATATACACATAAATACTCTGTTAATTAAATAAATATAAACATGTGAAGACAATAGAAGCTCTTAAGGTAGAACATTATAAGCATTAATCTACTGCATGATTAGAGCAGCTACTTCATACATTCATGATGAGTTACCCCATGTGGTTACACTGTACATGTTCATTTACATTACAGAATACTTACAGCAACATGAATCAAAACCAACATTAGGGAACAAAACTCAGATGGAGAATAGTTTTTACAATTAGCTTACAATCATGATATCAATCATTTAGATTGTTTGTAGTAATACATTAAAAGCTCTCAAGTTTTATCCATAATTACAGTAAGTAGCTCACATTATGAAGAGTTGTTCAGTTGCTTCAGAAAGCGTTGGTTTGTTGCACACTCTATTGTATTTTATGTATTTATTCAAAATAAATGAACTGTTGTGACGATTACTTCAACACATAATTACCCACAATGACATTGAGAAGATAAAAATACTAATGCTAAATAATTAATGTGGTTTTAAGTGTTTTGATGCTTTCCAAAGCCAGTGTGTGATTCTGATTTAAAACAGCGAGCACGCTTGTGGTTGTGGAGTTTAAGTGCAAAAACACACGTTCCTGTGACTTTAGCTGCAGACGCACACAGAACTGCAATTTACAGTCTCGAGATAATAAGAAGTGGACTCAACTCATTTCGGCATTCCCGAATTAAAACGGTCAATTATAGTTCCTTGTCTTAATGGTTGAACTGTGAGCACATTCGCTGATGATTTAATACGTTCTCCTCTAAAACTAAATGAATAGACGGCGAGATAACAAGACGGAGTGATGAGGAGAAACTCATGATCTCATTAAAAACTTGTTATCTTCACTTCGCGCTCCGAGCTCTCGCTTCTCTTCTCTCACCTCCGACTTTCTCACACAAATACACAAAAGTGTGCTCACACACACACACACACACACACAGTGCACATGGCTGTAAATATGTATACAGTACATATGTTCTCATATTCATTAGAGCATCTACAGCGTACTGTATTCACATACACACACACACACACGCACACACACAAACATGCAGATGGCAGAGTTTAGTCATGATTCGGTAACACTGTAAAAGTCAGGCACATTCTCCAACACTTTAATAACATTCCTGCCTCTAACCTCAAAAACTCACCACACACACACACACACACACACACACACACACGCACACACACACGCACACACACACTGCCACAGTTGGGTATTAGCTTGTTTTTAAATATGAACTGAATATAACTGCATTGAATTTGAGTAAACTTGTGGTTTACATTTTCAGTAGATGTACAGACACCTTCCAGGTTTTGGAGCACCAAGGGATTCATTGGCCAGTACGAGGAAAGGGGAAAAATAAATCCTGAACACGCACACACACACACACACACACACACACACACACACACACACACACACATACGGTCGAAAAATAACCTATACTACCGCCCCATCATCATTTCCCTCAGCTCCTTCACTCCTCTCCCTCCAGCGCTCCTTTCAGCGGCTTGCTGCCTTGTTTGGCCAGCTCAGCCTCCTTCATAGCGGTGATGACTGGTAACCATGGTGGTGGCAGCTCAGGCCCCGTCCTCTTGACCTGGTTGAGGTGGCTGAGGGCCGCGTACAGCCCCCTGTTGGCGCCGCCGTGGAGGCCTGGCTCCTGTTGCTGTTGCTGCTCTGTGTAGTACATCTCCAGAGCTGCCGGGGTGCAGTGCTTCTGCTGTAAGGGACGAAAATATCTTTGTTTCAATTTCGATGACAAAGTACTGCGATGTGTCATTAAAATTATTATTATTTCTATTGATAATTACTGACAGACTTGTCTGGGACATGTTTGGTAAGTTTAAGTGAAATTAATTATGTTTTAATGAAATTGAAAGCATCAAACTCTGATATCTATTTTACTCTGCCCCCCTATAACTGGTTTCTGCGCTATCAACTTCAGTGAGAGGGTAGGATCACCGTGCGTAGCACTTTACGACAGCACATCACACACTGCACAAAGTATCACAGATTTTAGTTGAACTGGATCATATTTTACAGAGAATATGTTTTCTGGTCTTCCTTCTGATGTCCTCCGACTGCTCTGCCTCAACTCTGTGATTTATGGAGTTTCCTGAAAGCAACCTGTAACTGCTGCGTACTGCAGTTACAAGTTAGCTCCAAGGACGTTACATGAAAACCTGGAAACCTGGATTCTGAAGAAAGCTACTCAGTGGCACATGAAGCCAAAAAATCTTCCAAGGGGATAAAATTACCCAGATCTTCCGTGTTGTGGGGCCCATAAAGACCATGGAGACACTAGAGACTTCCGCCAACCGAGCCGGCTGACTTCTGGTTCAGTGCTTGGCTAACTTGAATAGTGATAAAATGATTTAATCCAAATTTTATTGGCTCGAATGGCTCAAATTATGATAGTCAAATGAGTCATTTCTTGGGGGCTGTGACACTAAAAAAGATGAATTCCTGGTTTTACAGCCACTTCTTTTACAATGCAGGAAAAAGTATTTTTGGGCCCCAGTGCATCATGTGATGTTGTTATTACACTATTTTGCCACTACGAAAGTTGGCTTCAAAGCCTGGCGCTCTTCCTGGGGGCTTGGTTAGCTCTGTTAGCTGATTCTGATCAGAGCACCACCGGGGAGTGTTGGTCATTCATCTGTGACGGCGGTCTAAGAAACAGTGTGGGTGAATTAAATCCAACCAACCGAATGTCCAGCCTGTTAATGTTATGTTTTAGAAAAGGCCCACTGAGTTGTGTTGATGACTTTCGAGTGTTTCCCGACGGAGGATCCACTACCTGACCCTCCCTCACAGTGAGGAGTCGAACCTCTCAAAAGCCCAGCAGTGACTACGTCTCTCTCCATCCTCCATCCTCGCTCCTCTTTTTATGTCTCCAACAACGCATTAGCAGGAAAAAATGCTGAAAGCAACTGTAACCGGCAGAAACTTCAAAAGCCTTGCCGGAAGGTCCCCCCCTCCCCCTTCCCTTCCTCGCTTCCCCCCTCACTGTTAAGCCTTTAATCACAGTTTAGTCACGCTCAGCCCTAATTAAAGACCCCTCCGATTCACAGGCGGGCGTCCCAATCTCTGCCTGACCAGAAAGTGGGCTCGGTCGCTCCCTCCTTCTACCACTCTCTCCGTCTCTCTCACACTCCCTCATTTTCCTACGCGAGACAGACTCTTTAACTAACATGCGTGGCAGTGCCGGCTCGCTACACGATGCCTCCAAGGTGTCGTTGGGAGATAATGAGTTTGCGTTTCCAGCTCCAGTTTTCAGAGAATCCTACTCAAGTGACTGATGAGCGGGTGTGCCGAGAAACAAAGCACCAGCTGCATTGTAGACTGAGTAAGTTCCCTTTAAGTGGGTGTCGCACAGACTAATGCAGCCTGAGTAATACAATAAGAAGTCTGTGATATCCAAGGACGAGACTCTGATATGAGCTGCTGCTGCTGGTCTTTGCTATGCCGCAGGAAGATGATGGCCAAGATATTTAGCTGTTCTTTCTCTCTCTAAATGATGAAAATCCACTTTTGTATGTGTGTGTGTGTGAGTGTGTGTGCGTGTGTGTGTGTGTGTGTGTGTGTGTGTGTGTGTGTGTGTGTGTGCCTACCTTGAGGATGAAACCCTCTGGGCAGGTAAGTTGGTCATACCACATGGCTTTGTACATGAGCAGGAGGAGCAGGCTGGTCAGGAAGGCCAAAGTGATGAAGATCAGACCTGTGATCTGAGCAACACACACACACATACACACACACAAACAAAAAATACATATTTAGTAGCACTTCAGCGACAAGCGCCATCAGCAGTTAAAGAATAAGCCTGCTGATGTATCTTTGTTATTGTTGACAAATTCCACGAAAAGACCAAAACCAGGACCCAGTGTTAGTCTGCCCCTTAATACTTGCTAACTTTCCTACCCAGCCACAGTTTCCTACTGAAGGAAACTTTGATGTTTAAAAAAGGCTAAATAATTTCTGAAAACAGCTGGGCACTGTAATTTTAAACAAAAGTTAGACAAACAGGAGAACACGGAGTGTTTGTTAGGGACTATTTTTATCAGGGGATTAATACACATTTGGTATTTGCAGTTTTTCCCAGTTGTTGGAACATTTCCTGAAACTACAGCTCAATTTCTTAGAATTTCTCTAAACACAACACTGAGATCACAGTTTTGTCCAAACACCACATATCTCTGCAAAAAGAAAACAAATGAATACATCTACAACAAGACCATTAAAGTACTTCCGGCTTCATGACGCCATGACACTTATTCAACTGTATAAAACTGTAGAAATTGTTTCCTTTTTTACCCTTTTTATTGTAACATAATATTTATTTTCATTTTATATTTTTTCCCCACAATAGATTGTAGTTTGATGATACATACGGTATGAAGACTGCCATATTGTTAAGTACAGTACAGTACAGTACAGCACAGTACAGTACAGTACGTAAGTGAGTTTTTATGTCTGCGGGATGATTTGTGTGACAGAATGAAGAAAAGCCAGTGTAATGGTTTGGCTCATTATGTTTTTAAAGTCCACTTGATCCAAATTCAATTACATGTTTTTTTTTGTGTGTGTGCTACAGAACACAAATGACTGGTCCTGTGTTCACCTTTGAAAAAAAAACAATCATAAACCAAATGGGAGAAATGTGCATTTTATATATTTGGTTTCATGATGGCATCCCAGAGTTTTGCATCGATTGCATGGAACACTGTTCGGTATCCGTGTTCGTATCTGTATCAAATCTTGAATAAAACAGTGACGTCAGCGTTCAGTCATCTGGTCACACTGAGCCAGACAGCAGCCTGCTACACAACACCACAGACTATGAACAATGACCAGCATTAGTGTTCCTGCTAAAGTCTCCTCATTATCTAACTCACAAACAAGGACGCACATCTTGTCCGGAGCTTACCACTAACAGCACACTGTCTGCCCATGACATGTAACTACAGCACATGTGTGTCTACTCTGTCTCTTGTTCTCTGTGGTGGTTTGCTGTCTCGCAAAATGCCAGCTGCTGTTGGAGCAGCGCAGACATGGTCCTCCAGCCCGTTAAGACGAAAAGGAGCATTTCTGCAATTTCCCCAGAGACTTCTTTTTAATTATACAAAACACTTAAAGACTACATTTAAGAAATACATTCACATTATTCTAAGCTGCAAAGAGGAATTAATTAATGTGATTTCACTTGGACTTTAACTGTTATTGGACGACAAAGGAGCTCTACTGCACAGAGGAATACAGCTTTGGACACACAGTCAATACTTATAAGTGTGATCAATCCATTGTTGTCTTTTCACAGGATTTGTTGACAACAAGAAAAATACAGAATAATATCGCCACACTTATCTGTTAATGAGAACTCGAGCAGAGTGGCTGTTGCTGTACCTTGGCTTTATCTGAAACATCACTGTAGAAGTTGATATTCAGCTTCTTGATGCTGGGCACATACAGCTTGTTCTTCTTCTGCTGCTGCAGCTGATATTGTGTCGACGTCTTCACAATGACCTGAAACACCAGAAACAACGCTCTGTCACTGTGACTCGCATCATGGTTGATGGATGATGTTGTCCTCTGTGTTCAGCTCAGGTTCAGCGATCCTGTCTCCACTGAAAAGTACTGTCCTGCATGTCTAAAAATACACGAGAGCCATTTGAAAAAGCAGCCAGTTTTAATTGATGCCTTTAAAAGACATCTGGGAGCTGCAAAGTGTTTTTTATGTTAATGTTTCAGCAACATCCAATCAGCCTGTGGAACATCCTGTGCTGAGTGCATCATCCGACCAGAATACGATTGTGTGTGGAGTATTATGCATTCAAAGAGGTACGTGCATTGTGTGGGCAGCAGGTAAGGGAAGGTACAGTCTCCTGAGCTCCTGTACCCACATTAATGATGTTTGTCCAGACGTGTAATCTGTTGGCTATTTCTGTAATGCACGGTATGTTGTGGTTGGCTGGCAACTTAGAAACCCAGTTTTTCAGAGAAAAACAAACATAAGAGGGCGGACATGTAAACAGACTCGCAAACACAGATCCTAATAGGTCGTACTTACCTTTTCTGCGAATGGCTGCTGGAGCTGGTTGACCTCCAGGGGTGTGATGAGGGGGATGTTATCAAAGCCGTCGTCCGCAGACGGCTGCTTCTCCAGCTTATCAGACAGATTACTTCCCAGCTTCACCATGGCTGCTCTGGTGCCTGAAAATGCCTGGACGGATCTGGAGAGCAGGGAGAGACAGCTCAGGTCAGACTGACTCAGACTGTTTGCTTTGTAACCAAATGTGACAGCGCTGCTCGTAGCTCCTGCCAGGACCTGAAGGAACGTGGAGAAGATGAAAGTGTGATGAGGAAAAACACAACAGAACAAGTGTAATGTAGAAAAAAATTACCTGCGCTAAAAAAATGAGGCCTTGAGGTTGTGTTTTTTTTTTTTTTTACTGAAATTCTCTGGACATAACCCTGAGGATCTGTATGTGTTAACGCAAATGTCCAAATCAGTTAAACCAGACGTTAACCAGACTATAAACTGCCAGTTCACTTATACAAAGTCTTTGTAATGACCGATGGACCCCATGTGTGAATAGAGCAGGTCATCATCAAGAGGATTCACAGTGAGTGAGTGAGCGTATTGATGACGTCGCACAAAGAGAAGCTGCTTCGTACTCTTTTTGCCTGCCTGTGTACTGCTTTCCATTCCTTTTTTGATATTGTGGATACATCCAAATACATTCAGGACATGCAGTCATGCGTCCGACAAGGACAATCTCCTGTTGTGTTCTGCATGTTTTCAAGAGCAACTCTGGACAATGTCCAAACCTGATCCTCCGGACATTATGTATATTGATTGCTTTGGTGTGAGTTGCTAAGTTTTTAAGACGTCTGCCTTCTCTTGAATATAATCGAACTATATGGCATTCGGCTTGTCGCGCTCAAAGTGCCAAAAAAATACATTTGAAAAACTCAGCAGCTGTGTTTCTTTATAGATCAACACCCATGCACTCAACCTACAGACCAACACACAGAAGGAAGTGTGCATCAACTCATGGACGAGAAGCTAACTAAGCTAACCCTGCTAGCTAACGTTACAGCTCAGCCGACGCCATTAATGTTTACATCCCGCTCTGTCACGAGCACAAGCCTCTCGTCCATGAGTAGATGCACGCTTCTTTCTGTTCGTGACACAGTAGAAAGAAAATATTTCCTCCATGAAACTGCTGACAACAAGGTCTGTGCACTATCTTCAGTGACTGGGTTATGATTTCTGGGAAGAGACATTGCTTTTGAGTTTCTCACATGTATTATTTTGGCACCCCAAACCAAGTATCCTCTAGTTCCATTATAACTGAGAGAAAGCAGACATCTCTGCAGCTGATATCTCCAAAACGCATCAGCTCACACCAAAACACTCTAGATGGGTAAATAGCAAAATAGGCAAGAGGAGAAATATGTATTTATTTATTTTTTTTTGGAGTCTCTTTAAGATGGTGAACAGGGTAAACAGGGTGTTCTACCTGCTAACATCAAAATGTCAACATTGTTAGAGTGAGTGTGTTAGCAGGCTGATATTAGCATTTTAAATTAGCATTTAGCTCAAAGCTCTACTGTGCAGCTTCACAAAACTGCTAGTTTACCTGTCTGTCCTGTTAGCTTGAGAAATAAATAAAACATTATAAATATAATCTATGAGTATATTCATATTCTCATAAAACCGAAGTGTGAAAACAACAGTTTGTTGTTTTACAGCAGGTTATGTGTCGGATTATTTCTTACCTGGAAGCAGTGACTTTCTGGTGACTTTTACTGCTCGCAGTAGCTTAGCATTTATGAAAACGTCAAACTATTCCTTTAATAACTGACTAATTCAATGAGGTTAAAGTGGAATTATAACTATGTGGCTTTAATGGGGGATTATCTTAATGACTTCAGTCTTTTGTATTTGCAACCGTCCTCACAGGGAAGCTTTCCTGCGGCTTATCCAACCCAAGTAAACATGTTTCATAATTGTATGATTAATCTCATGTATCTCAGCACCATCTCTCCCTCCAAACTCTTATCTGTAGTGTTTGTTATCGAGATATAAATCTAACGCGCCATCAACACGGCGCTGAACACCTCTCGGCTCCGATAATGATTCTATTTTCTCTCCTCGATCAAATGATCATCTAAATGTGGAGGGAAGAGGTGAGGACCCACTTATCTCATTCACACGGTGCAACACAACACCTTCCCTCAGCCGAGGACCCCACGGGCCCCGCTGACGCCAGCGACTCACAATGATGATACACGCAGCAGGAGGCTAAGAGCTCCAGTATTTATGCTGCAGGAGAAATCCCTGATGCACAGGAAATGTGTTCCTGATAAAGGAAACACAGGATCATGAGGCCACCGGACACATCAGCTGTAAATGGACTGTCTGCTGAAGAAGGAAGTGGGAACTTGTGTGATATACTGATGAACTATATGTTTTCATTTCGGGCTTGTTATTGAACATTTTCAACAGCGTTGCAGGACTACTGGTGCAAAATAATCGCCTCTGAATTGAGTAAAAGAGCAGCAATCTGCTCATATTGTAACAGTTAAAGAGCAGCTTTTGTCATGGGGATCTTGAACGTTACTCAAGTCGTTGGTGTCCTTGGTGTGTGGGCGGCTAAAGTGGTCATCTGCGCTTCTGACCACCATGTTTCCTCCCCACAGTTGGAGCGAAGTGGGTACGATGAATCATCCTGAATCTGTGATTAACAAATGAGCCGGGTGTTGCTGTCAAACGCTCCCACACTGTGGCAGGAAACACATCCAGCAGCTCCACCATAGCTGCGAATGGCATCTCTTAAATACACACTCTAAATCCACTGTAAAGCCTGTTTTTCACCAGAATTACGGCACGATCTGATATTACATTTATCCACTGGCAGGACAGGGAGGAGGCAGCTTTCTAGAGGTTAAGACATGCTGTGTTTTGCGGAAAAAAAAGGTATGAGTGGGCTGTTTATGCGTGTGCCTCTCAAGTTCTTCAGGGTTCACTGGTCATGCATATCCCAACTTGCTGCATTGAAGACAGCTGCGACAAGATGTACAGTACAGGGCAGTGTAACCAGAGAGACATGAGATAGATAGATAGATAGATAGATAGATATAGATAGATAGATAGCCATTTCCAATCTAACTATAGATCTTAAATTAAGAATTAACACTTTATTTTGCATACTTGGATGATCTTAAATCTCAAACTGCCCATTTTCTACATGCTGAGGCTTGTTTCTAACTTGCAGACTTCATCAAGGTAACCTAAAGCTACAAGGACAATCAGTAAATGCGTATTTTAGTGTAGCCTTTTATGTAATGTGGAGGTAGGGCACATTACCTACATAGCCTGCCACACGGACACACAGTCCCACATATCATTCAAGTACAGATGTGACGCCTGGCCATTCATTCCTTAAAGCGCATTAATGAATTACCTGCGCAAAATCACTTCATCGCGCGATAGAAACAGCTCGTGGATGGATGTACAGCCCATGTATTGACAGAAAACCCGCAGCGGTACAGGCTCTGCTTACCCGCAAACACATAACAGACAAATACACGGATACACTGGAGGTAGAAAAGAGGAGATAAACTTACAGTGTTTTTCGGTGCTGTCCTGTCGCCTGTGTGTGTGTGTGTGTGTGTGTGTGTGTATGTGTGTGTGTGTGTGTGTGGATGGGATCGGACCACACTGATGCTGACGGGGACTCGGTGTGAACGCCGGTTGCCGTGGTGATGTGTGATTCACGGCAGGACTGCGCATGTAATTCAGCCCGGAGCGGCTCCGTCCCTCAGTCCGTCCGTCCCTCGGTCCTCCGGAGGAAACTGGCAGCTCAGCAGCCTGAATGAATGCGCATCTGAACGGATCAGGAAATTCTGCTTGGGAAGAAGAAAAAAAGAGAAAGTCAGAGTCGTATCTCGGTTTATCTGAGTGTTTGTCATCAGTGCGGTGAGACAGCAGGGCCTCGAGGAGTCTTGGTCTGGAGTGGAAACACGCAGTGTGAATTATAAACCGCACAGTTATTCAATAGCTGCAAACGATTTGATTTGCATTTGAAACACATGACTAATCGATCGATGAAAGACAAGCAATTATAGAAGCAAACATCCATAAATAGCAGCAGCAGCAGCAGCAGCAGCAGCAGCAAGTCATATATTATCATCCAAACTAAACTTATTCTGCATTTATTCAATTATTTCGGGCTCTTAATGATGTTGCATTGTTTGTGAAAAGTTAACGCTTCATAATAAACAGAATTAATAAACGGTCAATTTAGTAATAATTAAAATTTAGTTTTGAGTTATTTCACTGCTAGCAAACAGTCACAATGCTTCATTAAGCATTTATTAAGGAGTTGTTTATAATAAAGTCGCAACTGATGATTATAATAGTTTGTAAATGTTTAATAAACACTGTGTAGTTCGTCTATAAACATCATCTGAACGGCCATTTTGAAGTTGCAACTGATGTTTACAAACCTTTACAATTGCTTACTAAAGGTTTTCATTGTTTGTAAACAGTGAGATAACTGTAACCTGAAGTTGAATTGACTATAATTTACCTTTTTATAAATGATGGTTGTTAAAACGTGTGACCTTGTTCCCTCAAAGTTAGACGAAACATTTTTCCACACTACAGGACAGCATCACGTGTGTGTGTTAAGTGTCTGCTGACCTCAGAGGTGGAAAGAAACTACAGTACATTTATCCCAGGGTAGTTTTGATGTAATTCTACTAGACAGGAGTATTTCTGTTTACTTTTACTTTTACTCCACTACATTTGGTTTGTGCTTTTTACTGGACTACATTTATTCGACAGCTGTAACTGGCTCCGGAAACTCTGTAAATGTTGGGTCGCTGTGAATGAATGAATTAATGAGTAGGTCTAAATCTGCTCCAACTGAAAAGTGTCATGAGATAACTTTTGTTGTGAACTGACACTATGTAAACAAAATTGACTGGACTTGACTTCTCATTTATCAATCTATATATTATGTATATAAACAATTATAACTTGAATTTATATTATTACAACTAATTAATCGTTGATTTGTCTGTTTATATAACAGCTGGTGCCCAGAAGAGGAGTTAGTTGTAGACAAACACATTAATAAACATATATATCTGCTTACATCATTAAAGTGTGTTTTAAACCATTCATGAAATGTTAATACTGCTTATAAATCCTACATATGGCATCTTAATGCCAAGTATTGCCCTGACTACTTTGCAGATTAACATTTTACAAACACAACTTGTGATTGACTTGGTGCTGGACCCAAAAAAAAAACTCCAGTGAAACAATTCCAAAAAAAGATGATGGGGCAGCACATTTCAAATTTCCCAGTCAAGGAGGACAAAATACTCACATTTCACTTGTTTATTCGGCTCACATCACATTAGATTATAAGATAAAAGAATGGATTATCTATTGTGATGTGAGCTAAATAAACAAGCGAAACTTGAGTATTTTGTCCTCATTTTGTTTCCTTGACTTGGAAATGTTTCTGCTAAGAATCCCATTGTTGAAGCACAACCTTCTTTTTCAATTCAATATGATTAACTCATACAACAAAATGACACGACAGTTTATATAAAGTACTGTAGTTTAAATTTGGCTCACATATTCATCTGTCGGTAATAAAGCTTTCATAAAAGTAACCATGCTACATGATAAGAACGTGTTGTTACTAGAACCTCTGTGCTTTTAAAGCAGAATTATGAACCGAGTACTTTAACTGGTGATGGAGTATTTTCACATTACGGTATAACTGTAATTAAAATATCGCAAAAGTTCTTCCACCACTGGCTGAAGTGACACTCCAGTTGTGTGAAATATTTAAACCAAAGCTGCTGTTAATTTGTAACTGTGTATGTATTTTATACATAAAGGTTTTGAGCTTTATCAAATTTAAAAATGAAGTTCTCCAGCTCCAAATGTTTATAATGATGGACAGAGGGTCAGGGAGCAGCAGACATGGTGCAGCTCAGATACAGATATGTTGTGACCTGGATGACCTGAGGAATCTTCAAAGACATATAGAGCCATTTGTGTATCTCTGGCTTATTGACTCTTGAATCAAAGACGTCCTACTGTGAGGAGGAGTTAGGTGGAGCAGCTTCCTGAGGGGTGTTTTGATCCATGGTGATGTGGTTCACTTCTCTCAGCGAAGGTGAGGAGGAGGTGATATGCAGAGGTGTGTGTCAGAGAGAAAGACAGAGATACTGTTGAGTATTTATTCCTTTTTGAGTGAGTGTGAGTGTGAAACAAGCATATGTTTGAGAGCGAGCAGAGAGTGACGTGTTGGAGAATGAGTGGGAAGAAGGAGCCAGGCTTGTCTGCAGATTTAGATCAACCTTTTCATGGAAGGAGGACCCATGCTGTTTTCCTCTTTGGCCGTGGCTGACTGTATGAATTCATTATGCCTTTAGTGGAGCACTCGTCCAAAAATCAGCAGTGAAACCCCCCGCGCCCCCCTGCAGACCCATCAATTGGGCCTACATTTATTATTTTGACCTTTCCTTTGCGGGGGAGTGACATCAAAGTGGATCCTCCACTCGTTGCTCTGGAAGGAGACGGAGGTGTCATCCTCACAGTGTGAGAGGCAGACTGCCGGCCTGCGCTGGTTTTGTTGTGAGTGAAGCAGAGAGACGGAGTCTGGGTCAGCGTAATTAAAATGAGAATCAATTAGGCTGCAGTGAATGGAAGAAAAAGTGGGTGAAACCAGGCGTGATGAATGTTTGTTTGTGTTTGTACAAATGTGTTTACAAACCTTTGTGACAATCTGATGATTTGATCCTTTGACTTATACAAATTTGATATTTTAAACATGCATTACTCCTACTTTAGCTTGACACAAACATGATCAGTACTCTTTATATTTAAAAAATGTAAGTACAGGTTGCCATAACACTTGTAAATCATGTGGTAAATTTTTATTTGTTTTATTTTTGTTTGTCTGTTTTACACTAAAATATGTTTTGTGTAAAAAAAATAATAATTCTATTGTTTATATCGTTTGCTGAAAAATACTACTAAACACAAGCTATTTGTCATATTTGTTTCAAACAAAGCAAATAAAAAAAAAATAAAATCAAACTACAATAGAAAAGCAGTTCATTGTGGGTGAATCAGTGTCTGTTGTTAATGGTCATTTTTGGACAGAGAAATCTGCTATGGTTACCCGAGAGCACCAGAACTATTTTTGTAGTAAATTGGTTCCATTTGGCAAAGTGAGTCTTGACATTTAAAGGTTGAGGGAGAGACCAAAATATAAAACAAAAAGAGCAGCGTTGTCCTCAAAACCAAAAATAAAAGCAATAAAACTGTTTCAATTTTGCTATCTGGCGAAATTATAATTATTTAAATGGGTTTCTTTACCATGAGATCAGGTTATATAATATAACCAACAGAAACAGATGGTTCTTCCTAAAAGTTGTTGGATTTTCAGTCCTAAACATGGTGACTCCACAGACTCACACTGCACGTCCCTCTGGCTCAGAAACTCTTCCACTGACTGTGGATTTGAAGCTTTGGTGTTTCTTTATTTGAGGCAAAGCGATGACGATGTGGTTAAAGGAAAAAGAAGAACAGACATTGGTGCTCGCCATAAAAACAACAGAAGCACAGTGCTTCCTTCAGTCTCCAATGTTTTCACACAGCCACTAACTTTAACTACAAATTTGTACATTTCTTTAAGTTCAAATTGATGTTGTTAGAATAAGTTCTTTTGGTTAGACATTGTGGCAAAGGTTTGATCGTTATTTAGTTTGAATAAAACATTGTATTAATTTTTTTCACACAAGTAATTACAGACTTTCAGTGAGATCACAAAATGCTTGTGGTCCTTGAAGATACTCTGCAACACTTAATTTCACAGGAAAAAAAAAAAATCATCCTCAACCATATCTGTAGAGGCAGTGACTGACCTACGGTACAAGGTCTCCAACATTTATATAGGGATAAATAAGCCTCACGGAGACCTGCAGAAGTATCTATCTAGTCCTTTACACAGTAGCTCCTGTTCTAACCGCTTTGCTATCCACCTCCTCTCTGGCTCAGGGGCCCCCCGACTGTTTTCACTGCTCAACTGAGAACCCATCTTCTAAACAACATCGCCCTCTTTTAGAATTGAACCTATTCACACTCTCTAAAAAATACCCCATCTGTCCGTCTCCCAATTAAATTCTGTTTTCATCCTCAGCATTCATTATACAGTACAGTCGCACCAATATTACACAGACAAGTCCATGGTGGTTGTCCCTTGTCAAGGATTTCTGTACGATTGAGGCAGATTTTGTTGGTCTTAAAATTGTAAATACCAGTAAACACTCAAGTGAAAGACCTGAAATAAAGTAAATAATAAAAGGTAGGATATATTGATATAAAAAACAACACATATATGTATATGTAAACTGTGAAATAATGGGGATTATAGTTTAGTACTGCAGCAATTTTCTGCATATCTCCATTATAATATAAGTTGTTATTGGCTTTATTGTCTTAACAGAAACAAAAAGAGCACTTGTGCAATAACAGAGAATCCTCTTTTTTGGCATTTATCTAATCTTCATTTTCAAACTAATGTAACTATTTCAACATGACAAAACTCCATTTAATTTCGAATGAAATATCGCAAAACAAACAAACAAAAAAGTAACACAAAGTATTCAAAACATAAAAACTGACGTTCATATGGCAGAAATGTCTTTTCAAGCAAGAGTAAGAGTGCAGTAAGTTGTCAAAGCCAATTGCTTTATCAACAGGGCCATCTAGTGTCTGATGAGCCACATGACCTCTCCAGTACAGGCTGATTGTGTTGTTGCAGTTTTAGTTATCAGACAGATGAACTCAAACAGCTCAACCACTAAACACAGTCACAGTGACACACCTCTGCATGAGGTGTTCTTCATCAACAGATGGCAGCAGCACATCAGCGACAAGAGTTATCCAACATGGGACTGAATTTTCCTTTGATGATGAGGGAAAAAAAAGTGAAATTAAATTTAACATGAATAAATGTTTTAATGATGTTACAACAAAAATGTTTGCATGCTGTGAAGGATTTTTAATGTAAAGAAATAGATTGGAAGATGTTACCTGTGAGTGAATGTTTTGGTTGAAGATTATATCAGGTGTTACTGATGGAAAAATTTCAATTTAATATAGTATAATACATGTAATAAACTGTGTCTTATTTCAACATCCCTGCATCTGAAATAGATTAAAGATAAGACAAGATGCAAGTAATGAAATTATTAATGATGCAAGTTGGAATTTGATCTAAATATATAAATTGACAAACCACATAGGGGCTGTGCCTCAGGAGGTCAAGTGGGTTGTCCAGAAATCAGAAAGTTGTTGGTACTTAACCCCAAATTGCACCTGATGAGCAGGTCGGCACCTTGCATGGCAGCCTCTACCATCAGTGTGTGAATGTGTGTGTGAATGTGTGAATCTGATAAATATTGTAAAGCATGTTGAGCACATTGAGTCAGTAGTCCAAGTCTATTTAACATAATAAACTGCTCATTAATCTGTGTTGTTAATGTTTATAAAAAATGTTCATTTCAAGTGATTTCAGCAACTGTTCATTTGTTTGTCCTGCAGGTGTGGGAAGTCTGAAAGGGATCCATGATGCATGAAACCAATGTTTTCTAACTCGTTTTGGCCGATCGCTGATACCAATATATGCACATATTTCTTTGTGCCAATATTTCTTTTAAAGGTTTCTTTCAGCCGATACTGAAGACGTGCCAATATTATTGTGCATCCCTCGTATTAACAGTGCTAATTAAACAAGGAATCATTGTTAAAGGATAATTTCACTGATTTCCAACCCAGATCTTATTCAAAGGTTTAAAATAGTTGAACAAAACATCTTACGGAAGAACAACAACAAGAACATCTGAAGAACAAATGTGTAAAATATTTCCTTTCTCGACATTTTGTGAGTTTATCGTGTTTACTTATTAGGCTATTAGCAACGAATTCGCAGCTTTTACATCTCCCTGCTGAAACTACGGGGACCATCGGACTATCACCTCCTGCTGGAGGATCCCTCCTGCATTAGAAGATAGGGCAGGCCGGGGATAGTCCGCTGGCACACTAACTTCAGTAGACATCTCTACAACATCAACGTCTTTGACATCAACACTGTTGTTTTTTCACACTCAGTTGATAATGTTAGTTCATTTTTTGAGTGTTTTAAATTGAAACATTTGGCGATAAATAGATATTATTTCAGACTGACACACACAGGAACTCATCAACAATGTCAGTACCTCAGAGGATATATTAGTTTCAACATGAAAAAAACAAACCCTATTGCTGATACCTGTGTTGTGCACCAGAGGGACACTTGTAATAATGTTTGACACATTAACCCACAACTGAATTCCACTCAAAGGTGTTAATAAGCACACTTTAACATCAACACATGATGCAACCATATCCCCTTGTCCCACATGTAGCTGGGGCAGAAAACATGGATGTAGTTGTTTGTGAAAAGTTTAGAGTGGATGCATATCAGAAAGAGCCTTTCTGTATATCATTCTTTTTTGTCTTTAAAATGTCATAATAAGGGATCAGCCGGTGTGATACTTATTATTACAAATCAAGGAGACCAATAACATATTTTACATATTTGGAACTGATAGCCATTTGCAGTAAATGTAAAAATGTTAGTGTCAAAATTTTGAATAATCAAAGTTACATTTTGTCTAAGGGAAAGAAGCTGTGAAACTGCTGCTGGTAAGTCAGAAAGTAATTGTAAATCCAGTGTTTAGGCATCCTGTGAGGAGGGTTAAGCCTGATTTATGCTTCTGCGTCGCGGCGACGGCGTAGATACGTCGTCGACGCAGACCCCTACGCGGACCCTGCGCCGTAGCCCGACGTGCGCCTCCAAAAAATCCTGACTTCGCGTCACGTCAATGCGTCGAGGCGCGAACGGCAAGGACTGTGATTGGTCCGCTCAGAACGTCATTTCCGGCAGTTGCTTTTCCGGTCAACAGTATAACAACACCGGTTGGCGGTGAATTGCAGAACAACGCGTTCCCTCGATGCAGAACATCGAATGCTCAATGGCAGCGTAGGGTCGACGACGTAGCTACGCTGTCGCCGCGACGCAGAAGCATAAACTAGGCTTTAGTTGTCATATCTAATCTTGTCTAGATACCTTTTGTGTGAATTCTTGTGAACCTGCTGATGCTGAGTGGTTATTAGCCAGTTTCGGCTAGCTCAGCTGTGATAAATAGGCTTGATTGCAGGGCGGAGCTAACCCTGCATGACATATGGGCTAGTCACTACAGCCTCAGATGCAGCGTCAGGACAGCCAAATGAAGACTGTCGAACAAAGACTTAGGGAGTCTATCTGTGGGAGTCCATCAAGGGAGTCCAAGTAACTCACTGTCCACCTATCGCAGCCATGATTCCTATCCAATCCCAGTCAGGACATCAAACTAGAGAAGATTTCACCGGAGACCCATTGCTCGCATGTGGTCCTACCAGGTCCTTCCCCTGGACCAACTACCCAGATCTGCACTTGAATTCCACGCTGTCTCTGTCACCCTTCCTTTCAAGCTCAACATTGTGGTGATCTACCGCCCTCCCAGTTCTCTCCGTGAGTTCTTTGATAAGATGGACGTCCCTCTAAGCTGCTCCCCTGATGATGGCACACCATTTGTTGTCCTGTGTGACTTCAACGTCCACCCTGAGAAGCTACACTCATCTGAATTCATTGACTTCTTCATATTTGACCACACACTCTACCCCTCTCCACCCACCCACCAGGCCGAGAACCAACTTGACCTTGTCTTCACAAGGTCCTGTAGTACCTCGGCACTGTCTGTTACCCTGCTCACTGTGTCCAACCACCACTTTGTATCTTTCTCTCTCCCCTTGAAGTCTACCACCTCCCTCGCCCTACACCTCACATGGTCACCACCCGCCGCAACCTGAAATCCCTCTCTCCCTCCACTCGCTCCTCAACTGTTCTTTCCTCACTACCATCCACAGAACAATTCTCTCTGCTGTCCACCGAGGAAGCCTCCTCCACTCTGTTATCCTCCTTCTCTTCCTCTTTAGACGCTCTCTGTCCCCTCACCTCCAGACCACCACAATCATCTCCCCCCCCTCCCTGGCTGTCTGAATCTCTGTGAACCAATGGATCGATGCTACGAGCAGCAGAGAGAAAATGGAAAAAATCACGTCATCCTGATGACCTTGCTCATTACCACCACCTCTTTTCTGACTTCACCTCAACTGTATCAGCAGCCAAATCTGCCTTCTACCTGTCAAAGATCAACTCCTCTGCCTCCAACCCCAGGAAACTATTCTCCATGTTCTCTTCCCTCCTCACCCCTCCTACCCCTCCCCCTCCTTCCTCCCTCACTGCTGATGACTTTGCAACTTACTTTACCAAGAAAGTAAAAGACATCAGCTCCTTATTTCCTCCTATGCCCATCCAGAAAGCACCTCCCCCAACCCTCCCCTCTGATGGCCTTACCTGCTTGAGCCCTCAATCCTCTGAAGATGTTCACACACTAGTTATGTCTAACTGTGCCACCACCTGTTCCCATGACCCAATTCCCTTCTCCAAGACATCTCGCACGACATCTTGCCATTCCTCACCACCCTGATCAACTCCTCCCTCACTTCAGGTCTTATTCCAGCTCCTTTCAAGACAGCTACAGTAAAGCCACTCCTAAAGAAACCCACCCTAATGTGACTCAGCTTACATCCAAAACTACAGACCTATATCTCTTCTTTCATTCCTCTCTAAAACCCTGGAACATGCCGTC
Source organism: Pagrus pagrus (assembly GCF_965226575.1). Lineage (NCBI taxonomy): Eukaryota > Metazoa > Chordata > Actinopteri > Spariformes > Sparidae > Pagrus > Pagrus pagrus. The sequence goes on along the minus strand of NC_140186.1, from coordinate 22,861,641 downwards.
TACAACTAACTGTCCTCCTATCTTTCACAAAACGACCTCCTTGACCCCAATCAGTCAGGTTCCAGGACTGCTCACTCCACTGAGATGGCCCCTCCTCAAAGTGACTGAGTCCCTCCATGCCGCCAGAGCCTCGTCCCACTCATCCGTCCTCATTCTCCTCAACCTATCTTCTGCATTTGACACATTCAACCACCAAATCCTCCTCTCCACTCTGGCTGAACTTGGCATTGCTGACTCTGCTCTAACTTTGTTCACATCATACCTGACAAATCGCACCTTTCAGGTCATATGGAATGGCTCCTTGTCCAAACCCTGCTTTCTGGAAACTCGTGTCCCTCAAGGCTCAGTGCTAGGACCACATCTGCTTTCACTATACACTAGATCACTAGGCTCTGCAATCACATCACATGGATACTCTTACCACTGTTATGCTGACAACACCCAACTGTTCCTCTCTTTCCCTCCATCCTCACATACGTTGCAACACGCATCTTGGAATGTCTGGCAGACATCTCCACTTGGACAACTGCGCACCACCTCAAGCTCAACCTTAATAAAACTGAACTCCCCTTCATCCCGGGGAAAGACTGCCCTCACATGGACCTGTCAGTCAATGTCGAGGACATCACAGTATCTCCTTCATCGACTGCAAGGAACCTGGGCGTAATCCTCGGTGACAGACTATCCTGCACCCCCAACATCACTGCTGTGGCCCAATCCTGCAGATTTGCCCTCTACAACATCCGCAGGATTCAGCCATTCCTCACAAAGGACACAACACAACTCCTGGTCCAAGCGCTGGTCATCTCCCACCTGGACTATTGCAACTCGCTCTTGGCTGGACTCCCAGCCTCTGAGACTAAACCGTTGCAGCATATCAAGAACGCTGCAGCGCGCCTTGTTTTCAATTTACCCAAATTCTCCCATGTGACCCCCCTCCTCCGTGACCTCCACTGGCTTCCTGTTGCAGCCCGGATCAGAGACAATTGTACTGGCCTTCAAGGCTGTCAACGGAACTGCACCCATCTACCTCCAAACACTAGTCAGACCACACGCCCCAGAAATTCCCTCAACTACATCAGCTGGTCGACTGGTACAGCCATTGCTGAGAGCAAACAAAGGTTGCTCAGCGAGGTCACAACTCTTCTCTGTTCTGGCGCCTCAGTGGTGGAACGAACTCCCGACCAATGACAGGACAGCAGAGTCACTCGCCATCTTCCGCAAAAGGCTCGAAACTCACTTGTTCAGACTTCACCTAGACCCTGCATTGCATGACTCATGACTTCATTCTTACTTTATCGACAGTGATATGCTGTGGTTTCTTTCTTGTGACAGATGTACTCATTGTAAGTCGATTTGGACAAAAGCATCTGTTAAGGCCCTAGATGTAAATGTATATGCAATCAGTAATGGAATATAACGTCTTACAATTGCCTACAACTACCAATTGTCGCTGTCGTATCAAGGTCTAAAGGTCAGAAGATACTTCAGTTCCACTGCCAGTTTTGTTCTTGTACTTATGAAATATATGACAGCTGTTGTTTTGAGGTGCTGCTTGAGTTTAGTTATGCCCTTAGTCAGTCAACCATTGCAGTAATGTTGCCTTAGCTCGTGTCTGTTGATTACTGACATGCCCAGATAACAGACACTGATCCCCTCAAGGCTTCACAGGTCCTGTGTGAAGGATTAAGTGGCATCTAGCAGTGAGGTTGCAGATCGCAACCAACTGAACACTGCTCCCCTAACTCTCCCAGTCAAAGCGTGTAGGTGAACCTACGGTGGCAGTAAACATGGCGAATCCCCCAAAATCCTACAGCCTGGACCTTTAATGTAAGTTGCTGTAACTCAAACAAAACTTACAGAAAAGTTATCCATCTGCTGCATGAAACAAATATGTTGCATCAAGTATCAGTGGGATTGAAAGGGAAGGACAGAGGGTGGAATAAGTGAGGGAGGGTAGAGGGAGATGAGGAGAAATTAAAGAAACAAAGAACAGGCTGACAGAAGACAGTGATGAAGAGGATGACTGGGAAGTCGTGGAGGAGATAACAGAGCTGCACCATGTCTGGTATGATCAGAGAGCTGCTGGAGCTCAGCAGGTTCAGGTCATCACCTCCCCTCAGTGGCAGACGATGGAGGGCCTGGAGCGAGCCGAGCTCTGCTACCCTGAGCTCCTGAACTCGTCCTGCAGGAGTTTAAAGCGTCCTCGCTCTGAGGCCATCTTCCTCTACACTCTGTTCTCCTGCATCATCGTGCTCACTGTAGCTCTCAACCTGCTCGTTATCATCTCCATCTCCCACTTCGGACAGCTCCACACGCCCACCAACCTGCTCCTGCTCTCCCTGGCCATCTCTGACCTGCTGGTGGGGCTGCTGGTGATGCCGGTGGAGATGGTGCGCTTCATAGAAACCTGCTGGCTGCTGGGCGATCTCATGTGCGCTCTGTCTTACATTATCGGCTTCACCCTCACCGCAGCCTCTGTGGGGAACATGGTGCTCATATCCATCGACCGCTATGTAGCTATTTGTCATCCTCTGCAGTACCCCAACAAAATCACTCGCAGCAGAGTGGAGGTGTGTGTGTGTGTGTGCTGGGCCTGCTCACTCCTCTACAACGGCCTCATTCTAAAGGACCATCTCAGGAGGCCGGACAGACACAACACTTGCCACGGGGAGTGTTTGGTAGTGACCGACTACATCTCAGGAACTATCGACCTCGTGTTCACGTTCATCGGTCCGTGTTTAGTCATCATTGTTCTGTACATGAGGGTGTTTACTGTGGCAGTGTCTCAGGCTCGAGCCATGCAGTCTCATGTTTCAGTCATTGCAGGCGGTACGGTTACAGTCACTCCAAAGAAATCAGAGAAAAAAGCAGCCAGGACTCTGGGTATTGTCATACTGGTGTTTCTGATGACCTTCTGTCCATTTTACTACCCCTCTCTGGCAGGACAGGACATCTCAAACAGTACTTTATACTGGGCCATCGTGTCCTGGCTGTTGCTTTTTAACTCTTGTTTGAACCCTCTCATATACGCATTTTTCTACCCATGGTTTAGGAAAGCTATTAAGTTCATTGTCACCCTGAGGATACTAGAGCAGGATTCCTCTCAGGCAAATATACTTTAAAGTCACTTTCTCCAGTAACAATAATGAAACTGCTGTCTGTCATGTAAAAAACCTTTATGCAGCATGTGACATACAGTTGGTTGTTTGATTTCATGTTTTACATTTACCTCTTGAAACAGCCTGCTAGTCTGTTGGACTGTTAGTACTCAGCACAGATGTAAATCACAGCTGAAAAATCAAAAAATATGAAGCAATAACACTTGGCAGTTTAAGCCTCATAAATGTTAGAATTTTCTGCTTTCTTTTACATTACATTATGTTATACTGAATATCTAAGATAGCTAATATCACAAATAATGGAATTTGAATGTCATTTTAGGTTTGAGAAACTTGTAATAAGCTTTTTTTCTAGCTATTTTCTGTTAAACTATTAGTCAAACTATTAGTTGATTTAACCAAAGTAATCTTTTGAATATCCAAAACTGCACAAGTTTACAGCCATTCCCTTCAGCCTATATGTAGATTATAACTTTATACCTTTAAAGGGGCACTATGTAGTTCTGGAGAAGTAATTCAAGCTCAGAACTGAAATATTTATAATTTTAATGAGGTAATAATGCAAACTCAGAAATATATATCTTTTCCATAAGTGAATAAACAAGCTGTTCTCAGGAAAATAAGGTCACCAGAACACTGTTTGAAGCTAGAAAGGTGGCAGGGCCCGCCAAATATAAACAAAGTAAACAGTATGAAATTGTGTTGTCCTTTAAGGTCAGTTTTTTTATTCAGTTTATTCAGTCATGAAAATGAGGAGTTTGTTTAGGCATAAAAAATCAATGATCTTTCTCTTCTGATTGAAATTTCTTTCCCCAAAAGTACATAGTGCACCTTTAATTCTTAACCTGTGTGGACCACAACAGGCTGAACCTGCTGAGCTCCTGAGAGGTCAAGTGACAAACACCGTCTTTAGATTATAAACACACATTAGAATTTAGTGACAAAGACTCTACCAAAGTTATTTTCTCTATATAGTTGAAGAAATAAAAGCTGCCTAACTGCATCACCTCATGTCATCCAAGTGTTTAGGGGGCAGAAAATTTGAAGCATTTCTGAAGTTGGATGTTTTGATGATGTTCATTATTGTTGTCAGTGACTCCATTTACAAAGAAAAATGATCAAGGTGATGTGTAAATCATACATGAGGGTTCAGCAAAATTACAAAACTAACACGGAAACCATATTCACTCTTGAGAGAAAATGAGAGCAAACTTCATGTCTCCCCTGGTTTGTAAAATTATTAATGCTCTTGTGATAATAAGACCTGCTTTCTGTCAGATCAAGAATCTAGTTGAAGAGAGAATTCAGACAGATGAAACAAGCTGCGACTTCTGCAGAGATAAAACAAATGTCATCATGTATATTTTACTATTACATTTTGAGCTTTATGATGTTCTTGACAATTATTAAGTATAGAGAAGGGAAAAATCTGGAGGGCAATTACTCTGCGTCTAAGTGTTTGTTTCTTTTCAGATAATATTTAAAACACCACGATAAGAATCTGCATTGGCTTTGTTTTTTGAAGATGATTGTATGTGAATAAACATAACAAAGACATTTGATTGGAACACATTCTCATTTATTTTTGTAAAAATAACAACAAAGACATTTATATTAACAATTTGGTTTATTATAAAGGTATGTTAAAATGAATAAACAGTTTTAAGAAAACAAAAACACATTTGGTGCTGAAGTCCTCATCTTCTGGACTGAGAGCGGGTTTGTCTGACTTCTGTAATGAACACAATAAATAATATCTAACACAAGCAGATTAATTCATTTTCATTATATTCATTCATTCATAAAGTACATCTAAAGCAAGCCTGATTTACTGTGTAGTTTTGAAAAGTAAAACAAAACAAAAACACAACTGAACCCTTTCAGTTGTCTTTTTTTGTTTTGTGTCAACATATTTGTAATGGTGGAATGATCTTATTCAATCATTCATCTTAAACATAAAATTCAAGCAGTATTTAAGTATGATGTATAAGAATAGTGTAACCCAGTTAAAAACATGAGGTAATAAGTGATGCTGGGAGTGTCATTCAATTATCAAAGCATGTAAATAGTGTGGTTAAAAAGGTTGGAATTCATTTAAGAAGTTAGTATAACAATTTTAAAAGCAGTTTAAAATTTAATATGTTTATTGTTTTATTTAAAAGATGATGTATTCCTGAAAACTGTCTAAACCAGCATTTATGGGGTTAATAGCGATTGGCCGGAGTGTCAGGTCTCAGGTGTTTCAGCACGGACGAGGGGGAGGGGGCACCTGCGGACAGGCTAGGAGAGAGCGGGCAAGATGTAGCTGAGGAGTGAGCGTGACTCAGAGATTTTCTGGGTTACGTTGTGAGTTAAAAGTTCACAAACCAGTGTGTAGCTTGTGTCTTATGATTGTCTGCACGACAACCAGTGAGAAGAGTGACCAGCTGCATATTGAGAAACGGGAGGATGTTCTACACGAACTTCCGAGACTATTTACGTTTTGTGCTACTGCTAATGCTAAAGCTTACGCTTAGCCACCTGGAAGTATAGGACTGAGGTAGTTCATTACAAGTGAACTTATAGTTCAAGTTGATTCCCTCAGTCGAACAGATTGAGGGGTTTATCCGCTGTTTTCGACCTGAAGACAGAGCTGGGAGCAACCAGGACTTTGCCCGTGAGTTCTTCTGGCAACGTGGAAGGAGAAAAGAGAAACAGACGGAGTCCATGTTGAGATGCTGATCTGTGACTGTACGAGTAAGGACGGGACAGGAACATTACCTCAGGTATCGTCCATCGGCCATTAAGTTTTGGGCCACAACGAACACGAGCACCGCATCAGGCCTGCTACTTTATTTTGGTTTTATAATACTTGTAGTTGCCGGCTTTAGATAGTGCATTAAGGTGTGTGTGTAGGCCCACAAATTGTGTTTAAGCGACTTTGAAGTTGGTAAATTGAGGTTTTTTGAAGTAATCCATTTGAGGGTTAAAATGGTTTAAATTGTTGTCTGTGCATTTATATATGGTACAGTATTTCAAGTGTTTTCCTTAAAGGAGAGGGATAATTCATGTACAATGTTTTCCTGAAGAAAAGGGACATTTTATTTTGAAGGTTTAAGAAAAGAACAGTCATAATTTTATTATTTCATTGGAACTGGTGATTTTTTATTTAAGTAAATAATTGAGACTTATTTTTTTACTAAAACCTTGTGTGTGTTACTTTATTACTTACCTGGAAAGAAGTTATCATTTCATTCTAAGAGAGACCTATCCAGACCAATTTGGTTAAAAATCTCTATTAAAACTATAACTTAAAGAAAGGTGAATTCATAGGTAGGTTAAAAAACATTTCATGTGTGTACTTTAACAAGAAATCCAAGATAATAATTAAAACTGAGTTATTTAGGGTTGACAATATTTGATAAATATCTTAAAAGAACCCAAAAGCCCTGCCCTCATCAATATGACTACTGAGGGGAGCGCTACAATAGTATCCTGGGAACAGATGCAGGTGGTGAGTTTAGTAGCAACTATGCACTAAAAAGCAGGACTTCATCAGTAAATAAACAATAATTACAGAACAATTCTGTCTAATGTCCACGAGGAAGCCTCCTCCACTCTGTTATCCTCCTTCTCCTCCTCTTTAGACGCTCTCTGTCCCCTCACCTCCTGACCAGCACGATCATCTCCCCCCCTCCCTGGCTGTCTGAATCTCTGAGATCCAATAGACCGGTGTTACAAGCAGCAGAGAGAAAATGAAAAAATCACATCATCCTGATGACCTTGCTCACTACCACCACCTCCTCTCTGACTTCACCTCAACTGTATCAGCAGCCAAATCTGCCTTCTACCTGTCAAAGATCAACTCCTCTGCCTCCAACCCCAAGAAACTATTCTCCATGTTCTCTTCCCTCCTCACCCCTCCTACCGATCCCCCTCCTTCCTCCCTCACTGCTGATGACTTTGCAAATTACTTTACCAAGAAAGTAAAAGACATAAGCTCCTCATTTACTCCAATGCCCATCCAGAAAGCACCTCCCCCAACCCTCCCCTCTGATGGCCTTACCTGCTTCAGCCCTCTCTCCTCTGAAGATGTTCACACACTAGTTATGTCTAACTGTGCCACCACCTGTTCCCATGACCCGATTCCCTTCTCCAAGACATCTCGCACGACATCTTGCCATTCCTCACCACCCTGATCAACTCCTCCCTCACTTCAGGTCTTATTCCAGCTCATTTCAAGACAACTACAGTGAAGCCACTCCTAAAGAAACCCACCCTAATGTGGCTCAGCTGACATCAGAAACTACAGACCTGTATCTCTTCTTTCATTCCTCCCTAAAACCCTGGAACGCACCGTCTACAACCAACTGTCCTCCTATCTTTCACAAAACGACCTCCTTGACCCCAATCAGTCAGGCTTCAGGACTGCTCACTCCACTGAGAGGGCCATCCTGACAGTGACTGAGTCCCTCCATGCCGCCAGAGCCTTGTCCCACTCATCCGTCCTCATTCTCCTCAACCTATCTTCTGCGTTTGACACAGTCAGCCACCAAATCCTCCTCTCCACTCTGGCTGAACTTGGCATTGCTGACACTGCTCTAACTTTGTTCACATCATACCTGACAAATCGCACCTTTCAGGTCATATGGAATGGCTCCTTGTCCAAACCCTGCTTTCTGGAAACTCGTGTCCCTCAAGGCTCAGTACTAGGACCACTTCTGTTTTCACTATACACTAGATCACTAGGCTCTGCAATCACATCACATGGATTCTCTTACCACTGTTATGCTGACAACACCCAACTGTTCCTCTCTTTTCCCCCATCCTCACCTACGTTGCAACACGCATCTTGGAATGTCTGGCAGACATCTCCACTTGGACAACTGCGCACCACCTCAAGCTCAACCTTAATAAAACTGAACTCCCCTTCATCCTGGGGAAAGACTGCCTTCGCATGGACCTGTCAGTCACTGTTAAGGACATCACAGTATCTCCTTCATCGGCTGTGAGGAACCTGGGCGTAATCCTCTGTGACAGACTTTACTGTACTCCCAACATCACTGCTGTGGCCCAATCTGTGGCCAGATTTGCCCTCTACAACATCTGCAGGATCCAGTCTTTCCTCACAAAGGACACAAGACAACTCCTGGTCCAAGCACTGGTCATCTCCCGCCTGGACTATTGCAACTCGCTCCTGGCTGGACTCCCAGCCTGTGCAACTAAACCGTTGCAGCGTATCCAAAAAGCTGCAGCGCGCCTTGTTTTCAATCTACCCAAATTCTCCCATGTGACCACCCACCTCCGTGACCTCCACTGGCTTCCTGTTGCAGCCCGGATCAGAGAAGATGGTACTGGCCTTCAAGGCTGTCATAGGAACCGCACCCATCCACCTCCAAACACTAGTCAGACCACACGCCCCAGTACTTCCCTCAACTACATCAGCTGGTCGGCTGGTACAGCCATTGCTGAGCGCAAACAAAGGTTGCTCAGCGAAGTCACGACTCTTCTCTGTTCTGGCGCCTTAGTGGTGGAAAGAACTCCCAATCAATGCCAGGACTGCAGAGTCACTCGCCATCTTCCGGAAAAGACTCGAGACTCACTTGTTCAGACTTCACCTAGACCCTGCATTGCATGACTCATGACTTCATTTTTACTTTATCGACAGTGATATGCTGTGGTTTCTTTCTTGTGACAAATGTACTTATTGTAAGTCGCTTTGGACAAAAGCATCTCCTAAAGGCCCTAAATGTAAATGTAAATGTAATCAGTGATGGAATATAACGTCTAACAATTGCTTACAATGACCAAAAGTAACATTTTGAGGTACTTCACTTCTGTTTTTCCGTTTTCTGCTCCTTTATGCTAACTCTCCACTATTGGCAAATTAAGTGACCAGTTACTTTGCAGATTCAGATTATTCAGTGCTGATAGGATCACTTGTGACGTGTAACCAGATATGTTGTCGGGGCCACATTAAGTGATTTAATTCTACAATTTCCCATAACCCAGAATCTTCTTTTTGTCAGTTTTGTCTGACGAGTAGTCGAGAAACCAAAGCTACATTCAAAATACAAGTGAGAAAAGCAGCAAATCCTGTTCGACCATCAATGACTTCAGCAATCAACCTAACAACAAGGTCGGAGCCCAAACCCAGGTATACTTTAATCACCCACGATTTATAATAGAGCTAGATACTAGACCCAAAGATGGCGCCTACTCAGTCCCGAATGAATCACACAAAACAAAAACCTTTTCTTGCTTTCAGGTTTACTTCGTGGTTATGGGGCCCACTGAATATGTGCAGTAGTGTTTCTCCCACTGGCCCTGCCCATGAGTTCCCATTATGCCAGCAGACTCTGGTGATGATGTTACAGATTTTTAAATCCGTTTTTCTCAGTTTTACAAATATAAAACCTTCATGAGTCAAAAACTCATAACAGAAAGAGTCATGATTGACACTGTTTGCAGTTGGAGGTCTCCTGTCAACAGTTTTACAGACTTCTCTTTTATAATGGTGTTCTATGGGGAAAGGGCCGCAAGGGAACTTTTTCACTACGATACTGCAAGTGGCCACTGGGCAAAATTGGAAGCAAGGCCGAGTGTCGCCGCCTTATCCAGGTATAAAGTTCAGAAGAGACTTCAGTTCCACTGCTGCGGTTTTGTTCTTGTACTTGTGAAATATATAACAGCTGTTGTTTCGAGGTGCTGCTTGAGTTTAGTTATGCCCTTAGTCAGTCAACCATTGCAGTAAAGTTGCCTTAGCCCGTGTCTGTCGATTACTGACATGCCCAGATAACAGACACTGATCCCCTCAAGGCTTCAAAGGTCCTGTGTGAAGGATTTAGTGGCATCTAGCAGTGAGGTTGCAGATCGCAACCAACTGAACACTGCTCCCCTAACTCTCACGGTCAAAGTGTGTAGGTGAACCTCCGGTGGCGGTAAAACATGGCGAATCCCCCAAAATCCTACAGCCTGGACCTTTAAGGTAAGTTGCTGTGACTCAAACAGAACTTACAGAAAAGTTATCCATCTGTTGTGTTGCACCCTTAAAACAGACAGGACTCCGTCTTCATCTGTTGCATGAAACAAATATGTTGCATCAAGTATCAGTGGGATTGAAAGGGAAGGAGGGAGGGTGGAATAAGTGAGGGAGGGTAGAGGGAGATGAGGAGAAATTTAAGAAACAAAGAACAGGCTGACAGAAGACAGTGATGAGGACGATGGCTGGGCAGTTGTGGAGGAGATAACAGAGCTGCACCATGTCTGATACGATCAGAAAGCTGCTGGAGCTCATCAGGTTGAGGTCATCACCTCCCCTCAGTGGCAGACGATGGAGGGCCTGGAGCGAGCCGAGCTCTGCTACCCTGAGCTCCTGAACTCGTCCTGCAGGGGTTTAAAGCGGCCTCGCTCTGAGGCTGTCTTCCTCTACACTCTGTTCTCCTGCATCATCGTGCTCACTGTAGCTCTCAACCTGCTCGTTATCATCTCCATCTCCCACTTCGGACAGCTCCACACGCCCACCAACCTGCTCCTGCTCTCCCTGGCCATCTCTGACCTGCTGGTGGGGCTGCTGGTGATGCCGGTGGAGATGGTGCGCTTCATAGAAACTTGCTGGCTGCTGGGCGATCTCATGTGCGCTCTGTCTTACATTATCGGCTTCACCCTCACCGCAGCCTCTGTGGGGAACATGGTGCTCATATCCATTGACCGCTATGTAGCTATTTGTCATCCTCTGCAGTACCCCAACAAAATCACTCGCAGCAGAGTGGAGGTGTGTGTGTGTGTTTCCTGGGCCTGCTCACTCCTCTACAACGGGCTGATTCTAAAGGACCATCTCAGGCGGCCTGACAGACACAACTCCTGCCACGGGGAGTGTTTGGTAGTGACCGACTACATCTCAGGAATTATCGACCTCGTGTTCACGTTCATCGGTCCGTGTTCAGTCATCATTGTTCTGTACATGAGGGTGTTTATTGTGGCAGTGTCTCAGGCTCGAGCCATGCAGTCTCATGTTTCAGTCATTGCAGGCGGTACGGTTACAGTCACTGCAAAGAAATCAGAGAAAAAAGCAGCCAGGACTCTGGGTATTGTCATACTGGTGTTTCTGATGACCTTCTGTCCATATTACTACCCCTCTGTGGCAGGACAGGACAACTCAAACAGTACTTTATACTGGGCCATCGTGTCTTGGCTGTTGCTTTTTAACTCTTGTTTGAACCCTCTCATATACGCATTTTTCTACCCGTGGTTTAGGAAAGCTATTAAGTTCATTGTCACCCTGAGGATACTAGAGCAGGACTCCTATCAGGCAAATATACTTTAAAGTCACTTTCTCCAGTAACAATACTGAAACTGCTGTCTGTCATGTAAAAAACCTTTATGCAGCATGTGACATACAGTTGGGTGATTGATTTCATATTTTACATTTACCTCTTTAAACAGCCTGCTAGCCTGTTGGACTGTTAGTACTCAGCACAGATGTAAATCACAGCTGAGAAATCAAAAAATATGAAGCAATAACACTTGGCAGTTTAAGCCTCATAAATGTTAGAATTTTCTGCTTTCTTTTACATTACATTATGTTATACTGAATATCTAAGATAGCTAATATCACAAATAATGGAATTTGAATGTCATTTTAGGTTTGAGAAAATTGTAATAAGCTTTTTTTCTAGCTATTTTCTGTTAAACTATTAGTCAAACTATTAGTTGATTTAACCAAAGTAATCTTTTGAATATCCAAAACTGCACAAGTTTACAGCCATTTCCTTCAGCCTATATGTAGATTATAACTTTATACCTTTAAAGGGGCACTATGTAGTTCTGGAGAAGTAATTCAAGCTCAGAATTGAAATATTTATAATTTTAATGAGGTAATAATGCAAACTCAGAAATATATATCTTTTCCATAAGTGAATAAACAAGCTGTTCTCAGGAAAATAAGGTCACCAGAACACTGTTTGAAGCTAGAAAGGTGGCAGGGCCCGCCAAATATAAACAAAGTAAACAGTATGAAATTGTGTTGTCCTTTAAGGTCAGTTTTTTTATTCAGTTTATTCAGTCATGAAAATGAGGAGTTTGTTTAGGCATAAAAAATCAATGATCTTTCTCTTCTGATTGAAATTTCTTTCCCCAAAAGTACATAGTGCACCTTTAATTCTTAACCTGTGTGGACCACAACAGGCTGAACCTGCTGAGCTCCTGAGAGGTCAAGTGACAAACACCGTCTTTAGATTATAAACACACATTAGAATTTAGTGACAAAGACTCTACCAAAGTTATTTTCTCTATATAGTTGAAGAAATAAAAGCTGCCTAACTGCATCACCTCATGTCATCCAAGTGTTTAGGGGGCAGAAAATTTGAAGCATTTCTGAAGTTGGATGTTTTGATGATGTTCATTATTGTTGTCAGTGACTCCATTTACAAAGAAAAATGATCAAGGTGATGTGTAAATCATACATGAGGGTTCAGCAAAATTACAAAACTAACATGGAAACCATATTCACTCTTGAGAGAAAATGAGAGCAAACTTCATGTCTCCCCTGGTTTGTAAAATTATTAATGCTCTTGTGATAATAAGACCTGCTTTCTGTCAGATCAAGAATCTAGTTGAAGAGAGAATTCAGACAGATGAAACAAGCTGCGACTTCTGCAGAGATAAAACAAATGTCATCATGTATATTTTACTATTACATTTTGAGCTTTATGATGTTCTTGACAATTATTAAGTATAGAGAAGGGAAAAATCTGGAGGACAATTACTCTGCGTCTAAGTGTTTGTTTCTTTTCAGATAATATTTAAAACACCACGATAAGAATCTGCATTGGCTTTGTTTTTTGAAGATGATTGTATGTGAATAAACATAACAAAGACATTTGATTGGAACACATTCTCATTTATTTTTGTAAAAATAACAACAAAGACATTTATATTAACAATTTGGTTTATTATAAAGGTATGTTAAAATGAATAAACAGTTTTAAGAAAACAAAAACACATTTGGTGCTGAAGTCCTCATCTTCTGGACTGAGAGCGGGTTTGTCTGACTTCTGTAATGAACACAATAAATAATATCTAACACAAGCAGATTAATTCATTTTCATTATATTCATTCATTCATACAGTACATCTAAAGCAAGCCTGATTTACTGTGTAGTTTTGAAAAGTAAAACAACAAAAACACAACTGAACCCTTTCAGTTGTCTTTTTTTGTTTTGTGTCAACATATTTGTAATGGTGGAATGATCTTATTCAATCATTCATCTTAAACATAAAATTCAAGCAGTATTTAAGTATGATGTATAAGAATAGTGTAACCCAGTTAAAAACATGAGGTAAGAAGTGATGCTGGGAGTGTCATTCAATTATCAAAGCATGTAAATAATGTCGTTAAAAAGGTTGGAATTCATTTAAGAAGTTAGTATAACAATTTTAAAAGCAGTTTAAAATTTAATATGTTTATTGTTTTATTTAAAAGATGATGTATTCCTGAAAACTGTCTAAACCAGCATTTATGGGGTTAATAGCGATTGGCCGGAGTGTCAAGTCTCAGGTGTTTCAGCACGGACGAGGGGGAGGGGGCACCTCCGGACAGGCTAGGAGAGAGCGGGCAAGATGTAGCTGAGGAGTGAGCGTGACTCAGAGATTTTCTGGGTTACGTTGTGAGTTAAAAGTTCACAAACCAGTGTGTAGCTTGTGTCTTATGATTGTCTGCACGACAACCAGTGAGAAGAGTGACCAGCTGCATATTGAGAAACGGGAGGATGTTCTACACGAACTTCCGAGACTATTTACGTTTTGTGCTACTGCTAATGCTAAAGCTTACGCTTAGCCACCTGGAAGTATAGGACTGAGGTAGTTCATTACAAGTGAACTTATAGTTCAAGTTGATTCCCTCAGTCGAACAGATTGAGGGGTTTATCCGCTGTTTTCGACCTGAAGACAGAGCTGGGAGCAACCAGGACTTTGCCCGTGAGTTCTTCTGGCAACGTGGAAGGAGAAAAGAGAAACAGACGGAGTCCATGTTGAGATGCTGATCTGTGACTGTACGAGTAAGGACGGGACAGGAACATTACCTCAGGTATCGTCCATCGGCCATTAAGTTTTGGGCCACAACGAACACGAGCACCGCATCAGGCCTGCTACTTTATTTTGGTTTTATAATACTTGTAGTTGCCGGCTTTAGATAGTGCATTAAGGTGTGTGTGTAGGCCCACAAATTGTGTTTAAGCGACTTTGAAGTTGGTAAATTGAGGTTTTTTGAAGTAATCCATTTGAGGGTTAAAATGGTTTAAATTGTTGTCTGTGCATTTATATATGGTACAGTATTTCAAGTGTTTTCCTTAAAGGAGAGGGATAATTCATGTACAATGTTTTCCTGAAGAAAAGGGACATTTTATTTTGAAGGTTTAAGAAAAGAACAGTCATAATTTTATTATTTCATTGGAACTGGTGATTTTTTATTTAAGTAAATAATTGAGACTTATTTTTTTACTAAAACCTTGTGTGTGTTACTTTATTACTTACCTGGAAAGAAGTTATCATTTCATTCTAAGAGAGACCTATCCAGACCAATTTGGTTAAAAATCTCTATTAAAACTATAACTTAAAGAAAGGTGAATTCATAGGTAGGTTAAAAAACATTTCATGTGTGTACTTTAACAAGAAATCCAAGATAATAATTAAAACTGAGTTATTTAGGGTTGACAATATTTGATAAATATCTTAAAAGAACCCAAAAGCCCTGCCCTCATCAATATGACTACTGAGGGGAGCGCTACAATAGTATCCTGGGAACAGATGCAGGTGGTGAGTTTAGTAGCAACTATGCACTAAAAAGCAGGACTTCATCAGTAAATAAACAATAATTACAGAACAATTCTGTCTAATGTCCACGAGGAAGCCTCCTCCACTCTGTTATCCTCCTTCTCCTCCTCTTTAGACGCTCTCTGTCCCCTCACCTCCTGACCAGCACGATCATCTCCCCCCCTCCCTGGCTGTCTGAATCTCTGAGATCCAATAGACCGGTGTTACAAGCAGCAGAGAGAAAATGAAAAAATCACATCATCCTGATGACCTTGCTCACTACCACCACCTCCTCTCTGACTTCACCTCAACTGTATCAGCAGCCAAATCTGCCTTCTACCTGTCAAAGATCAACTCCTCTGCCTCCAACCCCAAGAAACTATTCTCCATGTTCTCTTCCCTCCTCACCCCTCCTACCGATCCCCCTCCTTCCTCCCTCACTGCTGATGACTTTGCAAATTACTTTACCAAGAAAGTAAAAGACATAAGCTCCTCATTTACTCCAATGCCCATCCAGAAAGCACCTCCCCCAACCCTCCCCTCTGATGGCCTTACCTGCTTCAGCCCTCTCTCCTCTGAAGATGTTCACACACTAGTTATGTCTAACTGTGCCACCACCTGTTCCCATGACCCGATTCCCTTCTCCAAGACATCTCGCACGACATCTTGCCATTCCTCACCACCCTGATCAACTCCTCCCTCACTTCAGGTCTTATTCCAGCTCATTTCAAGACAACTACAGTGAAGCCACTCCTAAAGAAACCCACCCTAATGTGGCTCAGCTGACATCAGAAACTACAGACCTGTATCTCTTCTTTCATTCCTCCCTAAAACCCTGGAACGCACCGTCTACAACCAACTGTCCTCCTATCTTTCACAAAACGACCTCCTTGACCCCAATCAGTCAGGCTTCAGGACTGCTCACTCCACTGAGAGGGCCATCCTGACAGTGACTGAGTCCCTCCATGCCGCCAGAGCCTTGTCCCACTCATCCGTCCTCATTCTCCTCAACCTATCTTCTGCGTTTGACACAGTCAGCCACCAAATCCTCCTCTCCACTCTGGCTGAACTTGGCATTGCTGACACTGCTCTAACTTTGTTCACATCATACCTGACAAATCGCACCTTTCAGGTCATATGGAATGGCTCCTTGTCCAAACCCTGCTTTCTGGAAACTCGTGTCCCTCAAGGCTCAGTACTAGGACCACTTCTGTTTTCACTATACACTAGATCACTAGGCTCTGCAATCACATCACATGGATTCTCTTACCACTGTTATGCTGACAACACCCAACTGTTCCTCTCTTTTCCCCCATCCTCACCTACGTTGCAACACGCATCTTGGAATGTCTGGCAGACATCTCCACTTGGACAACTGCGCACCACCTCAAGCTCAACCTTAATAAAACTGAACTCCCCTTCATCCTGGGGAAAGACTGCCTTCGCATGGACCTGTCAGTCACTGTTAAGGACATCACAGTATCTCCTTCATCGGCTGTGAGGAACCTGGGCGTAATCCTCTGTGACAGACTTTACTGTACTCCCAACATCACTGCTGTGGCCCAATCTGTGGCCAGATTTGCCCTCTACAACATCTGCAGGATCCAGTCTTTCCTCACAAAGGACACAAGACAACTCCTGGTCCAAGCACTGGTCATCTCCCGCCTGGACTATTGCAACTCGCTCCTGGCTGGACTCCCAGCCTGTGCAACTAAACCGTTGCAGCGTATCCAAAAAGCTGCAGCGCGCCTTGTTTTCAATCTACCCAAATTCTCCCATGTGACCACCCACCTCCGTGACCTCCACTGGCTTCCTGTTGCAGCCCGGATCAGAGAAGATGGTACTGGCCTTCAAGGCTGTCATAGGAACCGCACCCATCTACCTCCAAACACTAGTCAGACCACACGCCCCAGTACTTCCCTCAACTACATCAGCTGGTCGGCTGGTACAGCCATTGCTGAGCGCAAACAAAGGTTGCTCAGCGAAGTCACGACTCTTCTCTGTTCTGGCGCCTTAGTGGTGGAAAGAACTCCCAATCAATGCCAGGACTGCAGAGTCACTCGCCATCTTCCGGAAAAGACTCGAGACTCACTTGTTCAGACTTCACCTAGACCCTGCATTGCATGACTCATGACTTCATTTTTACTTTATCGACAGTGATATGCTGTGGTTTCTTTCTTGTGACAAATGTACTTATTGTAAATCGCTTTGGACAAAAGCATCTCCTAAAGGCCCTAAATGTAAATGTAAATGTAATCAGTGATGGAATATAACGTCTAACAATTGCTTACAATGACCAAAAGTAACATTTTGAGGTACTTCACTTCTGTTTTTCCGTTTTCTGCTCCTTTATGCTAACTCTCCACTATTGGCAAATTAAGTTACCAGTTACTTTGCAGATTCAGATTATTCAGTGCTGATAGGATCACTTGTGACGTGTAACCAGATATGTTGTCGGGGCCACATTAAGTGATTTAATTCAACAATTTCCCATAACCCAGAATCTTCTTTTTGTCAGTTTTGTCTGACTAGTAGTCGAGAAACCAAAGCTACATTCAAAATACAAGTGAGAAAAGCAGCAAATCCTGTTCGACCATCAATGACTTCAGCAATCAGCCTAACAACGAGGTCGGAGCCCAAACCCAGGTATACTTTAATCACCCACGATTTATAATAGAGCTAGATACTAGACCCAAAGATGGCGCACAAATCAAAAACCTTTTCTTGCTTTCAGGTTTACTTCCTGGTTATGAGGCCCACTGAATATGTGCCGTAGTGTTTCTCCCACTGGCCCTGCCCATGAGTTCCCATTATGCCAGCAGATTTTTGTGATGATGTCACAGACTTTTAAATCCATTTTTCTCAGTTTTACAAATATAAAACCTTCATGAGTCAAAAAATCATAACAGAAAGAGTCATGATTGACATTGTTTGCAGTTGGAGGTCTCCTGTCAACAGTTTTACAGACTTCTCTTTTATAATGGTGTTCTATGGGAAAAGGGCCGCAAGGGAACTTTTTCGCTACAATACTGCAAGTGGCCACTGGGCAAAATTGGAAGCAAGGCCGAGCGTCGCCGCCATATCCAGGTCTAAAGGTCAGAAGAGACTTCAGTTCCACTGCTGCGGTTTTGTTCTTGTACTTATGAAATATATAACAGCTATTGTTCCGAGGTGCTGCTTGAGTTTAGTTATGCCCTTAGTCAGTCAACCATTTCAGTAATGTTGCCTTAGCTCGTGTCTGTTGATTACTGACATGAACAGATAACAGACACTGATCCACTCAAGGCTTCAAAGGTCCTGTGTGAAGGATTAAGCGGCATCTAGCAGTGAGGTTGCAGATCGCAACCAACTGAACACTGCTCCCCTAACTCTCCCGGTCAAAGCGTGGAGGTGAACCTACTGTGGCAGTAAACATGGTGAATCCCCCAAAATCGTACAGCCTGGACGTTTAAGGTAAGTTGCTGTGACTCAAACAAAACTTACAGAAAGTCATCCATCTGCTGCATGAAACAAATATGTTGCATCAAGTATCAGTGGGATTGAAAGGGAAGGAGGGAGGGTGGAATAAGTGAGGGAGGGGTGAGGGAGATGAGGAGAAATTAAAGAAACAAAGAACAGGCTGACAGAAGACAGTGGTGAAGAGGATGACTGGGGAGTTGTGGAGGAGATAACAGAGCTGCACCATGTCTGGTATGATCAGAGAGCTGCTGGAGCTCAGCAGGTCCAGGTCGTCACCTCCCCTCAGTGGCAGACGATGGAGGGCCTGGAGGGAGCCAAGCTCTGCTTCCCTGAGCTCCTGAACTCGTCCTGCAGGGATTTAAAGCGTCCTCGCTCTGAGGCCGTCTTCCTCTACACTCTGTTCTCCTGCATCATCGTGCTCACCGTGGCTCTCAACCTGCTCGTTATCATCTCCATTTCCCACTTCGGACAGCTCCACACGCCCACCAACCTGCTCCTGCTCTCCCTGGCCATCACCGACCTGCTGGTGGGGCTGCTGGTGATGCCGGTGGATATGGTGCGCTTCATAGAACCCTGCTGGCTGCTGGGCGATCTCATGTGCCCTCTGTCTTACATTATCGGCTTCACCCTCACCTCAGCCTCTGTGGGGAACATGGTGCTAATATCCATCGACCGCTATGTAGCTATTTGTCATCCTCTGCAGTACCCCAACAAAATCACTCGCAGCAGAGTGGAGGTGTGTGTGTGTGTGTGCTGGGCCTGCTCACTCCTCTACAACGGACTCATTCTAAAGGACCATCTCAGGCGGCCGGACAGACACAACTCCTGCCACGGGGAGTGTTTGGTGGTGATCAACTACATCTCAGGAACTATCGACCTTGTGTTCACGTTCATCGGTCCGTGTTCAGTCATCATTGTTCTGTACATGAGGGTGTTTATTGTGGCAGTGTCTCAGGCTCGAGCCATGCAGTCTCAGGTTTCAGTCATTGCAGGTGGTACGGTTACAGTCACTGCAAAGAAATCAGAGAAAAAAGCAGCCAGGACTCTGGGTATTGTCATACTGGTGTTTCTGATGACCTTCTGTCCATTTTACTACCCATCTCTGGCAGGTCAGGACATCTCAAACAGTACTTCATACTGGGTCATCGTGTCCTGGCTGTTGTTTTTTAACTCTTGTTTGAACCCTCTCATATACGCATTTTTCTACCCGTGGTTTAGGAAAGCTATTAAGTTCATTGTCACCCTGAGGATACTAGAGCAGGACTCCTATCAGGCAAATATACTTTAAAGTCACTTTCTCCAGTAACAATACTGAAACTGCTGTCTGTCATGTAAAAAACCTTTATGCAGCATGTGACATACAGTTGGGTGATTGATTTCATATTTTACATTTACCTCTTTAAACAGCCTGCTAGCCTGTTGGACTGTTAGTACTCAGCACAGATGTAAATCACAGCTGAGAAATCAAAAAATATGAAGCAATAACACTTGGCAGTTTAAGCCTCATAAATGTTAGAATTTTCTGCTTTCTTTTACATTACATTATGTTATACTGAATATCTAAGATAGCTAATATCACAAATAATGGAATTTGAATGTCATTTCAGGTTTGAGGAAATTGTAATAAGCTTTTTTTCCTCGCTATTTTCTGTTAAACTATTAGTCAAACTATTATCCTTCAGCCTATATGTAGATTATAACTTTATACCTTTAAAGGGGCACTATGTAGCTTTGGAGAAGTAATTCAAGCTCAGAATTGAAATATTTACAATTTTAATGAGGTAATAGTATAAACTCAGAAATATATATCTTTTCCATAAGTGAATAAACAAGCTGTTCTCAGGAAAATAAGGTCACCAGAACACTGTTTGAAGCTAGAAAGGTGGCAGGGTCCGCCAAATATAAACAAAGTAAAACAGTATGAAATTGTGTTGTCCTTTAAGGTCAATTTTTTTACTCAGTTTATTCATTCATGAGAACAAGGAGTTAGTTTAGGCATAAAAAATCACTGATCTTTCTCTTCTGATTAAAATTTCTTTCCCCAAAACTACATAGTGCACCTTTAATTCTTAACCTGTGTGGACCACAACAGGCTGAACCTGCTGAGCTCCTGAGAGGTCAAGTGACAAACACCGTCTTTAGATTATAAACACACATTAGAATTTAGTGACAAAGACTCTACCAAAGTTATTTTGTCTCTATATAGTTGAAGAAATAAAAGCTGCCTAACTGCATCACCTCATGTCATCCGAGCGTTTAGGGGGCAGAAAATGTGAAGCATTTCTGAAGTTGGATGTTTGATGATGTTCATTATTGTTGTCAGTGACTCGATTTACAAAGAAAAATGATCAAGGTGATGTGTGAATCATACATGAGGGTTCAGCAGAATTACAAAACTAATGTTGAAACCATATTCACTCTTGAGAGGAAATGAGAGCAAACTTCATGTCTCCCCTGGTTTGTAAAATTATTAATGCTCTTGTGATAATAAGACCTGCTTTCTGTCAGATGAAGAATCTAGTTGAAGAGAGAATTCAGACAGAAGAAACAAGCTGCGTCTTCTGCAGAGATAAAACAAATGTCATCATGTATATTTTACTATTACATTTTGAGCTTTATGATGTTCTTGACAATTATTAAGTATAGAGAAGGGAACAATCTGGAGGGCAATTACTCTGCGTCTAAGTGTTTGTTTCTTTTCAGATAATATTTAAAACACCACAATAAGAATCTGCATTGGCTTTGTTTTTTGAAGATGATTGTATGTGAATAAACATGATAAAGACATTTGAGTGGAACACATTCTCATTTATTTTTGTAAAAATAACAACAAAGACATTTATATTAACAATTTGGTTTATGACAAAGGTATGTTAAAAATAAACAGTTTTAAGAAAACAAAAACACATTTAGTGCTGAAGTCCTCATCTTCTGGACTGAGGGCCGGTTTCTCTGACTTCTGTAATGAACACAATAAATAATATGTAACACAAGCAGATTGATTCATTTTCATTATATTCATTCATTCAAACATCTAAAGCAAACCTGATTTACTGTGTAGTTTTGAAAAGTAAAACAAAACAAAAAGACAACTGAACCCTTTCACTGTTTGACAAGGAATGCAGTTATATTGTCATGACCAGCTGAAGATGTTTTTAGTTCATCAATTATGTCACTTATTTCTTGGATATCATGGGACTTAAAAGAAGAAATAATAGGAAAATGTCTCGGAATAAAATCCAGTGGATGACCATGACATGCAGATATTTTGTTAGCTATTTCATAACCAATATTAACAAAAAAATCATTACATTCTTGAGCTATATCAAATTGATTTTTCAGAGAATTTTCACCATCCAAAAAGACTGAAGGTAGCTCTGGGACAGTTTTTTGTCTTTGCAATAACTGATTTATTACTTTCCACGTGGTTTTAATATCCTTTGAACACCTCTTAAATTTTTCACTGAAATATTTCTTTTTTGCAGATCTAATGGAATGAATATATTTATTTCTATAGGATTTATAAATACCATGGATAAGAGGAGTAGGATTTGAGACATATTTTCTGTATAGTATATTATTTTTCCTCAACAGCTTCAACAAATCTACTGTAAACCAAGGCTTATTGAAGTCTTGACTGTATTTCCTGGTAGAACTTCCAATTGGAAAACATTCATTAAAATTAAACCTAATAACTTTCATAAAATGTTGATATGCAAACTCAGCATTATTTTCCTCATATAGGTCATCCCAAGAAATACTGGCAAGCTTGTCTCTAAATTTTGAAATATTTGACTTGCTCATAATTCTTTTGTGCATTGTTTTCTTGCTATGTTTAGCTCTATTACCTTGATTAGAAAGTACTGGGATATGGGAAAATGGTCTGATAACTCTAAATACAAGACCCCAGATTTCCTTCCTTCACTCAAAGAGTTAGTTAAGATGTTATCAATCAAAGTTGCTGAATTGTCTTTAACTCGTGTAAATAAGAGGGAAAAAGTAACTAGAATAAAGAATGTTGAGAAAATCCCCAGTAAGGGTATCTGATTTATATTCAAAGAGATTTATATTGAAATCTCCTAAAATGTAACGTAAGTTATGCCTATAACTATGGATGAGACTGAACGATGACCGTCACCATGGTCTTCACCTTGAATGATGCCATCCTACTACCTATCCTCGAGACCTTATGTCAACAACGTCATATGACTGACCTTAGGAGGCGTGGCTCACAGTCTACAAGAGGTTCTGGTGATATCGCCTCCTCCTCCTGCCTGGAACGCCTCAGCCCGGTCTGAATGTCAAGAGAATGGTGACGGTCATCGCTCTGTCTCATAGATCCATAGTTATAGGCATAACTTACGATCTATTTCGACCTCACTCAGACCGTCACCACGGTCTTCACCTTGGATGACTCATACCATCAAGGTCGTGAAGAACTGAGGACTCCACCCCGTTCTGGCTCCGTCCCGCAGCAGAAAGCACAGCCAAACCCAAAGGAGCTGGTGCCGCCACGTTGACCCTGTAAAATCGAGCAAAAGTACATGGGGTGGTCCAGGATGCTGCAGCACAAATTTCCGCCATAGGCACACCTTTTAAGGCAGCCCAGGAGGTTGCCATACTTATCACAGAGTGTGCCACCAGATAACCAGGTATAGGAAGACCCTGTCTCTCATATGCCTGTGAGATGGTGTCCACCACCCAGTGTGACAAGCGCTGTTAAGACACAGCAGCCCCCAGTTTGTTTCCACCAAAGCAGACAAACAGCTGTGAATGAGAGTGTCTCAGAGAGTGGGTGCGCGCCAAGTAGGCCCTCAATGCCCTCACTGGACAAAGCGTGCGCAGGGCCAAGTCCCCTTCACCCGAAGTCGGGTCTGGCTGAAACAAGCTGATCTCAATTACCTGGTTCACTGTCTGAGGGCTTATCACCTTAGGCAGGAACGCAGGATTAGGCCACAATGAAACTCCTGAGTCACCAGCCTTCCATCTCAAACACTGCTCACTGGTGGACAAAGCATGTAACTCACTGACTCGCTTGGCAGAACAGATCGCCAACAGGAACAATGTCTTATGTGACAGGGATTTCAAATCTGCCTGCCCCACTGGTTCATAAGGGGCTTGAGTCAGTGCCCTCAAGACTAGGGCGAGATCCCATGATGGAGCTCTAAGCGCCCTGCCCAGACGCAAACGGTATGCCCCCCTAACGAACTGCGAGACCAAAGAGTGTCTCCCCACCGAGACACCCCCCCACTGGCTCATGGTAAGCAGAGATTGCCACTGAGTACAGCCTCACAGTGCTAGCCTCACAGTGCTAGACGCCTTCCCCGCATCCAAAAGGGACTGGAGGAAGCGCAGTACCAGATGCACCGAACAAGTAGAGGGGTCTACTTGTTGATTGTGACACCAGTCAGAGAACATCCGCCATTTCTGATTGTAGCTTGCCTGAGTGGAGGAAGCTCTAGCACTATGTACTGTTTGCAACACCACCTCGTCTAACAGCCATGCCCACAACTGCAGCGTTGCTGGTTTGGGGTGCCAGATCTGACCGCTTGCCTGGGACAACAGATCTGCCCTGACTGGCAGGGGCCATGGTTGGCCGTGGACGAGACGGAGGAGAGCCGGAAACCATGGCCTCCCCGGCCACCTGGGAGCTATCAACAGAACCCTGTAATGTCCCGCAGTCACCCTGTGGAGGACATGGGGGATCAGAGGAAACGGGGGAAAGGCGTACAACAGGCCCCTCGGCCACTCGTGAGGCAGAGCATTTAGTCCCTGGGGAGCCCTGTGAGACTCCAGGGAGAACCACTGCTCGCAGTGGGCCGTCCTTGCGGACGCAAAGAGATCAGTCTGAGTTCTGCCGAATTGGGACCAGAGCCGCGCCACCACCTGCGGATGTAATCGCCATTCGCCTGGGAGGGGTCCCTTCCTGGATAGGAGATCCGCTGCATGATTCTCCACCCCCGGAATAAAGAGTGCCCTGAGGGACGCTAGACAGGGAAACGTCCACAGCAGGAGCCTCCTGGTCACCTGGAGACACAAGAGAGACCTGGTGCCCCCTTGGTGATTTATGCGGTAAACTGTGGAGGAGTTGTCTGACCTCACCAAAACATGCCTGCCTCTGATAAAGGGGAGGAGCTCCACCAATGCTTGGTGGACCGCCCTCAACTCCAGCAAGTTGATGTGTTGGCCCTTCCAATGTGGGCCCCATACACCCCTCACCGTCCTGCCTTCCCAGACTGCACCCCAGCCGTTCAGGGAGGCATCTGTGGACACTACTGCCCGACGTGATGGGACGCTTCACAAAGGAACCCCCATGGCTAAGAAGGCCCCATCTCTCCAAGGGCGCAGGGCTTCGACAAATTGTCGTGTGACCCTGAGCTTCACACGCCTGTCCTGCTTCGGATGAAGACCGAAGGCATTTAACCACCTCTGCAGAGGCCGAGCTCTGAGCAGGCCCAAAGGAACCACTGACACTGCCGCTGAGATCATCCCTAACAACCTCTGAAAGGAGGAAGGAACTGTGAGCATACAGGGAGAGGACATCTGGCGAGCCCCGCCTCTCCCCCTGATATAAACTTAAACTTACTTAGGGTATGGCTGGGCACTGAGGATCCAGGTGAGGAAAGCAACGTTAGGGAGCCATCCACGCTGGGAAATCATGTTGATCCATGGCCACAAGGGGGCACCACTACGGGAACCACCCAACCAGGACAGACAGAGGAGCCCACACCACGGCTCTGGGGATGGCCGCGGTGCAGTGTCACCCCGTCCGTCCAGGCCAGGACAGCCCCCAGGGCAGCACCCCCATAGGCGGATCAAACTAATCCCAGCGTCCAGGGCCCCCTGTGAGAAAAACACTGGAGCTAGAAGATAAAAAGAGAGCAGGATAAAATCAACACTAAAAAAAGTTAAAAGTAGTTAAGAATATTAAGAAAGAGACTAAAAGAAAAAAGCTAAGGTACCATTCTTAAAACTGTATCATAAAAGTTCATAAAAAACAGCCTAAGATCTGAGTAAAATAGCATAAATGACAAGTTAAAAGGAGTTTAGAAGAAGGATTAAAAGAGATCAATTAAAAGCCAAGTTAAAAAGGTGTGTCTTGAGCCTGCTTTTAAAAACATCAACAGTCTCTGCAGCCCTGAGGCTCTCCGGCAGGCCATTCCACAGACGTGGGCCGTAGTAATAAAATGATGCCTCACCGTGGGATTTTGTCCGAACACTTGGGATGACTAAAAGGTTGGAGCCGGAGGACCTCAGGGTCCGCGAGGGATGGTAATGTAAAAGCAAATCAGAAAGATAGGAAGGCCCAAGACCGTTAAGACACTTAAAAACTAATAAAAGAACCTTAAAATCGATCCTGAAACGCACGGGGAGCCAATGCAGCGATTTTAAAACAGGTGTAATGTGCTCCTGCCTTCTGGTCCCTGTGAGCACATGTGCGGCTGAATTTTGAAGTACCTGGAGTTTGGAAGTGCTTTTCATTGGAAGACCAGAAAGCAGGGCGTTACAGTAATGTATACAACATGAGATAAAAGCATGCATCAGCACCTCCGTGTTTGACCGAGAGAGAAACGGGCGGATTCTGGCTATGTTCTTGAGATGATAAAACCCTATCTTTGTAATATTTTTAATATGAGGAATAAAATCGAGCTCAGAATCAAAAATGATGCCCAGGTTCTTGACACATTGTGAAGGTTTAAAGTCTTGTAGTTTTGGTAAAAGTTTCTCTCTCTTGGCTTCAGGACCAATAATTAAAACTTCTGTTTTGTCCTGGTTGAGCTGCAGGAAATTCTCTGCCATCCATGATTTTATATCTAAAATGCAGTTTAGAAGAATATCAACTAGGCTCGTGTCTTCAGGAGACACGGCGATATAAAGCTGGATCTAAGTTACTCTTCTTCAGAAAGGGCCTCACCACTGCTGTTTTAAAGGCAGCAGGGAAGACACCAGTCTGGAGAGAGAAATTCACAATGCTTAACAACTCATCCTCAAAAAATCCATAAAATGTTTTAAAAAGTGATGTGGGAATGGGATCTAAAAGGCATGTTGTTGGGTTAACTTGGGAGAAAACTCTACCAAGCATCCCTGCATCAACCAGGACAAATTGCTCCAGTGTTTCCTCAGGTAAAAAGAACGGTTCAGAAGTGTCACACACTGTCTTCTGTTTGGACAAAAGATTGGATCTGATAAAATCAATCTTACTTCTGTAGTGGTCTGCGAAGTCCTCACATTGAGAGGCTGTTGGGATACCAGAGGACTGTTTAAAATCAGGGTTGGTTAAAAGGTCAATAGTGGAAAAAAGAATTTTGGGGTTGCTTTTGTGGTCTGTTATGAGTTTTGAAAAGTGGGATATTCTTGCCTGTTTGACAGTGCTATTGTAGATTTTGAGTTGTTCACGGAGTATTTCCAGATGGATTGTCAGCTTAGTGCTTCTCCGTTTCCTTTCTGCACTCCTGCATTTTCTTTTCAGTTGTTTTATCTTGTCGTTTCTCCACGGGGATGTAAGTTTATGTTTGATTGTTTTAATTACTAGTGGAGCTACTGAGTCAAGGCTTGACTTCACTTTACTGTTAAAATTATCCACAATAAAATCACAGGGTGCAGGTACAGTGATGGCGGGGGAGTTGTGTACAATCTCAATAAAATTTGCAGCCACTTCAGAAGTAAGATAGCGTTTCCTCACGGTTCTCACTGGGGCCTCCTCATGGCTAAAACTGGTGATATTAAAAAAGATGCAGTAGTGGTCTGATACAGCCAAGTCAACAACAGAGGACACATTGGTGGACAGGCCATGTGTTATGACAAGGTCCAAGGTGTGTCCTCTGTTGTGAGTCGGCTGTGAAACATGTTTAAAATCCAAGCAGTAAAGAAGGCTTAAAAAATCATTTCAGATGGAGTCCGACTTGTCATCAATATGTAAGTTAAAATCACCAGTTAAAATGATTCTGTTGTATGTAGGGTGCACAAGTGATAGTAGGTCAGAGAATTCGCTGATAAAACCAGTGGAATGCTTGGGTGTCGTGAGACATAAAATAGAAGGGCTGCTAAAAACACAGGCGTGGTACTCAAAGGTGGTGTAGTGGTGTAGCAAAATTTCCTTGGATGCTATTGATTCTGAAATAATTGAGGCAGTACCACCACCTTTTTTGCCCATCCTAGTAGAAAATAAAAAATTAAAATTTGGGGGAGAGGCCTCAGTGAGAAAAACCGGTGCGTCAGTGCCCAGCCAAGTTTCTGTTATAGACAGTCAATCTTATTGTCTACTATAAGGTCGTTAATAATAAAAGTCTTGTTTAAAAGAGAGCGTACATTCAGAAGTGCCATGTTAATGGTCTGTGCTGGCTTGGGGTCCTTGGATGATGATGTGATGGATGTCTGTGGTTTGATATGAACCAGATTTTTACTGTTCGTACCGCCAGTCCGGTTCTGATGGAGTCTATTGGAGATGATGGGGGGAATGGGGAAAGAGTTACATGGCGGATGGCAAACAGAAGATGCGGCGGTGTGGAGGTCTGTGGTGGGAAGTGATGGTGGATGAGAAGAAGTGTGCTGCTGGTGCCTGTAGGGGGGGCTGTTGTGGGAGGGAACACAGGGGGAGGGAACCGTAGAAGAAGGATGACAGGAAGGTGATGAGGGGGTTTGGCAGGTAAACAGTCACGCACGTGTAGTTGTTTGGACGGTGTGCTGAATATTAGCCGCAAGCATCTGGTTACCTAAGGAGCTCGAGTGGACTCCATCCCTGCTAAAAAGGGTTGGGTGTTTCCAAAACAAATTAAAATTGTCAATAAAACCAAAGTTGTGTATCCTGCATGCGGACTGAAGCCAGGTGCTGAGGGCAAGGACTCTGCTGAAGCGCTTGGATCCATGGATACGCGCCGGGAGGGGCCCGCTAATGAAGACGGCCCTGTTACACGTTTTTAAAAGACTAAAAAGGCTGTTGAAGTCCTTTTTAGTCATTTCGGACTGGTGACAGGCAGTGTCATTTGATCCTACTGTACGTGGATCAACACCCGGGTGATGAAGGATGGGAGTGAGCGCAGCAGTCCGGGGAGTTTGTCCAGAATGACTGGGACAGTAGCACCAGGGAGGCAGTGGGTGATGGCGTTTATGAAGCGCATATCTCGGGTGTACGAGTCTCCTATAATTGCAGTGGAGGGTGGAAAAAGTGGTCGCGGTGTACCGTGGCTCGCGAGGGCCGTGGGAGTCCACACACACACACCCTCCACGGTGTGCGTCAGGGGAGACGAGCCCCGCGGGTGTGTAGGAGCGGCCGAGCCGGGGGAGAGGGAAGGGGACCCTGGATGCTCCGGGCGGTGTCGACCGCCGGAGTCAGGAGCGCCCTCGTCCACGAGAGGAGGATCATGAGCCCGGCCACTGAGGAGACCCCCGGAGCGCCTCAGCACTGCCTCCTTCAGAAGCCTCCGACGCGAGACAGAAGTCGTGGTCCGGGACGACAGCTGTTGATCCGGGGCTCCGGTGGAACAACTGCTCGCACCACCAGGAAGCAGTGGAGACGTCAGTCCAGCTGAGTGGAGAGCCGCAGCCACCTCGCCATCCGGTGGTGTAGAGGGAGCCGTGGAGCCCATGGGAGACAGGTCACCGGAGCGGGGAGGTGCAGGGACCGCACCGATCGGTGGCACAGAGGGAGACGCAGCAGCCACTGGCGCCTGGTTCGAGCTCCAGCATTGACCATCGCCCGGGTCCTCACCAAGTTGTGACAGAGCCTCGAAGCGATTGGAGAGCCGGAGGGGAGGCGAGCCGGCCCTGAGTGATGTCCTCTTACGGCCGTGAGCAACCACCTCAGCCCATGATCGCTGGAGGTGGGGAGTGGAGCAGGAGGATGGCCATGGGCCGGAGGGATCCCAGGGCACGGTGTCTTGGAGGGCTGCTGAGAGTGAGATGATCCGTAGCGACTGTTCATGGGCAACTTCGATAGGGTGACCAGGCATCCGGTTTTAGGCCGGACAGTACGGATTTTCAATGCCCTGTCCGGCATCCGGCGCAGCATCAAGCCGGACGCGTATTTGTCCTCCTTTTTGAGGCACTAGGCTTGAAGAGCGGAGTTTTTCATCTTTGCTGGGCTGCAGCCCACTAGCCAATCATAGACTGTAAAAAATGCATCCAACGCAGTAACATATCAAATGATTGGCTAAGAGCGGTGTCAATTAAAAATCTGCTTATCATTGGTTAAAAAAGTAAACAAGGGTCCATGTGCTGCTACGTCATATGGCATTGACAGAAAGTTAGCATCATGCCAAAACGCAAGACCTCGTTTAATTCTGAATGGACAAAAGAGCATGAATTTATAACGGAAAGTAGTCGAGACTCATTCCATGGCTTCTGCACACTTTGTCGATGCGATGTCGACGTAAGCAGTCTGGGGAAAGCTGCAATTGAACGGCATGCGGGTACGGATAAACATAAAAGTAATAAACGTGCGGCAGGAATCTCTTCAATGAGGACATTTTTTCCTGAAGTTTCGTCGCCCCTGGATGACAAAATAACTGCTGCGGAGCTGTGCAAGGTGTACCATGCTGTAAAGCATCACCAGTCCTACAGAAGTGTAGACTGCGGCGTGAAAGTGGACCGGGAGATTTTCAGTGACTCGCCCACAGCTAAAGGGATGACCTGTGGCCGAACAAAAGCCAAGGCATTGTGCGAGAACGTCATCGCTCCCTATTCGGTACAGTTACATACCGACTACATGAAAGAAAACAACCTACCCTTTTCCGTGGCAACCGACGCCTCAAATAAAGGAACAACCAAGTGTTTTCCCATTGTGGTAAGGTATTTTCACTTTGATGAAGGCATCCAACATGTCCTGTTGGATTTTTATAGTGACAGCAACGAAACGTCAGAAGCCATAACAAACCAGCTGCTGGCAAAACTTGAGATGTCTGGCTTAGAGGTGAAAAACATGTCTGCATATGCAGCAGACAATGCCAGTGTCAATTATGGCAAACATAACAGTGTGTATCAGAAGCTGAAACTGAGCCAAAAAGATGTGCTCCCTGCAAACTGCTTGGCCCATATAC
This sequence comes from Pagrus pagrus, assembly GCF_965226575.1. Classification (NCBI taxonomy): domain Eukaryota; kingdom Metazoa; phylum Chordata; class Actinopteri; order Spariformes; family Sparidae; genus Pagrus; species Pagrus pagrus. The sequence goes on along the minus strand of NC_140186.1, from coordinate 22,831,235 downwards.
TGCATAATGCAGCCAGATATGCAGCAAGCAGCCTTGATGTTGATGTGGAAAATGCTGTGCTGAAGGTTTACAGCCATTTCAGCATATCAGCAAGCAGAACAGCACAATTGAAGGAATTCTGTGAGTTTGTGGAGGTGGAAGAATGCAACCTGCTGCGGCATGTTGTCACCAGGTGGTTGTCCCTGCTGCCATCCATTGACAGAATCCTGAAATATTGGAAGGCCCTGACCAGCTACTTCCAGAGTGAGGGTGAGGGGGAATGTGCCAGAATTGTGTGGAGATGTTTTGGAGAGGAAAGAAATGAGGTGTCAGAGACATATTTTCTGTTTCTCAGCCATGTTCTTAAGGTGTTCTCCGACACGATCGAAGCACTTGAGGCAAAATCCTTCAGCATTACATCGGTGTTTAAGGTAATGACTGAACTAAAACAAAAGCTGGAAAGAAGGATGAAGGACAGGTTCTTTGGGTTTGCTGTCAACACCAAACTGAAGCAGCTGCCCTCTTGCCAGTCAAAAAAATGTGAGGCCGATTTTCTGCTTTTTTATGAAAGAGCAAAGAAATACATCAGTGAAAGATATGACTTCTCTGACACAAGCTTTCATAGCAAAGTGGCCAAGCTTGGCCTCACAACTGCTGTGCCATTTGAAGACTACAGTGCTGCTGTCCAGGCCTGCAATCTGGACATTGATATGGATGGACTGTATGAGGAATATGCCATGGTGGAAGGTTCCTTCAGTTCACCAGAAATGGAAGGTTGCCACAGTGAGGAACGATATTTGAAACTGTTTTCCAAGGCAGATGTACCACTTGTGAATCTCAGGAAGGTCAGCGCCTATATTTTCTCCATCCCATGCAGCAATGCACACACAGAACGTGTCTTTTCATTGATGACAACTGCATGGAGAAACGAGAGGAATCGTCTGGATGTGGACAGTGTCAAGGCTGAGCTGCAAGTGTGTGTCAATTTCACTTATCCCTGCACAGAGATGTACAAGAAGTTCACTGGAAACAAAAAACTCTTGGATGCAGCCAGGAAAGAACAGAAGTATTGCAGATTGACAATCAACTATTTTGGTGAGTACACTAATCTTATGATTTCACTGATGGGCTACATGAAATATGTATATTTAATGGGTTGAAAACAATACAGATTTTGGAAGGTTGATAACTATATTGTTGCTATGTTGTTATTTGTACCAGTCTCTGCAGGATATAAAAAGGCCCAGGGGCAGTGGGGGCTTGGAAGCCATGATGACAGAGGGGCTGTTGATCCTTTATTTATTTATTTTATTTATTTATTTATTTCGGCATGTTATTAGACAGTCATCATCACACATCATCTTAGTTAAAATCAGGTAGTACACATGGCCGAAAGGGAAAGCGGGAGAAGCAGATGCTTATCTAGTCCCGCCCCCGTTGCCCACAGAATACATTATTTCCACAAGTTATATTTCTTTTGTATTTTGACGTACATGTTATAGCAGCATGCAGTGAACAGAGCTGCAGTCCAGCTCTAGACAGTCAACAGACTACGTGTGTGTCTGCACAGTGTCTATATTGGTCCATCATGAGTGAACAACAGTCTCTACTTGTTGCCTGGAGTGTAACACAGTCATAAGGTGATCCAATCGATATAGGTTAGTTTCAGTTATTTGGTTGTTAACTGGGATGGTGTGAGAGCCAGTATTGCCGTCTTTATTCATCCATCTCTTCTGTAGCTTTCGCCGCGCTAAATGAGCTGCTACAGAGGGTGAATGTGGAGTTTGCTTAAAGACAGGTCTGCTGCACACACACAGACACTGAAGACAAGTCCCCAAAAGACTGAAGCACTTTAGAAATGCTATACTTTTTGAGCAGTTGAATGTATTTTTTTTTTTTTTTTTACAATCTCCTTTGTTGTTTACATAAAAGGTTATTTAGGCTTTTTTAAAAAGCATTTTTTTTATTATGTATGTTACCTGTTAATTGTTTTTTACATTTAAGTCCACACATGTTATGCTTTGTGGCACTCTGCACTTTAAAAGATTCATCTCAGTGGTCACTTTTTGAACACCATAATGTATTGAATAAATACAAATACTGTGAACAAACACTTTTTGACTTTTCATTAATATTTTTTCCTATTCAGCTACACAAACATCATCTTTAAACCACTCAAAATTGTACTATAAATGAGAGTATACCGGAGTCCTATGTACACCGTAGTAATTTATTGATATGCCGCATAATGTCCTCCTTTTTGGTGTTATGGAAATGGTCACCCTAAACGTCGATGAACTGGGACAGCATGGTCTCTTTGCTCTTCAGTTCATCGGAGAGCCGGTGGATGTCCTCCAACAGGTTAGCAATCCTCTTATGTGCTTTCTCGAGTTGAGAGTCATTTCCAGGGGGCAAGGAGGTAGCCATAGCACATAACTTTAGCTGTGTAGCTGTGTAGCTTAGATCGCTTAGCTCGCTACAAACTTTTAAGTCAGAGCAGGTGTGTTCAGTAACATCAGTTACTGAACACACAGCTACAGTGGACGTGCACGTCCGATCCGTCAGATGCTGGGTTCAGACGCTGATGTCAAGCTGCTGTGTAATCTGGTGGTGCGGCAGACTGCAGTGAATAGAGCAGGAAGCCGTGTCAATATGGCTGAAGATCCTCCTGAGAGGCCACACTCGGCTCCCGTGAATCTGAGGTTGCGACAGTGACTGGCCGCTGAGCCTCCATTTGAGTCAGCCTATCAGATAGACTCTGAATAGCGGCCAGGATTTTCATTTGAGTGTCCTCCGTCTGAGCCTGATGTTCTGGGCTGGGTCGTTTCCCACGCGCCGACTTTCCAGGGTCCCGTTTCTGATGACGATCAGGGCTACGGTCCCGCTTGCGACTCCTCCTGCCGTCCGCTGCCCTAGCTGGAGGAGGATGAGCCGGTGCTGTCTCCTCCACCAGCTTTGCTCTGCGCCTGCGCTCCTCCAGCGGGACCTCTGCCACAGCAAGGCACGGATTTTCAATATCCTCCACTAGGTGTGCTACCCCCAAACAGTGGGGGCACTCCCTGTGGCCATCACGGGGATCCATGGCCGTCTGGCAAAACCAACACCACTGGGAGGCCATCCCTTAGTCAACAAAAAATGACTATAACACAAAACGCACCGCACTGCGAACAGCGGTGGATTTTTTCAGGAACAAAAAACTCACCTGAATTTCACTAGCTGAGCACCCACTGCGAACAGGGGAACAACAGCAAATCAAAATAACACAATATAATGTGCAAAGAATAATATAGCACAAATAAATTCAGTAATCACTTACTGTAATGTCCTGAGTAACTTTACCACACTCAGACAGCCAAGTAACACAAAGAGACCTCACCAGAGGAAAACTGATTATATGACGTCCCTCAATGTGCGCGAACGCACGAGGGACGGTCCAAACAAGCGGCCGCTCACTGCGAACAGCGAGTCGGCGGGGCAAAACAAAACTATATAAGTTACACTTTGAAAACAGCAGAACAAACCATTCACTTACCAACGCTCGCCGCTGACCACCGTGCTCTACCAGGAGTAACACTGGAAAGACACCTGTAACAACGAGCAGGAATAAGCACGTCACGTCACCAAGAAACACATGACATTCACCGAACCACATACTCTCCACAGGGACCGTCGGCACCTGCATCGTAGTGACGGATTGATAGTGGGGTCCTGTAAATGATAATACTCACGGCCTCGGCTGAGGCGAATAAGGTAAAGAGGAGGAGGCGATGTCACTGGAACCTCTTGTAGACTGTGAGCCACGCCTCCTAAGGTCAGTCATATGACGTTGTTGACATAAGGTCTCGAGGATAGGTAGTAGGATGGCATCATTCAAGGTGAAGACCGTGGTGACGGTCTGAGTGAGGTCGAAATAGATCAGAGTTTATCCTCATTGTTTATCAGATCAAGAGAATTTGACAAACTTTCATTAAAATCTTTGATGATAGAGTCAGGTGGGCGATAAATAACACCACCAACAACATTTTTTCCACCAGAGACACCTGAGAGCTCTACAAGAACAGATTTCACCTCAGCCCCATCAGACTTTAGAGAGAGATCACCCCTAATTTTAAATTCATAGTCACCATTGATAAACAGAGATACTCCGCCTCCAGATCTATTCTCTCTTACGTAGTGAACCAAATTATATTTAGGTAATTTAAAAATGTCTCTAGAGTCCTCTGTAAGCCATGTTTCTGATAAAGCAATAACAGAAAAATCGTGTTTAAGTGAAGATAGATAATGAATGAATTTGTCATAGTTGCTGGAAAGACTTCTTATATTCAGATGAAAAGTAGAGAATATATTCGGAGGCATAGAAACACACAAGTCATTAAACTGAGTGTCATTATAAAAGCTACAAATGTTAGAGGCATCAAATGATGAAAAGAAATGTAGGTCTGGGTCAACATCAAAATTGTAAGAGTCAATAGTAGAGGGATCAAAGGGCTTAAAAATATGGCCTTCAAAATCAGGCTTGTTGTAGTCCATAGTGTGTGTAAGGAATAATGTGCTGAAAGTATATAGTTAAATAATCAAAATACTGAAAAAAATGTCTAATGGTGGAGACTAATGAGCCAAACTCTGAGTGTTGGCTTTCCTTTGTTGAGGTGGGTTTTGGGTAGGTAGTGTGAATGTGTGAATCTGATGAATATTTTAAAACACGTTGAGCGGGCAGTAGTCCAAGTATCTAACATAATGTGTTGTTAATGCTTATAAACACTTTTGATTATTAAGTGTTGCCAAATAACCACATAGAAACAGACCATGCTATTTTACCAGATTGTTTTCAATTCATTTCAAGTGATTTCAGCAACTGTTCATTAGTTTGTCCTGCAGGTGTGGGAAGTCTGAAAGTGATGCATGATGCATGAAACTGCTCGTTTGCCAATTTTTTCTAACTCATTTTGGCTGATCGCTGATATCAATATATGCACATATTTCTTTCCATCTAACTGCAGAGAACACCAAGTCTCTGTTGAAATACATTTAACATATATTTATGCCTACTCTTACAATAATAGCCCACTGGCAGGTGCAGACATATAGTGCTGTTCAAATGAACACAGTCATTGAGCAAAATAAAAAACTACTTAGTCCTGGCGTTGTGTGCACAATGAAAGAGACATCTGTCATATCTGCAGAAACGTTCATTTTCGGCAAGTGCCAATATTTCTTTTTTTTTTATTGAGGCAGGTTATTAGTCTTTAATAAACCAGGATAAAAATTCCCTCCTCCAGCAACACGGTAATAAAAACACAACCCACTACCACTAAGGGCCCTGCATTCAAATTGTGCTCCAGCATATTATTAGTAAATACACTGCTGAGTATTCTGAAGAACAAATGTGTAAAATATTTCCTTTCTCAACATTTTGTGAGTTTATTTTGTTTACTTATTAGGCTATTAGCAACGAACTTGCAGCTTTTACATCTCCCTGCTGAAACTACGGGGGCCGTCGGACTATCACCTCCTGCTGGTACAGAGAGTATTAGGAGACAGGGCAGGCCGGGGATAGTCCACCGGCACGCTAACTTCAGTAGACATCTCTACAACATCAAGGGTTTTGGCATCAACACTGTTGTTTCTTCACACTCAGTTGATAATTTTAGTTCATTCTTTGAGTGTTTTAAACTGAAACATTTGGCTATATCACACAAATTGCCCCTTTAAGTTTTGTTTAGATATTATTTCAGACTGACACACACAGGAACTCATCAAACATGTCAGTACCTCAGAGGATACATTAGTTTCAACATAAAAAAACAAACCCTATTGCTGATACCTGTGTTGTGCACCAGAGGGACACTTGTAATAATGTTTGACACATTAACCCACAACTGAATTCCACTCAAAGGTGTTAATAAGCACACTTTAACATCAACACATGATGCAACCATATCCCCTTGTCCCACATGTAGCTGGGGCAGAAAACATGGATGTACATGTTTGTGTAGTAAGGCGCCACAGGCGAGCTAATGTCAAACAATCAAAGAAAAACTTACAACGATATAGCAGATAGAGAAGAGGGAAGTAAATCCAACTGTGCGTGGAACTGTTTTAGAGAGGATGCATATCAGAAAGAGCCGTTCTGTATATCATTCAGCATTACAGTGAAGATATAAACATATGTATTTAAACCATTGTGGACCTGACAGAAGTTCTTAAGTATTTTGGTAGTTTTGTTAAATCAGCTTAATCAGCCCTTTTCACAGCAGACATTTTGGCTTGTCACAGTAGGGAACGCACATAAGTTAATAACAACATTAACGATGGTAATAATGTACTTAAGTGTCCCAGTAAGAGTGATCCAGCATGAACAATACCAGGCCTGAAACTGAAGCAGCTACACAGAAATCAGAAATCATTAATCTGATCATTCCTATTTGTGCTTTCCTACTGTGACAACATGTACTCTGTGAAAAAGGTCTATACATACAGCTGCAGACACACAGGGATGATGGGATAGTACTCTGAACTCCACATCCTAACCGAAGCAGCAGTCTCAGGCACTTCAGGACTGATGGAAAGTTAGGTGGGATTGTTATAAACCTTGGGGATTGAAGAGAAATTTGGACTGTGACCATATCTGCTTTTAGCACTTTGTCAAACCCAATTTAAAACAAGCAAGCAGAGCTGGTCCAAAAGGTCCTGGGTGAGTAAAAGCTCATCCCAGCTCTGGCTTGGGAGGCAGAATGTGTCATCCATTAATCGCAGGGTGGACGGTTCGGTCCTGTCCACAAAACAACGAACAGTGAATCGCAACTGATGCTTCGACTAGTGTCTTGTGTAGCTGATCTGTTACCAGTACGTGATTTGAGGGGGGATGCCGTCCCCCTTGTTAGCAAAATTACCAAAAAGCATTCCCCTTGTTAACATGCCATCACTCTCCATCCCCTAGTAGCAGATAGTGTGTTCCTAATCACAGCTCCGGCGCACAGTCGAGTCAAGCCGTGCACGGCTGCTTTGCGTTCCGGCTGCCTGGTCTATTTTGACAGAAGCCGCAACAAGCTGCAAAGAGCAGATCACGCCGGCAGGAAGTCAGAGACAAAAGAACGGCATAGAGCATGCGGTCAATTTTCAAAATAAAACACCCTGTGCAGACTCCTGATTGTATAAAAATGAAAAATGACCAGATCAACAAAATCTGAGCAAGTCAACAAAATCTGGCAGACAAAAGTCTCAGCTTCTGAAACGTTCCCGATGGGGTTTCACTCAAATGATTTTCACAGAGAACACAGACTTGTTCTTTATTCATAGACTCCACTCCCTTTGCTGGTTATATCAGGGGTGTAAATATTTCATGTTTATTTTCCGTAATGTTCAAGTTTTTTCAGAGATGAGTTTTTTCTGACAGTTTAATAGCAATAGTAACTTTGCTATTTATGTTCTAAAACTAAAAGTTACTTTTAGTGTGCCTGCTCAGAACATGGTGGCTTATGTAATGTTGGTAATTGTCATTTTTGTCCTGGTTTATAGTTGAACCATTAGTGAGGTAGCTGTTACATTTCCTGACGCCAGCTGTTTTATCCCCATTGAAGCGCACTCTGCTGGACAAACTATGTCAATACACCAATTTCAAATTACCCCAAACATGTTTTTCTGCATTATAGTTTTTAAATATAAGGTTTTCATATTGCCGATACCAATATATCTGTGATAGGCTAATATCGGCCGATAAAATCGGCCTACCAAAAAAACAAGTCGGCCTCTACTATTTTGCACAATGTTCATTGTGTGTCCTTCAAGGAATTTAGATGGTAAAAAATTCCAAGGGGTCATGTAACTTAAAATGACCCTGCTTGTAGTGTATTGTGAGAAACATGAGAAAACCCTGCCTGAATAAACTCAGTCCACTGCATACAATTTAAAGGTGTATTCACTCATTACTTTAGTACAGTTATAGAAAGACAATTGTAGTAGTGAGAGAAGGAAGATAACTGGATCAAATGGAATTGTAGAATTAGAAATGTAACAGTTATGGTTAAGGCGTCCTGCAACAATGTCCTTGGGAGGTGTACATAGGTGTGTCAGGGCAGGTTGGTGCTCCCATTGGGCCATCCCCCCCGTTAAAAATTAACAAATCACCTACTGTCTGTTACCATCTGTGTGTGAGCATGTGTGAATAAGAGGCAAATCCAGGGCTTCAAGTAACAATAAACTTTTATTTTTGGTTCTATCGATTTTTTTTTTTTTTTGTCTTTAAAATTTGATAATAAGGAATCAACTGATGTGATACTGATTATTAAAGGAACTTGGGGCAGGATTTGTGAAAAAATAAACATGCATTTTAAGTTTTTTAATGCTAATGGGTGATGAAGCGTTCAAAACCAAAAAGAATGAGCCCACCCACGTCTCTCCATTGCCTTGAACAGGCTGTGTGCTGCATAATGTACTGCAATTCGTGGTCTGAATTTCCCGCGCAATCCGTGACGTCCGGTGATGCTGAATGCGCGTCCTTGGATACGGGAAGAAGACAAGCGCGGTGGACCCAAACTAGTGTTTGGGTAGTAATGGATTCTGCTACGGCCAGCAAATGACCCACCGCCACACAAAGTCCACTAAAAAGTCATACTCAGAAGAAAAAGAAGGTTTTATCAGCGGCATTTCGTGAGTCGAAACAAAATTACGACCAAAGCCGGGCAGGCACCCGAATGCACATTGGATATGCGTTCAACTCATGGAGGCAGCTCCAACGTGAATTGGGACTGAAAACAGATGCTGACATGGCTCATTTCCTAGTAACTAGGTAAGAAAACATTACAGGTCATGTTTAGAGCTTGATTTGAAAATCATATGAGATCACCGAGGACTCAGAGTGACCTAACGTGCAAAGTAGCATTAGCTGCAAACATGTAACTTAGTCCACCGCTGTGTAACACTGAATAGTTACAGACTGCACATTTTCCACGGTCCTTTAGTCTGAAACCGAAAAGTTAGAAATATGTCCCTTTATATATGGGACCGAAAGCCCAACCTGTTATCTAGGAGGTGACGTTAGCAGCTGGCTGTAGCCACAGGCTAACGGTTTGTTTGTGTCTGTGTAGTAACATTAGCCGTTTACACACAGCAATCCCGTAACAGAGATGATATTTCTGTCCCCCAATAAGCCGTCTTTGCTTGTGCCTGTGCCTTTCAGACCGTAACGGTAAATCGCCGCGCTTGTGTGTCGCTACACACAGCGAGCCAGCTTCCCGGCTGCTTCGTGTGTGTAGGAGATAAGGCATCAGCTCCACTGCTGTGAAGAGTTCATGCACGCTCCCGCACCAGCCGTCGTGTCACTATTGAGTCTTATTTCTTGATCCTGCTCCAAGTTCCTTTAATAATCAAGGAGACCAATAACATATTTTACACATTTGGAACCGATAGCCATTTGCAGTAAAAGGAAAAATGTTAGTGTCAAAATTTAAAATAAACAGTGATGGAATATAAGGTCTTACACTTGCCTACAAATACCAAAAGTAAAATGTTGAGGTACTTCACTTCTGTTTTTCCGTTTTCTGCTCCTTTATGCTAACTCTCCACTATTGACAAATTAAGTTACCAGTTACGTTGCAGATTCAGATTATTCAGTGCTGATAGGATATCACTTGTGACATGTAACTAGATATGTTGTCGGGGCCACATTAAGTGATTTAATTCTACAATTTCCCAGAACCAAAACGGGTTAGGGTTAGGGTCTCTTTTATAATGGTGTTCTATGGGGAAAGGGCCGCAAGGGAACTTTTTCACTACAATACTGCAAGTGGCCACTGGGCAAGATTGGAAGCAAGGCCGAGCGTCGCCACCATGTCCAGGTCTAAAGGTCAGAAGAGACTTCAGTTCCACTGCTGCGGTTTTGTTCTTGTACTTGTGAAATATATAACAGCTGTTGTTTCGAGATGCTGCTTGAGTTTAGTTATGCCCTTAGTCAACAATTGCAGTAATGTTGCCTTAGCCCGTGTCTGTTGATTACTGACATGCCCAGAAAACAGACACTGATCCCCTCAAGGCTTCAAAGGTCATGTGTGAAGGATTTAGTGGCATCTAGCAGTGAGGTTGCAGATCGCAACCAACTGAACACTGCTCCCCTAACTCTCCCGGTCAAAGCATGTAGGTGAACCTACGGTGGCAGTAAAACATGGCGAATCCCCCAAAATCCTACAGCCTGGACCTTTAAGGTAAGTTGCTGTGACTCAAACAAAACTTACAGAAAAGTTATCAATCTGTTGCATGAAACAAATATGTTGCATCAAGTATCAGTGGGATTAAGAGGGAAGGAGGGAGGGTGGAATAAGTGAGGGAGGGGTGAGGGAGATGAGGAGAAATTAAAGAAACAAAGAACAGGCTGACAGAAGACAGTGATGAAGAGGATGACTGGGGAGTTGTGGAGGAGATAACAGAGCTGCACCATGTCTGGTACGATCAGAGAGCTGCTGGAGCTCAGCAGGTCCAGGTCATCACCTCCCCTCAGTGGCAGACGATGGAGGGCCTGGAGCGAGCCGAACTCTGCTACCCTGAGTTCCTGAACTCGTCCTGCAGGAGTTTAAAGCGTCCTCGGTCTGAGGCCGTCTTCCTCTACACTCTGTTCTCCTGCGTCAACGTGCTCACTGTCGCTCTCAACCTGCTCGTTATCATCTCCATTTCCCACTTCGGACAGCTCCACACGCCCACCAACCTGCTCCTGCTCTCCCTGGCCATCTCCGACCTGCTGGTGGGGCTGCTGGTGATGCCGGTGGATATGGTGCGCTTCATAGAAACCTGCTGGCTGCTGGGCGATTTCATGTGCGGTTTGTCTTCGATTTTCGGCTTCATCCTCACCTCAGCCTCTGTGGGGAACATGGTGCTCATATCCATCGACCGCTATGTAGCTATTTGTCATCCTCTGCAGTACCCCAACAAAATCACTCGCAGCAGAGTGGAGGTGTGTGTGTGTGTGTGCTGGGCCTGCTCACTCCTCTACAACGGGCTGATTCTAAAGGACCATCTCAGGCGGCCGGACAGACACAACTCCTGCCACGGGGAGTGTTTGGTAGTGATGAACTACGTCTCAGGAACTATCGACCTCGTGTTCACGTTCATCGGTCCGTGTTCAGTCATCATTGTTCTGTACATGAGGGTGTTTATTGTGGCAGTGTCTCAGGCTCGAGCCATGCAGTCTCATGTTTCAGTCATTGCAGGTGCTACGGTTACAGTCACTGCAAAGAAATCAGAGAAAAAAGCAGCCAGGACTCTGGGTATTGTCATACTGGTGTTTCTGATGACCTTCTGTCCATATTACTACCCATCTCTGGCAGGACAGGACATCTCAAACAGTACTTCATTCTGGGCCATCGTGTCCTGGCTGCTTTATTTTAACTCTTGTTTGAACCCTCTCATATACGCATTTTTCTACCCGTGGTTTAGGAAAGCTATTAAGTTCATTGTCACCCTGAGGATACTAGAGCAGGACTCCTCTCAGGCAAATATACTTTAAAGTCACTTTCTCCAGTAACAATAATGAAACTGCTGTCTGTCATTTAAAAACTTATATGCAGCATGCGATATATGGTTGCGTGTTTGATTTCATATTTCACATTTACCTTTTGAAACAGTCTGTTGGACTGTTAGTACTCAGCACAGATGTAAATCAGAGCTGAAAAATCAAAAAATATGAAGCAACAACACTTGGTAGTTTAAGCCTCATAAATGATTTTTCTGCTTTCCTTTATCTTACATTATGATATACTGAATATCTGAGATAGCTAATATAACAAATAATGGAAGTTGAATGTCATTTTAGGTTTGAGGAAATTGTAAGAAGCTTTTTTTCCTCTATTTTCTGTTAAACTATTAATCAAACTATGAGTTGATTTAACCAAAGTAATCTTTTGAATATTCAAAACTGTACAAGTTTACAGCCATTTCCTTCAGCCTATATGTAGATTATAACTTTATACCTTTAAAGGGGCACTATGTAGCTTTGGAGAAGTAATTGAAGCTCAGAATTGAAGTATTTACAATGTTAATGAGGTCATAATGCAAACGCGGAAATATATATCTTTCCCATAAGTGAATAAACAAGCTGTTCTCAGGAAAATAAGGTCCCCAGAACACTGTTTGAAGCTAGAAAGGTGGCAGGGTCCGCCAAATATAAACAAAGTAAAACAGTATGAAATTGTGTTGTCCTTTAAGGTCAGTTTGTTTATTCAGTTTATTTAGTCATGAAAACGAGGAGTTTGTTTAGGCATAAAAAATCAATGCTCTTTCTCTTCTGATTAAAATTTCTTTCCCCAAAACTACATAGTGCACCTTTAATTCTTAACCTGTGTGGACCACAACAGGCTGAACCAGCTGAGCTCCTGAGAGGTCAAGTGACAAACACCGTCTTTAGATTATAAACACACATTAGAAGTTAGTGACAAAGACTCTACAAAAGTTATTTTTCTCTATATAGTTGAAGAAATAAAAGCTGCCTAACTGCATCACCTCATGTCATCCAAGTGTTTAGGGGGCAGAAAATGTGAAGCATTTCTGAAGTTGGATGTTTGATGATGTTCATTATTGTTGTCAGTGACTCCATTTACAAAGAAAAATGATCAATGTGATGTGTGAATCATACATGAGGGTTCAGCAGAATTACAAAACTAATGTGGAAACCATATTCACTCTTGAGAGGAAATGAGAGCAAACTTCATGTCTCCCCTGGTTTGTAAAACTATTAATGCTCTTGTGATAATAAGACCTGCTTTCTGTCAGATCAAGAATCTAGCTGAAGAGAGAATTCAGACAGATGAAACAAGCTGCGTCTTCTGCAGAGATAAAACAAATGTCATCATGTATATTTTACTATTACATTTTGAGCTTCATGATGTTCTTGACAACTATTAAGTATAGAGAAGGGAACAATCTGGAGGACAATTACTCTGCGTCTAAGTGTTTGTTTCTTTTCAGATAATATTTAAAACACCACGATAAGAATCTGCATTGGCTTTGTTTTTTGAAGATGATTGTATGTGAATAAACATAACAAAGACATTTGATTGGAACACATTCTCATTTATTTTTGTAAAAATAACAACAAAGACATTTATATTAACAATTTGGTTTATGACAAAGGTATGTTAAAAATAATAAACAGTTTTAAGAAAACAAAAACACATTTGGTGCTGAAGTCCTCATCTTCTGGACTGAGAGCGGGTTTGTCTGACTTCTGTAATGAACACAATAAATAATATGTAACACAAGCAGATTAATTCATTTTCATTATATTCATTCATTCATACATCTAAAGCAAGCCTGATTTACTGTGTAGTTTTGAAAAGTAAAAGAAAACTAAAAGACAACTGAACCCTTTCAGTTGTCTTTTTTTGTTTTTTTGTCAACATATTTGTAATGGTGGGATGATCTTTTTCAAGCATTCATCTTAAATATAAAATTCAAGCAGTATTTCAGTATGATGTACAAGAATAGTATCATGGGAGCAGATGCAGTTGGTGAGTTTTGTAGCAACTATGAATTTAAAAGCAGGACCAGGAATTTCATGCGGCCAGAAGTCATCACAAGCTGGACACCGTGGCTCTGGTCTTCCTTTAACGTATCTGGCCACACATGGGTTGTGTATTTTTATCCCACATGTAGGATTCTCACAAATTTGGCACTGAAAATTAAAATAGATGTTTATCAATCCGATCAGATCAATACTGTGAGCAAACTCATTTAGAATAAATAAGGTTTGATACATATTAGCTGCAACAACTCAACATGACACAGGAAGTAGAAACTAAACAGAACTGAACCTGCAGAAAATAATACCAACAAACATCCTGATTACATATGAAACGTATCTGTTTGTACTGCAGAAACACATCTAATCAGATAGGAAACAGGAATTCTTGCTCATTTATGTTAAGGTAGTTGCTCAAGAGCAAGTCTGGAACGTCCAAAGTGGTTTGATTCTTTTCACTAAAATGACTTTTGACCGTCAGATGCTAATCTCCAGACAGAGTCTAATAGTTCAGTTATTTAATTTTGTTTATTTTTTACATTAATATATCTGATTTCAGGCTTTTTACTCCCCTTTCTTTTAACTACAAAATTGATGGTAAGGATCATTTTCTTGGTGACAATAATGAATGTAATCATGTAACTTGTAGTTCAAACAAAACGTAGTTCTCCACAGTAATAACACACAGCATTTCTGTTTTAAAGTGATTAAATGAAATAAGCACCTGGAGGCTTCTATATGACAGAAGTGGTTGTAATGTATTTCATTCAGGTATTTATCACAGGGGATAAGGCTGACAAGGCTCATGCAAATTTACCTGACAAGCCACGTTGCGACAAATGTGACACATTTTCACCTGGTCCTGATACATTGCACGGATGTATGGCTCCATCTCGATAATACATCTGGTGGACAAAGTGTATTCACCCAGTTTCTAAATCAATGAGAAGACGTCAATTATACAAACATAGTACTTACTTGTATTGACCTGTTTTACATATTATTTTTTCTGTGTTTTGAACAGCAAAGTCTGGAATTGGGAATATGAAGAAACACTATTATTTGACTTTATTCACCTCACAAAATTACAAAACTATTTTACACATCAGCCATCTACTTTCATCCTCCACTAAAAACATTTGAACTGTTGATGTTGCAAATCAGAAGGTCGCTGGTACTGAACCCTAAATTGCACCTGATGAGCAGGTCGGTACCTTGCATGGCAGCCTCTGCCATCAGTGTGTGAATGTGCGAATCTGATGAATATTTTAAAACACGTTGAGTTCTCAGTAGTCCAAGTCTATCTAACATAATGTGTTGTTAATGCTTATAAACACTTTCAATTATTAAGTGTTGGCAAATAACCACATAGAAACAGACCATGCTATTTTACCAGATTGTTTTCATTTCATTTCAAGAGATTTCAGCAACTGTTCATTAGTTTGTCCTGCAGGTGTGGGAAGTCTGAAAGGGATGCATGATGCATGAAACTGTTCGTCTGACAATGTTTTCTAAATCTTTTTGGCCGATCGCCGATACCAATATGTGCACATATTTCTTTCATCTAACTGCAGAGAACATCAAGTCCCTGTTGAAATACATGTAACATATATTTATGCCTACTCTTACAAAAATAGCCCACTGGCAGGTGCAGACATATAGTGCTGTTCAAATGAACACAGTCATTGAGCAAGATAAAATAAAAAACTACTTAGTCTTGGCGTTGTGTGCACAATGAAAGAGACATCTGTCATATCTTCAGAAACGTTCATTTTCTTTAATAAACCAGGATAAATATTTTGTCTGAAAGCTGAAATTCAAATTTAAGTTGTGATAAAAATTCCCTCCTCCAGCAACACAGTAATAAAAACACAACCCACTACCACTAAGGGCCCTGCATTCAAATTGTGCTCCAGCAGATTATTATTAAATTCACTGCTGAGCAGCCTGAAGAACAAATGTGTAAAATATTTCCTTTCTCGACATTTTGTGAGTTTATTTTGTTTACTTATTAGGCTATTAGCAACGAACTTGCAGCTTTTACATCTCCCTGCTGACACTACGGGGGCCGTCGGACTATCACCTCCTGCTGGTACAGAGAGTATTAGGAGACAGGGCAGGCCGGGGATAGTCCACCGGCACGCTAACTTCAGTAGACATCTCTACAACATCAACGTCTTTGACATCAACACAGTTGTTTCTTCACACTCAGTTGATAATTTTAGTTCATTCTTTGAGTGATTTTAAACTGAAACATGTGGCTATATCACACAAATTGCCCCTTTTAAGTTTTGTTTAGATATTATTTCAGACTGACACACACAGGAACTCATCAAACATGTCAGTACCTCAGAGGATATATTAGTTTCAACATAAAAAAACAGACCCTATTGCTGATACCTGTGTTGTGCACCAGAGGGACACTTGTAATAATGTTTGACACATTAACCCACAACTGAATTCCACTCAAAGGTGTTAATAAGCACACTTTAACATCAACACATGATGCAACCATATCCCCTTGTCCCACATGTAGCTGGGGCAGAAAACATGGATGTACTTGTTTGTGTAGTAAGGCGCCACAGGCGAGCTAATGTCAAACAATCAAAGAAAAACTTACAACGATATAGCAGATAGAGAAGAGGGAAGTAAATCCAACTGTGCGTGGAACTGTTTTAGAGAGGATGCATATCAGAAAGAGCCGTTCTGTATATCATCCAGCATTACAGTGAAGATATAAACTGATGTATTTAAACCATTGTGGACCAGACAGAAGTTCTCAAGTGTGTCGGTATTTTGTTAGTTTTGTTAAATCAGCTCAATCAGCCCTTTTCACAGCAGACATTTTCACAGTAGGGAATGCACATATGTTACTAACAACATTAACGATGGTAATAATGTACTTAAGTGTCCCAGTAAGAGTGATCCAGCATGAACAATACCAGGCCTGAAACTGAAGCAGCTACACTGAAATCAGAAATCATTCATCTGATCATTCCTATTTGTGCTTTCCTACTGTGACAACATGTACTCTGTGAAAAAGGCCTACACATACAGCTGCAGAGGCAAACACACAGAGAAATTTGGACTGTGACCATATCTGCTTTTAGCACTTTGTCAAACCCAATTTAAAACAAGCAAGCAGAGCCAGTCCAAAAGGTCCTGGATGAGTAAAAGCTCATCCCAGCTCTGGCTTGGGAGGCAGAATGTGTCATCCATTAATCGCAGGGTGGACAGTTCGGTCCTGTCCACAAAACGACGAACAGTGAATCGCAACTGATGTTTCGACCAGTGTCTTGTGTAGCTGATCTGTTACCATCTGTGTGTGAGCATGTGTGAATAAGAGGCAAATCCAGGGCTTCAATTAACAATAAACTATTATTTTTGGTTCAATCGATTCATTTTTTTGTCTTTAAAATTTGATAATAAGGAATCAACCGATGTGATACTGATTATTAATAATCAAGGAGACCTGTAACATATTTTACATATTTGGAACCAATAGCCATTTGCAGTAAAAGTAAAAATGTTAGTGTAGAAATTTAAAATAATTGAATGTAACGTCTTACAATTTCCTACAACTACCAAAAGTAAAATTTTGAGGTACTTCACTTCTGTTTTTCCGTTTTCTGCTCCTTTATGCTAACTATCCACTATTGACAAATTAAGTTAACAGTTACTTTTCAGATTCAGATTATTCAGTGCTGATAGGATATCACTTGTGACATGTAACTAGATATGTTGTCGGGGCCACATTAAGTGATTTAATTCAGCAATTTCCCAGAACCAAAACTGACATCTTCTTTTTGTCATTTTGTCTGACGAGTAGTCGAGAAACCAAAGCTACATTCAAAATACAAGTGTGGAAAGCAACAAGTCCTGTTCGACCATCAATGACTTCAGCAATCAACCTAACAACGAGTTCAGAGCCCAAACCCAGGTAAACAGTACTTTAATCACCCACGATTTATAATAGAACTAGATACTAGACCCAAAGATAGCACCTATTCAGTCCAATAAGAATTACTCGTTTGGCGCACAAAACAAAAACCTTTTCTAGCGTCCAGGTTTACTTCCTGGTTATGAGGCCCATTGAATATGTGCAGTAGTGTTTCTCCCACTGGCCCTGCCCATGAGTTCCCATTATGCCAGTAGACTTTGGTGATGATGTCAAAGATTTTTAAATCCGTATTTCTCAGTTTTACAAATATAAAACCTTCATGAGTCAAAAACTCATAGCAGATATGACATTACTGACCTTGTTTGCAGTTGGAGGTCTCCTGTCAACAGTTTTACAGACTTCTCTTTTATAATGGTGCTCTATGGGAAAAGGGCCGCAAGGGAACTTTTTCACTACAATACTGCAAGTGACCACTGGGCAAGATTGGAAGCAAGGCTGAGCGTCGCCGCCTTATCCAGGTACAAAGATCAGAAGAGACTTCAGTTCCACTGCTGCGGTTTTGTTCTTGTACTTGTGAAATATATAACAGCTGTTGTTTCGAGATGCTGCTTGAGTTTAGTTATGCCCTTAGTCAACAATTGCAGTAATGTTGCCTTAGCTCGTGTCTGTTGATTACTGACATGCCCAGATAACAGACACTGATCCCCTCAAGGCTTCAAAGGTCATGTGTGAAGGATTAAGTGGCATCTAGCAGTGAGGTTGCAGATCGCAACCAACTGAACACTGCTCCCCTAACTCTCCCGGTCAAAGCGTGGAGGTGAACCTACGGTGGCAGTAAAACATGGTGAATCCCCCAAAATCCTACAGCCTGGACCTTTAACATAAATTGCTGTGACTCAAACAAAACTTACAGAAAAGTCATCCATCTGCTGCATGAAACAAATATGTTGCATCAGGTATCAGTGGGATTAAGAGGGAAGGAGGGAGGGTGGAATAAGTGAGGGAGGTTAGAGGGAGATGAGGAGAAATTAAAGAAACAAAGAACAGGCTGACAGAAGACAGTGATGAAGAGGATGACTGGGGAGTTGTGGAGGAGATAACAGAGCTGCACCATGTCTGGTGCGATCAGAGAGCTGCTGGAGCTCAGCAGGTTCAGGTCATCACCTCCCCTCAGTGGCAGACGATGGAGGGCCTGGAGCGAGCCGAGCTCTGCTACCCTGAGCTCCTGAACTCGTCCTGCAGGGGTTTAAAGCGTCCTCGCTCTGAGGCCATCTTCCTCTACACTCTGTTCTCCTGCATCATCGTGCTCACTGTCGCTCTCAACCTGCTCGTTATCATCTCCATCTCCCACTTCGGACAGCTCCACACGCCCACCAACCTGCTCCTGCTCTCCCTGGCCATCTCCGACCTGCTGGTGGGGCTGCTGGTGATGCCGGTAGAGATGGTGTGTTTCATAGAACCCTGCTGGCTGCTGGGCGATCTTATGTGTGCTCTATATTACATTATCAGCTTCATCCTCACCTCAGCCTCTGTGGGGAACATGGTGCTAATATCCATCGACCGCTATGTAGCTATTTGTCATCCTCTGCAGTACCCCAACAAAATCTCTCGCAGCAGAGTGGAGGTGTGTGTGTGTGTGTGCTGGGCCTGCTCACTCCTCTACAACGGCCTCATTCTAAAGGACCATCTCAGGCGGCCGGACAGACACAACTCCTGCCACGGGGAGTGTTTGGTGGTGATCAACTACATCTCAGGAACTATCGACCTCGTGTTCACGTTCATCGGTCCGTGTTTAGTCATCATTGTTCTGTACATGAGGGTGTTTATTGTGGCAGTGTCTCAGGCTCGAGCCATGCAGTCTCATGTTTCAGTCATTGCAGGTGGTACGGTTACAGTCACTGCAAAGAAATCAGAGAAAAAAGCAGCCAGGACTCTGGGTATTGTCATTCTGGTGTTTCTGATGACCTTCTGTCCATTTTACTACCCATCTCTGGCAGGACAGGACATCTCAAACAGTACTTCATACTGGGTCATCGTGTCCTGGCTGTTGTTTTTTAACTCTTGTTTGAACCCTCTCATTTACGCATTTTTCTACCCATGGTTTAGGAAAGCTATTAAGTTCATTGTCACCCTGAGGATACTAGAGCAGGACTCCTCTCAGGCAAATATACTTTAAAGTCACTTTCTCCAGTAACAATACTGAAACTGCTGTCTGTCTCTTAAAAACCTATACGCAGCATGTGACATATGGTTGGGTGTTTGATTTCACATTTTACATTTCCCTCTTTAAACAGCCTGCTAGTCTGTTGGACTGTTAGTACTCAGCACAGATGTAAATCACAGCTGAAAAATCAAAAAATATGAAGCAATAACACTTGGCAGTTTAAGCCTCATGAATGTTAGAATGTTCTGCTTTCTTTTATCATTTATCACATTATGATATACTGAATATCTGAGATAGCTAATATCACAAATAATGGAATTTGAATGTCATTTAAGGGTTTGAGGAAATTGTAATAAGCTTTTTTTCCTCGCTATTTTCTGTTAAACTATTAGTCAAACTATTATCCTTCAGCCTATATGTAGATTATAACTTTATACCTTTAAAGGGGCACTATGTAGCTTTGGAGAAGTAATTCAAACTCATAATTGAAATATTTATAATGAATATTTTTTAATGAGGTAATAATGCAAACTCAGAAATATATATATTTTCCATAAGTGAATAAACAAGCTGTTCTCAGGAAAATAAGGTCCCCAGAACACTGTTTGAAGCTAGAAAGGTGGCAGGGTCCGCCAAGTATAAACAAAGTAATACAGTATGAAATTGTGTTGTCCTTTAAGGTCAGTTTGTTTACTCATTTTATTCAGTCATAAAAACAAGAGTTACAGTAAAGGTGTGTGAGAGTTTGCTTAGGCAAAACAACTGTCTAACTACATAGTGCACCTTTAATTCTTAACCTGTGTGGACCACAACAGGCTGAACGTGCTGAGCTCCTGAGAGGTCAAGTGACAAACACCGTCTTTAGATTATAAACACAAATTAGAATTTAGTGACAAAGACTCAACAAAAGTTATTTTTCTCTATATAGTTGAAGAAATAAAAGCTGCCTAACTGCATCACCTCATGTCATCCAAGTGTTTAGGGGGCAGAAAATGTGAAGCATTTCTGAAGTTGGATGTTTGATGATGTTCATTATTGTTGTCAGTGACTCCATTTACAAAGAAAAATGATCAATGTGATGTGTGAATCATACATGAGGGTTCAGCAGAATTACAAAACTAATGTGGAAACCATATTCACTCTTGAGAGGAAATGAGTGCAAACTTCATGTCTCCCCTGGTTTGTAAAACTATTAATGCTCTTGTGATAATAAGACCTGCTTTCTGTCAGATCAAGGATCTAGCTGAAGAGAGAATTCAGACAGATGAAACAAGCTGCGTCTTCTGCAGAGATAAAACAAATGTCATCATGTATATTTTACTATTACATTTTGAGCTTCATGATGTTCTTGACAACTATTAAGTATACAGAAGGGAACAATCTGGAGGACAATTACTCTGCATCTAAATGTTTGTTTCTTTTCAGATATATAATATTTAAAACACCATGATAAGAATCTGCATTGGCTTTGTTTTTTGAAGATGATTGCATGTGAATAAACATAATAAAGACATTTGAGTGGAACACATTCTCATTCATTTTTGTAAAAATAATAAATATAAATAAGAATAAATAAGGTTTGATACATATTAGCTGCAACAACTCAACATGACACAGGAAGTAGAAACTAAACAGAACTGAACCTGCAGAAAATAATACCAGCAAACATCCTGATTACATATGAAACGTATCTGTTTGTACTGCAGAAACACATCTAATCAGATAGGAAACAGGAATTCTTGCTCATTTATGTTAAGGTAGTTGCTCAAGAGCAAGTCTGTGACGTCCAAAGTGATTCGATTCTTTTCACTAAAATTACCATCAGATGCTAATCTCCAGACAGAGTCTAATAGTTTAGTTATTTAATTTTGTTTATTTTTTAACATTAATATATCTGATTTCAGGCTTTTTACTCCCCTTTCTTTTAACTACAAAATTGATGGTAAGGATCATTTTCTTGGTGACAAAAATGAATGTAATCATGTAACTTGTAGTTCAAACAAAACATTGTTCTCCACAGTAATAACACACAGCATTTCTGTTTTAAAGTGATTAAATGAAACAAGCACCTAGAGGCTTCTATATGACAGAAGTGGTTGTAATGTATTTCATTCAGGTATTTATCACAGGGGATAAGGCTGACAAGGCTCATGCAAATTTACCTGAAAAGCCATGTTGCGACAAATGTGACACATTTTCGCCTGGTCCTGATACATTGCACGGATGTATGACTCCATCTCCATAATACATCTGGTGGACAAAGTGTATTCACCCCGTTTCTAAATCAATGAGAAGACGTCAATTATACAAACATAGTACTTACTTGTATTGACCTGTTTTACATATTATTTTTTCTGTGTTTTGAACAGCAAAGTCTGGAATTGGGAATATGAAGAAACACTATTATTTGACTTTATTCACCTCACAAAATTACAAAACTATTTTACACATCAGCCATCTACTTTCATCCTCCACTAAAAACATTTGAACTGCTGATGTTGCAAATCAGAAGGTTGCTGGTACTGAACCCTAAATTGCACCTGATGAGCAGGTCGGTACCTTGCATGGCAGCCTCTGCCATCAGTGTGTGAATGTGTGAATCTGATGAATATTTTAAAACACGTTGAGCTCTCAGTAGTCCAAGTCTATCTAACATAATGTGTTGTTAACGCTTATAAACACTTTTAATTATTAAGTGTTGGCAAATAACCACATAGAAACAGACCATGCTATTTTACCAGATTGTTTTCATTTCATTTCAAGAGATTTCAGCAAATGTTCATTAGTTTGTCCTGCAGGTGTGGGAAGTCTGAAAGGGATGCATGATGCATGAAACTGCTCGTCTGACAATGTTTTCTAACTCTTATTGGCCGATCGCCGATACCAATATGTGCACATATTTCTTTCATCTAACTGCAGAGAACATAAAGTCCCTGTTGAAATACATTTAACATATATTTATGCCTACTCTTACAATAAAAGCCCACTGGCAGATGCAGACATATAGTGCTAATCAAATGAACACAGTCATTGAGCAAGATAAAATAAAAAAAACTACTTAGTCTTGGCGTTGTGTGCACAATGAAAGAGACATCATATCGGCAGAAACATTCATTTTCGGCAAGTGCCAATATTTCTTTTAAAGGTTTCTATCTGATACTGAAGATGTGCCAATATGATTGTGCATCCCTCGTATTAACAGTACTAATTAAACAAGGAATTATTGTTAAAGGATAATTTCACAGATTTTCAACCCAGATCTTATTCAAAGGTTTAAAACAGTTGAACAAAGCATCTTACAGTAGTCTTAAGAATCCTCCCGATGCAAAAAGTCAAATGAGGCAGGTTATCAGTCTCTAATAAACCAGAATAAATATTTTGTCTGAATGCTGATATTCATGCGGCTGTAGCTCAGTGGGTAGAGCAGCAGGCTGGCGACCAGAAGGTCGCTGGTTCAAAACCCCGGCTCCCCTGGGCGGAATTGAGCTACAGGCCGAAGTATCCTTGAGCAAGATACTGAACCCCAGCATTGCTCCTGGCGTGCAATTGCCTTTGCAATCTTACAATTGCAGCCTCTGACGCCAGAAGGGCCCTGCGATGCGCCGGCGATCATCCAGGGATATACCGCCCATTAGAATCTGGGATAGGCTCCAGCAACCCGCAACCCCCAAATTGGGGATTATAGCGGCAACATCTCCCACGACCCACCTAAGATTAAGCAGCAAAAAGAAAAAATGAGAAGAGCTGAAATTTAAGTTGTGATAAAAATTCCATCCTCCAGCAACACAGTAATACCAATAAGGGCCCTGCATTCAAATTGTGCTCCAGCAGGTTATCATTAAATTCACTGCTGAGTAGTCTGAAGAACAAATGTGTAAAATGTATATCATATATATTTTATTAGGCTATTAGCAAGAACTCGCAGCTTTTACATCTCCCTGCTGAAACTACGGGGGCCATCGGACTATCACCTCCTGCTGATACAGAGAGTATTAGGAGACAGGGCAGGCCGGGGATAGTCCACTGGCACGCTAACTTCAGTAGACATCTCTACAACATCAACGTCTTTGACATCAACACTGTTGTTTCTTCACACTCAGTTGATAATTTTAGTTCATTCTTTGAGTGTTTGAAACTGAAACATTTGGCTATATCACACAAATTGCCCCTTTAAAGGGGACATATTATGCAAAACTCACTTTTTCCTTGCTTTAGTATGTATATTTTCATATCCGGAGTGCCTCCCCACCCCCGTGATTTTCGACCACTAAGTCAATGTTTTGTAAACTACCGGAGTCAGGAATTGAGTCTCTAAACGAGCCATTTGGATTTCACCCGGATTGTTACGTAACAGTCCGGGTGATTTGAATACTCCAGCCCTCGCACTGGGTATCTCCTCCCACACTACGCCAGCTACCTCAACGAGGATCCGCCATTTTCTTGTTCTCGCTTCTCTTGTACACGACAGCCTGACCGCTACCATGTACAACCCAAAAGCCAAGCATTGCTGCTCCGTTGTCGGATGCACAGATCCTCATGTTTGGCTACATCGCCTCCCTACCAAAGAGGATATCGGAGCTAAGTGGCTACATTTCATTTATCAGGGAAATGTCCCAGCTTCAGTGAGCAAAGGCGTTTCAGCAACCAGGGTCAGTATAATGCTGGCAACAACACTGATGATGGAACTGTAAGTATTTATTTAACAGTATAGTTTGTGTTACTTTGGCCATTTAGCACATGAGCTAACGCTAACCGTCGATGTAAATATGAGGCTGAACTAACGTTACATGTGAAGTTATCAACCATGAACATGCAGAGGAGATTGTATGAAATTGTCTCAGTTGTTAGCTGTTCCGCCGTGAACACGCAGAAGAGATGGTATGAAATGGTCTGTTATTCACGGCCAGTGAGTTACGTTGATTAATTAGCATGTTGTGCTAAAGGACATTGTGTTAGATGCCCAAGAGTAACTTGGCAGTCGTACGACTTACTGTGTGTTGGTATACACACAGTTAACGCTACAGCTAACTACGTGTCGCGTTAGCTGTAGCGTTAGCTGCTGGCATGAGAGACCTCAGGGTACCAAAACATTATCTGCAGTAAAGCAATCACCACTTTGTTTTGGAGCTGGAGACAGGGGCTACCTGCTACATGTCTGCTGTGCTACTATCAGTTATATGCAGACATGGACACAGAAAAGCTGCGTCGCGCTGTGTATTGCTCGTTGTTGTTTTTGAAATTTGCTGTGTATCGCTCTTTGCCTTGGTTATGCGATGTCGTCCTCACGTCTTCCACCCGGCAGGAAGAGGTGGTTGGCGCATGCAGTAGCTCATTAGCATTAAAGGGAAAGGCACTCAAACCGGCCACTGAGAGCAGGGCTGTGAAACTGGTGTGTAAACTACCCTGCTGTGCTCAATCCTTCGTTTTTTTCGACCAAAGCATGTTACTAACATTCCATTTAGACACCAAGGACCCATGTCAACAAGCAGAAATGAGCATAATATGTCACCTTTAAGTTTTGTTTAGATATTATTTCAGACTGACACACACAGGAACTCATCAAACATGTCAGTACCTCAGAGGATATATTAGTTTCAACATAAAAAAAACAGACCTTATTGCTGATACCTGTGTTGTGCACCAGAGGGACACTTGTAATAATGTTTGACACATTAACCCACAACTGAATTCCGCTCAAAGGTGTTAATAAGCACACTTTAACATCAACACATGATGCAACCATATCCCCTTGTCCCACATGTAGCTGGGGCAGAAAACATGGATGTACTTGTTTGTGTAGTAAGGCGCCACAGGCGAGCTAATGTCAAACAATCAAAGAAAAACTTACAACGATACAGCAGATAGAGAAGAGGGAAATAAATCCAACTGTGCGTGCAACTGTTTTAGAGAGGATGCATATCAGAAAGAGCCGTTCTGTATATCATCCAGCATTACAGTGAAGATATAAGTTCTCAAGTTTATCGGTATTTTGTTAGTTTTGTTAAATCAGCTCAATCAGCCCTTTTCACAGCAGACATTTTGGCTTGTCACAGTAGCAAATGCACATATGTAACTAACAACATTAACGATGGTATTAATGTACTTAAGTGTCCCAGTAAGAGTGATCCAGCATGAACAATACCAGGCCTGAAACTGAAGCAGCTACACAGAAATCAGAAATCATTAATCTGATCATTCCTATTTGTGCTTGCCCACTGTGACAACATGTATTCTGTGAAAAAGGCCTATACATACAGCTGCAGAGGCAAACACACAGGGATGATGGGATAGTACTGTGAACTCCACATCCTAACCGAAGCAGCAGTCTCAGGCACATCAGTACGGATGGAAAGTTGGATTGTTATAAACCTTGGGGATTGAAGAGAAATTTGGACTGTGACCATATCTGCTTTTAGCACTTCGTCAAAACCAATTTAAAACAAGCAAGCAGAGCTGGTCCAAGAGGTCCTGGATGGGTAAAAGCTCACCCCAGCTCTGGCTTGGGAGGCAGAATGTGTCATCCATTAATCGCAGGGTGGACAGTTCGGTCCTGTCCACAAAACGGCGAACAGTGAATCGCAACTGATGCTTCGACTAGTGTCTTGTGTAGCTGATCTGTTACCATCTGTGTGTGAGCATGTGTGAATAACAGGCAAATCCAGGGCTTCAATTAACAATTATTTTCATTGTCATTGACATGCCTTTTCGGTTCTAATTTTTTTTGTCTTTAAAATGTTAGTGTCAAAATTTTGAATAATCAAAGTTACATTTTGTCTAAGGGAGAGAAGCTCTGAAACTGCTGCTGGTAAGTCAGAAAGTAATTGTAGATCCAGTGTTTAGGCATTCTGTGAGGAGGGTTAGTTGTCATATTTAATCTTGTCTAGAGCGTCAGGACAGCCAAACGAAGACTGTCAAACAAAGACTTAGGGAGTCTCTCTGCAAGAGTACATCAAGGGAGTCCAAGTAACTCACTGTCCACCCATCGCAGCCGTGATTCCTACCCAATCCCAGTCAGGACATCAAACCGGAGAAGATCACCGGAGACCCATTGCTCGAGGCTGTAACCCAGCCAATCTCTGTTACCCAACATTCACCACTGGTACTGAACTTGAAGTACTAGGGGGGCTATGTAACTGCCAGTCTGCAGTCAAGAAGCCAGACACCATTTCAGCCTATGCCTCCCTGTAGACTCTCCACTTCCTGGCCCTTACGGAGACCTTGTGGTCCTACCAGGTCCTTCCCCTGGACCAACTACCCAGATCTGCACTTGAATTCCACGCTGTCTCTGTCACCCTTTCTTTCAAGCTCAACATTGTGGTGATCTACCGCCCTCCCAGTCCTCTCCGTGACTTCTTTGATGAGATGGACGTCCTCCTAAGCTGCTCCCCTGATGATGGCACACCACTCGTTGTCCTGGTGACTTCAACATCGACCCTGGGAAGCTACACTCATCTGAATTAATTGACTTCTTCTTCACATTTGACCTCACACTCTCTCTACCAACTTACCAACCTTCTCCAAGACATCTCGCACGACATCTTGCCATTCTTGCCAGGCTAAAGACACACCTTTTTAATCAGGCTTTTAACTAACATTTTAAATTCTTCTTACGTTCATATGTGGTTTCATCTCATTTTACGTTGTTTCTTTTATCTTGTTTTTTAATCTTAATATAAAATAATTTTATTTGTTGATTTATCCTTTGGTGCCATTTTATTTATTATCTTACATATTTTAATCTTTTTAACTGTTCACTCTTATATTCATCTCTTGTCAGGCTTTTTATTCTATCTTATGTTTTTAGTTTTTTAGGTTTAACTCCAGTGTTTTCCCCAGGGGGGTCCCCCGCACTGGGAGTTGTGCCTGGGCTGCTGCTGGGGGTGCTGTCCTGGGTTCCTTCGGCCCTGCCAGCTGTTGTCTGTCGGGGTCGGGGGGCCTGGGCACTGGTGCCCTCTGTGGCACAGCCTGTCACTCCTCCCAGTGCGGACGGCCCCGAAGGTGGCGTTTCCTCAATCCTCGGTGCCATGCCATGTCTCCCTATTGTCAGTAGTGAGAGTGTGCAGGTGCGTGTGTGTTTGTGTTTGTATGTATGTGTGTGTGTGTGTGTGTGTGTGTGTGTGTGTGTATTATGGAGGGTGGGAGGGAGGGGCTTTCTTTAAAATTGTTTTGTCTTTTATGTGTAAAGCACTTTGTGCTGCACAGCGAAGTGTATGAAAAGTGCTATATAAATAAAGTTTTGATTGATTGATTGATTGATTCCTCATCACCCTGATCAACTCCTCCCTCACTTTAGGTCTTATTCCAGCTCCTTTCAAGACAGCTACAGTACAAAGAAACCCACCCTAGACTCAGCTGACATCCGAAACTACAACCCTGTATCTCTTCTTTCATCCTCTCTAAAACCCTGGAACGCGCCGTCTACAACCAACTGTCCTCCAATCTTTCACAAAACGACCTCCTTGACCCCAATCAGTCAGGCTTCAGGACTGTTCACTCCACTGAGATGGCCCTCCTCACAGTGACCGAGTCCCTCCATACCGCCAGAGCCTCATCCCACTCATCCGTCCTCATTCTCCCCGACCTATCTTCTGCGTTTGACACAGTCAGCCACCAAATCCTCCTCTCCACTCTGGCTGAACTTGGCATTGCTGAATCTGCTCTAACTTGGTTCACATCATCCCTGACAAATCGCACCTTTCAGGTCATATGTAATGGCTCCTTGTCCAAACCCTGCTTTCTGGAAACTGGTGTCCCTCAAGGCTCAGTACTAGGACCACTTCACTTCTTCTACCACTGTTATGCAGGTGACACCCAACTGTTCCTCTCTTTCCCTCCATCCTCACCTATGTTGCAACGCGCATCTCGGAATGTCTGGCAGACATCTCCACTTGGACAACTGCGCACCACCTCAAGCTCAACCTTAATAAAACTGAACTCTTCTTCATCCCGGGGAAAGACTGCCCTCACATGGACCTGTCAGTCAACGTTGAGGACATCAAAGTATCTCCTTCATCAACTGTGAGGAATCTGCGCATAATCCTCGGTGACAGACTATCCTGTACCCCCAACATCACTGCTGTGGCCCAATCTGTGGCCAGATTTGCCCTCTACAACATCCGCAGGATCCAGTCTTTCCTCAGAAAGGATGCAACACAACTCCTGGTCCAAGCGCAGGTCATCTCCCGCCTGGACTATCGCAACTCTCTCTTGGCTGGACTCCCAGCCTCTGCAACTAAACCGTTGCAGCATATCCAGAACGCTGCAGCGTGCCTTGTTTTTAAGTTATCCAAATTCTCCCATGTGACCCCCCTCCTCCGTGACCTCCACTGGCTTCCTGTTGCAGCCCGGATCAGAGACGATTGTACTGGCCTTCAAGGCTGTCAATGGAACTGCACCCATCTACCTCCAAACACTAGTCAGACCACAAGCCCCAGCAAGAGCACTTCCCTTAACTACATCAACTGGCCGGCTGGTACCGCCATCGCTGAGAGCAAACAAAGCTTGCTCATCGAAGTCACGACTCTTATCTGGTGCCTCAGTGGTGGAACGAACACCCGACCAATGACAGGACAGCAGAGTCACTCGCCATCTTTCGGAAAAGACTCTAGACTCACTTGTTCAGACTTGACCCCGACCCTGCATTGCATGACTCATGACTTCTTTCTTACTTTATCGACAGTGATATGCTGTGGTTTCTTTCTTGTGACAAATGTACTTATTGAAAGTCCCTTTGGAAAAAAGCGTCTGCTAAAGACCTTAAATGTAAATGTAAACGTAAATGTAATCAGTGATCGAACATCTTGCAATTACCCACAACTACCAAAAGTAAAATTTTGAGGTACTTCACTTCTGTTTTTCTGTTTTCTCTCCACTATTAAAAATTAGTGGTAGTAGTAGTTACCAGTTAGTTTACAGGTTCAGATTATTCAGTGCTGATATGATATCACTTGTGACGTGTAGCCAGATATGTTGTTGGGGCCACATTAAAGAATTACTACCGTTTTTTACAACCTGGACCTTATTTCTAGCAAAAGATATGATCATTTACTCACCCAGATAACTTTGGTGTCATTTGAAGTTGTTCGGACGAAATTAGATCCATAGTAGCGCCGATATATCCATATAATGCGAGTGACGGGGCACTGACACACAGCCTCTATATAACACATTATCTGACACGAAACTAGTTCATTTCACCAATATTTTGTTACGATACGCTAGCGCTATTCCCCTCTGAGTCCGGGCTCATCTGATATCAACATCCGGGGTCAAACTAGCAGTAGCAGCTACAGGTAAACAAGCCGGGCTGTCGCGAGTGCGCGCGCAGCTCAGAGCTGACATCTTCCAGGTCAGAGGTAGTAGGTCAACCTACAGACCCTGGATGTTGACAATAGACGAGCCCGGACTCAGAGGGGAATATCACTAGCGTATCGTAACAAAATATTGGTGAAATGAACTAGTTTCGTGGCAGATAATGCTCATAGAGGCTGCGCTTCGGTGCCCCGTCACTCGCATTATATGGATATATTGGCGCTACTATGGATCTAATTTCGTCCGAACGACGCCAAATGACACCAAAGTTATCTGGGCGAGTAAATGATCATATATTTTGCTAGAAATAAGGTCCAGGTTGTAAAAAACGGTAGTTATCCTTTAAATGATTTAATTGTACAATTTCCCAGAACCAAAACTGACATTTTTGTCAGTTTTGTCTGACGAGTAGTCGAGAAACCAAAGCTACATTTAAAATACAAGTGAGAAAAGCAGCAAATCCTGCTCAGAGCCCAAACCCAGGTATACTTTAGTCACCCACAATTTATAATAGAACTAGATACTAGACCCAAAGATGGCGCCTATTCAGTCCAAAAAGAATTACTTGTCTGGCGCACAAAACAAAAAACTTTTCTATCTTCCTGGTTATAAGGCCCATTGAATATGTGCAGTAGTGTTTCTCCCACTGGCCCTGCCCATTATGCCTCAAGACTTTCGTGATGATGTCACATATTTTTAAATCCATTTTTCTCAGTTTTACAAATATAAAACCTTCATGAGTCAAAAACTCATAACAGAAAGAGTCATGATTGACAGGTCTAAAGGTCAGAAGAGACTTCAGTTCCACTGCTGCGGTTTTGTTCAGTCAACCATTGCAGTAGTGTTGCCTTAGCTCGTGTCTGTTGATTACTGACATGCCCAGATAACAGACACTGATCCCCTCAAGGCTTCAAAGGTCCTGTGTGAAGGATTTAGTGGCATCTAGCAGTGAGGTTGCAGATCGCAACCAACTGAACACTGCTCCCCTAACTCTCACGGTCAAAGTGTGTAGGTGAACCTACGGTGGCAGTAAAATATGGTGAATCCCTAAAAATCCCTTTGCTGTGACTCAAACAAAACTTACAGAAAAGTTATCCATCTGTTGCATGAAACAAATATGTTGCATCAAGTATCAGTGGGATTAAGAGGGAAGGAGGGAGGGTAGAATAAGTGAGGGAGGGGTGAGGGAGATGAGGAGAAATTAAAGAAACAAAGAACAGGCTGACAGAAGACAGTGATGAAGAGGATGACTGGGGAGTCGTGGAGGAGATAACAGAGCTGCACCATGTCTGGTATGATCAGAGAGCTGCTGGAGCTCAGCAGGTTCAGGTCATCACCTCCCCTCAGTGGCAGACGATGGAGGGCCTGGAGCGAGCCGAGCTCTGCTACCCTGAGCTCCTGAACTCGTCCTGCAGGGGTTTAAAGCCTCCTCGCTCTGAGGCCGTCTTCCTCTACACTCTGTTCTCCTGCATCATCGTGCTCACTGTAGCTCTCAACCTGCTCGTTATCATCTCCATCTCCCACTTCGGACAGCTCCACACGCCCACCAACCTACTCCTGCTCTCCCTGGCCATCTCCGACCTGCTGGTGGGGCTGCTGGTGATGCCGGTGGAGATGGTGCGCTTCATAGAAACCTGCTGGCTGCTGGGCGATCTCATGTGCGCTCTGTCTTACATTTTCAACTTCATCCTCACCTCAGCCTCTGTGGGGAACATGGTGTTCATATCCATCGACCGCTATGTAGCTATTTGTCATCCTCTGCAGTACCCCAACAAAATCACTCGCAGCAGAGTGGAGGTGTGTGTGTGTGTGTGCTGGGCCTGCTCACTCCTCTACAACGGGCTGATTCTAAAGGACCATCTCAGGCGGCCGGACAGACACAACTCCTGCCACGGGGAGTGTTTGGTGGTGATGAACTACATCTTAGGAACTATCGACCTTGTGTTCACGTTCATCGGTCCGTGTTTAGTCATCATTGTTCTGTACATGAGGGTGTTTATTGTGGCAGTGTCTCAGGCTCGAGCCATGCAGTCTCATGTTTCAGTCATTGCAGGCGGTACGGTTGCAGTCACTGCAAAGAAATCAGAGAAAAAAGCAGCCAGGACTCTGGGTATTGTCATACTGGTGTTTCTGATGACCTTCTGTCCATATTACTACCCTTCTTTGGCAGGAGAAGACATCACAAACAGTACTTCATACTGGGCCATCGTGTCCTGGCTGTTGTTTTTCAACTCTTGTTTGAACCCTCTCATATACGCATTTTTCTACCCGTGGTTTAGGAAAGCTATTAAGTTCATTGTCACCCTGAGGATACTAGAGCAGGATTCCTCTCAGGCAAATATACTTTAAAGTCACTTTCTCCAGTAACAATAATGAAACGGACGTCTGTCATGTAAAAGCCTATATGCAGCATGTGACATATGGTTGGGTGTTTGATTTCATATTTTACATTTCCCTCTTTAAAAATCCTGCTAGTCTGTTGGACTGTTAGTCCTCAGCACAGATGTAAATCAGAGCTGAAAAATAAAAAAATATAAAGCAACGACACTTGCTAGTTTAAGCCTCATAAATGTTAGAATTTTCTGCTTTCTTTTATCTTACATTATGATATACTGAATATCTGAGATAGCTAATATCACAAATAATGGAATTTGAATGTCATTTTAGGTTTGAGGAAATTGTAATAAGCTTTTTTTCCTCGCTATTTTCTGTTAAACTATTAGTCAAACTATTAGTTGACTTCAACAAAGTAATCTTTTGAATATTCAAAACTGTACAACTTTACAGCCATTTCCTTCGGCCTATATGTAGATTATAACTGTATACCTTTAAAGGGGCACTATGTATGTTGCTCGTCATGTATGTAGCTTTGGAATCATTCAAAGTCAGAATTGAAATATTTACAATATTAATGAGGTAATGATACAGTGTACATCTACGTCTTTAGATTATAAACAACACACATTAGAATTTAGTGACAAAGACTCTACCAAAGTTATTTTGTCTCTATATAGTTGAAGAAATAAAAGCTGCCTAACTGCATCACCTCATGTCATCCAAGTGTTTAGGGGGCAGAAAATGTGAAGCATTTCTGAAGTTGGATGTTTGATGTTCATTATTGTTGTGAGTGACTCCATTTACAAAGAAAAATAATCAAGGTGATGTGTAAATCATACATGAGGGTTCAGCAGAATTACAAAACTAATGTGGAAACCATATTCACTCTTGAGAGGAAATGAGAGCAAACTTCATGTCTCCCCTGGTTTGTAAAACTATTAATGCTCTTGTGATAATAAGACCTGCTTTCTGTCAGATCAAGGATCTAGTTGAAGAGAGAATTCAGACAGAAGAAACAAGCTGCGTCTTTTGCAGAGATAAAACAAATAATGTCATCATGTATATTTTACTATTACATTTTGAGCTTCATGATGTTCTTGACAATTATTAAGTAACTGAGTAATAATTATTAAGTTTTTTTTCTTTTCATATATATAATACTTAAAACACCACAATAAGAATCTGCATTGGCTTTGTTTTTTGAAGATGATTGCATGTGAATAAACATAATAAAGACATTTGAGTGGAACACATTCTCATTCATTTTTGTAAAAATAACAACAAAGACATTTATATTAACAACTTGGTTTATTACAAAGGTATGTTAAAATTAATAAACAGTTTTAAGAAAACAAAAACACATTTGGTGCTGAAGTCCTCATCTTCTGGACTGAGAGCGGGTTTGTCTGACTTCTGTAATGAACACAATAAATAATATGTAACACAAGCAGATTGATTCATTTTCATTATATTCATTCATTCATCTAAAGCAAGCCTGATTTACTGTGTAGTTTTGAAAAGTAAAACAAAACAAAAAGACAACTGAACCCTTTCAGTTGTCTTTTTTTGTTTTTGTCAACATATTTGTAATGGTGGGATGATCTTTTTCAAGCATTCATCTTAAATATAAAATTCAAGCAGTATTTCAGTATGATGTATAAGAATAGTATCCTGGGTTGTGTATTTTTATCCCACATGTAGGATTCTCACAAATTTGGCACTGAAAATTAAAATAGATGTTTATCAATCTGATCAGATCAATACTGTGAGCAAACTCATTTAGAATAAATAAGGTTTGATACATATTAGCTGCAACAATTCAACATGACACAGGAAGTAGAAACTAAACAGAACTGAACCTGCAGAAAATAATACCAACAAACATCCTGATTACATATGAAACGTATCTGTTTGTACTGCAGAAACACATCTAATCAGATAGGAAACAGGAATTCTTGCTAATTTATGTTAAGGTAGTTGCTCAAGAGCAAGTCTGGAACGTCCAAAGTGATTTGATTCTTTTCACTAAAATGACTTTTGACCGTCAGATGCTAATCTCCAGACAGAGTCTAATAGTTCACTTATTTAATTTTGTTTATTTTTTACATTAATAATCTGATTTCAGGCTTTTTACTGCCCTTTCTTTTAACTACAAAATTGATGGTAAGGATCATTTTCTTGGTGACAATAATGAATGTAATCATGTAACTTGTAGTTCAAACAAAACGTAGTTCTCCACAGTAATAACACACAGCATTTCTGTTTTAAAGTGATTAAATGAAATAAGCACCTGGAGGCTTCTATATGACAGAAGTGGTTGTAATGTATTTCATTCAGGTATTTATCACAGGGGATAAGGCTGACAAGGCTCATGCAAATTTACCTGACAAGCCACGTTGCGACAAATGTGACACATTTTCACCTGGTCCTGATACATTGCACGGATGTATGACTCCATCTCCATAAAACATCTGGTGGACAAAGTGTATTCACCCCGTTTCTAAATCAATGTGTCAATTATACAAACATAGTACTTACTTGTATTGACCTGT
Organism: Pagrus pagrus; assembly: GCF_965226575.1. NCBI lineage: Eukaryota > Metazoa > Chordata > Actinopteri > Spariformes > Sparidae > Pagrus > Pagrus pagrus. The sequence continues at coordinate 22,796,487 of NC_140186.1, read as the reverse complement.
TTTACATGTTATTTTTTCTGTGTTTTGAACAGCAAAGTCTGGAATTGGGACCCTTATTACGACATTTTGTCTTTAAAATGTCGTAATAAGGGATTAACCGATGTGATACTGATTATTAATAATCAAGGAGACCTGTAACATATTTTACATATTTGGAACCAATAGCCATTTGCAGTAAAAGTAAAAATGTTAGTGTAGAAATTTAGAATAATGGAATATAACGTCTTAAAATTTCCTACAACTACCAAAAGTAAAATTTTGAGGTACTTCACTTCTGTTTTTCCGTTTTCTGCTCCTTTATGCTAACTATCCACTATTGACAAATTAAGTTAACAGTTACTTTTCAGATTCAGATTATTTAGTGCTGATAGGATATCACTTGTGACATGTAACTAGATATGTTGTCGGGGCCACATTAAGTGATTTAATTCAGCAATTTCCCAGAACCAAAACTGACATCTTCTTTTTGTCATTTTGTCTGACGAGTAGTCGAGAAACCAAAGCTACATTCAAAATACAAGTGTGAAAAGCAACAAGTCCTGTTCGACCATCAATGACTTCAGCAATCAACCTAACAACGAGTTCAGAGCCCAAACCCAGGTAAACAGTACTTTAATCACCCACGATTTATAATAGAACTAGATACTAGACCAAAAGATAGCACCTATTCAGTCCAATAAGAATTACTCGTTTGGCGCACAAAACAAAAACCTTTTCTAGCGTCCAGGTTTACTTCCTGGTTATGAGGCCCATTGAATATGTGCAGTAGTGTTTCTCCCACTGGCCCTGCCCATGAGTTCCCATTATGCCAGCAGACTTTGGTGATGATGTCAAAGATTTTTAAATCCGTTTTTCTCAGTTTTACAAATATAAAACCTTCATGAGTCAAAAACTCATAGCAGATATGACATTATTGACCTTGTTTGCAGTTGGAGGTCTCCTGTCAACAGTTTTACAGACTTCTCTTTTATAATGGTGTTCTATGGGAAAAGGGCCGCAAGGGAACTTTTTCATTGCAATACTGCAAGTGGCCACTGGGCAAAATTGGAAGCAAGGCCGAGCGTTGCCGCCATGTCAAGGTCTAAAGGTCAGAAGAGACTTAAGTTCCACTGCTACAGTTTTGTTCTTGTACTTGTGAAATATATAACAGCTATTGTTTCGAGGTGCTGCTTGAGTTTAGTTATGCCATTAGTCAGTCAACAATTGCAGTAATGTTGCCTTAAGCCTAGTTTATGCTTCTGCGTCGCGGCGACGGCGTAGTTACGTCGTCGACCCGACGCCGTCATTGAGCATTCGAAGTTCTGCGTCGAGGGAACGCGTTGGTCTGCAATTCACCGCCAAGCCGCGAGGGGTGGTGGTGGAGGTGGGGGATTGGTTTCGGGGGGTTCTTGCTCTCTTGCACTGCAGTTGCGGTCAGAGCGGATATGCTGTGTAGCATTCTGGTCACAGTGTGGGGCTTAAGCTACATGCTGCACAACACCAATACTCCTCCTGCCCTGCTGGGATCTCACAAAGCATGGAGTTCACAAGCAATAGGAGACAAGCATGCAAGCAGCAGAAGTAACTGGTGGTGTTGCTATACTGTTGACCGGAAAAGCAACTGCCGGAATGACGGTCTGAGCGGACCAATCCCAGTCCTTGCCGTTCGCATCTCGACGCGTCGACGTGACGCGTAGTCAGGATTTTTTGGAGGCGCACGTCAGGCTACGGCGCAGGGTCCGCGTAGGGGTCTGCGTCGACGACGTAGCTACGCCGTCGCCGCGACGCAGAAGCATAAATCCAGCTTCAGCCAGTGTCTGTTGATTACTGACATGCCCAGATAACAGACACTGATCCCCTCAAGGCTTCAAATGTCCTGTGTGAAGGATTTAGTGGCATCTAGCAGTGAGGTTGCAGATCGCAACCAACTGAACACTGCTCCCCTAACTCTCACGGTCAAAGTGTGTAGGTGAACCTACGGTGGCGGTAGAACATGCCGAATCCCCCAAAATCCTACAGCCTGGACCTTTAAGGTAAGTTGCTGTGACTCAAACAAAACTTACAGAAAAGTTATCCATCTGTTGTGTTGCACCCTTAAAACAGACAGGACTCCGTCTTCATCTGTTGCATGAAACAAATATGTTGCATCAAGTATCAGTGGGATTGAAAGGGAAGGAGGGAGGGTGGAATAAGTGAGGGAGGGTAGAGGGAGATGAGGAGAAATTAAAGAAACAAAGAACAGGCTGACAGAAGACAGTGATGAAGAGGATGACTGGGGAGTTGTGGAGGAGATTACAGAGCTGCACCATGTCTGGTACGATCAGAGAGCTGCTGGAGCTCAGCAGGTTCAGGTCATCACCTCCCCTCAGTGGCAGACGATGGAGGGCCTGGAGCGAGCCGAGCTCTGCTTCCCTGAGCTCCTGAACTCGTCCTGCAGGAGTTTAAAGCGTCCTCGCTCTGAGGCCGTCTTCCTCTACACTCTGTTCTCCTGCATCATCGTGCTCACTGTAGCTCTCAACCTGCTGGTTATCATCTCCATCTCCCACTTCGGACAGCTCCACACGCCCACCAACCTGCTCCTGCTCTCCCTTGCCATCTCTGACCTGCTGGTGGGGCTGCTGGTGATGCCGTCTGATATGTTGCGCTTCATAGAAACCTGCTGGCTGCTGGGCGATCGCATGTGCACTCTGTCTTACATTATCGGCTTCACCCTCAACTCAGCCTCTGTGGGGAACATGGTGTTCATATCCATCGACCGCTATGTAGCTATTTGTCATCCTCTGCAGTACCCCAACAAAATCACTCGCAGCAGAGTGAAGGTGTGTGTGTGTGTGTGCTGGGCCTGCTCACTCCTCTACAACGGGCTGATTGTAAAGGACGGACTGATTCTCAGGCGGCCAGACAAACACAACTCCTGCCACGAGGAGTGTTCGGTAGTGATGAACTACGTCTCAGGAACTATCGACCTTGTGTTCACGTTCATCGGTCCGTGTTCAGTCATCATTGTTCTGTACATGAGGGTGTTTATTGTGGCAGTGTCTCAGGCTCGAGCCATGCAGTCTCATGTTTCAGTCATCGCAGGTGGTACGGTTACAGTCACTGCAAAGAAATCAGAGAAAAAAGCAGCCAGGACTCTGGGTATTGTCATACTGGTGTTTCTGATGACCTTCTGTCCATTTTACTACCCTTCTGTGGCAGGACAGGACATCTCAAACACTGATTCATACTGGGTCATCGTGTCCTGGCTGTTGTTTTTTAACTCTTGTTTGAACCCTCTCATATACGCATTTTTCTACCCGTGGTTTAGGAAAGCTATTAAGTTCATTGTCACCCTGAGGATACTAGAGCAGGACTCCTCTCAGGCAAATATACTTTAAAGTCACTTTCTCCAGTAACAATACTGAAACGGACGTCTGTCATGTAAAAACCTATACGCAGCATGTGACATACGGTTGGGTGTTTGATTTCACATTTTACATTTCCCTCTTTAAACAGCCTGCTAGTCTGTTGGACTGTTAGTACTCAGCACAGATGTAAATCACAGCTGAAAAATCGAAAAATATGAAGCAATAACACTTGGCAGTTTAAGCCTCATGAATGTTATAATTTTCTGCTTTCATTTTCATCTGCTGTCATTTTAGGTTTGAGGAAATTGTAATAAGCTTTTTTCCTGCTATTTTCTGTTAAACTATTAGTCATATTTACAATTTTAATGAGGTAATAAAGCAAACTCAGAAATATATATATTTTCCATAAGTGAATAAATATTTACAAGCTGTTCTCAGGAAAATAAGGTCCCCAGAACACTGTTTGAAGCTAGAAAGGTGGCAGGGTCCGCCAAATATAAACAAAGTAATACAGTATGAAATTGTGTTGTCCTTTAAGGTCAGTTTGTTTACTCATTTTATTCAGCCATAAAAACGAGAGTTACAGTATATAAGTAAGGTATGTGAGAGTTTGCTTAGGCATAACAACTGTCTAACTACATAGTGCACCTTTAATTCTTAACCTGTGTGGACCACAACAGGCTGAACCTGCTGAGCTCCTGAGAGGTCAAGTGACAAACATCGTCTTTAGATTATAAACACACATTAGAATTTAGTGACAAAGACTCAACAAAAGTTATTTTCTCTATATAGTTGAAGAAATAAAAGCTGCCTAACTGCATCACCTCATGTCATCCAAGTGTTTAGGGGGCAGAAAATGTGAAGCATTTCTGAAGTTGGATGTTTGATGATGTTCATTATTGTTGTCAGTGACTCCATTTACAAAGAAAAATGATCAATGTGATGTGTGAATCATACATGAGGGTTCAGCAGAATTACAAAACTAATGTGGAAACCATATTCACTCTTGAGAGGAAATGAGAGCAAACTTCATGTCTCCCCTGGTTTGTAAAACTATTAATGCTCTTGTGATAATAAGACCTGCTTTCTGTCAGATCAAGAATCTAGCTGAAGAGAGAATTCAGACAGATGAAACAAGCTGCGTCTTATGCAGAGATAAAACAAATGTCACCATGTATATTTTACTATTACATTTTGAGCTTCATGATGTTCTTGACAACTATTAAGTATACAGAAGGGAACAATCTGGAGGACAATTACTCTGCGTCTAAATGTTTGTTTCTTTTCAGATATATAATATTTAAAACACCACGATAAGAATCTGCATTGGCTTTGTTTTTTGAAGATGATTGCATATGAATAAACATAACAAAGACATTTGATTGGAACACATTCTCATTTATTTTTGTAAAAATAACAACAAAGACATTTACATTAACAATTTGGTTTATTATAAATATTATATAATGTTAAAATGAATAAACATTTTTAAGAAAACAAAAAACACATTTGGTGCTGAAGTCCTCATCTTCTGGACTGAGAGCGGGTTTGTCTGACTTCTGTAATGAACACAATAAATAATATGTAACACAAGCAGATTAATTCATTTTCATTATATTCATTCATTCATACATCTAAAGCAAGCCTGATTTACTGTGTAGTTTTGAAAAGTAAAACAAAACAAAAAGACAACTGAGCCCTTTCAGTTGTCTTTTTTGTTTTTTGTCAACATATTTGTAATGGTGGGATGATCTTTTTCAAGCATTCATCTTAAATATAAAATTCAAGCTGTATTTAAGTATGATGTACAAGAATAGTATCCTGGGAACAGAAGCAGATGGTGAGTTTTGTAGCAACTATGAACTTAAAAGCAGGACTTCATCAGTAAATAAACAATAAATACCAGGAATTTCATGCGGCCAGAAGTCATCACAAGCTGGACACCGTGGCTCTGATCTTCCTTTAAAATATCTGGCCACACATGGGTTGTGTATTTTTATCCCACATGTAGGATTCTCACAAATTTGGCACTGAAAATTAAAATAGATGTTTATCAATCCGATCAGATCAATACTGTGAGCAAACTCATTTAGAATAAATAAGGTTTGATACATATTAGCTGCAACAACTCAACATGACACAGGAAGTAGAAACTAAACAGAACTGAACCTGCAGAAAATAATACCAACAAACATCCTGATTACATATGAAACGTATCTGTTTGTACTGCAGAAACACATCTAATCAGATAGGAAACAGGAATTCTTGCTCATTTATGTTAAGGTAGTTGCTCAAGAGCAAGTCTGTGACGTCCAAAGTGATTCGATTCTTTTCACTAAAATTACCATCAGATGCTAATCTCCAGACAGAGTCTAATAGTTCAGTTATTTAATTTAGTTTATTTTTTACATTAATAATCTGATTTCAGGCTTTTTACTGCCCTTTCTTTTAACTACAAAATTGATGGTAAGGATCATTTTCTTGGTGACAAAAATGAATGTAATCATGTAACTTGTAGTTCAAACAAAACGTAGTTCTCCACAGTAATAACACACAGCATTTCTGTTTTAAAGTGATTAAATGAAACAAGCACCTGGAGGCTTCTATATGACAGAAGTAGTTGTAATGTATTTCGTTCTGGTATTTATCACAGGGGATAAGGCTGACAAGGCTCGTGCAAATTTACCTGAAAAGCCATGTTGCGACAAATGTGACACATTTTCACCTGGTCCTGATACATTGCACGGATGTATGGCTCCATCTCGATAATACATCTGGTGGACAAAGTGTATTCACCCCGTTTCTAAATCAATGAGAAGAAGTCAATTATACAAACAAAGTAGGAGCAAGACGAGGTTAGCTACCACAACGAGCTAACCTCGTCAACAAACAAAAATAAATTGAGATTAAAACTGTAGTGTGATTACTTGTATTGACCTGTTTTACATATTATCTTTTCTGTGTTTTGAACAGCAAAGACTGGAATTGGGAATATGAAGAAACACTATTATTTGACTTTTTTCACCTCACAAAATTACAAAACTATTTTACACATCAGCCATCTACTTTCATCCTCCACTTATTACCTCACTACTATCCATTTTGTTTCACCCCTCTTAAATGGGACTGTGCACTAGGGCTGAGCGATATGCCTTAAAATATTATCCCAATATTTTAGGAGATATTGTGATACATTGTGAAAACACTTCATATATTCTGGGAATGGGCAACAAAATCAAAATCAAAATCCATCATCACAATATTTTCGACCAAATAACTCAATATCGACAATGCAAGAATATTGTAGGGATGACTGTTGGTACTACAAAACATTAACACAATGAGTTTTTTGATACATAACCATCAGTAATGTGGATATAATGAAGTTGTTAAAGGCAAGTATCAAATTAAGTAGACCACTCTGGTAAGTTCAGATAATTACATACCTTTACTGTAATTTAGCCTTTAAAACCAGGAAAAGACGACACTTACGACATATCATGATATAAAGCTATATTTAACACATCCATTTGATAATTAGCATCACCAATGTTAAGGGACTAGTTGGACATTTTGAGAAATATGCTTGAAAAAGCAAACTGATACCACTTATATATCTGTACAGCACTGGTTGGCTTTGCATAGTATAGATGATAGTCCAACTCATATGAAAGACTACAGAAGTGTCTCTCAAAAGTTTTGTGTCCACATTAAAAGTGCCTGAAGTTTGTAAAAAAGAAAAGAAAACAAAAAAACAAACAAAGGTTAAAATTAATTTTGATATTTGTTTTACCTCATTCAGCCATTTGTCATGCACAAGTCGGTTCAAGACGTGCTCTGTCTCACTCTTCTTCAGTTTTTTGGTGGTCAGGGTGTCGGCACTGTTCAGGATGTCAGTGGAGGAGGCTTTGCCATTCTCAGAGCCCACGATCAGCTCAATCTGAATATCAACAGCTCAAGTTCAGGATTAACAAATAACAGGTTTTGAAGAAGCTCAGCACTACAATTACTGCTAAAACACGTCCCATTGCAATAAATTACATTTAGATTTAGAATTGTCTACAAAATGTTACTTAGCAGGATTTCTTTCTGCAAAATTCACTCACCGTTTTCCCAAACAGCTCGAGCTCGTTGTCAGCATAATCTGAGGACATCCTGGTGACATCAGTCTCAGCCATGTTTACCTGGACAAGATTTCAGTGAAACTGCGATTAATAAAGCCTCCTGGTGACTCAACATGCTTTAGATGCAGACAAAGGCAACCCATTTTTAATTTGCAGCTGTTTTCACATTTCATACATCTTTCACCACCTACTGAGCAACTAATTACACTGATAAATACAAAGGAGGCAAAACAGCCCCAAATGTGAATATTCCCACCACTGTACGTTTGAAACACTGTGGTATCATCCTCTCTCCTGTTCGTCTCCGTATATACACCCTTCTGTTACTGCCCTACATCTGTAACTTGGATTCACCAGTAAATTGGACCTTTTCCAGTCATCCACTGTGAAATTCTGGTATTCCAAGTGTTTGGCTTTGTTTCACCTACTGAGATGTGGTTTAGAAACTCTGAGACCACCACAAGACAGCTTAATTTTTGACATTACCTTTGCAGATTAAAATATTGCGTTCTTTATTCAACAAATTCTGTATCTTAGATAAATTAGCTTTTCTAACTCTTAGGGAACTCAGCTTATTGTATTGATCCTCTGATGGTGTGGTCATTTTGGGTCTGCCTGATCTGATCTAGTTTCTGAAAAACATTTTAGAGTTCTGTGCACTGCCCCCTAAGAAACCTTTAGTCTGGTCATGAGGCTGAGAAAGGCCTTCTTGGCTTACAATATCAATTTAACTTTCATTTATCTTTTGAATCTTGAAACTTTCTGATTATTTCCATGTTTATTCGATAATATTAGAGATTTTCAATGTGATCACAGACTATTGGACCCGACTTATTAAAAATGTTTACCTGAGTCTGTGTGCATGTTTGACTTTGCAGAACATACAGACCAAAGAAAGCTGCTTTTTGTTGTGCTCCACAGCCTCGCATCTGTGTAACTTTGACTCCCTCAATTCACCAACCAATCTGAGTCAAGAGTCAATTTTTAGGAATTCAGTTAAAGCCACTAACCAAGGCGTAGTACTGCTGACCGTTGTCTTCAGACATCCCTTTTCTAATCTGCATGAACATGGGCTGCAGCTTTGAGTTGATGGGCTCAATGAAATCATCCAGTTTGTCAGGGGCGTGCTGTGCTGCAAAAAAAAAACAAAAAAAAAAACGCAAGAAAGACAAAGTTTGTTAGTTTGAAGGACACGCTTAACGAAGCAGTAAGATGAATAGATTGGAAACTGACTGAATCTTTATAGTTTCAACACAGGTTTTAAATACCTTATTAGGAAGATTTCAATTTCTGTCTAGTTAATCATTTTCTGAATCAAATGTAAGGGAAATTATTGACTGAAAATGTTACTATTCCCAACAGAAGAAGCTGTGTTCATAAAATGTACATACTTGAAATAGTTAATGTAAAAGGCAATTTAAATATTCACTTTAAAAAATACTTTCGAGGCATATTTCTATTCTTGCCATTACAGGATCTGCACAGGCCTCGACCTGCTGTATGAGAGCCTGTCTTCTGCTACAGAGATGAACTCTTGAGTTACTCTGGTATCAACATCAGTAACTATTATATAAAATGACTCACTGTTGTGGGTTTCACAGCAATACTGATAGAGTGCCTTTGCCCCTTGTTGATCGATGATGCCAGTGCCCATCATGGTCTGCAGGAACCTCCGATGGCTGTCTCCCATCTGTCGCGACATGTTTCTGGACTGACCTAGACACACAGATAACAGATACCTAAACAATCTGCAACTCACAATGTGTGGCTGTAAAAGTAAACTATTCAACCCAGAAAGACAAAGGAAACAACTACGGCTGCAACTAACAATTCTTATCCTTATTGATTAAACTGCCAATTATTTTCATAATCAAACAACTATTACTTTATCAAAAAGGTCAACTACAAGTTAAAAGTGGCGCTGCAAGCATGCATTTGACAGCATTCATCTACTGAGTCCACAGTGATAACTTAGCTAGCTAACGTCCATAGCAACATTAACGTCAGCTAACTGTCAACTGCTTGCTGAGTGAGGTCAGTAAACCACAGACCTCGGTTATTTTCGGCTTAGTTTCATGACTTCATTTTTATATCCTTTGCAGAGTCGACTTTCTTAACTTAAAATAAGTTTTATTTACCTGCTGCTTCCTGTAATGCGCGCCTCCTCCGTTGTTTTTCCTCCTCCTTCTTCTTCTCTCCCTCCTTGTCTATTTCCGGTTGCTTGCTGACGCCTGTGTGGTGAATTACCGCCACCTGCTGCTCAAGAGAGAGCATCACGTCCACCATGCCATACAACAAAAATAAATCAGTATCTCTGCAAACACTGAACAACATATACGTCCTGGAAGTGTAATTTCACCCACTTTTATACAGAAAGTAATGTAAACTCGACTTTCACATAATTCTCACAGAAAGGTACGGTGGCCCTGAAGTGCAAATCATGACGGCAAATAGGAAAACACAACAAAAAGGAAACAAAACAACAAATTGTTTAACAAAATGTTACAACAAATTCATCATTGGAAAATGTAAAGGCAAGATAAACATCAAACTATAGAATATGTTGTTTTTGTTTTGTTCATTCATTTTTTAAGATGCTGTTTTCCTCTTCTAAATTAACACAAAAATTTACAGAACACAACAACTAATCTTTTTCCGGTATGAGTTATGTCCTTGTCTTTTCTGCTTTGTGGTTGATTTCCTATTTGCCTGTGGGCAAATAGGAAATCAATTGTTTTGTGATTTATTGTCGCATTTTGTTTGATGTTGTATGTTCCTACTTGTTGTCGTGTTTTATTTGCCGATTTGTTGTTTTATATTTTCCTATGTGCTGCTCTGATTTGCACTTCAGGGCCACCGTAAAACTGACATGGATGGAGGAGCGGTGACATGAATTGTGGGGCTCTTGATGAAGCATTAGCCCCAAAGCTTTATTTTAGAGACGTGTAATCAGGACACACACAATATCTGTTTAACTCACAGGTTTGTAAAGAAATGCTGTGACCTGCAAAGTTAAGCACTGATCTGTTGGTTTGGTTGTTGGGTTCAGGCTCAGTGGCATCTTTTGTGATGGCTTGACTTTCACATACAATAAAACCTGCTGAGTATGAGTATTTCCCCATCAGTCCTGTGTGTATGTGTGCTTCTGCAGCTCCAGTCTGCATTATAAAAACCTCACACAGCTGTGTAGTGAGCAGGTTTCATGCATCTGTGTTTTAAAGAGAAGATACTCAAGGACTCATATTAGAGGCATGTTCTTTTGTCAAACTCTTCTTACTGTTTGACCTTTTAGCCGCATATTGGATTCATGTATTCATTGCAGTGGATCCATTGACAATGGCTCCCTGTGAAGCCAATAATAAATTCATGTCAACTTCCTTAAGCAGTCATTGCAATCTATGTGAATACCATTTTTAAAAGAGCTCTTTGGTGCTACTGAGAGGCTATGAATGTAACTTAAAGGCAATACTATTGCATTTGTGCCACTTGTATTTTGTTGTTATGCGATTAACAAGCAAGCGAGTGGTCTGGGTAAGCATGCAAGACAATGCACTCAGTGTTACAGCAAGTAAAGGAAACATGGTTTATTCTAAATGCTTTATTACTCTAACAAATTAAATAAGAACATATAATACAAGGTGTCTGAGTCTTTGATTACAATATAGCCTATTATTAACATTATTTAAATACAGTATCCAATGTCATCGAGCTTTACTGTAGCATTTAACCTAATATCCCCCAACAGTATCCCAAACCTGCATCAAAAATTGTCCAGTTCAAATGGTGTCAGAAAACAGCCAGGTGCTGATGGTGATCAGTATGTTTCCATTAACACAAACAACTCAATTCATGTAAAAAGCATTTAGGTAAGAGTGTGATTAAACCGTTTACCTGGTTTACGGCATTCTGATGTCACCAGTTTACATCATTTGTTTGTAAACTGGTCAACTTTGTAATCTGGATTGTGATGACTGATTTTGATGTACAGTACATATCGGAATTCTGTTATGGTATCAACACTGCGAAAAAAGTCAGAGTATTACCCTGGGCTTATCCAATTATGAGTGCTTGTGCAAACACACTGATGTTGAGGTTGTGTTCAAGATATTACTTAAAAGGGGAAATCCACCAACCACTGCCTGCAAAGAGTTACATTTTTAACAGCCCGAGTTTAAGGTCTCCTGACAACACTGCCCCGTCCTTGCCTCTTGTTGGAGAGATTATCTTGACTTGTTAACGTGACACTACTCTTACTGAGTTTCATGAAAATGTCTAGACCAAGCTTTCAAATGTAAACAAGAGATTTGCAGTGCAAATGTATTTCCTCTCTCTGTCCAGTAGGCAGTAGGACCTTTCTAGAATAATAAAGGAAGGACGTGACAGTGATCTCAGAGACAGCAAATACAGATGCCAACATCAGCATTTTAACATTATTTCATAGTGACATTTTCTTGCTCACTGCCTGGAAAAGATTGGGAATAATGTCCTAAACAACTTCTACTATCTTCCAAATGTGTTCAAATCACCAACCACTCGCGTTTCTCTTAGTGAGCAACATAATTCTAGAAAGAAACAAAATTCTTTCTGTCAAGTCAAAACTGGACAAACAGCGTGTGCAATGGAAATTATCCACTGTGTAATCAATCCTTAGTAATGTGGTAGTAAAGGCCAGGCAAATGTCTCCTTCTCCCAGTGTTGGCCTCTTGTGGTGATTCGACAGCTTCTCCATCCAACTTCACCAGGCTTTTTTAACTCAAATCTGGGCACAGCAGGCTTCTTCTTCTTTCTTTTTTTTAAGCCCAGCATTGCCATTCCCGTCCTCGTGTTTCTCCAAAGTGCCCATTGTTGACTCAGTGTGCTTTTTGTCCCCTCAAATGTCTTTATCCTTTTTAGTTGGCAGCAGATGGCTGAGAAAACATCAAACCTGAGGAACAAATGTAAGAAAATAAGAGGACGATTACAAACAGAGGGAAGTATAGTCGTAAACGAAAACCACCAGTGCAGTTGTGAAACAGTCAGCTGAGAACCACCAGTTTCCCTCCACAGAGACAGATGACTGACAGAGTTACAGTCTTGTGAGTTTTGTTTAGAAATTACACTTTTAATCTGTTGTGTGTGCTGTACCTTGTGTTCTAGTGGCTGGTAGGAAACGGTCCATGTGTGTTGATGGACTGTTGCAACTTTTCCTCTTTGGCTCTTCTGCTGTGGCAAAGCTGTGGAATAACACAAAAATGGTCAACACACCTTTCTCCTTCCAATGTTACATACTGAACATTTGATTACATCGACACTAAAAACGACAATATCAAAGTAATATTTACAAAAACACTGCACTCCTAGTTACTCACCGTTCTTTTCTCCATGAAGCTGGTCAGGAATTCGTCGATGTCTGTGCGTCCCTCCAGGAAGTTTTCTGCTGTCTCCTCTGACTCCTCCTCAGCCTGGTGGGCTGCAACTTTTAACCGAGCCTGTAAGGTACTAAGACTGCAACTCTAGTGAGGGAGGAAAGACATCGAAGTCAGAAACAGAGGGACAGAAATTTTCTGAAGAGTGTTTACAGACATTTTCCAGCAGGCGGGGGTTGGCTTCTTTAAACTGCTCAACATTTCCTCCTTTAATTTCTTTCACCTGACAAAGTAAAAACTATGTGTCCTTTGACTTTAGGACATTAAACAGGCAGCTTGAATCCACAAAAGCGCATCTGTACTCAAAACCTAATTATCAATAAAACCACAGTGCAATGAGCCTCTCACCTCACTGAGGTCGTGCTGTCGCTGCATCCTTGTCTCAAAGGCCGATTTCATCTGGGTCAGCTGTTCGTACTGCCAACAGACAAAAACCAACATCAGAAGCTGCGAGATTTAACAGCATGAATGTGTTTTTATGTGTCCATGGGAGAGACACAATGAGAGAGCACAAGATATGAGATGTAATATCCGACCTTGTAGAGCATTTCTTGTCTTTTTCCTTCCAGCTGTGGCTCCATCTGAAGGTTTTTCTCTGTAAATGACAAACAGATGCACAAATATCAGGAAAGCTCAACTAAATTTTAAATTACAAATTTTTAATTCTAACCATCAAAACCTTCAGATCAGGGGTTGAAGAGCAACTTACTCGCCATGTCCACTATACTGGTGACAAGTTCTTCTTTATCATTGGTGATCTGTTTGAGTTGTGGCAAACTCACAAAGAACTCCAGTAACACGTCCTCGTTTTCAGACATGTTCGACAACTGCATTAGACTGGGAAGTGGCGCAGCAGAAGGTGGTAGATGTGTCGCAGTAGGTAAGAGAAGAAAGGAACAAAGACATTAATGTAATGGAACCAAGAGAATGTTTTCGGATCTCAATCAAAATGCATTTTAAGTCAAGAATATTTTGGGATACTGTACTTCATGTCACAGAGCTCAGGAAAAGACTCGGGAATCTCAGGCATCTTGTACATGTGTCCGTTCAGTCCAGCCTGAAAAAGACAGCGGTAGTATAAGCAACTCACACTAGAATTATCTGAACATGACCAATCAGTTGAAGGGAAAGATATTTTAAACTGAAAGCCAGCCTCTTACGTCCCTCTGCTGTGAGAGTTTTAATGTTTGAGATGCAATCACTGCTTCCTTCTACCAACCCACTTGTGTATATTAGGCATTGTGAGTGTACCTGGGAGTCTCCGGTGGGAACAGGCAGTGGCAGGTCAGAAATCAGTCCATATGGGGCTGGAGCTCGAGGGTGTCCATGGGCATTTTCGACCCCTGGGTGAGGCATGGGAGCTGGAGACGGAGCTGGGCCTGGACCAGCAGGCGGCGTGTGACTGGGACCCATGTGGCGAGAGCCATAGTGGAAAGCCTGAGTGGGGTAAGGAGGCTTGTACATATTGCTGCGTGAACATGGGAGGAGAAAAAGATTATTTCACTTAAGGATAAAAATAAAAAAAAACCCAAACATAGCTAATTTATTTTCAGAGAACAATTTTACAAGCTATTTTAATAGTTTTTTTTTTACAATGAAGCCACTAGACAGAGCTTTTCAACCAGCACACAGGTTCCAGTTTAACACAATATGTCTGATAGTAAAAAAAAAATGACAAGGTTACATAATGTTACCCCAAATTTCCATTATAATAATGAACTGGGTTTTAGGGCTACTAATTTACTTTATTTGCGATGCTCATAAAAAAGCATAACTGCAAAAATACTTAAACTTAGGTTACACAACACTTGAACTTCCTGTTATAATGAGAAAGTACTTAGAGACAAATGTCCATGAATGAAAGAGCAGACTCACTATGGAAAGCCACCAGGGCCACTGGACATCAAGGCAGGGGGACTCTTCCAGAACTCATCCAGCAGACTCTGAATGACCTTACCCAGATCTGAGTGCATCCCGAACTACAACATACACAACAACAAAAACTAAAAATACTTGGAGGAAACTAAGAACATCATCACTTATAAAACTAAAGTTTGACCTAAAAAAGTTACATTAAATTTCAAACAACCAGGGAAGATAAAAAAAGTTGATAATGCGAGTTGAACACTACGTTTGCATGTTATTATAAGAATCAGAAGAAGATTCACCTGATTAAGAGAAAACCCATGATTACATGCCGCTGGGCAGTAATCAGCTTTCTCCCCTCATCTCTATTTAAACTACAGCTATTTGTGTGTAAACATCACAGCCTTGTTTCAGATACCTGAATAAGCCCTTATCCTGGCTTTGGTACGGAAATGAGACATAGTGACTGGGAGGGATATCAAGGAGTCAAACAAATGCTCCACAAACAAAGATGATCATAAACCTGCATGATGAATCACGGAAACAAGATGGAGTATTTGAACTCAGGACGCAGTAAGAGCACGGACTCTGTGCTGAGAGAAGCACTACTCACACGTGACTGTATCTTGAAATGATCTACTGTTCAGCTACAGAAAGCGTTTTACTGTGACTAATCATTTCAGTTTCAGTTTTGGTCAGATGTGACATTTACTCATTATGGACACAGCTGTGAGTAATGATCTACCCCTTTTCAACCTGCCGTTGCAGGAAACCATGAGATAAGGTTATTTTAACAGTGGAGAAAACAGCAAGAACATTCATGTCACTGAGTGTGTTGACGGTTTCAAAACCAGCTAAACAATTAGCCGCTGGTGGTTTTCTTGAATGATCTCATATCACAGATTTGTAAGAACACAACCCCTTGATCCCATCGAACCCCTTCAACAAACCAAGATGAGGAATCACGAGAAACAAAACAACTACTTACATTAGTGATGAGGGGGCTGGTGATCATGGTGCCATTATTGCTGTCTACTAAGTGATGACCAACAGGGGGGTAGACACTAACCACCGGCTTCTCCTGGGGGAACTGAGGAGGCAGCAGACTAAAGGAAAATAGAACAAAAAATATGATAAGTGACTGTGAATCCAGCACACGGCCTGCATTTGATACTGTGACACTGTGACCATGTGTGAGAAACTGTACTTACACATTAACACTAATGGTGGAGTTGTTGACTGTGAATGGTATTCTGTACTCGACATCTTTCTGGATCTCTGCGAGGCTGTTGGGAAACAGTAAAACAGGAAGGTCATGATCTGTAATCTTTCATCTGTAGTCTTGATCAGCACATTTCGAAACTGTCGTATACATCCTTTATCAATGTTAATGAAACTTCTGCTAGTTTGGAGAAAGACTCACAAAGACAGACCGCAATGACTCTATTATGCTTAATCCCTTACCCATCGAAAATTACAATACATCTGCAATTTGATGCACTTGATGTTGTTTTGCTAAGACGTATAGTGTTATAAAGCAGAACACAGTTTTCCAGGCAAACTGGACCGACCACAGAGTAAACTGTACAATCTAAAAGTTTTACTACTAGCCTAATTTTTTTTTTCTTTTATCTGAACTTGTAAGAAAACCTGAATTGAAGAAATGAAACTAACAATAAAACATGTATATGTACTATCTACTTTGCCCAGTGCTGATCCACTTACTTATTTGCCTCATTGCATTACCAACACATGACTACGCTCCACCATTGATATTTGCCTACTATTATTGCATGCAATACTGTAAAACCATACTGTTTACTGCAGTCATGATGACTTCAGAGAGTCAACACATTATGCCTGATATAATCCTTTACCCCTACAGAAGAATGCTATGGCCTGTTGAGGGGCTCTGCCTGCTCACAACCTTTAAACAGTATGAAACTTGTTTTCCCATTCACCCATGCTTTGACATCATCGCCACGCCATGAGCAGCATTCACCACAGTACATTGTGGCCCGTGCAATTCTATTATAGTAAACAAAGGCTAATACTTTAATCTCCACATCTAATTAGCTAGCTCCTCCTAAAACTACAGGCGTGACAAGTTCGAGTTAACACTGGAATGATCACAAGATATATCAGGCCAGCTACAACTTGTGTCATCAGTCCTAAATATAGATACTGTAACAGTCACCGGCTCACTTGATTAGCTAGACAGCTAACACAGCGCCCTGTCAAATCATTCCTAACTAGCTAGTTAGCTATGAGGAAAGGTTAGCAAACATTAGCTACTCGGTGTCCACAGAGGAGCACATAAAAACAGTGGTTGTTGGTTCACGTAATATCGTGACTTTGGTATTTTGACATATATTTCAAGTATAGCAGCGACAAGCGTGTGCGAGAATAAAAGCAATGAGCTATATGTTAGCCTAACGTACTTCTTGTGACTTAACTGTCAGCCAAGTGGCTAGCTATGCTAAGTAAACACACCGTGTGTGTGTGTGTGCGTGTGCGTGCTCTCCGACAACATGTTCTCGTTATTGACACCAGTAGCCAAAAACAACTGACCAAGCTCTGTTTTAAAAAATAAATAAAATAACGTTATTGTTAACAAGCTAATCGGCAGCACCAGGTGACCGGTTCTTGGTGACCGGTTGCCATTCACGTTTACCTCGGATGAGCAGCTTTGAGTGACTCGATCTGCCGCTGTCTTTGTTGCTGTAGGCTGTTCAGAGGAGGGAGAGGTCCGGAGCCTTTGGACAGGGGGAAAAGCCAGTTCATCCTCTCCTGGCAAAACCACGGACTGAACCTGGCGACAGAATCTAAAGGCCGACAACACACGCAGACGAAATGGAAGAGAAAGTGAGAGATTTGCGGTGCTAACGCCTGTTAGCTTGTTGACTAACGACGGGTTGTTGTCCTCACGAGGCTGTACTTGAGCTACGTTACAAAGTCAGATGGCATGTCCTAATGCGTCCGATAAAATGTCGGTTCCGTTTAATCTCGGAGTCAGTCTATAATTTCATCACTGTCGTTAATATTACCAAAGCGAGAGACAACTCTATGTTAAGAAGACAACCTTTCGAGTGAGCAAGCTTGATCAACTTATTTACGTATTACGTCACGGAGCGAGTTGCGTCAAGCGCAACTTCCTGTTTTTCAATATTTGCTACTATGTTAACCCAAAAGACAATGCTCTTGAACACTTGATGAACTTTGTTATTCTATATGCAAAATTTTTCATTCACAAACAAAAGTTTGCAAATTCGTTACCTAGATTTGCTCCTTTTCTCCTGGAACTGAGCTCTTTGCTCAAATCCCTGATTTTGTTAAATAACAAAATAAGTAATACCTTACTGAGTCATTATGAAAAGTTTTTTCCTGAAACCCCTGCTTGAACTATTTATTTATTATTATTATTTTATATAGATATATATATTTGTACTGTCTTTTTTATTTACTGTTTGTCACCTATGTGCTGTGTGTTATTGTATACCTTGTATTTTTGTACACTGAAATTGTTCAATAAAAATGTTAAAAAATAAAAATAATAAAATAAAAAATATAAAATAATAAAAAATAAAATAAATAAAAAATAATAAAAAATAATAAAAAAATAAAATAAATAAAAATAATAAAATAATAAAAATAAAAAATAATAAAAATAATAAAAATAAAAAATAATAATAAAAAAAAATAATAAAAAATAATAAAATAAAAAAAAATAAAAAAAAACTTCCTGTTTTTCTAATGTTTTCATGATAAAAGCAATTAAAGCTCAACAAAAATTATATTTTATTTTTTAGCATCTATAAAAAACAAAAAGAAAAGGACGCTTTATGATTATAACCATATGAAGCCCATCTTTGTGGTCCTCTAGGAGACAACTCACTTTATTGAGTATTAATTAAATCCATATTATAATTGAAGTAGATTTTTGGTGGTTTGATGCATTTCTATTATTTTTCATCTATTAAGATCATTGTCATAATAGATGCCTGTTTTTTGCTTTGATTGCAAAAACTAAATCATGAATGACACACACATTAATTTGGGATAACCAGGAGCATTGACTTCCAAAATCTTAAAATCGCATTGTAAAACTAGCGAGTTTTCCCTTAGGTTCATTTTGTGACAAACGACAGCAGAGTTGTACAGTTTGTCAGACATCGGCAGGAATAATCTCCTCTGTCGCTCACAAACACCATAGCAGTGTAACTCTTTAGCTGAAGACGCAGAGCCAATCACTGCAGAGCTCTGACAGCACACAGCTGAGTCACAATTGTCAATGATTACTAGACATCAAGTCCTCCAGAGATGATCATAAAACAATTTTGATAAATCATGAGGAAATCTCTGTCAATCCACCAACCAATTAATCATCTAGTTTTAGAAGTTTAATAGTCTCAGTTTTACTAGATTCACATTGTATTATGACTAGGAATATACAAGTTGTTTTATTTTCACAGCTTGACTACCACTCTGATCATATTCCCTTCCGCATTATAACTGGTATTTTTAAAAAACACAATGATCACATTCTCTTTCTCATAATTACAAAATTAAAATGTGTTGATTATCTTTTTGGTTTACACTATTGAATTTCATAAAACAGAGACATTTCTACAGTTAAATTGCCAGAACCTTAAAAAATGAAGAATAACTTGCATTTTTACAAGGTTCCTGTCTTTTAAGTGCATTATTAAATTCTTTGAATGAGAACTAACCCTAAATCAGCAATGTAATTGACTACCAACATTATCACCATTGTCATGAGTCTCTTGCAACTAATCTGTTCTTATGAATGTTTTTATATCATTCTCAATAAGAGCTTGCAACTACTCTGATCATATTCCCTTCCTCAATACTGCACAATGAAGTGCTGAATGATCATCAATGACAGAGAGCATATGAACTGAACCATTACTCTCTATCAGCTTCACGCTCAGAAGAGAATATCACGACTCATCATCGTGGTTAGCAAGACCAAACACTTTAGAAACACATTTCTCAAATCAGAAACTATAGAAATGATCCCTGAAAATATAGTCTTAGTTTGAATGATGGTGAAAACTGAAGACGTTTCACAGGACGATCATTCTCACTCAGGGTTCATCACTGCCATCATAAACCTCCTCCAGTTGTTGAACCACAGCATAGCACAGCCAATCACTGCAAGCCACTGACAACAAAGCTGTAACAGGACTGGAATTTGGTCTTTAAATCACTA
Organism: Pagrus pagrus; assembly: GCF_965226575.1. NCBI lineage: Eukaryota > Metazoa > Chordata > Actinopteri > Spariformes > Sparidae > Pagrus > Pagrus pagrus. The sequence continues at coordinate 22,776,533 of NC_140186.1, read as the reverse complement.
TAGTTTTAATTCCTCAAACACTAAACTTTAACCATCATCTTAACTTAATTGCTAGCTATCAATATTCTTAGTTGTAAAATAAATTCCTTCACACTTATCACAACAGACTTTCTCAGTGAGTAAAAGTTTGTTCTTTTAGACACATCTTTGTAACCACTCTGATCATATTCCCTTCCTCAGTATGAGGAAGTACACTGGAGGAGGTTTATGATGTACATGTTAGTGTTCTTGAAAACAGATTTCATCATAATTCATCCATTTTGTTTCCTGTCTGATCACCTCTGGAGGACTTGTTGTCTAGTAATGATTGAAAATTGGGACTTAAACAACTTTGTTCTGCTAATCATGGAGAGAAAAACGTTTCATACTTTGACACAAGCAATTTCTTTATCATCACTCAGTGCAGCTTTTCTCTGCTATGTGTGTGCTGTCAGTCCTGCAGTGATTGGCTGTGCTATGGTGGTTCAACAACTGGAGGAAGTTTATGATGGCAGAGACGAACCCTGAGTGAGAATGATCGTTCTGTGAATCACCTTCAGTTTTCACCATCATTCAAACTAAGACTCTACTTTCAGGGATCATTTCTATAGTTTTTGACTTGAGAAATGTGTTTCTAAAGTGTTTGGTCTCACTAACCACGATGATGAGTCGTGATATTCTCTTCTGAGCGTGAAGCTGCTAGAGAGTAATGCTTCAGTTCATATGCTCTCTGTCATTGATGACTGTTCTGTACTTCTCTCACAGAGTACTGAGGAAGGGAATATGATCAGAGTGGTTACAAAGATTTGCTAATCAAGAAAATCTGTTACATGACTGCAATTGTGAAAGGAATTTAGTTTACAAGTATAGCAAGAATACTGATAGCTAACAAGTTTGCAGATAAGATGGTGGTTAAAGTTTAGTGCTCATTTGAAGAATTAAATAATTAGTGAGTGAAAGAAACATTGATAATATGTAATTTCAAACATAAAAATTCCAGTCCTGTTACAGCTTTGCTGTCAGTGGCTTGCAGTGATTGGCTGTGCTAGGCTGTGGTTCAACAACTGGAGGAGGTTTATGATGTACATGTTAGTGTTCTTGAAAACAGATTTCATCATAATTTATCCATTTTGTTTCCTGTCTGATCACCTCTGGAGGACTTGTTGTCTAGTAATGATTGACAATTGGGAACTTGTTCTGCTAATCATGGAGAGAAAAACGTTTCATTCAACGCTGAGTGAGAATGATCATCCTGTGAATCACCTTCAGTACATGTTACTGAAATGTAATTCCTCAGATGAGCACTAAACCTTAACCATCAACTTATCTGCAATTTTGTTAGCTATCAGTATCCTTAGTTATAAACTAAAGTCCTTTCACAATTGCAGTTATAACAGATATTCTTAGTAAGTAAAAGTTTGTTCTTTTAGACACATCTTTGTAACCACTCTGATCATATTCCCTTCCTCAGTACTCTATGAGAAAGTACAGAACGATCATCAATGACAGAGAGCATATGAACTGAATCATTACTCTCTATCAGCTTCATGCTCAGAAGGGAATATCACGACTCATCATCGTGGTTAGCGAGGCCAAACACTTTAGAAACACATTTCTCAAGTCAGAAACTATAGAAATGATCCCTGAAAGTATAGTCTTAGTTTGAATGATGGTGAAAACTGAAGGTGATTCACAGGACGATCATTCTCACTCAGGGTTCGTCTCTGCCATCATAAACCTCCTCCAGTTGTTGAATCACAGCATAGCACAGCCAATCACTGCAAGCCACTGACAGCAAAGCTGTGACAGAACTGGAATTTTTATGTTTGAAATGACAAATTATCAAAGTTTCTCTGTCTTTCACTCACTATAGTTTTAATTCCTCAAATAAACACTAAACTTTAACCACCGTCTTATCTGCAATCTTGTTAGTTATCACTGTTCTTGCAGCTGACATGCTATACTTGTAAACTAAATTCCTTTCTCAATTGCAGTCACAACAGATTTTCTCAATAAGAAAAGTTTGTTCTTTTAGACACATCTTTGTAACCACTCTGATCATATCCCCTTTCTCAGTACTCTGTGAGGGAAATACAGAATCATCAATGACAGAGAGCATATGAACTGAATCATTACTCTCTGTCCGCTTCACGCTCAGAAGGGACTATCACGACTCATCATCGTGGTTAGCGAGACCAAACACTTTAGAAACACATTTCTCAAGTCAGAAACTATAGAAATGATCGCTGAAAGTATAGTCTTAGTTTGAATGATGGTGAAAACTGAAGGTGTTTCACAGGACGATCATTCTCACTCAGGGTTGAATGAAACGTTTTTCCTCCATGATTAGCAGAACAAAGTTTAAGTGTTTAAATTCCCAATTTTTAAACGTTACTAGACAACAAGTCCTCCAGAGGTGATCAGACAGGAAACAAAATGGATAAATTATGAGGAAATTTGTTTTCAAGAACACTAACATGTACATCATAAACCTCCTCCAATTGTTGAACCACAACATAGCACAGCCAATCACTGCAAGCCACTGACAGCAAAGCTGTAACAGGACTGGCATTTTTATGTTTGAAATGACAGCTGTTAGCTACCAGTATTCTTGCTATACTTGTAAACTACATTCCTTTCACAATTGCAGTCATATAACAGAGTTTCTTAGAAAGCAAAAGTTTTTTCTTTTTGACACATCTTTGTAACCACTCTGATCATATTCCCTTCCTCAGTACTCTATGAGGAAGTACTGAACAGTCATCGATGACAGAGAGCATATGAACTGAATCATTACTCTCTATCAGCTTCACGCTCAGAAGAGAATATCACGACTCATCATCGTGGTTAACGAGACCAAACTCTTTAGAAACACATTTCTCAAGTCAGAAACTATAGAAATGATCCCTGAAAGTATAGTCTTAGTTTGTGACAGGATGACAACATCAGGTGATTCACAGGAGAATCATTCTCACTCAGGGTTCCCCTCTGTTGAAACCCTCCTCCAGGTGCTGCATCTCGACCTGCCATGTGGTTTTATGTAAATGACACAACATAACACAGCCAATCGCTGTATGCCACTGACAGTACAGCTCTGACATGGCGTACAGACAGGAGATTAAGGCAGTGATGAGATAAAGAAAAATATTTGCATAAAAAGTCTTAAGTAAGTAACAAAGTAAGAAAAGTTACAAAAATTACAGTGACTACATTTACCCAAATCTCAAAGTACTGATGTGTTTTTATTCCTCATGAGAGACTGAATGTGTGGACTGTGATGTTCAAACACTAGTTTGTCCTCAACTCTGATTCAGCCTATTTTCTCTAATAATAGCTGTAAAAAGCTGCTATGAGGGCATAAAGACCAGTTCTTATAAGGAGTGTAGGCTGCATTATTACAGTTACAGTAACTGTTACTAGTTACATTGGTTAATATTTGCCATAGCATATTTTTACAATGGTATTTTTTAAATAACTGTGATCACGTTCCCTTTCTCATGTTTATTAAACGGAGTTCGGTCACTTACATTTTTAATTCAGTTATTCCAGACACCAAACATAAAGAATAACTGCCACTTTGATGTTTGAAATGAAAAATTGATCATTAAAGTTGCTGCAATCAATTAACTGTTATACATCGAACTCACACTAGAACTTTAGCCAGCCATGATCTGCTATTATGTTGACAAAAGAGACATTCTCAAGTTAACAAACTGCACTAAACAAAGTTCTTTATTCCTACATTGTTATCACATCACAGGGGCATTTTTTGTCTTTCAGGCTGATTTTATTTTGGACATATCTTTGCAACCACTCTGATCATTTTCACTTCTTCTGTTCTCCATGAAGAAATACAGAATGATCATCAACGACAGAGAGCATATGAACTGAACCATTACTCTCTATCAGCTTCACGCTCAGAAGAGAATATCACGACTCATCATCGTGGTTAGCGAGACCAAACACTTTAGAAACACATTTCTCAAGTCAGAAACTATAGAAACGATCCCTGAAAGTATAGTCTTAGTTTGAATGATGGTGAAAACTGAAGGTGATTCACAGGACGATCATTCTCACTCAGGGTTCATCTCTGCCATCATAAACCTCCTCCAGTTGTTGAACCACAGCCTAGCACAGCCAATCACTGCAGGACTGACAGCACACACATAGCAGAGAAAAGCTGCACTGAGAGGTGATAAAGAAAAAGCTTGTGTCAAAGTATAAAAAGTTTTTCTCTCCATGATTAGCAGAACAAAGTTGTTTAAGTCCCAATTTTCAATCATAACTAGACAACAAGTCCTCCAGAGGTGATCAGACAGGAAACAAAATGGATGAATTATGATGAAATCTGTTTTCAAGAAGACTAACATGTACATCATAAACCTCCTCCAGTTGTTGAACCACAGCCTAGCACAGCCAATCACTGCGAGCCACTGACAGCAAAGCTGTAACAGAGCTGGAATTGTAATGTTTGAAATGTCAAATTATCAAAGTTGCTCTGTCTTTCATTCATTAATTATTTAATTCCTCAAATAAGCACTAAACTTAAACCACCTTATCTGCAAACTTGTTAGCTACCAGTATTCTTGCTATACTTGTAAACTAAATTCTTTTCACAATTGCAGTCATATAACAGATTTTCTTAGAAAGCAAAAGTTTGTTCTTTTAGACACATCTTTGTAACCACTCTGATCATATTCCCTTCCTCAGTACTCTGTGAGAGAAGTACAGAACAGTCATCAATGACAGAGAGCATATGAACTGAATCATTACTCTCTATCAGCTTCACGCTCAGAAGGGAATATCACGACTCATCATCGTGGTTAGCGAGACCAAACACTTTAGAAACACATTTCTCAAGTCAGAAACTATAGAAATGATCCCTGAAAGTATAGTCTTAGTTTGAATGATGGTGAAAACTGAAGGTGATTCACAGGATGATCATTCTCACTCAGGGTTCATCTCTGCCATCATAAACCTCCTCCAGTTGTTGAACCACAGCATAGCACAGCCAATCACTGCAAGCCACTGATAGCAAAGCTGTAACAGGACTGGAATTTTTGTTTGAAATGACAAATTATCAAAGTTTCTCTGTCTTTCACTCACTATAGTTTCAATTCCTCAAATAAACACTAAACTTTAACCACCATCTTATCTGCAATCTTGTTAACTATCACTGTTCTTGCAACTGCCATGCTATACTTGTAAACTAAATTCTTTTCTCAAAAAGAAGAGTTTGGTTTTTTTGATACAGCTTTGTAACCACTCTGATCATATTCCCTTCCTCAGTACTCTATGAGGAAGTACTGAACAGTCATCAATGACAGAGAACATATGAACTGAATCATTACTCTCTATCAGCTTCACGCTCAGAAGGAAATATCACGACTCATCATCGTGGTTAGCGAGACCAAACACTTTAGAAACACATTTCTCAAGTCAGAAACTATAGAAATGATCCCTGAAAGTATAGTCTTAGTTTGTGACAGGATGACAACATCAGGTGATTCACAGGAGAATCATTCTCACTCAGGGTTCCCCTCTGTTGAAACCCTCCTCCAGGTGCTGCATCTCGACCTGCCATGTGGTTTTATGTAAATGACACAACATAACACAGCCAATCGCTGTATGCCACTGACAGTACAGCTCTGACATGGCGTACAGACAGGAGATTAAGGCAGTGATGAGATAAAGAAAAAACATTTGTATAAAAAGTCTTAAGTAAGTAACAAAGTAAGAAAAGTTACAAAAATTACAGTGACTACATTTCCCCAAATCTCAAAGTACTGATGTGTTTTTATTCCTCATGAGAGACTGAATGTGTGGACTGTGATGTTCAAACACTAATTTGTCCTCAACTCTGATTCAGCCTATTTTCTCTAATAATAGCTGTAAAAAGCTGCTATGAGGGCATAAAGACCAGTTCTTATAAGGAGTGTAGGCTGCATTATTACAGTTACAGTAACTGTTACTAGTTACATTGGTTAATATTTGCCATAGCATATTTTTACAATGGTATTTTTTAAATAACTGTGATCACGTTCCCTTTCTCACGTTTATTAAAAGGAGTTCGGTCACTTACATTTTTAATTCAGTTATTCCAGACACTGAACATAAAGAATAACTGCCACTTTAATGTTTGAAATGAAAAATTGATCATTAAAGTTGCTGCAATCAATTAACTGTTATACATTGTACTCGCACTAGAACTTTAGCCAGCCATGATCTGCTATTGTGTTGACAAAAGAGACATTCTCAAGTTAACAAACTGCACTAAACAATTGTTATCACATCACAGGGGCATTTTTTGTCTTTCAGGCTGATTTTATTTTCACATGTGCAACCACTCTGATCATATTCGCTTCTTCAGTACTCCATGAAGAAATACAGAACGATCACCAACGACAGAGAGCATATGAACTGAAGCATTACTCTCTATCAGCTTCACGCTCAGAAGAGAATATCACGACTCATCATCGTGGTTAGCGAGACCAAACTCTTTAGAAACACATTTCTCAAGTCAGAAACTATAGAAATGATCCCTGAAAGTATAGTCTTAGTTTGGAAGCGGGTGAAAACAGAGGGTCATTCACAGAGCGATCATTCTCGCTCAGGGTTCATCGTCGCCATAACACATGACCAAAATGACCGATTCATGAAAAGTAAACAAAATAAAAGGACAACTTTCATTGAAACTGCTGCTAAAGCTGTTGATTTCATGTTTACAACTTCAACATTAGGTCTGCCTTGTTTTATTTCACAGACAGCAATTTGTAAAATGGAGACCTTCAACACCAGAACTACTCAACAGGCAGCCCGAGGGCCTAATGTGGTCCTTGAACATCCTCATTTTGTAGTAGGCATATTAGAGAATTCATTAGTTATGTCTAATGCTAAGCACAAAAATACTTTTTATTAAAAAGGTGAAACTGAGGCCTTCCAAGCAGAGGGAATTGACCAGACTGACTATCTACTTCTAATGTATGTATATTTTTTTCTTTGAATTGAGAAAACAAAGTGGAGAAAAAATAAAAAGTGCATTGTTTTAACATATTTAAATTCTGAGCTTTACAGGTCAAACACAGGGAATGTCAAAGTACGGCCTCTTGGCCACAGCCACCATGTCAAAGGTGCTCTTGTTTCCATCAAGAAATTCCTTCATACTGCTTAATAAAAAACCTTAGATGGCTCTCAATCAGCAAATATTTTTACAAGTAACTCTTAAAATATAACTTTTCTTTTCAAAGAGACTGACAGGTTTTGCAGTAACAGACAAGCACTTTCTCTTTAGTACAATCTTACAACCACTCTGATCATATTCGCTTCCTCAGTACTCTGTGAGAGAAGTACAGAACGATCATCAATGACAGAGAGCATATGAACTGAATCATTACTCTCTATCAGCTTCACGCTCAGAAGGGAATATCACGACTCATCATCGTGGTTAGCGAGACCAAACACTTTAGAAACACATTTCTCAAGTCAGAAACTATAGAAATGATCCCTGAAAGTATAGTCTTAGTTTGAATGATGGTGAAAACTGAAGGTGATTCACAGGACGATCATTCTCACTCAGGGTTCGTCTCTGCCATCATAAACCTCCTCCAGTTGTTGAACCACCATAGCACAGCCAATCACTGCAGGACTGACAGCACACACATAGCAGAGAAAAGCTGCACTGAGAGGTGATAAAGAAAAAGCTTGTGTCAAAGTATGAAACGTTTTTCTCTCCATGATTAGCAGAACAAAGTTGTTTAAGTCCCAATTTTCAATCATTACTAGACAACAAGTCCTCCAGAGGTGATCAGACAGGAAACAAAATGGATCAATTATGATGAAATCTGTTTTCAAGAAGACTAACATGGCCATTAACATGTACACTGTTTATCTTCATGTAATGAATAAGTTTCAATTTGGTGATTTTGGCCCACTAACCTATCGATCATGAACTTGTTACTTGAAACTTAAGCAAAGTCTTCAACTGTTTTTAAAACTCTCAATCCATGTTGTATGAAGGTCAACAGCTGAAACAACAGTTTGATGCCTCAATATTACTAGATTTATACTGTTTGTTCTCTTTTCACAGCTGTACTTCTACCACTCTGATCATATTCTCTTCCTCAATACTTCAAAACGAAGTACAGAGCAATCATCAATGACAGAGAGCACATGAACTGAATCATTACTATCAGCTTCACACTCAGAAGGGAATATCACAACTCATCATCGTGGTTAGCGAGACCAAACACTTTAGAAACACATTTCTCAAGTCAGAAACTATAGAAATGATCCCTGAAAGTATAGTCTCAGTTTGAATGATGGTGAAAACTGAAGGTGATTCACAGGACGATCATTCTCACTCAGGGTTCATCTCTGCCATCATAAACCTCCTCCAGTTGTTGAACCACAGCATAGCACAGCCAATCACTGCAAGCCACTGATAGCAAAGCTGTAACAGGACTGGAATTTTTGTTTGAAATTACAAATTACCAAAGTTTCTCTGTCTTTCACTCACTATAGTTTTAATTCCTCAAATAAACACTAAACTTTAACCATCATCTTATCTGCAATCTTGTTAACTATCACTGTTCTTGCAACTGCCATGCTATACTTGTAAACTAAATTCTTTTCTCAAGAAGAAAAGTTAGTTTTTTTTGATACAGCTTTGTAACCACTCTGATCATATTCCCTTCCTCAGTACTCCATGAAGAAATACAGAACGATCATCAATGACAGAGAGCACATGAACTGAATCATTACTATCAGCTTCACGCTCAGAAGGGAATATCACGACTCATCATCGTGGTTAGCGAGAGCCAAACACTTTAGAAACACATTTCTCAAGTCAGAAACTATAGAAATGATCCCTGAAAGTATAGTCTTAGTTTGTGACAGGATGACAACATCAGGTGATTCACAGGAGAATCATTCTCACTCAGGGTTCCTCTCTGTTGAAACCCTCCTCCAGGTGCTGCATCTCGACCTGCCATGTGGTTTTATGTAAATGACACAACATAACACAGCCAATCGCTGTATGCCACTGACAGTACAGCTCTGACATGGCGTACAGACAGGAGATTAAGGCAGTGATGAGATAAAGAAAAAACATTTGTATAAAAAGTCTTAAGTAAGTAACAAAGTAAGAAAAGTTACAAAAATTACAGTGACTACATTTACCCAAATCTCAAAGTACTGATGTGTTTTTATTCCTCATGAGAGACTGAATGTGTGGACTGTGATGTTCAAACACTAATTTGTCCTCAACTCTGATTCAGCCTATTTTCTCTTATAATAGCTGTAAAAAGCTGCTATGAGGGCATAAAGACCAGTTCTTATAAGGAGTGTAGGCTGCATTATTACAGTTACAGTAACTGTTACTAGTTACATTGGTTAATATTTGCCATAGCATATTTTTACAATGGTATTTTTTAAATAACTGTGATCACGTTCCCTTTCTCACATTTATTAAAAGGAGTTTGGTCACTTACATTTTTAATTCAGTTATTCCAGACACTGAACATAAAGAATAACTGCCACTTTGATGTTCGAAATGAAAAATTGATCATTAAAGTTGCTGCAATCAATTAACTGTTATACATTGAACTCACACTAGAACTTTAGCCAGCCATGATCTGCTATTATGTTGACAAAAGAGACATTCTCAAGTTAACAAACTGCACTAAACAAAGTTCTTTATTCCTACATTGTTATCACATCACAGGGGCATTTTTTGTCTTTCAGGCTGATTTTATTTTGGACATATCTTTGCAACCACTCTGATCATTTTCACTTCTTCTGTTCTCCATGAAGAAATACAGAATGATCATCAACGACAGAGAGCATATGAACTGAACCATTACTCTCTATCAGCTTCACGCTCAGAAGAGAATATCACGACTCATCATCGTGGTTAGCGAGACCAAACACTTTAGAAACACATTTCTCAAGTCAGAAACTATAGAAACGATCCCTGAAAGTATAGTCTTAGTTTGAATGATGGTGAAAACTGAAGGTGATTCACAGGACGATCATTCTCACTCAGGGTTCATCTCTGCCATCATAAACCTCCTCCAGTTGTTGAACCACAGCCTAGCACAGCCAATCACTGCAGGACTGACAGCACACACATAGCAGAGAAAAGCTGCACTGAGAGGTGATAAAGAAAAAGCTTGTGTCAAAGTATAAAAAGTTTTTCTCTCCATGATTAGCAGAACAAAGTTGTTTAAGTCCCAATTTTCAATCATAACTAGACAACAAGTCCTCCAGAGGTGATCAGACAGGAAACAAAATGGATGAATTATGATGAAATCTGTTTTCAAGAAGACTAACATGTACATCATAAACCTCCTCCAGTTGTTGAACCACAGCCTAGCACAGCCAATCACTGCGAGCCACTGACAGCAAAGCTGTAACAGAGCTGGAATTGTAATGTTTGAAATGTCAAATTATCAAAGTTGCTCTGTCTTTCATTCATTAATTATTTAATTCCTCAAATAAGCACTAAACTTAAACCACCTTATCTGCAAACTTGTTAGCTACCAGTATTCTTGCTATACTTGTAAACTAAATTCTTTTCACAATTGCAGTCATATAACAGATTTTCTTAGAAAGCAAAAGTTTGTTCTTTTAGACACATCTTTGTAACCACTCTGATCATATTCCCTTCCTCAGTACTCTGTGAGAGAAGTACAGAACAGTCATCAATGACAGAGAGCATATGAACTGAATCATTACTCTCTATCAGCTTCACGCTCAGAAGGGAATATCACGACTCATCATCGTGGTTAGCGAGACCAAACACTTTAGAAACACATTTCTCAAGTCAGAAACTATAGAAATGATCCCTGAAAGTATAGTCTTAGTTTGAATGATGGTGAAAACTGAAGGTGATTCACAGGATGATCATTCTCACTCAGGGTTCATCTCTGCCATCATAAACCTCCTCCAGTTGTTGAACCACAGCATAGCACAGCCAATCACTGCAAGCCACTGATAGCAAAGCTGTAACAGGACTGGAATTTTTGTTTGAAATGACAAATTATCAAAGTTTCTCTGTCTTTCACTCACTATAGTTTCAATTCCTCAAATAAACACTAAACTTTAACCACCATCTTATCTGCAATCTTGTTAACTATCACTGTTCTTGCAACTGCCATGCTATACTTGTAAACTAAATTCTTTTCTCAAAAAGAAAAGTTTGGTTTTTTTGATACAGCTTTGTAACCACTCTGATCATATTCCCTTCCTCAGTACTCTATGAGGAAGTACTGAACAGTCATCAATGACAGAGAGCATATGAACTGAATCATTACTCTCTATCAGCTTCACGCTCAGAAGGAAATATCACGACTCATCATCGTGGTTAGCGAGACCAAACACTTTAGAAACACATTTCTCAAGTCAGAAACTATAGAAATGATCCCTGAAAGTATAGTCTTAGTTTGTGACAGGATGACAACATCAGGTGATTCACAGGAGAATCATTCTCACTCAGGGTTCCCCTCTGTTGAAACCCTCCTCCAGGTGCTGCATCTCGACCTGCCATGTGGTTTTATGTAAATGACACAACATAACACAGCCAATCGCTGTATGCCACTGACAGTACAGCTCTGACATGGCGTACAGACAGGAGATTAAGGCAGTGATGAGATAAAGAAAAAACATTTGTATAAAAAGTCTTAAGTAAGTAACAAAGTAAGAAAAGTTACAAAAATTACAGTGACTACATTTCCCCAAATCTCAAAGTACTGATGTGTTTTTATTCCTCATGAGAGACTGAATGTGTGGACTGTGATGTTCAAACACTAATTTGTCCTCAACTCTGATTCAGCCTATTTTCTCTAATAATAGCTGTAAAAAGCTGCTATGAGGGCATAAAGACCAGTTCTTATAAGGAGTGTAGGCTGCATTATTACAGTTACAGTAACTGTTACTAGTTACATTGGTTAATATTTGCCATAGCATATTTTTACAATGGTATTTTTTAAATAACTGTGATCACGTTCCCTTTCTCACGTTTATTAAAAGGAGTTCGGTCACTTACATTTTTAATTCAGTTATTCCAGACACTGAACATAAAGAATAACTGCCACTTTAATGTTTGAAATGAAAAATTGATCATTAAAGTTGCTGCAATCAATTAACTGTTATACATTGAACTCGCACTAGAACTTTAGCCAGCCATGATCTGCTATTGTGTTGACAAAAGAGACATTCTCAAGTTAACAAACTGCACTAAACAATTGTTATCACATCACAGGGGCATTTTTTGTCTTTCAGGCTGATTTTATTTTCACATGTGCAACCACTCTGATCATATTCGCTTCTTCAGTACTCCATGAAGAAATACAGAACGATCACCAACGACAGAGAGCATATGAACTGAAGCATTACTCTCTATCAGCTTCACGCTCAGAAGAGAATATCACGACTCATCATCGTGGTTAGCGAGACCAAACTCTTTAGAAACACATTTCTCAAGTCAGAAACTATAGAAATGATCCCTGAAAGTATAGTCTTAGTTTGGAAGCGGGTGAAAACAGAGGGTCATTCACAGAGCGATCATTCTCGCTCAGGGTTCATCGTCGCCATAACACATGACCAAAATGACCGATTCATGAAAAGTAAACAAAATAAAAGGACAACTTTCATTGAAACTGCTGCTAAAGCTGTTGATTTCATGTTTACAACTTCAACATTAGGTCTGCCTTGTTTTATTTCACAGACAGCAATTTGTAAAATGGAGACCTTCAACACCAGAACTACTCAACAGGCAGCCCGAGGGCCTAATGTGGTCCTTGAACATCCTCATTTTGTAGTAGGCATATTAGAGAATTCATTAGTTATGTCTAATGCTAAGCACAAAAATACTTTTTATTAAAAAGGTGAAACTGAGGCCTTCCAAGCAGAGGGAATTGACCAGACTGACTATCTACTTCTAATGTATGTATATTTTTTTCTTTGAATTGAGAAAACAAAGTGGAGAAAAAATAAAAAGTGCATTGTTTTAACATATTTAAATTCTGAGCTTTACAGGTCAAACACAGGGAATGTCAAAGTACGGCCTCTTGGCCACAGCCACCATGTCAAAGGTGCTCTTGTTTCCATCAAGAAATTCCTTCATACTGCTTAATAAAAAACCTTAGATGGCTCTCAATCAGCAAATATTTTTACAAGTAACTCTTAAAATATAACTTTTCTTTTCAAAGAGACTGACAGGTTTTGCAGTAACAGACAAGCACTTTCTCTTTAGTACAATCTTACAACCACTCTGATCATATTCGCTTCCTCAGTACTCTGTGAGAGAAGTACAGAACGATCATCAATGACAGAGAGCATATGAACTGAATCATTACTCTCTATCAGCTTCACGCTCAGAAGGGAATATCACGACTCATCATCGTGGTTAGCGAGACCAAACACTTTAGAAACACATTTCTCAAGTCAGAAACTATAGAAATGATCCCTGAAAGTATAGTCTTAGTTTGAATGATGGTGAAAACTGAAGGTGATTCACAGGACGATCATTCTCACTCAGGGTTCGTCTCTGCCATCATAAACCTCCTCCAGTTGTTGAACCACCATAGCACAGCCAATCACTGCAGGACTGACAGCACACACATAGCAGAGAAAAGCTGCACTGAGAGGTGATAAAGAAAAAGCTTGTGTCAAAGTATGAAACGTTTTTCTCTCCATGATTAGCAGAACAAAGTTGTTTAAGTCCCAATTTTCAATCATTACTAGACAACAAGTCCTCCAGAGGTGATCAGACAGGAAACAAAATGGATGAATTATGATGAAATCTGTTTTCAAGAAGACTAACATGGCCATTAACATGTACACTGTTTATCTTCATGTAATGAATAAGTTTCAATTTGGTGAATTTGGCCCACTAACCTATCGATCATGAACTTGTTACTTGAAACTTAAGCAAAGTCTTCAACTGTTTTTAAAACTCTCAATCCATGTTGTATGAAGGTCAACAGCTGAAACAACAGTTTGATGCCTCAATATTACTAGATTTATACTGTTTGTTCTCTTTTCACAGCTGTACTTCTACCACTCTGATCATATTCTCTTCCTCAATACTTCAAAACGAAGTACAGAGCAATCATCAATGACAGAGAGCACATGAACTGAATCATTACTATCAGCTTCACACTCAGAAGGGAATATCACAACTCATCATCGTGGTTAGCGAGACCAAACACTTTAGAAACACATTTCTCAAGTCAGAAACTATAGAAATGATCCCTGAAAGTATAGTCTCAGTTTGAATGATGGTGAAAACTGAAGGTGATTCACAGGACGATCATTCTCACTCAGGGTTCATCTCTGCCATCATAAACCTCCTCCAGTTGTTGAACCACAGCATAGCACAGCCAATCACTGCAAGCCACTGATAGCAAAGCTGTAACAGGACTGGAATTTTTGTTTGAAATTACAAATTACCAAAGTTTCTCTGTCTTTCACTCACTATAGTTTTAATTCCTCAAATAAACACTAAACTTTAACCATCATCTTATCTGCAATCTTGTTAACTATCACTGTTCTTGCAACTGCCATGCTATACTTGTAAACTAAATTCTTTTCTCAAGAAGAAAAGTTAGTTTTTTTTGATACAGCTTTGTAACCACTCTGATCATATTCCCTTCCTCAGTACTCCATGAAGAAATACAGAACGATCATCAATGACAGAGAGCACATGAACTGAATCATTACTATCAGCTTCACGCTCAGAAGGGAATATCACGACTCATCATCATGGTTAGCGAGAGCCAAACACTTTAGAAACACATTTCTCAAGTCAGAAACTATAGAAATGATCCCTGAAAGTATAGTCTTAGTTTGTGACAGGATGACAACATCAGGTGATTCACAGGAGAATCATTCTCACTCAGGGTTCCTCTCTGTTGAAACCCTCCTCCAGGTGCTGCATCTCGACCTGCCATGTGGTTTTATGTAAATGACACAACATAACACAGCCAATCGCTGTATGCCACTGACAGTACAGCTCTGACATGGCGTACAGACAGGAGATTAAGGCAGTGATGAGATAAAGAAAAAACATTTGTATAAAAAGTCTTAAGTAAGTAACAAAGTAAGAAAAGTTACAAAAATTACAGTGACTACATTTACCCAAATCTCAAAGTACTGATGTGTTTTTATTCCTCATGAGAGACTGAATGTGTGGACTGTGATGTTCAAACACTAATTTGTCCTCAACTCTGATTCAGCCTATTTTCTCTTATAATAGCTGTAAAAAGCTGCTATGAGGGCATAAAGACCAGTTCTTATAAGGAGTGTAGGCTGCATTATTACAGTTACAGTAACTGTTACTAGTTACATTGGTTAATATTTGCCATAGCATATTTTTACAATGGTATTTTTTAAATAACTGTGATCACGTTCCCTTTCTCACATTTATTAAAAGGAGTTTGGTCACTTACATTTTTAATTCAGTTATTCCAGACACTGAACATAAAGAATAACTGCCACTTTGATGTTCGAAATGAAAAATTGATCATTAAAGTTGCTGCAATCAATTAACTGTTATACATTGAACTCACACTAGAACTTTAGCCAGCCATGATCTGCTATTGTGTTGACAAAAGAGACATTCTCAAGTTAACAAACTGCACTAAACAAAGTTCTTTATTCCTACATTGTTATCACATCACAGGGGCATTTTTTTGTCTTTCAGGCTGATTTTATTTTCATATGTGCAACCACTCTGATCATATTCCCTTCCTCAGTACTCCATGGGGAAATACAGAACGATCATCAATGACAGAGAGCATATGAACTGAATCATTACTCTCTATCAGCTTCACGCTCAGAAGAGAATATCACGACTCATCATCGTGGTTAGCGAGACCAAACACTTTAGAAACACATTTCTCAAGTCAGAAACTATAGAAATGATCCCTGAAAGTATAGTCTTAGTTTGAATGATGGTGAAAACTGAAGGTGATTCACAGGACGATCATTCTCACTCAGGGTTCCTCTCTATGCTTTCATAAACCTCCTCCAGTTGTTGAACCACAGCATAGCACAGCCAATCACTGCAAGCCACTGATAGCAAAGCTGTGACAGAACTGGAATTTTTGTTTGAAATGACAAATTATCAAAGTTTCTCTGTCTTTCACTCACTATAGTTTTAATTCCTCAAATAAACACTAAACTTTAACCACCATCTTATCTGCAATCTTGTTAGCTATCAGTATTTTTGAAACTGAAATGCTATACTTGTAAACTAAATTCTTTTCTCAATGAGTAAAAGTTTGTTCTTTTAGACACATCTTTGTAACCACTCTGATCATATTCCCTTCTTCAGTACTCTGTGAGAAAGTACAGAACGATCATCAACAACAGAGAGCATATGAACTGAAGCATTACTCTCTATCAGCTTCACGCTCAGAAGAGAATATCACGACTCATCATCGTGGTTAGCGAGAGCCAAACACTTTAGAAACACATTTCTCAAGTCAGAAACTATAGAAATGATCCCTGAAAGTATAGTCTTAGTTTGAATGATAGTGAAAACTGAAGGTGATTCACAGGACGATCATTCTCACTCAGGGTTCGTCTCTGCCATCATAAACCTCCTCCAGTTGTTGAACCACCATAGCACAGCCAATCACTGCAGGACTGACAGCACACACATAGCAGAGAAAAGCTGCACTGAGAGGTGATAAAGAAAAAGCTTGTGTCAAAGTATGAAAAGTTTTTCTCTCCATGATTAGCAGAACAAAGTTGTTTAAGTCCCAATTTTCAATCATTACTAGACAACAAGTCCTCCAGAGGTGATCAGACAGGAAACAAAATGGATGAATTATGATGAAATCTGTTTTCAAGAAGACTAACATGGCCATTAACATGTACACTGTTTATCTTCATGTAATGATTAAGTTTCAATTTGGTGATTTTGGCCCACTAACCTATCGATCATGAACTTGTTACTTGAAACTTAAGCAAAGTCTTCAACTGTTTTTAAAACTCTCAATCCATGTTGTATGAAGGTCAACAGCTGAAACAACAGTTTGATGCCTCAATATTACTAGATTTATACTGTTTGTTCTCTTTTCACAGCTGTACTTCTACCACTCTGATCATATTCTCTTCCTCAATACTTCAAAACGAAGTACAGAGCAATCATCAATGACAGAGAGCATATGCAGTGAATCATAACTCTCTATCAGCTTCACGCTCAGAAGGGAATATCACGACTCATCATCGTGGTTAGCGAGACCAAACACTTTAGAAACACATTTCTCAAGTCAGAAACTATAGAAATGATCCCTGAAAGTATAGTCTTAGTTTGTGAGAGGATGACAACAGCAGTTCATTCACAGGACGATCATTCTCACTCAGGGTTCCTCTCTATGCTGTCAAAACCCTCCTCCAGGTGCTGCATCTCGTCCTGCCATGTAGTTTTATGTAAATGACACAACATAACACAGCCAATCACTGCAGCTGTGACATAGTGTACAAACAGGAGACTTTGAGATGAAGAAAAACATTTGTATTTCTCATTTATTTTAACTGATGTGTTTTAATCATCAATAGAGAGGCTGTTTTTGAGAAGATTTAATGTCTGAGTCTGATGTTCAAACACTTACTTGTCCTCAACTCTGTTTCAACCTATTTTCTACTATAAAAGCTGCAACAGGCAATATTTGCCTTCTAGGAGCATAAGACACAAAGAGTGGTTCTTATGGAGACTAAAGTTAGTGCTGCATTATTTCAAATGTTTTTTTAAAACTGGTATTTTTAAACAACACAATGATCACATTCTTTTTCATAATTACAAAATGAAAATCTGTTGATTATGTTTTTAGTTTAATCTTCAGAATTTCAGAAAACAGAAAAATGTCTACAGTTAATTTACCAAAACCTGAACATAAAGAATAACTTTATTTTATTTTATTTTTAGGTTTGAAATGACAAATTATAGATTATCAAGGTTCCTGTCTGTTAATCAATTCATTATCACATTCTTTGCATGAGCACAAAACTTCAGTAACCCTTAACGAGCAATGTTACTACCAACATTGTAATGGCTCACTTGCAACCAAACTGTTCTTATAGATACATTAAGATCATTCTCAACAGGAGCATTTCTTTCTTGCACAAATTCTTGCCCCCACTCTGATCATATTCCCTTCCTCAGTACTCCATGAAGAAATACAGAACGATCATCAACAACAGAGAGCATATGAACTGAATCATTACTCTCTATCAACTTCAAGCTCAGAAGAGAATATCACGACTCATCATCGTGGTTAGCGAGGCCAAACACTTTAGAAACACATTTCTCAAGTCAGAAACTATAGAAATGATCCCTGAAAGTATAGTCTTAGTTTGAATGATGGTGAAAACTGAAGGTGATTCACAGGACGATCATTCTCACTCAGGGTTCCTCTCTATGCTTTCATAAACCTCCTCCAGTTGTTATACCACAGCATAGCACAGCCAATCACTGCAACCAACTGACAGCAAAGCTGTAACAGGACTGGAATTTTTGTTTGAAATGACAAATTATCAAAGTTTCTCTGTCTTTCACTCACTATAGTTTTAATTCCTCAAATAAACACTAAGCTTTAACCACCATCTTATCTGCAATCTTGTTAGCTATCAGTATTTTTGTAACTGAAATGCTATACTTGTAAACTAAATTCTTTTCTCAATGAGTAAAAGTTTGTTCTTTTAGACACATCTTTGTAACCACTCTGATCATATTCCCTTCTTCAGTACTCTGTGAGGAAGTACTGAACAGTCATCAATGACAGAGAACATATGAACTGAATCATTACTCTCTATCAGCTTCACGCTCAGAAGGAAATATCACGACTCATCATCGTGGTTAGCGAGAGCCAAACACTTTAGAAACACATTTCTCAAGTCAGAAACTATAGAAATGATCCCTGAAAGTATAGTCTTAGTTTGTGAGAGGATGACAACAGCAGTTCATTCACAGGACGATCATTCTCACTCAGGGTTCCTCTCTATGCTGTCAAAACCCTCCTCCAGTTGCTGCATCTCGTCCTGCCATGTAGTTTTATGTAAATGACACAACATAACACAGCCAATCACTGCAGCTGTGACATAGTGTACAAACAGGAGACTTTGAGATGAAGAAAAACTATTTTAACTGATGTGTTTTAATCATCAATAGAGAGGCTGTTTTTGAGAAGATTTAATGTCTGAGTCTGATGTTCAAACACTTACTTGTCCTCAACTCTGTTTCAACCTATTTTCTACTATAAAAGCTGCAACAGGCAATATTTGCCTTCTAGGAGCATAAGACACAAAGAGTGGTTCTTATGGAGACTAAAGTTAGTGCTGCATTATTTCAAATGTTTTTTTAAAACTGGTATTTTTAAACAACACAATGATCACATTCTCTTTGTCATAATTACAAAATGAAAATCTGTTGATTATGTTTTTAGTTTAATCTTCAGAATTTCAGAAAACAGAAAAATGTCTACAGTTAATTTACCAAAACCTGAACATAAAGAATAACTTTATTTTATTTTATTTTTAGGTTTGAAATGACAAATTATAGATTATCAAGGTTCCTGTCTGTTAATCAATTCATTATCACATTCTTTGCATGAGCACAAAACTTTAGTAACCCTTAACGAGCAATGTTACTACCAACATTGTAATGGCTCACTTGCAACCAAACTGTTCTTATAGATACATTAAGATCATTCTCAACAGGAGCATTTCTTTCTTGCACAAATTCTTGCCACCACTCTGATCATATTCCCTTTCTCAATACTTCATGAAGAAATACAGAATGATCATCAATGACAGATCACATGAACTCAAAGGGCAGTGTGAGTGGGGCTACTGACTGTGCTAACATGCGCATCCTTTGGATTGTCACAGAAAATCCGACCAGAGTCCCTAACAAAGAAATCCACAGTTCAGCAGCATTAAAAAAAATTAAAGAATCATCCTCAGGCTTCTCTAGGCAATGAGAGAGAGACGGGAAAGGTTCCTTTTTTTTGCGTTGTGTCAAATCCACTCAAACATGGCCAATAAAATGTGATTTATACATGTAAATTGCTACAAAGGATTACATAGAAAGTACAGCTGAAGCTGGTGGGAATGAAATTGGCTTTAAGAATGTTATGCCCCGGCCTAGGGTTTACCAGAACATAACATATGGCTTCCCTCTCTTTCTCCCACTCCCAAGAATAACACACAAAACTAAGGATGCAGTCCAAAATAAGGGAATTTATTTATCCCAAACGAAAAATACAACTTCAGGGTGAGCCTCACCTAAAACAACAAACAAAACGATCTGGGTTTTCAAAACTTACTTTCCTAACCAAAAAAAACAAAAGCCAACAAAAAGACAGGTTGTCTTACCTAACTCCCTAACCATAAACAGGAGAAAAAGGTGCACAAAGAAAAAGGCTACTCACCCCTACTACAAAACTGGACTGAATAATATTAACAAAACTATTTACAATATATACAAAAGAGATATTAAATCCCTTTGCAAACACGAACATCGAATGTTTCTTATTTCAATGGGAGTCACAATGATTCGGCCAAGGTGCTTTAGAGAGAGAGAGAGCGAGGCCACGAGGTCTGCTCCAGGCTCCACTTTTAAATGTCCCAGTGTTGAGATCTGACCAATCAGCAGCCTTCCAGCTTCCCCAATCCGCAGCCTCCACCTGTAAGGATGTTCTGGACACAAACAGAAAACAGCACCTCCTCTTGGCAGGAGGGAGACAACATCACCGACAAACAGAACAGAACAGAACATACAAATTATGACCCCTGGGGTCATAACAAGAATACCTAGTCTTAAATTTAAGTATCGGACAACATGAAATTTTGACTGAATGATGCCACTAGAAGAAAAGTGAGGGGGAGGTAACTGTTACTACACTTGATTTTGAGTAGTACTTGAATTTGTGTAGCAAATTTCATGGTAATCCATCCAGAATATTTGTTGAGACATTTCTCTCAAAAGCACAAATTTGAACATCATAGTGGTGCCAAAGGAATAACATTTTCAAGTCATCCAGAGGATGTTTTGCTGGATAATTGGAAACTTTGATCAGCTGGTAGAGCTAGAGGATCACCAAATCACATAGTCGAGACATTTAATTAAAAGATTTTTTTTCTAAAAAGGCAACTTGCTGAGGGCATAGGGGGAAAAGTCAAAGGGTCACCATGGTCAGTAGGAGTCATCCTCTGGGGACCATGAATGTCTGAAATTTCATGGTAATCCTCATCATTGTTTGAGATATTTCAGTCAGGACCAAAGTAGTAGACAGAAAGGCCGACGTATATGCATACTCACATTCACGTAGACACATACTTACTCGTACGTACGTACATACATACTCACTTTTACATACATATAAACTTAACTTGCATATATATGCTTTCTCACACGATATACACTACTGAGATGATGCATCTATGTACAAGTGAAGTATGTAGTTTTGGCCTAAACAGCTTCACAGTCAGCCCTGCAGTGATTGGCTGTGCTATGCTGTGGTTCAACAACTGGAGGAGGTTAATGATGGCCGAGACAAACCCTGAGTGAGAATGATCATCCTGTGAATCACCTTCAGTTTTCACCATCATTCAAACTAAGACTATACTTTCAGGGATCATTTCTATAGTTTCTGACTTGAGAAATGTGTTTCTAAAGTGTTTTGTCTCGCTAACCACGATGATGAGTTGTGATATTTCCTTCTGAGCGTGAAGCTGATAGAGAGTAATGATTCAGTTCATATGCTCTCTGTCATTGATGACTGTTCTGTATTTCTCCATGGAGTACTGAGGAAGGTAATATGATCAGAGTGGTTACAAAGATGTGTCTAAAAGAACAATCTTTTACTAATCAAGAAAATCTGTTATATGACTGCAGTTGTGTAATGAATTTAGTTTACAAGTATAGCATGTCAACAGCAAGAACACTGAGAGCTAACAAGATTGCAGATAAAATGGTGGTTAAAGTTTAGTGCTCTTTTGAGGAATTAAATAATTAATGAGTGAAAGACAGAGAAACATTGATAATATGTAATTTCAAACATAAAAATGCCAGTCCTGTTACAGCTTTGCTGTCAGTGGCTTGCAGTGACTGGCTGTGCTATGCTGTGGTTCAACAACTGGAGGAGGTTTATGATGGCCGAGACAAACCCTGAGTGAGAATGATCATCCTGTGAATCACCTTCAGTTTTCACCATCATTCAAACTAAGACTATACTTTCAGGGATCATTTCTGTAGTTTCTGACTTGAGAAATGTGTTTCTAAAGTGTTTGGTCTCGCTAACCATGATGATGAGTTGTGATATTCCCTTCTGAGCGTGAAGCAGATAGAGAGAAACGATGATTTGCTCTCTGTCATTGATAATAGTTCTGTACTTTCTCATAGAGTGCTGAGGAAGGGAATATGATCAGAGTGGTTACAAAGATGTGTCTAAAAGAACAAATAGTCAGAAACTATAATAGGATCCCTGAAAGTATAGTCTTAGTTTGAACTCAGATGAAACATTCTCACTCAGGGTTCCTCCCTGTTGAAACCCTCCTCCATTTGCTGCATCTGATCCTGCCATGTGGTTTTATGTAAATGACACAGCATAGCAAAGCCAATCATAGCATGCCATTGACAGCACAGCTGTGACACCGTAAAGACAGAAGATTAAGGCAGTACTGAGATAAAGAAAAACATCTGTATAATAAGTCTTAGGTAAGTGGCAAAGTGAAAAAAGTAAAAAGTTACAGTGAATACATTTAATCAAAGTTCAAAGTACTGCAAAGACAAGAGGTTAATTTCTCTCACTGACTGGAAGAAGACAGGCTTACACAGTCCCAGTATTCATGACTATACACAATTTGATGTTTATCCCATTTATTTTAACTTATGTGTTTTTATTCATCATTAGGGAGGAATGTTAATGAGAGGACTATGTGTGTAGACTGTGATGTTTAGGCACTTACTTGTCCTCAACTCAGTTTCAGCCTATTTTCTACAATAAAAGTAGCATTAAGCAATTTTTGGCTGCTATGAGGCATAAGCCGGTTCTTATGAAGACTATAATATACACTTGACATACATTGTAGGCTGCATTATTTCGTAAAGCACAATTTCTAAAAAAAAACAAAAAACTATCAGACCTGCTACTGGATTATTTATTTACTTTGTATATCTCATATATCAAGTTAAGTTACTATTTACCATAGCATATTTGAAATAACTGTGATCACGTTCGGTCACTTATGTTTTTATCTCTGTGTATAAAATTTCAGAATGCCAGTTAGATGTTTGAAATTAAAAATTAAAAATCAAAGTTGGTGTCTTTTAATCAATCAATTTGTTTTTTTAAACAGAGTCCAGCCGACTGATCTACTACACTGTTGATGAAAGAAATTATTTCTTTCCATGCCTCACTGACCTTAGTTAACTTCTGCAGTGTCACAACCAAGGATATTGTCATAAACCATGGCTATAATTATTTTTTCACACGTATGTAACCACTCTGATCATATTCCCTACCTCAGTACTCCATAAAGAAATACAGAACGATCATCAATGACACAGAGCTTATGAACTGAATCATTACTTTGTGTCCGCTTCACGCTCAGAAGGGAATATCACGACTCTTCATCGTGGTTAGCGAGACCAAACACTTTAGAAACACATTTCTCAAGTTAGATACTATAGAAATGATCCCTGAAAGTATAGTCTTAGTTTGAAAGCGGGTGAAAACAGGGGGTCATTCACACAACGTTCATTCTCACTCAGGGTTCATCGTTGCTGCCACACGCATGGCCAAAATAACTGATTAATGAGCAGTAAACAAATTATAATCCTAGCACAACCACGAAATGCGACTTTAGTCTTGACTGCTACTAAAGCTGATGTTTTACTGTTAGCGTTCCATTTCAAAACACCCACAATGCTTTGCGAAGTGAACCACACACGCCCATACATTTTATATATTTGTTGCCGTTTTTATAAATAATTTAACCAGCCCAAACTTTGACAATAGATCGGACTGCTTCCTCAAGAAACAATAAGAGAGAGGGGAAGACGCATTAAGTTATTAAATGTGGATTTACATCGTTTACACGAGATACATGCTCAACGGTGCGTCGGTATTTATGTTCCTGACAGACACCCTGCAAAGAAAAACAGTTCCGTTTCCAATGACAACCCTACATCCGGCTCGTTTTGCGGATAGTAACTTAGCGATATATAATCTAAACTTAGACAATATACACGCATAAAGAAGAGTTCTATGAAAGCTTACAGCTGCCGTCACCTTACGCTGGAAGTCAAACCCGTCGGTCACTTTTCCCGTAAAATAGCGGCCCAGTGTTTAGTAACACAGTTTTAACCAGCAGTGTGTTCGGTACGACACATGGGGGCGGTGTTTAGGCGACATTACGTCAACTGCAGCTCAAACTTGTCAAGAGCTATTAACATTCACAATAGAAAATAGCCCACCACCAAAATGGGCTTCCAGTTATATTGGTGTTTTTATAACTAAAAATATTACTGCACAATTTGCTGGCAAATTCTACTGTTTCTTCTAATACTAGCTAGCTAACATCACCTACCACAGGTGTCTCACTCACAGAGGCGGCCAGGTAACCGTAAACTTCGCTTCGGTAACAATACTTCGACTAATTTACCTAAACACAGAATAAAATCAATTAAATGCAGAGAACAGGACAGGAAAAAAAGTTCTGGTGATAGTAACCCCATACTCTACGGTGCCTAATACCGCGAAGTTAGCTTTATCGCTAGCGTGTTTATTAAGTCAGTGGGCAATTTCACCCACAGCGCTGTGGTGTCAACTACATGGACATTTTCTCGACCCTTCAATGCTGCCAACATTTACTAACCCAACTCACCAATGTTGGAGCCGTGGCCCTCAGGCACCTTCTTCTAGCTCGCAGGAATGTTCAGTTTTAACGCCTAAACCTGCTGTAACATCTCTCCCTCCGTCAATTTAGACAGCGGTTGCGTAAAGGACTTCGTTGCGCATGCGCAATAAATACCACGGACTTCGTAGGTCTTCCTAAAATAGTTTATTCATGCAAGAACAGTCGTTCACCAGGTCCACTGATGAGTCAAATACATGAATTATTGGGAAGACAATGACAATAATTTACATTATGTGAAATAACTCCACACTCCACCATTCTTTACTCATCTAGACTTCTTCCTCCATTTCAATATATTGAAAATATATTCCATATTTCACACACAAGACGTTCAAAAATTATATTCAGTAACTCATGATATATTACACCATTATTATGAACATATTCTATGTTCTGTTGCTGGTAAAAGCAGCACGGTGATGAATTATTTGCGACAAAGTCTGATTTTCCTATGTGACATGATGATCATGAGATGAGAAAGGGAATAGATAGAAGGCACCTACACACACAAACATCACACACGCACACACACACTCACACACCCACATATGATACTCTGCAACACAAATGGGTCAAGGCAATAAGCATTCAGGCTCTTCAACTAAATATTAGAATGACAAAATAAAAATAATCATAATGGTCCCTTGTCTTTTATGTTCTATGCTGTCACTACCAGGTCAAATATATCCTGCTTTACTAATATTATGATAATAAAGCATTCCTAACTGTAGCAATAGCATTTATATATTCACTCCGTGCAATAAAAAAGCAGTATACAACTTTACTAGTTAAATGAGATCAAACAAAATTTAAGTTAAAAAGACTGACATGATTAAACTGAGGTGAGGACAATACTATATTCACAATACCTTCATTTAATTTTTAAATTTTAGTGTTCTGTATGTTAATATAATATATTAAAGTATAATTTTTTTATTATTTTAAATGGATAATGTCATCATCATCAAATAGATTTTGTAATTACTTGATTATTGTTGTGCTCTTTCAGGTGTTACAGTTTATAATGCCACAGTTCAGCAACTAAGTAGTTGTGAACATAGAATTCTGTTTATGACACGTTCATTAGTTATAAGACAAAAACTGTACTTTGCACTTTTTTGGCCGGATCAGAATAAGAAAAATCATTAAAATATTCTTTAACAGCTTAATTTAAAAGAAATTGACATATTTATCCAAAACAGAAATAAGTAGCTGCATTTCTTTCAGTTCTTCATGGCTTCTTCAAAGTCTAATCTAATGCTGCTTTGTTTTAATACACTGTAAATCATACTTGGGATAGTTGACATCAGATTAAGATGACGAGTGAAACAGGAACCAAAAAAGGAATATTGCTCATTATCAGAATACAGAGCGTCAGTCAGGTGTGTGTGTTCATGCTTAGTTATCACAAGTCCACTGGAGATCTGCCCTTGGAAATGCAATGTTATTAACTCAGGTCACTGACTAGAGAAGCCAGAACCCAAATGCCATTTATTCCATCCTCAGACTTCTTCCTCCTTGTGTTTTTTGCCTTCTTTTACTCTCCTCCTCTACGGCTGGTCCTTAAACCTCCTCAAGAGCTGGTGCACCTGTCGTCTGGCTCCAGAGCGAACACAGCTGGAGAAAGAGGTGTGGTGTTGGCGCTTCACCTGGTAAACACACAGCAGAAGGAGGCACAGTCATTCTGGGAGCCAGATGCCAGTTCTCTTGACTATGAGTTATAATATAGCAACAGAGACAACAACATTTCCCAGTCATAAGAAAATAGACTTTCTGGGATGTTTTTTCCTTCATTTCATCCAGTGAGGGCAAATGTTTGCAAAAGTTCAAAAATACTTTGAGCAGTCTGCACACTCTGGAGTCTCCAAAATGAAGACATTCAGGAACCCACTGTTGCAACTCGGTGCACATACGGGCACATTGTATAGTGACCTTGGAAATTTTACGGTTTTCACAAAGTATAAGTAATCGCTACTGTGGTTGTAAAACGTGATGAATCTACGCATGACATGTATTTCTGAATAAGGGATGTATTGTATAAGGGACACTGAGCTAGCAACATGAACAATGAATTTATCAGGTTACTGTCAATTTACCTAAAAAGTTTAATTTAGGACCAAATACTGAGTCAAGACACCGTGATTAAGGTAGGACAGGTGAGTGACAGATCATATAAGCCCCTGGCTATTACACCCTAGTACTATATTTTTCCTAATACAAGTTGTAGATCATAGGTCACATTTAATGACTGGACTTAAAAGATCATTTAAACCCCATTATGATGCTATTGATAGAAGTCATAATCCAGGTCAGATGGTTGAATGAATATCATGCATTTAATCCAACTTTCTGTTGTTGGTGGTACTTATCTGCTTGCCAGCTCCTTCTTCAGACAGGATCTAAAAGAGGTGGCACGCTCCACAGATTTATAGCCCTGAGAGGTCAGTGGATAGACATTGTGAAGAAGAGGAAGGAGGAAAGCAGGGAAAGGTGTAAGAAAGACAAAAAGAGGGGGGTGATGAATGGAGCAGAAGAAAAAAAAGTGATTGGTGTTGTAGCACAGGAAAGATTGGGTTGACGGCAGCATAGATGAGTATGGCAGAAAGAAATCAAGGATGCAAGAAAAGCAAGGAGAGAAAGAGAGACAAGACATCGTCAATAAGCCAAGACTGTGAGGCCAAGACAGCATCTAAAGAAACCCACAGGGTCATAAAAAACAACTTCCAGGTTCACTGTTGTGCAATGTTTGTGGCACTTCAGGCAAATTTTAAGTTTGAATCTACTCTAAGTCAGGAGGCTCTTGACGGTGGTGTTGTATCATAACACACCACCAGAGGGCAGCATCCCTCCTTGGGAACAACACTTGAAGTTGCTCAAGGTGATTTCCAGTTCAGTCAGTTTTTCATCACTTCAAGTAATTTATTACAGTTGTTACCAGCTTCTTCCTAAAAGCTGTTACCCTTCATGGCAAAGTTTAAATCCCCTGAAACTAATCACAACATTCTCAATATTGTGAATATTGTACTGTTTTTTTTTAAATCAGCCTTACATTTAATGAATGCTCAATTTAAATTGAATGTATGGATTGTAATTCTATTCAGTTCAGTCTTTCGATCAGATGCCTGTGTACCAGTTACCTATGTATCTTCTTGTCTGGACTCTAGTTTGGCCACATTATTCATTTCCTTTAATTACTTAAGTTTGTTGAAGGACAATAATAGCCTATGCTGTTTTGAACCCATTTACAATAAATGGAAACAAACTTTTAAACAGCAGGGCGGTCCACTTGTCCACTTGTTATTGAGGCTGTTCTTTAACTGGCTCAATGCAAGTAATATAGTATTCTGTTAGTTAGCCACATCATATCTTTTGAAAATGTGCCAACCCATGACTACACATTTAGCACAGGTTAAGGGAGGGCTAGGCTTGTAATCTGGATAACATTCAATCATCTATTCATTTAATTTACTTAACAAAAAACTAGACTAGGACCTCCTGTGTCTCAGTTTTCAGCTCTTCTGTTCCCAAGAAATTCTACCATTTCCTCAGAATAAAATATGCCACCCAAGTGTCGGAGTGCTCATTTCAAATGAAAGAGTAGATCTCGAGATCATTGTAACCTTTTGGATGTTTGACCTGAAAATCGTGGATTTTGATCATGTTTCACAAAAGAAGAAACCTTTAATTGTGAATTTCACCAAGACGTTAAGGTGATATTATTGGATCATCTCTATCAGAATAACAACTTCAGCTCTTTTTATACTTGACCTTAATGCTAAAAATTTTTTGATTTCTCTGTAACGATGCATGTCTCAGCATTTTCACCGCCTTCTGTGAATTTATACAGTAAACTCCAACCATCTTCTGCAGTAGATCTTAACCTCTTACCTCCATGTTGAGGGAGGTACTAAAACAAATCAATAAAGATCAATAAAATCTCACTAATCTTCATGTCCTGCTTGCTGTGACTGGCTGTGATTTAGTCTCCTCTTAGTCATTTTCAAACGCAGGTCTTTTATTTGGACCACAGATCCACCCCCAGTCACTTTTATGTTTCGTTTTATCAAAGTCTGACACTTCAAAGTTTTTCCAAGCTAAGATAACTTCTCTGTTTCACACAGTTCCTCACCCTGGCTCCCCTGTGTAGTCGGTCCTTCATTATTCCAATGAACTCCTTGTAAGAGAGCTGGTCGTCGTGATCTACATCAAAGATCTTGAAGATGGTGTGTACAAGGTGACGTGTCAGCTTCAGCCCAGTGGCCACATAGACAGCTCTCGCAAACTCATCTAGTAGAAGAGAGAGTAAAAACTATTTTGATCATTTCACACCAAACTAGAGGGGCAAACGCATCATCTGTGTGCAGAGACCCTCAGCGCCTGCAGCCCCAGCTGCCACTGCTCTCCACCTACCTTGTCCAATGGAGCGAGAAGCAAAATTGTACATCTGCATGGCGATGGCAAAGTCCTCGAGGTTGTTGAGGAACTGGAAGAAGGATCTGAACTCATCAAAGGTGATTCCCTGAAATTCCAGAAAAAAACACATGTAAGGGAACAAATTTCAAATCAGCCCCGGAAAGAGGAGAGGTAATGATGGAAATGATGTTCTCTGGAGAAAAAGAAGCTTGAAAATGAGAGTAATGAGTGTTTCAGCACAGGCTGCCATCCAAAGGGCCCTTGACAGACGTGCCATTCCAGGAGGCACATCACCTCAGCTGTCTGAAAAATTAAGATACTAAAATAAAAAAAGCAACTGACCACATCTCATAGTATCAATCAATAACCAATTTATTCCATGAAATAGTCCCATTAATGACATAGAATGTCATTAATGTATGGTCAGGATTATGTGTTGATGATAAGAAACATTTCAACAGCAGCCTTCTTGCAGTGGTTCATAACCCTAAAGCCATTCAACAAGTAGCTGTAACCGCCACATGCTCTTTGTTGTGAATCAAGATCAAACCTATGACGACTTGATTAATAAGAAAAACATTACAAATAAAAATGAAGTGAATCAAATGAGGCAGTCTTTGCAGGTCTACATGAAAAGATGCAGGACACAATACAAAAAAAATACAAAAAGAACTATTCAGCCGCGGTTCTTAACCTAGACATGTCATATATGGAGAAACAAAGAAGACAGTGACATAACAAAATAGCAGGATAAACTGATGTGTTTCGATGGACAGGTTGCGTGTTGTACGAGGCAGAGACCAACCTGCTTCTTTAACAGCATGAAAAGGAAAGAAGGAAGGAACAGAAATAGAGTTGGGTTGCATAAGAACTTGCCGGTGTAGGAAGGTACATAGGTAGGTACATAGGTAGATAGATAGATAGATAGATAGATAGATAGATAGATAGATAGATAGATAGATAGATAGACATAGATAGTGTGTGTGTTTGTGTTTGTGTGTGTGTGTGTGTGTGTGTGTGTGTGTGTGTGTGTGTGTGTGTGTGTGTGTGTGTGTGTGTGTGTGTGTGAATGTGGTCAAGTGAAGCAGTGGGGCGCTGAAGTGTGGAGAGCCACAACAGCCTCAGGCAGAAACAGTGGTGGGAAATTACGGTGACTCTAGATGGCTAGAAGGCAGGAGTTCCCATAAAGCAGGAAGAAGAAATGAAACAGATAAAAGGATAGATAAAGTTTCCATTAGAAGATAAAGGATTAGGTAATGTATCCGGTGTTATATAAAGATAAATCGACAATCCAAAGTCCTGGTCAAAACTGTACTGTTGTAGCATTCTGTAATTTCACAGTTTATTCATATATTTTTACTTCAGTTAACTGAAAAAACATTACATGATACTGCACAGATACATCCATGAACAAATGGCTGAAGTGTACTCAATTACATGTGGTTTAAAAGGTTTTTTTAGTTTTTTTTACCGATATGAACTATGTGCATGTATGATACATCTGATATCACTTTGTTGTAGGGCCGGGCAGTATATATGATACATATTGTTATGGGGATATGAGACTTTACTGTATATCATCTTAGATATTGAATATCATTATATCTTGATATGGTATACGTGTTGTCTTTTCCTGGCTTTTCCTGGCTATCTACACAGCAGTATCAGATCGTGCTTAATTGGACTGTACCTTCTCGTCGGGTATACACTGGCGAACATTCTCCAGGTAGGCGCTGATATTCTCCACGTTGGTGAAGCGCAGCAGGATTTTTGCAAAGTCCTCTTCACTGATAGTGGTCATCCCTTTAGAGTAGGTCAGAAACTCAATTTCCAACACCTCTGTCTGAAGGTTATCCATAAACCTGAAAACATCAGGGAAGGGAACTCAAAGATTTCAAAAAGAAGCATTTTACTATATGATGATCTGTTTAATATTTTCTAGAGCATTAGCACACATTTCATGCCATCCACTTTAGATTTTTCAGTACCTGTAGAAGTCATCAAATGTAAGCTCTGCCTTCCCTTTCTTCCCAAAGAAATGGACCAATAGGGTGGTGTCAATGGTGATACTCTCATCTGCCCGCTACGAATCATCAGAGATGAACAAGAGAGAGGATCAATGAGTGACTAATCAATAAATATCAAGCGTTGTGGATGGACGAGAAGCAGTGAGCGAGTCCATCATCAATCCAACATGGCCAGCAGGAAGCAGGGATCTGCTGCACGTGTGCACAACAAACTGTCAATCAAACGGATCAGCTCAGACAAACAGTCAGCGGCCATCGTGACATCAAACATAGCAGTCTAGGCAGCAATAAGGTTCACGTTAAACCTCAATAAAAAATAATTTAATTAAAAATATAAGTTGGATAAATAATTGGCAGATTCAGTGCATTGCCGCCATGATAACACAAATAAAAATGTTAACAGAAACATTGTTCAAGCTCTCAGCAAGATTAAGTGTTTGCAGAAAAAACATGTAAAATGGAGTCATGAGGTCAAATGGACAGAAATATTTCTGTCCATTCTAATTATAACAATCAAAGAAAGGACATAAAATAAAAAGGTATATGAAGCTAGTTTTTCCATGCTGCCTAGACTGTCGAGGAGTATTACTGTAGCAGCATGAAATAAAGACAACACTGGTCTGGTGAAGAAACAGGAAGTGTTCAGGTAGCAGCACACATTAAGATACAAAGACAAACAGAAATAAGAAACAGAGTCATGCAAATATTCATTTAGCCGGGGGTGGGAGGGTTGGGGGTGTAGGAGGACAAAGTGTTGACCAGCAAGAGAGAGGAAGAGGAGACACGTGGAAGAACAACTAAGGGTGAGACAGACAAATACACAACACTAAACTGCCAAACACACAGACACATTAAAGCCACCACATCCCATGCATTTCTCTGCAAATGCCACATTGACACAATCGGACAGGATCTTACATCACACACAGCAGCACAGAAAACAAAACCCACATAAGCACAAGTACGATAATGTGAGCCGATTCCACCTTTTTCCGTCAACGAGCGAGAATCATAGTGTCATATTTGTACAACTTTGAGCTGTTTATTTATTTTTCTCTCTTCGTATCTTTACTCTGTTTACATATTCTTCAATCTTAGCCCCTCAGTCCTCCCTCCACAGTTTGCAAGCGTGTGGTTACTGACTGATTCTGGTCATCTGAAACTCATTTGAAACCATCAACAGGCTGGGATGTTCTATTTGCTCATACTTTAATCAGTTGTTAATGTTAATCCCTAGGTGACATGTACATTTTATGATCCTTAAAGAAAGCTGCCTTAGTGTTTATTTAACTATTTGCCTCTGTTTATGTTCTCAGAAAAAGGTGACTGTGCTTTGGGCAGTTTCAGAAAAGACTCAGCCAGCATCAGGGCAGAAAGAGAGGTTGTCAGTAGCCCAATCTTCAGTCTCTCTCCCTGCCATGCCCCACCCAGCCAACCCCCCTGTCCAGTCCATGGCCATGCTGAGGAATATGCAGACATCAGATTGGGTGGAATCTCATGTCTTTTCAAGGAGGAAGAGCATTTATGCCATTTCCATCATCATCATCATCATCATCATCATCATCATCATCATCATTATCATCATCACCACGATGCCATTCGTGGTTCTACCTCAAGAGTAAAATCCTAAAATCCAAAGTGGGACAAGAAGGAAATGTCAAACAAGATGACACAGGTTTACAAAAGTAAAAAAGAAAAAAAAGATGTTTGATCAAGTTGTCAAAATACAGATTCACATCTTCGACAGATGTGGCAGTTGTCATTGTGTTGTTTATTGTGGCATAACGTGTATTTATTCTTTCTCTTTATTTTATCAAAAAAGAGCAAATGACTGTGATAATGTGTGTTAAGATGCGAAACCCTCCATTAGTTTCTAAAATGTAAAGTATATGATCGACCAGTGGTCCCATTTTTTTGTCTAGTTACCCATAAAAATGAACTAAAGACT
The DNA here is from genome assembly GCF_965226575.1 of Pagrus pagrus. NCBI lineage: Eukaryota > Metazoa > Chordata > Actinopteri > Spariformes > Sparidae > Pagrus > Pagrus pagrus. Next base: position 22,743,236 of record NC_140186.1, on the reverse strand, counting down.
TGCAACATATAAGCACTACAGGTTAAATGTGGTATTTAGGTTCAGGTTGTTTCATATTAATACTTTTAAGAGGCCTGAAGAGATCAATCAGTCTGGTATTTCACAAGAATTAATATAAAATTGCAATATTATAGGATAGAAACATTTTTTTGTCTTCTTTTCTGACTCATATCTTACCAGGTTGGTAACCATCGGGATAAATAATTTGTAAACTAAAAACATCACTGGTATGAGTCCATTATGTAATCATTCACAGCCAAACCAGATTATGGGTCTCACTTCTGGGTACACTAGTTATGTCCCTTTACAGTGATATGTTGTAGATTAACCAAATTTGAAACAAAAAGTAGATCTCTCTGTAATGGATGCCAATTGTTCACTCAAAGGATAAAAATGTCTTCTGGGAAACAAACATTAAAAGTAAACCTGTTTTTAGGACCACCAACAATAGTGTGACTCCCAACGTTCAGTCTGTTTCTGATTCACTTTGCAGTCTGGTCTCTCAGTCTTTGATTAGGGACTTCGTATAAACATAGACAAACTGAAACAATTACAGACGTATCATTCCAGTGTCTTTTCTGCGACTCACTGATTTGAGGGGGTCTTTTCATTAAGCCTCTGATTACGGACAAACAGGACAAAAAAACTTCTGCTCTTTTATCTTGTAATTGACGCATTGCTGATGTCTTTATGACACATGGGCTGTTCATAGAGTACATCTAGACAGCATCCAGGTGGTGCGTCTCTACATAAAACTGTTGGTTTCACTGTTTTGCTCTTCTGGTGATAGGAACACTAAAACAAAAGACTGGTAAACAAAACGCAATTATTTCATAAATGGATTCATGTAATTGAGGAATTCATAATGAATCTAATTATTGCTGAATCACAGTTGCAGTGATTTATCAGTTGTGTCCCAAAGTGGTTTAAACTTCCTATGTATAACTAGGTGTAAATATATGCTTTACTTATTACATTAAAACAATATAAAAAATGATTATTTAAGCTGTTTTTACCATTTTGGAGCAGCTAAACAAGCTGTAAAGACAACATTGATGCATTATCAGCTCTTAAAGCTGTTTAGGTGAACGTGCTATCATACGCTTGGAATTATTGCGTGTGGAAACTAATATTAATTCTCTTTTTAGCTCTGTTTTCTTCTCCAGTTACTCCTGAGGGAAATATCTGTCTCTCTGTTCACTAGCTTTCTGCTGTTTGGTGCTGGGCAAGTCGTGTACAGTGAATTATCAGAGCTTTTTTCATTGGAAACAGCTGCCTGCTGCTGAAAGCAAGGCTGATAAGACATTAAAGCTATGGGCCATCAAATCAAAACAATAAGCTGAATGACGCTAAAACACTTGGACTGCAATGGAAACTACAGTCAGGTGATGATTCTCTGTGGGTTCATCACCATGAGACACCTCAACAGTCATTCGATCCATTCTTTATATAACAATATTGATTAGTTTTGTCTAATTTAAAGCCATTTTATAACATAAGAAACTGTGTTTTTCCACTTTAAGAACCCATATCGGTCTAACCTTGGGTAGACGTAATGCCAAACTGATCATAACAAGCTCATCATTCCTGGAAGTGTGGCTGCACTGGTGTGAGCTCATCATCTCCATAAAGACGTCATGGTTACCACGCCCACAAGGCACGAGCCGACACCTGGTGCATGCATGTGTCTATTGGTCCATCTGTGTGTGTGTGTGTGTGTGTAAGCTTCAACAGACTTTGATCATGAAGCTGAAGGTAAAAACAGTAATTATTGATGTAAACACTAAATGGTCCTCCTCACCCTCCCTATCTGTGAGTAATAGCTCTGAGCAAGAGCTCATTGTCGCTCTTCAGTCAAGTAAGTCAGACTGTCAGTCAGTCAGTCATACCTTCCAGGGTACAAACAGCTAACCCCCTTTCCCTTCTCATGACCTGTTTCGTCATTCTCCCTCCTAACTTTGTCTCCCGCCTTCTCTCTCTTCCTTTTTCTTTCCCTCTCCTATCATTTCCAACTGCTTTGATTACTCTGATTTCCTTTCTCCTCATACTACCCGTCAGTACCTCCTTCACCTGACATAGGGGTGATTCGCTCTTTCCTTCCCCCCCTTTCTCAGCCTGTCAGTCAGTCCCTCCTTCTCCAGACAAAACCAAAAAGATATAATGGTGACTAATCTGTTGAGTAAACACATCTTTCTCTAAAAACAACCTGTTCCTTTCTTTTCCCCTAAATGTGCTTCCCGAACTTCTTCTGTCCACACCCACTTTGTTCCTCAACATTTGTTCTCACTGCTGACCTGTGTCATCTTCTTTGAGCCTCTCTCACCTGTTTGTTGTCTCTCTGATTTTATCTCTTCCTCTTTCCCCCTCAGCCATTAGTTTTTCTACTTATCTGATGGTGTTACAGATTTGTTACAATTACAATGATTTATCCTTTCTTCTTTTTTTCATGCTGCTATGTCTCACCTCTTTTTTTCAATTTACTTAATTGTATATATATATATGTAAATATATATATATATTTTTTTTAATCCCTCACAGTTTTAATGTCCTTGTTTTTCTTCCTTTTATTTCCCTCACCCCTTCCTCCCCCCTCTGTCTGATTTGTCTGTTCTGTCCGTCTGACATCCCTGCAGATGAAAGGCTGCTCAGTGTAAATACAAGGTCAGCCCCATTATGCTCCACTGTCATTACCTCCACCTCAGTTTCCGCTGCCACCACAGCACACAGCCTGTCATTAGTCAGCTAGCCTGCTAACACTGTTAGCTGTTATTAATCATTACCAGCAGTTTCACCTTGTGTCAGACATATCGGAAAGACAATTTGAGCTCCACATGAACAAGCAAATGAAAAGGTAAAAATGAAATGGATTTTAGTCCTGTTAGTCTGTATGTTTTGAACTTATTTATTGAGATGTCTATTCTTGTAAATAAAAGCGTTTCAGGGGTTGTTCAAAGTTATCAATGCCCTGCTAGCCGCGGGAAGTTTAGGTGACTATTTAATCATATAAAATCACTCCTAACTTCTACGTGATTCAGTTTAAGTGTGTGGTGTGTTTTTGCATTTGCTCTGCAGTCATCATTTTACGAGTGTCATTAAACATGTTGTGGTGTAACACCGAGAATGATTTGACACCAAAGCTACAACACTAGCCACGACACAGCACAGATACACATAGAAAAGCATAATGAGGAGACCAAATGACAGAAGGCAGGTGAGAAACAGATCAGGTTATTAGAATACGGACATTACAATATCTATCAGCTAACTTATCGGATCAATACGGTCACACCAGTACAATATAGAAAATTCCTCTGAAACATTAATACATAAGAACAAATATGAAAGAAGCTCTTGTCATATTTGTTCATTAGGAATAAGTGAGTGACATGGTGAAATGGGGAGGACAGTTCAAACATTTGGAGGAGCCTCAAGTTATATTTTTAGAAGAAATCAATTTGATTTCTTGATATGATGTGTTGGGTGCAAGGAAGTATTTTAGAGCTCATCCAAACATAAATGACTTCACATGAGAGGGACTGGAGGAATGGATTAGCATTAGTTTCTGTACCTGACTTGGGTGTATAAAACAGTGAGATAAAATGATGGAAGATACCACGTAATCTAAATGATATAAGAAGTAATGCTTAGGAAAGGTATGAAGGAAGAAAGGTGACAAGTCATGTTACGTGAATTATCAATATCAAGCCAAACCAGAATAAGTGATCAGAACTTTTTATAATGAGCCCATATAAGCAAATATTTTTCTTTCTCCATCTCGACACCTTTGTAAATGAGGATGCGTTCTCAAAGAGTTTTCGTGGTAAAAAAAAATAAAATTGAAAAATGTAATTTCCTCATTCCCTTTAGCTATGAAAAATATTAAATACAAAATATATTTAAAAAAACAATCTTCGGTCCATATGACTGTTGAGCAGCTAAGCATAATATCTCCAGAAATCAGAGATTAAGGCCTTCTTACATCTAAGCTTTTATTTTGAAGGTAAACATTTCTGGTCTTATTCTGACCAAGCTTGATGCAGCTACATTACTCTGAATCTATGGGGCAAGTTGGAGGATCAACACTAACTACAGGGAGCTGAGGGGGAAGAGTGAAGGATGAAAAATGGAGGGATGTAGGGACAGAGGACAGTTGGATCTGTGTACCTCCGCCAGGTCAGAAAAGAGGACTTGACTGGCGCTTCGCCTCAGAACGTCCCAGTAACTCCTCGCCACAAACTCCTGACTGTCTTTTTTTAGCACCTGTAGGAGCGGTCAAGCAGGCCCAGGGTCAGTTCACCTCCAACTCAACCACTTCAGGAAGTAGACTTCCAATATTCACTCTATTAATTCTCAATATATACAAACACATTCAGTAAGTTGTATTTTTGTTTGTTGTTACAGTATATACTGTATAGTCATGTACAGAGTATCATATAGCAATCATAAATAGAAAATCAAAGATCAAGATTCTGATCTGGTATCTCGCACTCATTGAAGTAACCCTACAGTGATGAAACGCTGTTTTTTAGAAAAACAACTACAGAGAAACAAAATGAAAATGTTTAGAATTCATGTTCTGTCATCAAAACAATTTATAATGTTTAATTAACTTTAAATTCACCCCATCCACTGATAAGCACCAAGCATAAACCCCATTAGTGTCCAACAAAACAGGATTGAAGGGGGGAGGGGTCACATTTAGACATAAGCTCCTATTGTCGCTACAAGTGGAGTTACAGTCACAGCAAAATATATTATCGATCGAAATGAAATGTCTTCCAGTTGTTTTGGCTTAACAATAAGAAGAAACGATAAAGACATCTGCTTTAAGCTCTTTCTATTAAAACACTTTAAAACACAGACTGCCACTCGCCACTTTCCCTTTGTGCAGAATCTACTGAAAACAAGCTATGGAAAAGCCAAAGACAAATTTCAACTCAGGGGGACAATGGCGTCAAATAATCAAACCAGCATAACAATCTAACATGTCTAATTGATATCTGAAGCAAATACACAATTATTTTACCCAAATTATCACTCCAGCTGAGCATACTAATATCGCAAGCAGCACAAAAGAGAGCTGGTTCTTTAAGCGTGTATTCTGCTTTGATAAAAGACAACCATGGTACTGAGGTCCTGACCACCCACCTAGTCTCTCTCTCTCCAGGGAGAACGAAGCAGCAGCAGCCATTTTAACATGACCCCGCACTGCTCTCAACTTCACAGTGACAATGCAGCTATCCATCACAACACTGACAGGACAGGGAGTGTCTGAGTGTGTGCGTGTCTATGTGAGACAGAGATAGAGAGAGGGGGGGAGAAAGATCCTGACATTTTTGCTGCACTTTACGCCATCTCCACAAGAAAATATTCCTTGCTGCACACTTCTACAGTTGTTATCATTGTATCTTAAGGGGAAAAAAGGCATTTGAGAATGTCCAAATCGCCTTATTATGATGTTGACTATGGTAAATACTTATTTACAGCCTTATATTTGATCAATAAGTATATAACAAGATGGTATTTATTGCATGTAAGAGAATAAATCCTCCCCTCCTTCAGGAGACATATGTAACCTGTATGCTTTCTTAACAATACAAATGTAAATGTGCTCAAACAATAGAAGCAACTTTCTGTCTGTGGCTTTCAATTAAAATCACCTGCTCCCTAACAGGAACACACACACGCTACCAAACAAACAGCACACGTCCTAAAACAGTCTCAAATGGACAGTGTCTGATTGTGTTTAGAGCTTTAGAGTGTCTCCAGTCATTCTAAATCGCATCATTCTCCTTTTGAAAGAGTTCATCTCTCCTGACCCCTTAAATCTATTACTCCTCTCCTGCCATCCCTCTCTCCATTCATCCCACCCTCTGCCATCATACCTCGATCAATCGCTCAGCCGACCTGACAGATGGACACCCTGTCTTTCTCTGTCCCTCTCATTCTTTCTGTCCATCCATCCTTTCAAGCAGTCTACTGTGTATATCTTACTGACAACAGAGGATCAGGTGGACTGGGTCAGGGTTAGGGTTTTTTCAAAGACCAGGTCAGGACACAAAAGTGGGTGACAGGGGCATTAAACAGAGTCCTCTAAGTATCCCAGTATAATTTACATTTACACCCAACAAACCTACCAGAGTCACCAGAGTGAGGTAAAACAGATACAAGCAACAGTGGAAACTGGATCATGAGATTCATTATTTGTAGTACGTGAGCAGCAATATCTTTTTGTGCAATGGCAAGATTTCAAATTTTCAAGGGTGGTTAAACAGTTCAACAGTTTCAGAAATATTCCCAATCGAGAGGGTTGATACCACACTCATGTCTGTGCTCTTAATATTAAGGTAAAACCACGTTATGGTTTGTTTAGGATAAAGACTGGAGGCAATGGGAAACAGCTAGCCTGTCTCTGACTAAAGTCAAAAATTCAGTCACTTCCTGGAGTCCTGTCGTCACTGTGAGGTTGCCAGGTAACCAGTAGAGACTTCAGAAAGTCACTGCGTCTGTCCAAGACCCCCCCACCCCACCCCTATAAAAAAATAAAAACAAGTGAAAGTCTGTGAAAGTGGTGAAAGTCTTTTTTTCCCATTGAACAGCGCAGAGCTAACTGTTTCCCGCTGCTTCCTGTCTTTATGCTAAGCTAAGCTACCAGGCTACTGGTTGTGGCCTTTTAATTAATGGACAGAGTGGTATTGATCTTCTGACGTAACTGTTGGCAAAGCGAATAATAATACTTGAAAAATTGGAACATTTGTAAAATTATATTTCCCAATATTGAAAAACGCACACTGACTATAAAATGTTGTCAACTGAGATATTTCACCACAAAACATTTGGGTAAAAAATGACATTGACTTTTAATCCGTTCAACACAGAGTTCAGAAAAGTTCTAGATATTCAAAAATAAAATAAAATATGTCTATAGAGACTGCTTAACCTATCTCCACCATTTGAGTCCCTGTGATTTTACTGTTACCTACAAAAAATGTCAACTGAGACCACTTGGCATTTAGTAACCAAGCTGACAGAAACACCTAGCTATCTGTTCCTCTGTTCATCTTTACACCCATTTCTCTAAGCAGCTAAACAAGAGTAGAAAGGAAACTACTGGGTTATGGTTTTGGATACATACGCTGTTCATGGGGGCAACCTGATATCCATAGAGCTGCATACTCTAACACACAGAGAGAGACATGGGGAAGAGAGAGAGGAGGCCAGAGCATGCAGTCAGAGAGAAGGAAGAGAGAAGGTAAAAGACATGTTAGTACATGCAAGGAGAGGCTGTGGATACACTCTGCAGAGGGATGTGTCATTTTCAACACATCTATGATTAAATTTTAGAAAAACACACACTTCCCATTACAACACTCTGTACTGCACTTCCCAGAGATGTTTAGTGAAACTGTGTGCATTTTAGGGGATTGTGTAACATTTTACTTTGTCAGAGTTATCTTTCCGTTATTTCAGACTTACTGTTAATGATATTGAGGTCTTTTCCTGTGAGGTGAAAGCATTACTACAGCAGATACAAGCCAGTCATTATTTAGAGGAACAAATGTACAAACACTTTAGTCTGTAACTGTACAGTTATGACTTTATAAAACCAGTAGTCATGTTCTATAGTGGGTCATCAGCATTTAATTTTTTATCAAGTGCAGTGTGTCCTCTGCACTTGCACAAGTTTTTTAATGGTTACTTGTGCAATTTAGTTTAAAATTACCATGAAATATTGATGTTTAAATATTCAAAATACAAAAGAACAACAACTGACACTACTGATACTAACTGATAAAAAAAAAGGAGTTAAATTGATACGCATGCCAATTACCTATCTGCACCCAATGGTGGAGATTACAGTCACTGGGTGGCATTACAGAAAATGTTGGCACGCATCACTTATCGCGTCATTCATTTATAAGTTTGGGAATGGCTGATCTACTTATACTTGAGAGTATGAAAAATCTGATAATGATAAATCTGCCCATAATAATCTTTTTAGATCAACACATTAGTTTGTTAGAATTGTTAACATGATTTCTGATGCAAGAGACAGTTTACAGTTGCAAAAATAAAGTCTCACTGGTAGACAGAACTTATGTAATGAAGTAAGTAATGGCATTAATGAATTACCTCTATAAATCTGTGGCATTTCTGTACTGATATGTCTTGTTCCTTTAAAGCCAACATATACTGTATGCTAGCACTGAAATATGTAAACAGCTAATATTCACCTAATTAATCATTTGGCTCTAATTCTGCCTGCAGACTTTATACATTATTAAGTTTAAATCTTCACTTTACGGTAAGATATAAACCCGGCAATTATAAACTACAAAATGCATAAATGAACCATAGTAGTTAAGCAAGATGACCTGCGTTGTTCCTAAACTTCAACCCCAGAAGTGTTGAAAAGGACAAATTCTTTTAAGAGTGTATCCAGTTTAACAAGTACACAGTAGGGATAACTGTCTCAGCAAACAGAGAGAAGATACCACACTGTCAAAAACAGTTTCTATAAGGCAGCATGCACTCATACATGGTTACATGAAGGGTTTAGCTAACTTTAGTTACTTGAATACAGATGACAATTAACTTGGATGATGATGTGTGGTTTTTAATACATCCACGCGCACAGTTGACGGCATTCAATTCGCACCTTCTGTAACATTAAAGAGGAAACAGCAGAGGTGCTGTGCCACGTTACATGCATGGATGTATTAAAATGAGTAATGTTTAGTTTGCTGTTATATAAAAGCAAGATATTTTCGATATTTGTATTTCAAGTTTATCTCACTGATGATAGCAGCATTACTACAGTCCATGTCCCTAAAGACTTCCATGTCCATTTCACTGCTGGCTCTGCTAAGGTAATTAGCAACATCATTTTCATGCATAAAACTGTAGCTGTCCTCACACATAAACACTCCCTTGTCCTTCGTTACCAACTTTCTTACCAACTGTGCTGACTTCTCAGCATCTCCTTTCCTCCCTTTCTTCTCATTTTTCTTCCGGAAGATCTCCTGAAGCTGTAATAAGAGACAGAATGAGGATCTCATTGACAATTCAAAGCTCTGTTTGAAGCTTAAATGTTCTTACGTGCAAACACAACATTCACTGAGTTCACAAAGTCACTCTCACAAGTTCACTCTTTCATGCTGGCCTATGATGTGATTTTGGCCTTTTGACAACACCATTAAGAGAGTGTTGGTTTTCTGGTTTGGCTTTCAAAGGGACTTCTGGTCACATATATTAAAGGGTAAATCAATGCTGAATCGCATCTGGCAGAAAATCGCAGCTGCAGGGTAACCAGCGTGAGAATTTTAGCATTAACTGCAAGAATATAGAGGGAACTCCAAAATTATATGGGGCAGCATAACCGGTTATTGCTCCTCACTATACTCTTTGCTTTAGCTTTGTCTGTAGCGACCAGCAGCCATTAGCAAGTAGCTCAGTTAGCCATGAAGCTGACTGGCCCTTTTAGCTGAACTGGGAGTGTGTTCACGCCACAAAGTTGGATGAGGAGGGGAGTCAACACGGTCTACGGGGCTCAGCTCAATCAGGCTTATCAGTGAATATGGCTGGACACCAGACTGGGACTCAACATAGCCCTTGAGACCAAGAATGCCAGTTTGCATTAGAGGATACATTACAGAGTGATTTACATTACATCTTTGACATCAACAATGTTGTTTCTTCACACACTGTTGGAAACTGGAGTTATTTTCTTTTATTTTATTAGAATGTTTTAAACTGGGCATATATTACAAATTCACCCTTTAAACATTAACTTCATTTGACTACAGATGTCATTTTTTGGCTAATGAATTCAAGACAGCAGCAAAAGCAATGTCTATTGCCACACCCTTGGTGTGGGAATTATTTTGTCCGTCTTGCACCTGCCCACTCCCACAGGATCTTCAACCATTACCACCCACTCCCTCTGATGTGCCATCCCACTCCCACCATCCTCCACAGAGAGCCTGACCACTTCCTGCCTGCAGCAGTGTTTTCAGCTGAAAATGTATTGGTCCCATCCCACAGAGCTAGTGAGGCACATGTAGCCCTTACAGGTTTTTAATCTTAAGAATTATTGCTTATCCAGCTATCTTTGAAAAGGGGAAATGAAAAAATCAACTTTTACATGCTTCAAATGTAAAAAAAACAAAAAACAGCTTAAAGCGATGGGAAGTTTCTATCTTTTCTATCCAGTTTTATTTTCCATAATAACCCACTTCACACTCATTGTCAATAACTAATTTTCACATTTTGTGATTAACAATAACATGTGAATTCAGTCATGAGATGGTTTTCCTCTCAGTATCAGAGACTCACCACCAAGAACTCCCTCTTGTCCACCATCTGGTTGCCGTCTGCATCAAACATATTGAAAGCAATCTTAAAGCCAGCGTGGGGCTCTGGAGAACAGAGAGAAGAGCACATAGGGTGAACGGTGCATGTGTGTGTGTGTGTGTGTGCGTGTGTGTGTGTGTTAAAGGCAATTTTAAATCCAGAAATAGCATGGGTTCAAGTGGCCTATAGGTGAGACAGGAGGGAGACAGGGCAGGTGGATAAATCTATATGGACCACAGTTTACAAATGAATTCTTCTACACTACTATGGACATTTCTTAGTGACCAGGTATCGCTGCTGATCTACCAAATCAGATAAAGCTTGAGTCACTTTATTTGTTTGTATTAGCTATACCAGAGCAGTCGTATTTGCTACAGATTAACCACGAAAAATGTGAAGAAACACACAATTGTTTTTACTCTTCCTTTGCTGGTTCTTCAATTTGAGGAAGAAAATCCAATAATACACATTAATTTTGTGTTATTATTGAAGCTCACGCAGGTACAAGGAACACATGGCTAGTCTGAACTGACTTTCAGTTATCAAAAACAGCTCTTGTCAGAAATGAAGTCATTGCTTTTCTTTATCCTCCCATCTGAATTTCAAAGAAACATTTATCCAATTGATGAAACAGCAATAAGACAACCCTTTCCTGGTTAATGTGACAACTTCTGATTAATGGCTGCCTTTGATGTAGACACACACTGAGCTACACTAGATACAAAACTACAACAAGTTTCTCTAGGAGGAAATATTGAAAATTAATAAAAAGGATATGCACATTTAACATTGACACTGTTTGGTTTCCTGATCATTTACAGAAGAGAAAAAGATTGAAAAATTGCTGTAGTCAGTTTTGAAGGGGAAACATTTAAATACCCAGTGCAGCACGCTCCTGTTCCAAATAACTTTTTTGCCTTTTGCCTTTTGAAAAAAACTTTTATTTTATTCAGGTTATGAGTGGAAGTATTTGTTATCTTCTTCTCTCTGTCTTTCCCTCAATTTCTGTCTTACCCCAAGGGGATGGGAAAAACCACCAGATTTGCGTCATAATTGGCTCTTGTTAGTTCTGGGTGGGCCTAAGCATAGTTCATATCATGTATCTTGGCTAAATATAGAAGAAGAAAGTAGAAAATGAGATGAAGTCAAGGAGGATGTGTAGAGACTGAAGTGACTCACTTGTAAGGATGCAGAGCAGGAACAGGTACTCTGTGTATGAGATGATGCCTAATAACGAGACCAAGACAGAGAGTTAAAGAAAAGGTCACATTCAACACACACACACACACACACACAGTGTTTACAGATGTTCAAAGACCGTGGGCCTCCTGACACACACACACACACACGCTAACATAATCCTTCCTTTCATGAAGATAGCATCTTAAAATGTGTCTTGTGGAGCTGAGCTGCCAACAGCCATTTGGCCACACACCGTTTCTTTTTCTACACCCCAAGTGTCCAAAGTGAAGACACTGGCTGGCAGGGGTGTGTGCGTGTGTATGTGTCTGTGTTTGGATAAGCAAGTGAAAAATGTTTCAGGAGATGATCCTTTCTTGCCTCGGGCCCATTTAGGAATCTTTGTAGCTCCGTCTCTGCTCTCTCTCCCTCTTTTTCGCTTTCTGTCTTGATCGTTCAGATAGTTCAGGGTGACTCGCTTGAGTGTTACGGGACACTGCTTTCCCATGTGTGTGTGTATGTGTGTAGGTGAACATGACACCAGCTGAAGACCAGTGTGAGCCTTGTGTTTTCCTGATGCTCGGCTGCTTTGTGTAGAGGAGCTGGTTCGGAACTGAATTCTCTTTTCCCCCCATGTAGCCTGAGCTGTGCAAAGACCAGGAGATACACTGTGAAACTTCTCAGGTTTCTAAAATACATTCTGCATGTTTGCATTCGAATACTCTCAGTGATATAATGCTAAGGTGGGTTAACATTGATCCCGAGGTAGTAATTATCATTAGGGGAACAACTTTTAGTCAATAATCTGTTTTAATTAAGTGAGATTTGGTTTAATACATTCATATTTTCCAGAATGTCTATGAGTTTTTATGTATTCAAAGGTTTGTATATATTGTACCTTCCACTGAATAGCATAGAATAGAATTACTGAAGACATTAAACAGAAGGAGCAACAAGATCAATTTCCCTAAAGGTTTGACATAAAGTGTAAACTTGTAATATAAAAGTGTTGTTGTTAAATCTTATCTCACTGAGAATCAACACCACAGTCTCCTGCAGCTTTCAGCCTCTTGTTTTGATCAGCAGGTCTCCCCACACAAAGCAGCAAGCCACAAGTTCACTGCCTGTGTACGACCAGTCGAACAAGAAAATGTCAATGTAATGTCAAACGTAAAAAAAACTGTTAAAAGAAATTATGGATTAGAAAGATTTGTCAAAGTGCTGTAATACATCTGATCTTTCTCAATCAAAGTAATAATATTACTGTGCCAGGTTACTGTATAACACAAGAAACCAGTTCGGGCATATTTTACAGCCCACCACACACACACAAACACACGCACACACGCACGCCAAAACACATAGTCAACACTACGCATTCCTTTGTCTGACACATAGCTCTGTCAAGCCATCCCAAGGATTTTAACAGTCCTCGCTCATCGTGGTATGAAGAGGAGAGCATGTCCCGACACACACACACACACGCACGCACACACGCCATTCGCACACACACACTCACACACACACAGACACACACATTGCTTATTCTTGTCTCATGCAAGGGGTGGCAAAGAAAACTGAATTAAATAAATGTGTGAATAAACGAAGTTGTTTTAAGGTAATACAAACACATGCAGTACACTAAGAGAGGTGTGTGTGTGTGTGTGTGTGTGTGTGTGTGTGTGTGTGTGTGTGTGGTCTTGGCAATATGCCACCAGCAACATGCATTACTAGTATGTCTTGCCCTTTAAGACCTAGGATTGCTTTACACAATTTCTCTCTCTTTCTACTTTTTTTTCGTGCCCTCTTTCATTTCTCCCTCAGTTCTTCAGATTGTTTGAATTCCTTGACACTTCATCTACTTCTTCCTCATGACTCTGTTTTCTCTGCTTTCCTTTCTCCTTCTCTCAAACTCTTTTTGGTTTTTTGTCTCTTCTTTTCCTCTCACTGATTTTTCACACACCAGTTACAATGTGTAGAACATTATCATGGTAGAGAAATACAGGGTGCATCATATTTAGCATCTCCCAGTGTGTGTGTGTGTGTCTGTGTGTGTGTGTGTGTGTGTGTGTGTGTGTGTGTGTGTGTGTGTGTAATAATCACTACAGGGACTTATTCCCAGACTGTGTGATTCCTATGTTACACTCTCCTAAAGAAAATGCTTTAATCGGGGGAGCTTCTCTCTCTTTGAGAGGAGAGGAGAGGAGAGGAGAGGAGGTTTATTTTTAGTTTTTTCAGCAGGTTGTTTGGCTGAAGGAGGGACAGCATGGCTCCAACCCCGGATTAGAGACACCTACAGTGACACACACACGTACACACAGACACACAGACACACACACACACACACACACACACACACACACACACACACACACAAACTCACAAGTGCTATTTAGTCACACATCAGCAGGTCAGCCCTGGTATACATACATACACACAAGCAAGTGTACTGAAAAGCTGCAAAAATGCATTAAAATGTACCAAATGTTCCTCACTTACTCCTCGTTTTAACAGCAAATTAAGCTAAAGTGATATATGAATTATACATTGAGTATATTTACAAGCAAATTAAAGTGTAATGGCTTAAAAACTCAAAATTTGAATCCACTGACATTCGCTGACCTTGATATTATCTGACTGGGACTTATTTGCTGAGTGCGTGTATATTAGTGAGAACAAAGGTACTCAAGGTGCCTTTGCTCCTTTTTCTTGTTTGTTTGTGTGTGTGTGTGTGTGTGTGTGTGTGTGTGTGTGTGTGTGTGTGTGTGTGTGTGTGTGTATGTGTGTGTGTACTCTCTCCGACCTCGTTCTCTCAAGTTGCGGAACAGTTTGGAGGATCCTCTCCACACTGGGGGAGTATCTGTCAAAATCTTCTCCAGCTCCTGACACACACACATAAAAGCGCACAATTTACAAGAGAGTGGTCATGCACCATAGAAATACAAACGTTCACCGTCAATCCGTGACTTTTACTCAGACAGAAACAGAGAGAAAGAGAGGGTAGCATGCAATGGAAAAGAGGAAAGGATTCAGTATAAATTATTATTCATCTTGATATTCCATTTATTCTGGTATTGCTGACAGCAGTGCTGCTTGTGGAGGTAACACATGGGGTAAAAGAAGACTGCTATCCCATGTAAACATGGATGTAAGTAAGGGTGAGTGCAGTTGCCAGGAGGGGGTGTGCTTGGTCTGCAGCGATGTTTAGGTGGGTCGTGTGTTTCAATGAGCATACAAATGAATGCCTGGACCCAAGATTTCCCAGCAGAACAATGCATCGTGAGGAGATGATCACCGATATTCACTTCACCTGTCATGGTTTTAATGTTGTGGCTGATCAGTGTATATCTGGTCTCTTTTTATTGTCGATCTATCTTTAATAAATCTCAAATTACAATTAGAACACAACATAGTCTTTTAAAGAAAGTGGACGTAATACTTCCTGGAGCCACTGTTTGTCAGACACACACCATAAACTGGACTGTTCTGCGTAGTCTAATGCAACAGCAACATTTTGTCAAAGTATTCAAAATGTTGACTGTATCTCTTTGTACAGTATCAGTCTTTGTGCTGTACAGGACCCATTTCTTGTTTTGTGCACTAATGCAATCTAAAATATTTCAAAATGTCTCAGCATCTAGTGTTAAATTCAGTATGGATACCACAAAGTCTTGCAATTGACTTGTTTTACAAACATATTTCAACAATTATCCGCAATCATGCACAAACGCTAAGACAATTTACATTTACATTAAGAAACTCCTCAACAATCCCGGCAAAATCAGGATTTTAACTTTGCAGAGCACATAAAGCCTGCAACAGATGTAACATGCAACAGATGCCTGCAACATGGCGGAGCAGAAGAGAGAAGCATTAAGTGTGTGTCTCCCACCTGTTTGGTCAGGGACCTCCAGGGCCTCTTGCCTGCCAGGGAACGAGACAAAAGAGGAGAGAAGAAGGGAAAGAGGAGAAGAGAGTTTGGGTGGGCTCGATCAGATAGCATCTGTATGATCTAGAAATGGGT
This sequence comes from Pagrus pagrus, assembly GCF_965226575.1. Classification (NCBI taxonomy): domain Eukaryota; kingdom Metazoa; phylum Chordata; class Actinopteri; order Spariformes; family Sparidae; genus Pagrus; species Pagrus pagrus. The sequence continues at coordinate 22,727,680 of NC_140186.1, read as the reverse complement.
CTTAATGTGCCGGGTACAGTCACAACACACACACGCACACACACAGACGCACACTGTATATACACTGTCATCATCACAGGCCCATTTGTACCATCTAAAGTGCCCCGTGCTTGTCTTTGTAGTATGCGGAATGTCCCCGTAAAAGCACATACTACTTTTGTTCTGTTTTATACAACAAAGTTCATCTAATTCAACTTCAAAGGGGGCATTAGAGGATGTCAGCTGCTGAGAGGGCTGGGGCGGCTGTATCATATGTCAGTGAGCCGGGGTAGATGTAAACACACACATACAGGTGCACAGTTTGCACGCAATACAATCAGATGGCCTCTGAAGAGAGGAACGGTTGCTTTTTCTTGTAGGGCCGTTTCATGATAACCTCAACTCACCAATGTCATGATGGGAAAAAAAGTGTCTGGTTTAGATATTTACTGGTTAAGAGGAAGGGTAAATGTGAGCAAAAGGAATGTGGACAAGTCGAGGAGTGTGTGGGTGTGTGTGTGTTTGTGTGTGCGTGTGTGCTAGTGTCTGACTAACATTAACCTCAGACTAAACAATAGCTGTAAAGCCATCTGCTTTAGGCTGGCCGGCCAGGAGTAATCTGTTACGACTGGCAGCAGGCTGACAGAAACAGCAAGGACGTGTTTAAACCCTGAATTTTAATGTGTTTTCAGAGTTGGTTTCCGTAAAAATAAAAAAAGGATGGAAAGAATCTATTTTACGCCTGGCATTGACATCCATGTTGGGTGATCAATTCATAACAAGGTGACTACAGGTATCAGACACAAATGTATTGCTTTTTAAGATCTGTTTTTAAGACAAATCATCTTTTTCTTAGTTAAGTTTTGCAGGTAAGAACAAAGGTAGTAAATAAGAAATGGTAAAAAGTAGTACATATCTGGTCCTATGCAGCAATAAGTATGATGTAGAAATATGTTTTTTAGACTGAGGTTTATCTACATTTTGCCAAAAGGTAAGCGCAAGAATAAAGTAAAAACACAGAATTAGGTTCAGTGGTACATTTAAAGATTTGTAACATCAGAAATGTGGACTTTGACGCACAAGAGCTTGACTCATTTTGACAAAAAAACAAAAAGATGACAACTTAACAATGATAATTAGTTAATTGCAAAAAATTAAGACCTCCATTCAAATTTAAGACTACTAAGTGACTTTTAAGGCCTAATATTAATGAAACACTTCTGTAGGACAACGAAATCTATGTCTAAAAACAAATGAACTACAGGAACATAACTCAATTTTAATATTTGGATCTAACCAGCACAAAAATGAGTTCAGTACTATGAACATAGTAAGATTGTGAGACAACAGGATTAATTTAATGCATGATGCCAAATATTTTAATGTAGCATGTGAATATAATCAATTAGAATATAGATGCAGCCCAGATATAAACCACATCTTATGCCAGGTCAAAATGGGACCACAGTAATAAAAGTAACTGCACATCTAGTTTATGCCCAATTGAAATGGCTTGATGAAGAATGTCATTTCCCCAAAAGTAACAATCTTCAGATGTTTTCTCCTAAGTTCAACACAAAGCCCAATCATGTCCCAGGCCACGAGTTTTGAGCCCAGTTGTAAAAGCTGTGTGACGTACTTCTCGGTTCGCTCATGGTGACCGACTCGATGAAGTTCTGTGGAGTCATGTACAGCTGCCCTTCATACTCCACAGAGCTGAACATGCGGAAGCGATGCTCGTGGGATGACATGTACACGTCACCGTCCTCAAAGTCAAACGGACGACCCTGCAGATATAAGACCAAAATACAAAACAAAACACACTGTTATTGACTGTTAGTTACACTACACTATACTTCACTACAATTTGCAGGTTTTTTAAAATAATTTTTCAGGATATTTCTTCCAACCATGATATTTTAAGGTTACAGACATTTGAAAAGAGATTGCAACAACCAAACAACTATCAGCAAGGAGCTGGAGACAAAGCAATCAAAGGAGTGCATTTTGGATATTATTACATTACTTACAATATGAACATTTAATTTAGTGATGAGAAGGGAGGTTTCATGTCGTCAAAAAAAGGTACTTTTAATATTTAACCAGCATATTTAAATCATCTTCATAGTGATAGGTGTTGATTTGTCCCAAAGATTATAGTTTGAATGTGACTTTCCCTGCTGTGATAGTTTCTGTGAAGAGAAAACTCTCTGGCCTCTCACACAGACAGCAGAATCTAAACTATATCTGCCTCTTCACTTCTTTTGAACCTCTATAATGAGGAGATCCATCTATTCTTGGCATCAACTCTCTCCATTTAGCTCTCTGAGATTATAAACAGTCAGCACCTCTGGCGCAGTAAGATAACAGGAGAACGGGGGCACACACACACACACACACACACACACACACACACAAATACTTTGTCACTACTTTCTACTTGATTAGCGTCTCTCTCTCTCTCTCAGTGAGGAGCCAGGGCTTCAACCTGATTAGCTGCAGTGTAGGAGAGCTGCTACGCCAACAGATTGTGCTGCATGAAGCTGCGTAATTAGCAGAGAGGTTTCCAAATTTAAACCTGTTTGGCTGCAGGGCCCAGCGCACCGAGGTTCCTGCTCAGCTCAGCTAACATGCTAATGAGCACACAGATTCATTCATAAAGCTTTGATGCTGCCTTCACCAAGGGGGCGTTTGAAGGCATGAATAGGATATGAGTGCTCGGCTTCATAGGAATGCACTGTAATAAAGTGTAAGAGCATAGACGCCCATGGCTTTGACTCTCACTAATGAATGAAGTTTATAAAGTTCAGCAAAGGCAGCTAGGTTCATATGCCATGCTGCACAACCTGATGTAAAAAGTATTGTGAAAAATAACAGCAATTGGAAATTAGATTCAGTGTGGTACACTGTGTAGTTACAATGTCATGTAGCCGCAACTAAACGTGTTCCTGTTGCCTGGTCTTGTTCTCCTGACTGCAGAGCAGATGCTCCAGGTGTTTTCCCCTCAGCCAACCCGGTTTTCTCCATTCACAGCTGCAGTTCTTAGTCCATCTCATCTTTCTCGGAGCTAAACTATCCCAACCCTATCCATCCAGTGTTCAGACATCAAATTTAGTTATTTAAATGTAATTAACGTACAATCCAGCCAGCAAAGGTCAAAGCAGATATCGACCAGTTCTTGTACCCGAGATGTCAGAAATTGTTGACACTCCAGTTTTCTCTGATGTACAACAAGCCTCTGGCTGAACTGGGGTGTTAAGACAACCGATGACAAAGCAAGAGACCAAAAGTCTATTTCAATGAAAGCTGGTGAGATGAAGCTGCAAACTAACCCCTGTGTGATGAGCGTGGCGCTACAAATCAGTTGAGCAGGTCTCGACTTTCAACGATGACTTGGAGATGATTAAGCTTGCCGCACTTGGCTGTTTTATAACTTTGTTGCTCATTGTGTGAGCATAACATTAGTCTATGGCAGTATACAAGCTGCTTGACTTTCCACAGAAATGAGAACACAGCTGCCAGACATTCCCAAGAGGCCTTGTGTCCCTCCAAGCCCAGCTTCACTCCAGTGGGTCCATTGTCTCTTCATGTGATTCTACATGCAGTCTCTATTATCCAGACTGCAAATCAGTTATCAAGTCACTGTGTATGCCAGTCATACAGAATCTTGACAGGATGTTACTGCCCATCTCATGGTTATGGACATTTTTAGGCAGTAGTTCTTGTAGTAGTTCCCTAAATCCATGTCTCTGGAGCCACTACTGACCCACTCTTCTGTTTCCTGACGGTATGGTGTTCGGTGTTTCCTTTTAGAGTCACTGTATTTTTTTCCGAACAAGTAAGAACTTAAGTTTCCCTGCAGCTTTGTTCTCTTTCCCTGCAGGTGAGTTCTCCCAATTTCTTTAAACCTAATTATTCTGAATCCTTATAGACTACCTTTACTGACGAACAGATGGCTGTTTATCCCTTTCCCCACTGGAGCTATCCTGTTCCCAAGCTGGGTGGCCATCTAGCCAACTTGTTCCCCAGTCAGGTAATCTGCCTGTCCTCTTATGGGCTAGCTTTTTTTGCTTTTAAACTGGCTACCCCTCCTTCAGTCTAGTGTGTTGGGGTTAGGGGGTTCCATCAAGCGGCTCTTTTATCTAATCTCTAATCTCACGACATTTTCTAAGTTTTATAATTTACTTACCTCCAATAAAACATTGGTATCGGCTCATTTTGCCCCCCCCCCCCCCAAAAAAAATCTGTTATTTCAAAGTGCCATCTATTCAATCAGCATTGCATATCTGGAAATTAAGTTCCATGTTTTATCGTTTAGGTTACACAAGCATCAGACTCTCTATCAGCAGGAACCCTTATCTGGATCAGGGCCAAAATTGATCAGGATGTCTCAACTCATCATAAAGCAGCTGATATGTAGATTCACTAGTTAGCTGTCTAACATCTGGGGTTGATGTTAATTTAATAGTCTTTTGGTGTGAATATTCCTGTAAATATGCCCAGCTTAGTATTCCGTTGCCTTCGGCATGTGCCACTTATAGTTCAGTGGGGTGATGCTCTTCTTCACTTGATGGACCACAAAACTGGCAGTTAGGTAATAAGTAATGGTGCATTGTGCATATGATGCACCATCAACTTACTGTAGTAATTAATACATACATAACAAAACTTGCTGGTGGAGACTGTACCTTATTTAAACTTCCGTTCTCACAAAAATTCCACATTTACAACATTTCTGCATGAACCAGACAGTCCAGGCATTATGCATGATGCAAGCACATCATGAATACACTAATTAAAGTCGTGTACAGGTTTACACATATCTAGTAATTAGGGCTGCAGCTAATAAATTGAATTGAATTGAATTAATAAATTGGACAAATGGTTTGGTCTATAAAATGTAGGAAAATAGTGAAAAATGACCATTATAGCTTTCTACATTCACACCCCTGCTTAGACTTGAATGCTTCAATAACATGTATGTGTTATGTGTGTGTGTGTGTGTGTGTGTGTGTGTGTGTGTGTGTGTGTGTGTGTGTGTGTGTGTCATCATGACAAAATGTGTTCCTGGAGACACCTTCTGTAGCGGGAACTAACACAGAAGTGATTTTGAGAATTTTCGAGGTGTTTATATGTCTTTTTGTCTGTCTATGCACAGATTATTGTCACTGCGATAGCATCACAACCGTGCAACATACAGGCCCCAAACTTTATAGGTGTGTAGTTGAGATACAAAGGAAGGCTGAGTTTGAAGATGGGCTTAGTCTGAGCAAGAGGGCCTGAACTTGAGAGGTAGGAAGTAAGAAATGCACTACTGACTCTCCACGTTACGCCATTGGCCACAATTGGTTTTAAGGTGCAGATCACTGTAGCAAGTTCCAATCATTACAGTCCACTCTTGTTTTCACCTTGTCTGTATGTCTGTCTGTCTGTCTATGGACATATTATGGTCATCATGATAGTGTCACAACAGTGTACGATGCAGTGAGGAAACACCTGTGCAGTTGAGATCAAAATGAAGGCAAGGCTCAGTCCTTATTTTTAAGTGTTTCTCTTGAATTCATAATGTTGCTGTTCAAAGCATCCTTAGATGCTTTGCCTGTATACAGCTGTGAGCACACAGCTAGCTGGCTGGCTGTCAGTCACATCCTCAACGTGTTGTCTTTTCAGCACCAGCTCGAGCGGAGAGCGCCATCCCAGCAGCATCTGCGCGCGCACATCGTCCTGCAGCCAAACCGTGAGCGAAGTGTTTCCACTGGGCGTGATGGGAATGAATGACACAGTTTATCCGCCTGAGAGGAAAACCTAAAGTGCCAGCAAATGCCATGGATACAAAACAGAAGTAGGCCCCTCTGAGTGAGCCGTGTGGCTCTAACCTCTGCGGAGGGAGACCAGTCGGCGCTCTCTGCCCTTTCGCTCAGTGGTCTGTCGTTTTTATCCCACGGTCCTCCACACCGAGGCCCCTGTGTCAACACTGAGGACGAAACAGTTTCTGCCGACAACCCAGCAAGTCGCTACGTGTCACTCAGCCCGTGTTGTTAGCATGCAGTTAGCATGAAGCGCAGTTTAGGTCAAGTCCTACCTTCTCCTTGGCCTCAACGGTCGGGATGGACGGCAGCAGACCGTTGATGCTGTGAGTCCCCATCCTCTTCCTGCCTCTAACGCTCGTCATATCGCTGTAGAAGTAAAGTGCCACCGCACCTCCCGTTGCCAGACACATACCGACAGCCATACACCTCCGTGCCCGTCCTCCACCGGCCGTCTGACCACCGACGAGCTCGTTTCTCGCCGCGGACCAGAGGTTTAGCTTACCGGCCAGCGATGCCACTCTGCGGAAAGCGGCCATAGCTGCTGCTGCTGCCGCTGTGCTGCTGTGATTATAACTTTGCGGGCAGCACAAAAATATCGCGTTTCTTGGCTTTCATCGCGAGATGTGCGGGCACTGTGTTGATGCTGAGGGCAAAGTCTCAGTGGAGAGAGGAGAAGATTTGATGCTCCACTGAGTGGCGGATTCATTTGATCGGGGTCAATTATATACACGAATATGGCTGAAGATAAACACACAACTCACACAGTTTACACGACTATACTTTAACCAATTCACTTCTCAGTAGGCTACACATAAGAGTCAGTAACATCAAATCAAAATTATTGAGAAATGCATCAAATCTAAAAGTGTGAGTCATCGACTTGAGATCATATTTTATTGCCAGTGGGGGAAGAAGTAATCACACATTTTTGCTTAATTAAACAGGAATAGCACATCACAATTATAAAGCAGTGTACTCGTCATACTTGAGTAATAAAAAAGGGGCACTATGTAGTTTTGGAGAAGAAATTCAAACTCAGAATTTTAACATTTCCAATAATAATGAGGTTATAATACAAACTCAGAAATATGTATTTTTTTCCATAACGAAACAAACAAGCTGCTCTCATACTAGTACATTTATATTCATTTATTTTATCAGCAATCATATTTTTTTTAAAAACAACAACAAAAAATACAATCAGATCCAATAATTAGTTGGCCCACAGTATGTATACATGTAAGTATATGTACTGCAGAAATTTACTTTTACTTGTACTTTTGATACTTAATTATATTTTTGGCCAGAAAATTACTTCTGATACTTAAGTGCATTTAATATCAGTTGACTTTTACTCAAGTACTTTTCTCAAGGCGACTTCCACTTTACCAAAGTAATGTTTTATCATGATATCTTTATTTTTACTCAAATATGTATGACTTTTGGGTACAACACTGTGTAAAAGTCTTGAAGTATCTGCTATTAAATGTACCTAAGTATCAAAGTAGTTTTTTGGCAGTAAATGCACTTAAGTATTAAAAATATGAGTAAATGCAAATTATCTATCTATCTATATATCTATCTATACACACACACACACATACACGTGTGTGTAGATACTATACACTAGTGGTCCACCGATCATCGGCCTTGCCAACTATCAAACTAAATATTCCCCATTTTTCCGATTAAATTTTTATCAGGTTGATGATAAAATAAAATAATTTAAAAATGTGCTACTTTGGCTGATGCAGTATGCAATCTGCAAAGTTACTAGTAACTAAATTTATCAAATAAATATTGTGACTAAAAAGAACAATATTTTCCTCTAAAATGTAGTGGAGTGGAAGTATAAAGTGGACATAGTCAAGTATGGTACAAATACCTCAGAATTGTCCCAAAGTGCAGTACTTAGTTACATCCCATCCCTGGTTATATAAAAGTCCTGTGTTTCAAGTCTTACTTAAGTAAAAGTATCTAAATATTATCAGCAAAGTATAATTAAAATATAAAAAGGTAAATACTCTCATTCAGCAGTAAAATGTCCCTATCAAAGTCATTACGTTATTAGCCTACAAGTACATAATTGAAATACCATTGGTGCTTCCTGTGTAAGGTACAGTTCCATGTTGTCACTCATCAAAGTGAAGCATAGTTGTATAGGCTGCTGTTGGGTAGTTTAATCTATAACAATGCATTATATTTCATAAATGCAAAATTAGATGTTTCACATTTCTCTCTCAAATGTGGTAAAAACATCAAATGAAAAACAAGAAATGGATTTATACGCAAGCAAAGACCCACTGCAGCATGTTTGTAATGTAATTGTATTTTCCACAGCTGCATAGACCTGCTCCCAACCTGGCCAACTGACTGCACGCTTTGACACACATGCAAAATCTTGCAAATCACATTCAAAACCAGAGAAGCCAAATTTGTGGAAAGTCTCTTCGCTCAAGCATCTCACGACAGGTGAGGCTTCATCCTGGACTGAACTTGAAAGACTTCTCCATTTACATGGGGGAAATTTTAAGTGACCGATGACATCAACATTTGTCAGTCGTCTTCTTTTCATTGAGGGTCAGTGTGGTATCACGTTTCTGGTGGGAAGTGCAGGATCAAAGGAGCCGATGGAGAGCAGATATCAAACGAATATCAAAGATGAACTCTTCATTTAAGTCTTTACATGTAGGACTAATATTAACCTGATGGGGCTTTTCTTGTGACTTTGATGCTGAGAGAATAAAGGAGAGACGTCTAATAGATGGGCCTGTCACCTGTTCACACATGAAGCATGGTGGATCACCCTGACCTGTAAGCTCAGATCAAACAATGACTTTAAAAAAAACCTCTTGATAAAATTAAAACCTTTAAGAGGTTAATTAAAGCTATTGAGCCCTTAATTTGTTGCTTTGATTTTTATTTCATTTGCAACACTAACAAGATTAGCCCATTATGGTGACTAATCACAGCAATGCAGTCCCCAATTGGTTGACTGATGTAGAAAGAAATGTTTAATAATACATGCAAATCTGACATGTAAAACAAACCCTCCAACAATTTTTACATCTAATTTAAAACACTTGGCCATTCTGCATTGACTGTAGCTTCAAATCTGGCCATTTTAATTATTTACATAAAGGCTAACAGAGCTCCAAGCAGAATCACAAAGGTCCTGCATTGCCTCATTTGTCCGATAACGAACAAAAGCTTTCTTTGTGGTTGGTTTTTGAACTCAGGAACACCAAAGAGGTGAGCGTAATATCTCAGATGCATTTTCTAACTGGCATTTAGCCGATTAAATTATGATCAAGTCAAAAATGTGATATTGGGCCTTCTGAATGCTGCTTTCAAGGACCCCTGGAGTTCCCTGGTTTGGAAAGCACTTGCATTAATAACCTCTAGGCTACTTATTCAGTTATTCCATTACCCGGGCATTCGATTAGGTTGTAATTTCTTTGTGTGTGTGTGTGTTTGTGTGTGTGTGTGTGTGTGTGTGTGTGTGTGTGTGTGTGTGTGTCTGTGTGTGTGGGTGGGTGAGGGGTGGGGGGTATAACCCTGGGGGCCTCCTCCTCCTCCTCCTCCTCCTCCATGACTGCTATGGTTGGCTTCACACTGTCACACAAACAGGGCAGTAAACCTATAGAAAATATACTTTAAAGCAAACCATGTGATCCTGGGAACTGGTTACTACTTGTACCTCGTATGCCTGCCTGGAAATGTGGCAGTGTGGTTGACATCTTCCCTGTGACCCGGTCGATATCGAGTGTATCAGGATCTGATCAGCCTGGAGGCAGTTCAGATCGATCTCGTTTCCTTTAAAAAAAAAAAAAAAAGTTCCTTTTTCTAGTCGCTGGTCATAAATACTAATGAAGCGAGGGAAAGAGGCAGAAGGACGCACGTGGATACACGCTTATCTGCCACACACACACACACACACACACACACACACACACACACACACACATAATATTTATACAGTATATAAATAGAAATAAAATAGAAAATACACACATGATGTCCCACAATGCCTCTGTCTTCCCTTCATGCTGGACACGACTACAAAACGACCTGACGTGCAGCGACCACACACAAACACCTCTGCACCTTCAACTCATTTATCAACGCAGCTCCCAGGGGAGGGGCCAGCTGTGTGCGCGCGTGCGTGTCATGTGTGCGAGCGCGTGTCTGCAGCTATAGCTGCCAAAATCAATGCCATATAGGCTGAACATGGACCCCTGTGCGTGCCACTGTTTAGATGAAACCCCAGCCTGAATCACGCGTGTGCTCTGCGGTTTGACCCCATGGTCAACACACGCAGATCTCGACTTATTATATTGATGTTAATAAAGAGAAGCAGGATATTAAACTGTGTCAATGTGTGAGCCAACAATCATCTTTTTATTATATTCAAATTTGTCATTATTCTTTATAGGGATTAGCCCATAAAGATTAAAAATGAGGCAATCGATTTGTTTCTATTCAGGAGGGTTTTTCTTATCTGCATATAAAAGTCAATAGAATATCAAAAAGATGTATATGCATAACAAACTCGGTGCATTTACATAAAGAATTAACAGCTGCTCATTTTTTTTCATGAAGCCCTTCAAGTGTCAAGTGTCGGGGTATTATCTGAGCTTGCAGTTCAAACAGGTATATTCCCTTCTTCTGGCTGTTATTGCCTGATCCCCTTACAAGATCCCCGCACTTTGAAGCATCTGCGTCTTTGATTCGTCTTTTAAGACCACAATTAAGGAGTATATGGGCTCCTGCGCTGTTCAAAGCCTCGTGGGAAGATCAATGAAGGGATTGACAGTCAAGTGATGCCGTTTGCACAGGTGTGTGTGGGTGCGTGTGTGTGTGTGTGTGTGTGTGTGTGTGTGTGTGTGTGTGTGTGCGCTCGTGTGTGTCTGTGTTTGTGTCTGCGCGGGCGCTGTAAACGTGCGGCTGGCTTACATAAAACAGGGGCAATAAATCAGCAGCCGAGTGCGAAAATTACGCAAATGGGGGCTTTCCTCTCTCTCTCTCTCTCTCTCTCTCTCTCTCTCTCTCTCTCTCTCTCTCTCCGCCGCACCTGAGTCATTTGGAAACGGGGGGCGTGGGGTTGTAAAGCGTTTAGGGTAATGGCAATATCACTTTCATGCTGTTTGACACATAAACACTCACTCTCTCTCCCTGTCTCTTTCCCTCTCTGTGTCCATTTCACACACAAGTTGCCACCGAGTGCGCTCCACTCCCCCTGCGACTCTTTAACGCGCACAGTTCAATCCGGAGCCAGCCACTCCTGAAGTGCCCACAAGCAACTGTGACACTGCGTCTGTGCGAGAGCTCCAGTTAAACCGCTGCTGCGAGGGGAAACAGGGGAACATAAGCCTGTCAGGCACGTTTTTATTAATAGTTTTTTTCTTATTTTTAATTTCCTTCACAAATCCCTGCGCTCCCCGCACTGAAACCGAACATCAAAGATGAGGCAGAGGAGAGCGATGAGCGTAGGGATGAAGGGCCACCGTTTCAAACGGGAACTGAAATGAGCCGTGCAGGGAGGAGATCGGGCCGCATTTGCATAAAAAGGCAACCCGGGGTTAATTTCCATTGGGAGTATTGCGCTATATAGATGTGGAGCGCAGCGTACTAGTCTCACTGCGTTACAAGCTGCTGCTGCTGCTGCTGCTGCTGGAGGAGCGGAGGGTACCGCAGAAATAAAAAAGGCTGAAGTGAATTGAGGAGAGAGAGAGAGAGAGAGAGAGAGAGAGAGAGAGAGAGAGAGAGAGGAAAACCCTGAAGTGCTCCGGAGCAAAGGGGAGTATCCCGAGGTGAAGAGGAGAGAGAGGGAGCGGGCAGAGGACAGGAGAGGGGGATAAATAGCAGAAGAGAGGAGAGGAGAAGGGACACGGGCTACTGCAACCGGGGATACCTGCATGCATCAAGATAACGCGGGAGTTCAATCTCAATTAGCTGACAGTCTAATTAACGGTGCTGGTGACTGCGCCAAAACGCGCACTCATTGGGGATTTTCTGCGCCCCGCACGTCCAACTTTTCCCTTTCTCCGCTCCACGGGCTGACCCTCGCCACCGAGGCTCCCTCTGCTCATCACTCGGACCTCGACTCGGATCTCCCGTGCTGTAAACCGGATCGGGTGTCTTTTCTGTGATGGGGGCAGCGACGGAGGTTGGGAGCTTCGTCAACGGGTTTCTGGACAGCTTTGGCCCCGCGGGTGCAGCTCCGGCTCCCGTCGGCTCTCATTTCGTGCTCACCCCAGCCGGGGCGGTGGACTACAACTCGGTAACCGGACTGATGATGGGGGGACAGGGACAGCAGCAGGAGCACCTGGTGTCCGCGGAGAGGCTGTCCCGGAGCCTGGCGAGCCTCAGCCATCTGAAGGGGATTCTGAGGCGGCGGCAGCTCTACTGCAGGACCGGCTTCCACCTGGAGATCCGTCCCGACGGCACCGTGCAGGGCACCAGGAAGGACCACAGCAGATTCGGTACTATATTCATTTTATTATTATTATTATTATTATTATTATTATTATTATTATTAGAGGTAGTAATATCTATCTATGTATTTTTAATGATGTGCTACACTAAGCAGAAATAAAATAATAAAAGATAGCAGAAGGACTGACAGGTATCCTTGTGCTGGAGGTACTGGGACACACACACACATAGACACACACTGAGTGAGAGGGATTAAAAACAGGACAAAGTCAAATATAATGTCTGAATTTTAATGTCCTTAATTCTCACCGGTCTAATGAACAGTAGATAGAATTAGATTCAGATGGGAAATAAATGAGAGCTAAGTGCTGGTGGGTGTAATCATGAAAACTGTTAACATCACTCCAGTCATACAGGTTACTGTGATCAAATACTAATCATAGGCTCATGTAGTAGCCCACTGTGATGGCAGCTGCTGCTGCCTTAGTAACACTGAACTGCAGTCTGTGGCGCTGCCAGTAGATGTTCCAATGCATGAAAAAGAAACATCCCTTATTTCAAGATAAATAAGCTTTCCAGGTGTGACACAGAGTATTTTCTGTTTGCACATTTCCAACACATTTCCTTTGTGAGATTAGATTGGAAGCTTTTCTTTACTTTTACCAGCTTATCTCCAGTTATAAAGATAAACAGCCGCAGCTTACGGCAGATCAAAAGTAGATCTCTGGGAGATTTCTCTGAGTGCTGCGAGGCTGTGGAGCTTCTGGCACTTGATTCATTCCATTTGAGACTTGGATGCAACTTTGTGCCAGAGGCCATTCCAGACTCCCAGCCTTGCTTGTCAGAGTCAGCTGGTGTGGATAGACAAAGAGTTATTAACTGTACTTTTAGTCTGACTGCTGACCACCTTCAGATAGGTTTCATTTTGCTTATAAATTATTTCCCGTAGTGGAACAAACCATAGAAGCTCTGCCATATTGTATCCTATGTAATCTAAAATCATATTTATAAGTGTTAAATGTACTTTAAATAATTTTTGCACAAAAGTGTCTGTCAATTGAATGTAATGTAATGAAATGTGTTTGTATGTGCAGGTATTTTGGAGTTCATCAGTCTGGCTGTGGGACTGGTTAGCATCAGAGGTGTGGACAGTGGCCTTTACCTCGCCATGAACAGCAAGGGAGAACTGTACGGATCGGTGAGTACACACCATACTGAGTAGACACTAAACACCACAGATTTATATTTCAACTCACATCATATCTGATGTGTAAGCCATGGCCACCAGATGGCACATTTTGCATCACTTAACTCACATTTGTCTCTGCTTGTCTTTCTTCCTGCAGGAGAAGCTGTCGGCCGAATGTGTTTTTAGGGAGCAATTTGAGGAGAACTGGTACAACACCTACTCATCCAACATCTATCGACACGGAGAAAAAGGCGCATTTTACTTTGTTGCTCTGAACAAAGACGGGACGTCTCGGGATGGAACGAGGTCAAGGCGACATCAGAGATTCACTCACTTCCTACCGAGGCCCGTAGACCCAGATAGAGTACCGGAACTGTACAGGGACATACTGGGCCAGAGCTGAGACTGAGGTGGCGTTAACATGACCTCGTCAGAGCTGGTATGAGCTGAAAGGCTACCCAAGTGCACCTAATCCTGACCACTTCTGAGGGAGATCTTGTTGGTCTGGACAAAACAGGATTATAAGAAGTGCACCAAATCAACACTCCGCACCGCTGGCATGGAGGAAGGAAAGACACCCTCTCTAAAGCCGACTAGGCAAGGAGTTTGAATAAACAGCACAGAGGAACTTCTGTGGATGCCATGAAGGCCCCATGACAGACACAAGGGCCACCTGGGTCCCTAATTTCACCCTTTGTTGTCCTATGCAGAAGCCCTGGTGGCCAAACAGAAGATACAAGGATTTCCTTTGAGTTTAATTAAATCCAATTACCTGCTCGTCCAAACTGCATGTTCAAGAGGACAAAAGTGTGGGAACTAATAAATGAGATTAACAACTGGCTGCTAGTAGCTTTTGACAGTCTTGTCAATTCCACTGTTTTCAGTAGGCCTTTTAACTTTATTCAAAACACTACTGTGGCTGCTAAGTAAACGATTTATTGAAAAATGCATAATCCGCTATAGAGTGTGGCTGGTTTACACAAAAAGGTAGTTTTATGCACTGGAGAGCAGCCGTGTCTGTTCTGAGAAACGGGTCTGAGAGCTGGGGGGGGGGGGTCATCCAAATGGGACTGACTGCTGTGATGGGATGGATGGATTCCCTTTGAAAGTGCTCCAAAGACAGAGGCTGCTCAGAAAATATGACTTTTCTACCATGTGCATGAGGAACGAGAGAAGAAGTACTGATCCAATGGAGTTTTATGAGGACTTCTTCTGTGGTGTCCTGTGGCGGAATACTGCGTGTTCTGCTGGAACTCTAGAGACTCGTTCGAGAACCCAGTGAAGGAATTCTGTTGTTCTCCCGCTGACGAGCACGGGACCGTCAGAGAAACCTTCACAAACCCGTTGACAGATTTTATTCTTATTTATGAGTTTTTGTTTCCTAGGACATACAGTATATTTATTTCATATATTTATTTATTTTGAGAATCTATTTTTACAGGTATGAGATAAAATAAAAAATATCAAGAACAAGACATGAGAGGTTTTTCTTATTTATTGTGTTGTCATGGTATAAAGTGCTGTTTTCCATTCTCACAGTGTGATTGAAGAGTTATATTCATATCAGTTGAACTGAAAGTAATGAAATGCTGGCATGTGTCTGTTTATCAGCTCCATTTTTGTATGTGTGTGACCAAAGTGAACCCTACACAAACTTATTTTCAAGTGCAAAGATTAGATTTAGACTTATAACACTGACTGTATAATTAAGGATGGAGCCTCCAGGTCTATTGAAGTCCCTTAAACCTTTATTCTTTCTAATGGCCAGCAGGGGCGACTACACTGGTTACAAAAAGAAGTCTGATTGTATGTAAGCTTATGAGAAAATGACCCTACTTCTCACTTGATTCATTACCTAAGCAAACAGTTTCCTAATGAGTTTATGGTCTCCATGTATAGTTTCAAGTCTTCTTCAATACAGCATGATGTTCATTTTATGAATTATAGTTCCAGTTTACAGTAAAATTGATGATAAAGTCGGGTATGCTTTAGGGCATGGCTACCTTGTGTCTGACAAGACGCTACCTTGGCATCTCCTCAGGGTCACAGTCAGATCATTTCAATATCCTCCTCAGCTCCACTCTCTCATCTAAATATGGTCACTTCTGACTCAAAAAGTAAATAAATAAAAGAAAAACAAGATGGCAACAGCCATAACGCTTGAAAACAGCAGTTCACAAACCTAAGGGGGGCGTCACAGTGTGTTTACACTTGATTTATAATGAAAGAGTGTTGATTAAATTATGGTTTTAGATATGCAGGTTATGGTAAAAATCACTCTGTTGTTTATTATAATTAATCATAATGAAGACAAAACATACATACTGTAAATATAGATACAACAAAATATAGTTTGAGATATTGTGAGGACAAAGTAAGAAACTCAACTGAAACACTGGGTGTCAAAAGGCCTAGAGCCAAAACAAAGTGGTGGAATGGACACATTGTGGAGCACGATGCAGAACAAAATCTCACTTATACTTATACTTACAAATGCAGGAACACACATAAAATATATATATTTATTCAAGATAATTTCATTAACAAATCAGTGCTCAAACTGCTTTGCTCTTTCTCAGACTTAACAAGGCTCCTCCAGAGCCACAGAAGACACAGTGTTCTGTTTTGTACCAGCTGAGTAGCACTCTGCAGAATAGTAGATTAACTTTGACGTGTAATATCCATTTAGTGCCCCTTTAATATACAGTATCTATCCATATGACAAAGCATACACAGTGCAAACCTGCAGACTCTCTGTGTAATGTTATTGAGAAATTGACAATTGGATTATTGTCCTGGTTGACAAAGCAAATAAAGTCTGCTAAAAACAGAGACAGTGAGACAAAGCTTTTCACATCTTTGATCAAAGTCAAGCATATGTTGAGCAGTATCAGTAGCTGGTGCATATCCCAAAATATGCAGTAGCAAATTCACATAAAGCAAAAGGTACACTATGAACATTTACAACAACTGCTGTTTCAATATTAACAAAGCCAGAAAGGAGACAGAGCGACACTGAAAAAGCAATAATGAGAGAGAGGTGACAAATAGTGCATGGTTCACCGAAAAAAGATAGACAGAGTGATGGGACTAATGGGTGAGGAGGAGAAAAAGAACATGAAGTCATCCGTGTGAAGAGACAGCACGCGCTTGCTCTGACAGACACTGCAATTAGACAAGTGACTGGCAGGCCGAGCGCACTGCTTCACTCTTTCATCCTGTCCTTCATCATCCCTTTATCTCTCTCTTCATCCGCCTGTCTTGGGTGAGTCAGCCCTTGTTCTTGCGACACCTAAGACTGAATATGCCAGATGTCACTCTGGCATGGGTGCGAGAAAGAGCTACAGAGTGCTGGAGTTCAAATATGATGTAGCAACGCAGAGAAAGAAAAGACAGAATGAGGTGTGGGATATTTGTTTTGCAGCCTATTGCAATCAAACAATACAGATCAAAGGCTGCTCTGTGTGTTGAGTTTCAAGTTCTATCTAGATGTGATACAAACATGCGAGCAGAGTTGTAATTTTAACTGATTGCCAGCTACATTTGAGAAGCCTGCATTTGTGTCCTTCTGGGTGAAATTAAGGATTAAGGATCCATTGTTAGGGATATATTATCTTCCCCCAGTATTACTGTAAACTACATTTGTGCGGTGCAGACCTCAACGAATGTAGCATCAGTTTCTAAGGGGAACAGCCAATTCGGTGACAACTGACCAAACTTTATCTGCTGAGGATGTATTGTGATATGATGACAAGCTGCAGAACAGCTACTAAATACATGTCCCAGTGAGATCTGTTCATCAGTTCAAATCATCAAAGTATTCTAGTAAATGACATAAAATCAGAATAGACCGAATCATGACGTCGCACCAACAGCAACAGTCACTTCCAGCTAGAAAACTGGCTGTCTATGTGGGCCTACATTGTGGAGATATGAGACATATGCAAACTTTTTTCTGTTGTAATTTTCAGCCGTAACTGTAAGATTTAAAGATATTTAGCTAGTCCGACCTATCTGACATTTCTGTTGGGCTCATTTCATGTACTGTCTTTGATATCTACACAGCAGCGACGTCTTATGCTAGCTGCTAGTTGAGGTGATTGCAAGTTGTCTCCAACCTCATGTTAGTCTGTGTGCTGTTATTAATGAAACATGAAAGCATCAATCATGCATTTTAGATGAATTAGATGAATACACTTTGAAAAAACAATATGAATAAAGACAATTAAATTGTATGTAAACTAACGTGTGATGTGGGGGTGTTCTACCCAGAAGTTATTGTCAACAAACAGTGTGATTCAGTCTATAAGGTAGACTAATAGTCTGAAAGTGGAGTGAAACTGGAGTAAGAATAATTTGGTTGCCAGAGCTCAGCAACTAATCTTTTGAATTACCTTGACACACCTTAAGCCTTCTTTGGCCTAGAATTACCTGGGGACCCTGTGTGATGTAGGAATTTACCCCCCTTGTAATGTTTGGTGACCTTTGTTCTACTTAGCACAGGCTAAGTGCTTCGACAAGCTCTATAGGCCTATGTGAGTGAAGTATAATGCTTGAATGCCCTACTGTGACACCCACAGGACCCCTGCGTACGTACTGAAGATGGGAGCAAAAAGGCCCAACAAAGCCTGACTGACCCTCTAGAGTACTGAAGCAGCCTGTACCCTTCAACATCTGGCCTCCTACCGGGCAAACACCAGTTCTGTCAGATTTGCCTCAAATGGTTTTATGTCTCCAGCTGCACTTCACATCAAGGAGATAGTGCCATGTGTAGGCCGGTGCCAGCATACAGGCTCATCAGCTCGGCAACATGTTTCAGATAAGATTACAGGGCGCTGCTGTTCACATCTGCCCAGTTGTACAGGCAGGAACATGGCTACATTGTGTCTAGTTAGGGCATGGTTCAGTGTGTGTATAATCCTCCGATAAGGGCGTACAGTGTAGGATGAGACGGAGGGAACATCAGACAGACAACGCCTGAGTACCAGCATACGTTCACTGACTGAGAGTGTGTGTCAGACAGACAGAGAGAGAGAGAGAGAGAGAGAGAGAGAGAGAGAGATCTTAAAATCAGGCAGGGGAGAGAGAGGTATGACATGAAAGTTTGTAAGAAACAGGTGGGTTTCAGAGAAGAAGAATTAGAGAAAAAAAGCTGTATGTGGGTTCTTAGTGTTGCCGGCCTGTCAGGTTACAATCTTCCTTTGAAGTGTGTGTGTGTTTGCAGGGAGGGGGAGGCATGTTTATGTGAGTCAAAGTGACTGCGTAGATTCATGTCAGCACAACTTCTGTGTGTGTGTGCGTGTGTGTGCGTGTGTGATCTGTGAATCTGTGTGAAGGTGAGCCAGGGGTTCTCCTGACTAGAGGGCTGTCTGACTGATGTGTGAAGACTCGTGTCTGTGTGTGTGTGTGTGTGTAGTGCCATGCCTCCACCCCCTCTCTTCACTCTCTGTCTGTCCTCTGTGGGGTTTTCCATCGACTGGTTAGATCTAAACTGTTGGATCCAGCAGGTAATGGTCCATGCAGAGATAACCAGAGCAAAAGAAGTAGAACAGGGAAAATATTCTCTTTCTCTTGTCGTTCCTGTCCATCTTCTCAGTGTGTTGTCTGATAAAGTTCTATAAAAATCATAAATGTCATGTTTGTCTTCATGATTTACCCAAGGAGCAAAATAATTCTCACATATTTAAAGCCTAAATGAAGCCCATGTACTGTATTTACTAAAGCAACATTGAAAGCAGCTTGAGGCTAAAAATGTCAGACTCTGTATCACTTTATATTGACATTGTTGTCATAAGCTTTAGTTAATAAGCAAGAAGGCCCTTACAAGTCCTTAAAAGATTCTTACTATCATTTCATGTGTTAATGTGTTAAAGTATGTGTATGTGTTAAAGACAACACAGTTGTTAATAATGGCATCCTAAATATATTTATTGTTAGATGATGTATAACGCACTTATGAGAAATTTTGTTCACAGTTTATAGACACTTAAAGGTTCAATATTTAAGGATTGGCCACCATTCATACTCCAAAGAGATAGGGGGCAGCAAATCACCAGAGTAACCGCTAACTGGTGCTTACTTTAGCTGCAGGTAGCTAATTAGCTCAGTTAGCTGTGCAGCTAGTGGTCTGGCCTGGAAGCTCAGAGTGCTATTACAAGAAAAGACTTGGCTCCGGCTAGCTGGTTAGCATGCTAACTTCCGGAGACATCTCTATAACACAGTACATAGACGTCTTTGAAATAATGTCAACACTTGTATTCACACTAAGTTGATAACTCTTTTTGAATGTTTTGATCTAAAATTCTTACATTTTGCACCTTTAAGAATGTTGTTTGTTTATAATAGCATTACAAATACCTTGACTGAGTTTAACTGACTTACCTATTATGTCATTGTTCAACCTTTATGAAGCATTTTTGTTGCTTTGTCAAGATTAATACATACTTTAACTATGCACTTATATGAGCCACTTATTAGCAATTAATTATGCTTTTTGCAGCAAAAACAATGCCTTGTTAGGGTTAACAAATCCTTTACAACCAAAATGTCATAAGGCATGGATGACACTAAAAGACAATGAGCAGTTTTAGGCCCCTTTAAATCTGATATTATAAAGAATTGTCAGAGTGAAAACAATTCAAACATTTTTCGGCCTGTCCCTTTTATGTGCCATAAAGTGTGTATGTGTGTGTGTGTGTTTTGTTTTTCTCAACATCACAGGTGTAGAAGTCAGTGATCTCTGCCGGTACATATCTACGACTAGAGTCCACACAGGTGTTCTTCCTGCAGTCGTCAACACACACACACACACACACACACACACACACACATACACTTCACACTAGCGCACACTGTCTGTCATCACCTCTCTGTGTGTGAGATTAATGGTCCTACAGTGACTCAGCTGTGGTGAATTCAGACAAAAAAACACTTCCCAAATTCTTAGACACAGTAGACAGCTATGAACTCATCTAACTTTTGACTAACAAATGACTTAACCTCTCGTGACGTACCCACTTCTCACTCCATCTTCGCAAACGCATGTTTTGCAGCAACACACTGTTCAAAAATACAAAACTTAAATTCTGTTGATTATCCAGGGCCTTCAAGCGTTGTGTGCAGTATTATAAGATATACTATATATATATATAAAATTATCAACAATGCCGCAGCTGTGGTCAGCTCCATGGAGTTTTTTTAGTGTCTTTGAGCCGACAACCTTGTTTTCGGCCACAACAGACAGCTGAATGGTAGCACTAGATGACAGAACAACAAAGTTAGTCAAAACCTCGTGAACATTTGGAATTCAGCAGCTAAAGAGCCAGATATACATCTGGTTTTGCCTCACTTCCTCCTTTGCAGCTGTAATAATTACCACCGCCACTAGAGGTTGCCGCCTAACAAAAAACATTAATATTGGTTGTAATAAGTTGCTATTATAGTTGACCTATATGGTCGTTTTTGTCATGAGGATGCCCCCCCCCCCCAGATGTCTGCTTTTTCAGACGAGAAACAGTTGTTTTATGTAACAACGCTAGAAAAATCATTCATATTGGTGGAGTGGATGGAATCAAAGGTCTCCACCCAGAAAACAGAACTAGGCATACACTAACAACGCTCAAATATAAAATACAAATAATGCTCCGTGTCTGCTGCATGTGTAAATAAGCAATTATTTGCTTACATTTTCATCCATAGTTACTTTATAATTTAAAAAAAATGCCAATGCAGGTTTAAGCATTTACGGAAAGCTGGGTACATTTCCTGTATTTAATATACAGGACTGAAATAAAACGTTGCAGACAATTACCTTGACAAAAATGTATTTTAGTAACAATGATAGAAAGTACCGTCCAAACAGTGTGAAGAAGTCGGCCAAAATGTGTGTTATCTGAGAAGACACAATAATACACAGTCAAACCACATCACAAGCTAAAGTAAACCAAGTGTAACTGATGTGCTCGTCCACACCTTCCTGCTGTGTTCTCTCCGTCTGTTTCAATGAAAGAGTGTTACCTGACATATTGCAGATGAAAGATTCACACCGGTGCACATATTTTCAACCCTGTTATCATCGACAGTCCTGAAGCAGGCGGAGAACATGTTGTTGAGCAGAAGGCAGATGCCATGTCAAATACCGCTGTCTTCAGCTCATATCCACAAACCACAAATTACACAAAACATGGAATAATATCGGTCAGGGAACGAAGAGGTTTTTTTTTCCTGTTACAGACAGCTCACTTTGTTCCTACTATTAAAATGGATTATGACAATCATAATCCATTTTAATAGTTTACAGTGGAAGTTGCCATTAGCCCTAAGGTCACAAAACAGTGCCAGCACATAAAAAATAATAACCTTTAAAGTCATGAAAACATATCAACATGCCATTATTGGTGGTGAAAGGAATCTATATAAAATCAGTGGTTCGTGTATAACTGCAAACAGTTTCGACTTTACCACTTTAATTAATCTTGCTGCTCCTTGGTGCCCAATAATGCACGTTTGTCAGTACAACAGAGGTAAAATAGAACAACAAACTCAGTTGAACCTGCAGGTGTGACCTCAGCAGAAGCTCCCTTTTTTAAAACCCTGCTCAGGAAATGCTCATTGTGATGATCAACTGAAGCAGAATAATGACCTAAGCTGGCGAAGGTGGACAGCCTTTATTGCACAGTATGTTAGTTTAAGTTCATTTCCTCCTTTTGGTTGTACTGTGTGAAATCTCTGGACTACCTAAACAGAAAATGAAGACAGTAAGAAAGAATCATTGCAGCCACACATTCTTGAAGTTTTTTGTTAGTTATTCAACATGTGGGAGTTCTCACGATTTTAAAGTCATTAGACACAAACATTAGACATGTTTATACGTATCAAAACACGACATCTTACAGTTTTGTTAATGCAGTGGTTTGCCCTAAATGCTAATATAGCATGCTCCCAGTGCTGATGTTAAAGGTGTTATTGATTGAGCATTCAGCCACTAAATGTGACATCTCCCCTCTACCATTGCACTCACGTCGCAACACCGCTGTTCCTTGAATCATCAAGTGTTTGCCAGTCTGTTGTAATACCTAAAGTTGCTAATGCTAGCTAGCTTATATTAATGTCACCAATGCTAGCTGGCTAACATTAGGGCAGTACAGTACACTGGGTGCATAATGAAAACTCAGCCGTTTTTACGTTTTTTTCCCACAAACTGGCAACTACCACAGATACTGTACCACATGATAGCACTGGTGTTAGTCTATTGGCCAACAACCCTTGGTAGAAGCTGGAATGAACTGTCAGAATTCTTACACAGAGATAAACAAAACAAACATTGAAAAAAATCAAAATAGATTCATAGAATATAATATTCTGCACGTTTCTACAAGCTCTGTAGCTGATTACTTTCAAAAAGTGATTTATCTAAATATAAATGTTAGAATATGACATTGGTTACCACACATTATCATAGTTTAGTGTGTTAGCAAGCAAGACATAAACTAAATTATACAAATTGACATATTGTCCTGATGATTGTGATAAAAAGTCTGGTTAACAGCAAAGTGATTATGATTAATTCTCTGTGCAAAATGGATATCGGTGCATCATTTTATGGAAATTCACAACAGTTGTTAAAATATTCCACTAAGTACGAGGCTGACATGTCCACCTCCTGGCGGTGCTAGATCAAAGATCATGGGATCACCAAAGTTCTTTACAAATCATCCCGATGGAGACATAAACGTGAGTGAAAACATTTGTAAATGCTCTTCAGCGCTCCTCTACAGCACCTCTAGTGGTCAAAAGCTCCACAGCATAGCTTTAACCACGTTTCTACATAAACACAAAAACATCAACTGTATAAAAAGTCATTAGTTTTGGCCTAATTCAGCCATCAGTGTCACTGCGATGATTGGTATAGTGTTAGCGTCTAAACGAAATAGATTGCCGTCTGATGTTAAAATTTCTGCATCAAGCTGCTTTTGATTTTACTTTTAAAACTTCTTCTCATTTATAAAATCTCACTGGGTGGAGGTGCAGAGAATGAGGTATTGAGAAGTGAACTGATAGCAGGAAAAAGAAGGGATTAGAGATGAGACAGCAGACACTTATTCCCCTGTGGTTCTCCACCCTTGTGGTGTAAAATCATTTATGTGGCTTACGACAGACATGTTCGCTCAATGGTATGGATTCACAGACAAATTCACTCTTAAATTCTTAATAGGAGCGGAAACATCCATTAACATGTCAGACAAGGGGGGTACAGGGAGGGAGAGGGTGACAGAAGCAGAGAGGGAGTTGTAATGGAAAGTTTGAAAGATACTGTGAGAGGTGCAGTAGAGACTTAATGCATATACTGCACATGTACTGCATACTGTATACATTATATTGCATTTATGATGTGTGGTACAGTATGTAGAGTTGGATAAATAATCACAGAAAACAATCTGAATTTAACTTTTTTGAAGTCTCCAAAAAGATCGCAGTTCAAGGCTGGATTACAAAATAGTACAATACAAAATGTATTTATTGACTTACAGGGAGTCTCTGCTGGTTGACTGGCAGAAAGCTTCAGATGTACATCTTCCAATCTTTGAGCTTTGCTCAGAAAATCACTTCCTTTCTAGCAACTCCTTATTCAAAGCACAGACTTGAGAGTGGTATTGATCTTCTCATCTAACTCTCTGCTAGAAAGCGAATAAAAGTATTTCCCAAAATATTTCAAACATTTTCTTAAATGGTGGACCCATCCTACAGCAACACTTCCATCCACTCAGCCATCTTCAGTAAGAGGTTTTGGGACACTATAAATAACTTTGCATTACTTTAGCCAAATGAAAAAAACAGCTGATGTTGTTGTCTATCTCAGGACAGTCTCTCTTGGAAAAGGTCTGTAGCTGTATGCTGGTCTCTCCTGGAGGCAAAGCAAGCTTAATCATTTACATGTATACCTCAACATGGGACTGGAACCCAATAAAGCATAAAGATTAAATTGTTTTCCATTGTTATTTGTCTTCCTGGACTCATAAACAGCATAAAAGCTGCCATATATTCAGGCAGGAAGGCTTGAACCTATAGAGTCACATGTTCAAATCAGCAGCTGCAGACATGTATTTTTACAAAAAAAAAGAAAAAAAGAAAAGAAAAACCAAACAATATGAAATGAACATACCGCATTCTTTAAATGAATTCTCACCTTGAGGGGTCACAACCCTCAGGACCCTCCTAAATACTCAGCAGACCCTGAATTCAATAATGGCCAAAGCTGTAGTTTTTATTATCAGCCTTCACGGGTAGTCTAACACCATTCAGCCTCTGGGGGTGCACACACACACAAACACACCCACCTACACACACACACACACACAACACACACACATACAGGGTGGAAGTAATTAAAGCAAGTGGAGCTAAATTGAAGTATATTGAACTCATCTCTCACACGCTCCCGCTCTGTCGATAGATCACTCGCCAAGTGCTATCGACCGCTGCAAAGACTTCCCTCTGCAAAACACTCTTCTCTGCAGTGTGTGTGTGTGTGTGTGTGTGTGTGTGTGATGTGAGTTAGTGAGTGAGAGAAAGGGACAGAAGCAGAGAGGACAGGAGAGTTTAGAGAGAGACAGAAAGTGACGCTCTGTGCAGCAGAATTTGCAAAAACTAATTTTAGGATTGTCCTTCATGCTATTCTCTCTCTTCATGCCTCATTCCCCCCTCTCTCCCTCTTTTCTCATATTTTCCTGTCAGCTCATCCGTCCTCCTCTCTCCTTCCACCTCCCCGTTTTCTCCTTTCTCTCTGAATCCCCTTTATCTCTATCTATCTTGTAGGAGGGCTAATGATTTTAACTAAATGAGAGTCTTGCACTTCCCCGCCCCACTAGATTAGCAGATCAATGGAACAGCGTTTGTGTGTTCATCATGGGGGAGATGCCTGTGTGTGTGTGTGTGAGTGTGTGTGTGTGTGTGTGTGTGTGTGTGTGTGTGTGTGTGTGTGTGTGTGTGTGTGTTCAGTCCACACAGACTGTATAGTCATCATAAATACCCAATACCCCAGGTGACTCGGCACTGCGCCGAGGACAAAGCCCTGCAGATGAGAAACGACAAGAAAAAAAATGACAGCAGAGATTTTCCAGAAACGGCAGGGGAGTAGGAAGCTATGGATTTTTACTGAATAATCGGTAGGAATTCTCCACAAGGTCTCGACATGACAAATGTGTGTCAAACACGCCATCAATGGTGGAGGAGAAGAACGCCTCTGCTGCTCTGTTGAAATGCCTCTCCCCTCTGCTTGATGTGAATTCAATTGTAGTTGAATTGATTATCTCCTATTTGTGATCAATCCTAAGTAGGTTTGCATCTACTGGTTCAGTCCTTCCACCTTCCACAGCTTCTGCCTCTCTAAAGATTTTTCTCCTCTATTTATTCTGTTTGAGCACATCTCCATTCCCCTTTCTCCCTCTCTCATTCTCTCATGGTGTTGTTTTTGTTTGTTATGATGGATACATTTTAAAAGCTGAGTAATAACAACATTTTGGTGACAGCTGTTTTTTATTTAAAGCTCCAGTGTGTAGGATTTAGTGGCATCTAGCAGTCAGGGTGCCGATGGCAACCAACTGAATACCCCTCCCCTTACCCTTCCCTTCCAAGTGTGAAGGAGAACCTACAGTGGTTGCTAAAAATGGAAAAACATGCACTTTTTAAAATTTGTTTTTTTCCTTTTTGTAATTGATTGAATACCATTAACAGCTTAAGTTACATTTTCCAGAGACCACTGGCAAAAACAAAACAAAAAGGGGAGCAAGACAGAACCAGAGGACTAAAATCTATGATGTTTTTGTACATGTCGAGCACAACATGCAACATAAATGAAACAGAGACCCGCTCAATTTAGCATCGCTACGAAAGCTCAACTAAATATACAAAATAAATGATTACATAAAAAGATTTAGCGTTTAAAAAAATGGCTATGGTCACCAGTAAAAACTAATTACAGGGGTCAAAGATGAAACAGACAACCCCCAAATTGATGGTCAGCTGCTCTACCTGTTGAGCCGTAATGATCACACAATGTATGTACTGTATGTACTTCTTGAGCTTGTGCACTCTGCTCCAAAAGTCCTGGTTCTGAGTAGTCAAAGCGCAATACTTTGCCAGGCCCATTACAGCAGTAAGCGCAATGTCTTATTTCACATATAGAACTGCTCTCATCACGATGTCCTGGAGCTTCATGTTGGCAGCTCGCTACCTGTAGACTATAGTTCAGCATTTTAACCTGGAAATCAACGTTCAGTCCTGGTTGGTGCTCACTGAG
Source organism: Pagrus pagrus (assembly GCF_965226575.1). Lineage (NCBI taxonomy): Eukaryota > Metazoa > Chordata > Actinopteri > Spariformes > Sparidae > Pagrus > Pagrus pagrus. The sequence continues at coordinate 22,700,967 of NC_140186.1, read as the reverse complement.
TTCCATTAGTTTTTATTAACATGGTGTCAATTTCCAGATACGCTTTTTTTAAAAATGCAAATGATAATTTCAAATAATAATTTAATATATATTTAGATATCAAGTGGACTGAGCAATGAAACTGGAGAATATTTTGCAAGGTAGACACACACACACACACACACACACACACACACACACACACATACACACGCACACACACACACACACACACACACACACACGTCCATGCATGCTGTCTGCAGGGTTCTGTTCAGTGTGGAGGGCCAATCAAAGCCTGGTGGTTTCCTCCTGTTAGTGTGACAGCTCCTAAGCCTCACACATGAAAGACTGACAGGGAAGTTTTATTGCACCTTTTTTAAAAGCAAGTGTGCAAGTGTGTGTATGTGTGTGTGTGTGTGTGTGTGTGTGTGTGTGTGTGTGTGTGTGTGTGTGTTCTCAGCTGGAAGAGGTGTAGACAGCGGTCAGGTTGACGAGTTGCCAGATTTTCAGAACAAAACATGACTTCATAAACAACACAGCCTTCCTCAATGCTTTTATCCGTTGCTCCTTTATGAAACGTGTCGGTGTCAGTGCAAACACGAAGGATTAATCCCCCCCACACACACACACGCCGGCAGACACAGACAGGGTTCAGCTGGTCTGAATGCTGTATGAATGCTGTATGGTATATTTTATGTTGATGGAACATTGCATTGCCAAACATATAGTCAACAATTTGGTATTGATTGCGGTAATTGCAGCAGTGTGGAACTACCTCAGTAATAATCTAAAGGCATTTTTGTAAGCTTCATCTGCCAGTCTATTAATGTAAGTTCAATTAAAGTGGAGGTGAAGTAGCGAAGTAGTGAAGAGCAAATCTAGTAACATCAATGACAATTAAATACTTGAATCAGATTAAATATTAATGTTTCGGGGGAAAGAGCAGGGCTGTTTCATTGTTTCAAACTTCATATACTTAATGAGTACGGATTGTTTTCGGACCTCACCTACAAAAATAATTGATCACAATCAAGATCTTGTTGGCACATCTGCTGAACTATTTCTTGGGGAAATCCCAGAATTAAAATCCAGAAAAGGTGGTTTAACTGTTCAACATAGCCGACATTTTTGTGCAACTATTTGTGCATATGTATCCAAAATGAATGTTGTGTTTACATCTTTTATGTTGATTTGATGAATTTGTAAACACACAATTTTACACATTCAGGAGCTTTGGAGTAACAATTACGAGTTCTGTGTCTGACCACGTGGTGAATTCTTTTTAGCTCTGCTTTTGGTCTCCACCAGCTCCTGAGGGTAAAATTTGTTGACGGACGGAGCATGTTGAATCTTTTTTTCAGACATATTCTCTGTCAGAAGTGGCTATATTAGTGAGGTATGTGCAAAAATGCATTTCTTTATAACAACGCTTTGTGTATCTGCAGTCCTGAGGTGGGACGCTCCTCGGGCTTATTTCCAGATGAATTCGCGGATAATTCGTTGTTCTGTCGTTAGTCAAAAGCAACACTGACGTCCATGTTGTTGCTTTTGACTAACGACAGAACAACGAATTATCCGCGAATTCATCTGGAAATAAGCCCGAGGAGCGTCCCACCGTTACTCTCCGTCATGATGGCCGCACTCGGAGATCGACACTTTTTGCCTGGAATGGCGGCGGCGCGCCGGAGTCCCAGTAGCTAAGCGTAAGTAGTTCAAAACCGTCTTTTTCACACACTTTGTGTACACAAACAATGTTCTTACTGCTCGTGTCATGAGTAGAGACCCTGGTGATGCTACCAGTAAAGTTTCATGATGTGTGGAGCCTTCTTAGTGGTCTAAAAATAGACATTTTGATGCCGTCGTGGTATGCCCTATGTACTCCCGTTCAAAATGAGCTTGCCCCAAAACGAAACTACGGTAAATCTTAAAAGTGCCTCTTTGGTCATGAGTGTGCTTGTACGTGAAGGTTTGACTCATACCCAATCATAAATAAAGCCTCGGTTGCTTTTTGGCGAGAGTTTCACTTTAAGTTCATCACTGAATGCACATGTGAACTATAATGACTATGTCTTTATTAATTAGGCTTGTACACAGATACAAACAAGCACAGAGACAGAAGGTATCTGATCACGTCTTATTGTGGTCGTGTCACCTCTGCCTCACCGATGATTTCTCTTTAAGTGGAGAGAGAGAGAGAGAGCTGTGTGCCTGTGATGACAGTATTCATACCTGAGGCTTTACAACATGGAGGTGACAGACAATGTTTGGAAAAGCATCTCTGCGTGTGTCTGTGTGTGCACAGAAGAAATGGCAGCAGTGCTCAGGAATGCTCATTCTACGTAGCATAGCAGATGCACTTATGAATGGATGCAGAACTCAGTAACTATGGCAATCGAAACATAAGAAACACTGTACGAGGACCACGCACACACACACACACACACACACACGTACATACGAGAGAAAATCAGACACATGTTGTTATCAGAAGATCAGGATATGAGTGATCACTGCCTTTCCAAGCCAGGGAGTTTCCTTTCCTGGCTGCAGCTCCATTAAATTAGTGCGTGCGTGTATGTGTGTGTGTGTGTATGTGTGTGTGTGTGTGTGTGTGTGTGTGTGTGTGCTCCTCACCATTTCTAAGGAGCTTTGACCTGCCAGGAGATAAACAACATCTTCACCTCAGGTTGTTCTTAGATGTACCTCAATTACACATTTATGAGTGAGGGTAAGCGCACGCACTCACACACACATGCTCTCTCTTTCTCTCTCTCTCTCTCTCTCTCTCTCTCTCTCTCTCTCTCAGACACACACACACACACATTCATTGACCAACCTTTGTAAGTGAAAGAAAGCCTCATTCAGTAATTTCACAAGATAACAAGATAACAAGATTGATGAGGGCAAACATCATCTGTAGGGGAGTAAACTCTCTCAAACCAACTGTTCCCCACATCATAACACGTCATGTTGTTCATGAAATTATATAAGCTACCTGCTCATGAAATCACAAGGTCAAGCCTTCTATTTCTACATTGGTTAAAAAACCAAGATACAAATTAGAAACAAAACAGGTTTTAAGTTGTTAAAAGGCACTCTGTTTAGTTCTTGATGGCAGTTTCTGTGCTTGCAGCCTGAACACATCCTGGACAAGTATCTTTACTAACATGCATGGAGCAATTAAATGATATACAGTAGATCCTCTCATCTGACTCTGAATGTAAATGTCAAAAACGTTTCCCATGAAATTCCAACGTGCAGGAACTATGCACAGCAGAAAATGGACACTGGCTCGCTCCGCTGCTCCTCTTTCTACCCTCTCCAGAGAGGCTGAATCCAGGCCGATCCTGCCCAGCTGTGGTTCATTGAGTCTGGACATGCCAGGACACGTAAACCCCCCAAACATCCACACAGACCTGGTGATTTATCTGTGTGTGACTTTTGTGCGCTTTAATCGCTGGAACACACACACACACACACACACACACACACACACATGCAAGACATGCACAGACACAGTGACAGGTGGAGTTTGCATGTACAGTATGTGTGTATGTCAGAGGGTTCAGTCACTGTGTGTACCATGTGTTTATTTCAGTATTTGTGTGTTTGTGTTTTTGGAAGAGTGCGTGCATGAGTGAGTATGTGTCCCTATACCAATGCTTGAAGTCAGGTGGGCTGGCACATCTAGGGTCTGCTTTGAAGGTGTGTTCATGTACACACACACACACACACACACTGACCAGCTGTTTCTCTCCTCCACTGCTCTTTGATGTCTCTACTTTTTCCATCCTACCCACCATACTTGCATCTCTTGCTCTCTCTCTCTCTCACATTCACATTCACCTACACACACACACACACACACACACACACACACACACACACACACACACACACACACTGTGAATCTATCCCTGTTGCTCTATAAATGCTATCATCTCATCTCTTATGTTATTACAACCGTTTATAACTTTTAAAAACTTGTTAAAAACTTTTTAGAAAGTTTTTTTAAAACTATATAATCCTTCTCAGATTTAAACAGGATATATCCAAGTAACATCAATCTGAACTATTCTGCAAAAAGCAACACTGCAAACATTTCATTAAGCCTGTTATTGAATTATTGACCTTAGAGTTTATCACCTAATTCCAAACATAATGATCTTAAATTAGGAATGTTTTGAAATGGAGTTTTATTATCTTGAAGCGTCAGTGATGCACATCTTAGACAGAAAACAAGAGGGCTTTTGGCACTCATCCCTTGGCAAAGAGTTGACCCTGGGATAACTTTGCCACTTTTCACACACAAATTGTTAACCAAAGGTTAACTTAAGCCCAGGGCTACAGATTCAGATTGCCTTTCTAGCCCGAATCTAGATATATGTCCGTTGGTACACAGGACTAATGTTTAAGGAATGGTGCATTATTACTGCATTATTATGGATATCACTGCATGTCTTGCAAAACACGCCCATACTCTGCCTCTGATTGGTTGCCTTTGTTGGTTGCATTAGTTAGAGTCTATGCATTAAAGGTTTGAGTTCAGCATAGAGGCTTTAATATGTGTAGCTCTGATCGTGTTTGTGTTTTTCTTGCGGTTGGTTTATACAACAAACAGCCAGCGGTGGTGCTGATACAGCAGATTGTGAGGTGCAGTTGTCCCGGTAAACACACCAACCTCTTCAGCTGTTGTATCAGTGCCACAAGCCTACTGCTGCTCTTCTTGGTGGCTCTCCTCCAGAGCCACTCTTCACTGCCAGCAAGTCTCTGGGCTAGGCTTGTTTCAACCCTAAACTGGGTAAGCTATGGAGCAGGGCCAGTAAGCCCTTGGCTTGAGTCAGAGTTATCCCCATTTGGAGTGTGCAAGAATTGTGCCAATGTAAAGGTTTCCTTAGCCTGGCCTAACAGCTATTTTAGCCTGCAGCTAAGAGGGTCCTTGTGTGCCGAATGTTTTTAACTCTGGGCTAAGTGCAGTGTGAAAAGCATTAAGTGGTTTGCTGCCGTGTAATACATGTGTTGTACACCACCAAAGTGTTTTGGACTTAGAGGATGCTGAAACATGACACAGCTCAACCCACAAGCAGGTTTTTTTGGGTGAAAGATAATACTTTATCTGTCTGTCTGTAAGCCAGGTATGGTAATTATTGTTTAGGTTCAGCCCTCTGCAGTATGTGTATGTCTGTAGTAAAATGTACAGAACAATGCAGAAATTCTTTTCTTTCATAAATGTCACTGCTGTTGTTGCACGGGGACACACTGGCGCTTAAACTCGGATCAGTTTCATACTCATTCATACACAGTCTCTCTCTCTCTCTCTCTCTCTCTCTCACACACACACACACACACACACACACACACACACACACACACACACACACACATACACACACACACAAATTCATGGTTGAGTGGAGGATGAGTTGATAAAGATAAATACTGAGCATTTGAGGTATTTGCCACTATTTAAAATATGTGAAGTAAGGTCGCTGCTGAGGTGCATGAAGGAGCACTTTTCACGAAACAACTACAAACAACAGCAAGAGGCAAGTTTTCCAGGGCTTTAATACCAAGATCACTTGTGACGTGATATCAATATGCCACTGTTAATGAAAATCAAGTAGAAATTTCTGAAGCGATGCCAAACATCGTCTGATTATGCTGGAATGAGATAGAAACACTCTCATTCATGATGAACCTGCAATATTTGCACTGAAAATGTTGTTTGTATCAGATTAAGTCAGATTTTCATCTAGGTGTTTGCGTCACAGGATGAACTGTGTGTGAGTAATATTAATGTACTCAGTCTGATTTTAACTTGTATGTTTGTATGTTGATCAAATATATACAGACATTTCTGGACCACATAAATGAACAACAAGAAATACTCTTATACTCCTATCTTAAGGCACTGCCCTGTTTGGCTGCATGGGAAAAAGCTGACTGGAGCCTCGGATCATCAAAAAGCCTGTTTTTTAACCCAACATTTTCCCATGTTGTAATCTTCTTCTTACCATCTTCCCTTCACCTTGGAGCCATTAAGACCTTCTAGTGTTACCAGGCCTGTCTGTGGCCCAGCGGAGCCCCAGAGCCCAAGCCTTTGTCCAGGCCCGGGCAGCAGGTGAATAGGATGCCCATGCGAGGGGCCTCTCAGCCCAGATACACCTGATACCTGGCTCACACCCCCAGGACAACACCCACCAAAGTCCCCACTGGACCCCTGAAGCCCCCCAGCTCCTCCTCCTCTTGTGAGCCTGCCAGCTGGCAAGAATGAAGGATGTTATTGTTGACAGTATTGGCAGCTCTGCCCCCCCACTGAGTGTATGTTATGTGTATGTTCTCAGTTCTGCCCTCTCTCCCTTTTTGTAAAGTCGATGTGGGCTCTGCCCTGTTGTCTGAGCCTCATATCTGTGTGAACTGTGCGTTCACCTTTGAAGTTCTCGACCATGCATCTCTGCGGCCCCTGCGCCCCTCCCCGTCTCTCCTCCACTGCTTTGATTCCCTTTCTTGTTACGGGGAGTTGGCTGATCCACAGATAATGCCACTCGCTCTCTTCTGGGCTGTAAAAAAATCAGCGTACATGGTTCAGGAGCAGAGAAAATGGAGAACTTTATTTTGATCTTGTGTGATCTGTTCCTTATTCCACTTGTTTATTTTTGCAATTACACATGTGAGTATTTAAACATTTGGGTGTTTGAAAACTCCTGCAACCCTGCACAAGATAAGTGGTTACAAACAAACGGATTGGCGGTTTGAAAATTGTCCCAGTAACTTTGTTTGCACTGGACCGTGGGTTTACTTTCTCCACAAACTGTCCACTGCTTCCACTTTTTACTGTGTGTCACCAATGTGTGGAAATGCTTTGAAGGCACACAGGTGCATTACAACAAGCCTCACTTTTGCATGCTGATGATAGTTTGACTGGGCTGGCTTGAGGACAATACAGTGAAGCCGTTTCATTGCTTTTTACTGCATTCACAAACAGTCGTAACCATCACAGGAGTTCCCCACCGTACATGAGTCTCTTTCTTTTCTGGGTAAAACGGTATTGTTTTAAAGATTCTGGTCACTTCAACGGCCTCCCACCTATCTTGGTTTAATAAGTTGCAATTAAAAGTTCATTCTTGACTTTTGAAACAGAAGTTGGCAAAACAAAACTCACCACAAAATCCATTCTGTAGGGGATCTGGAGTTAGATTTCTGCCAAGTTTTCAGTCAGTAGACCACAACCTGTTAAAAACTGGTCCTCCAAAATAGTATAGAGTACAGTATAAATCTTGCTGGGTCAGAGTAAAATGAAGTTGAATTAAAAATTCCATTTCTGCTGACTAAATTTTGCATTTTTAGAGTGAAAATCCCCTTGGAATGATGTAGTTGCAGCCCAAAACCTGTAGAAAACCACAGCTTGACATCAGAACATCCCTTCTGTCAGGATTAATGCTAATAAAGTGTAGCAGAGCAAAGTTAGAGAGATTTTAGTGGAGACATAGTGGAATCCCTCATCTGTGCCATTTTAGATTTGTCATGTTACAGCCAGTAAACATTTTTCTTCCATTTCACTATATCGTATTCATTCCACCCAAATACTGTTTTTGGCCTTGAACCTGTAGAGTCTCAGCTTCGAGAGGTTAAAGGAAAAGTTCACCCAGAAACAAAACAGTCATCATCTACTAACCCTCATGCTGATGGTAAGTTGGGTGAAGTTTCATATCCACAAAACATTTCTGGAGCTTCACAACAAAATAGCATTGCAGCATTTTTGTAAACACCTGAAGTAGATGGGGACTGGTTTTAAAACTTATTAACACAAGCGAACAAAAAAAAGTAAAGTAAAATGGCTGCATACACTTCGTCTGGCATAATCTATGTCTCCACAAGCCTCAAGATCCGAAATTGATTTGAAAAGACTTTATTTTACAACCTTTTAAAAGCAGAAATCTTCACCGTACCTGCTAAGCTTATAGCGTTAGCGTGCACCCCATCTGAAGTAGGTGCGCAAGCTCGACCGCACTCGACGCAGTGAATTTTCATTTTGGAGTGAACTTATCCTTTAAATTAACTCCTTTTATTGCCTGTTTGCCAGATTAATCAGTAGTAATTCTATTCAACGTTGTTTCCTGCGTCTACATCCTGTGAACTTTTTATCTTTTGACCGATCACCGGAATAAAGTCTAGAATGATTTTTCAGCCCTCTGTGGCAGTAAACATACTGCGTACATTGTGTGCGCGCTTGTGTGTGTGTGTGTGTGTGTGTGTGTGTGTGTGTGTGTGTGTGTGTGTGTGTGTGTGTGTGTGTGTGTTTGTGTGTGCCTGTGTGAATGCATCTATGGGAAATGATAAATGGCTTATTTCGATCTCTCAGCTGTGGAGTCCTCAGCCCGTTTATACAAACCAACGACTGGGGCTTTGTCAGCAGAAACAAATGATCTATTAACACACACACATACACTCACACAAACACACACACAGAATTTTGCAGCCTGGTCAGTTGTGAGTATGATGGATTGGACCTGAGGTGTGTCTTGTCTAGGTTATTGATAGGCAGGTAGTGGAGTGGCAGCATGAAATATTAATAGAGCGGAGCTAAACGCCAATCAGACAAAGAGAGGGAAGGAGAAAGAGAAGGGCAAAGAGAAGAAGAAATGCAATGACAGTAGCCATTCCTGAGGCATGACAGCATGAAGGACTGATGCACATAAATAGAAAAACAAGCATTCACGTACATCTGTCTGAGAATTTGAAATATGTTTGATATCAGTATCAAATTGTTTCTTTTCTTAATGGAAATTCCCTCCATCTTTGATGTATTTCATGTGTGTGTACACACACACACACACACACACACACACACACACACACACACACACACACACACACACACACACACAAATCTGTCTCTCTCTTTCTGTCACTCTAACCCACATCCTGTTGTGGTTCTTTTTTTCTCCCCTCAGCTTTGATATCTGAGAACCGCTGACTTATGTGGACAGACAAAGCTCACCTTTGTCTTTGCCACACCGCGCTACATGTTTGTCATCATTTTTTGCAATCCATCTTTGCATGTGTCCAAGTTCTTCCTACCATAATGAAGGCCACACACATAAACACACACGGCACTGCTTGCCGAGGATTTGTCCTCAGTGTTACTCTTTAAAAACAGCAAAGACGTTTTAAACATCCTTCCACTATTAGGTGCAGAGGGCATATTATGCACAAGTTTGTGTGTGTGTGTGTGTGTGTGTGTGTGTGTGTGCGTGTGTGTGTGTGTATTTGTGTGTGTGTGTGTGTGTGTGTGTGTGTGTGTGTGTGTGTGTGTATTGACGCAGCACTGCAGAACAATCTATACTAATGATTTCCCATAGACACCTCAAGTTGATCTGGGAACCGGGGAGGATGGGAGCGAGAGAAGTCAAAACAGATGAATGAAGAGATTGAAGAAAGAAAGACTGAAGGAAGGAAAAGGGAGGCGGTGATGGAGGAGCGGAGGGAGAGTATGGAAGGATAAATACCAGTGACAGTGAAAGCTGAAACAATGTCATTAAAGTGTTGATTAAAAGTGTACATTTCTGATCGTGTCTTTTTAATAAAAGGTATATAAGTTGTAACTAATGACTTTATACTAATGGATTATAAATCATTCACTAATATTTTATTGATGAGTTATACGCCATTAATAGGAGGTGGCTTTGGGTTGCCAGGTTGTGAAAAATCCCTCTTTCTGCTGAGTCATTAATAATCACCTCAATAACAAATGCTAACCTCCTAATAAGCCATCAGCAATAGTTAGTGAGTCATCTATTAATTATAAATGTTAATAAGTCATAAGTCTGAAGCTAATGAATAGTTAATACATGGATTGTTGCCCTGATGCCCTGCAACTAAAAAGATAAAGCAAGAGAAATTATTTATTAATCATTAATAAAGCCATTAGCAACAATGTGTATACAATAGGACGCTGTACTGAGCAGCCACCTGGTTGTGCTTGTCTTGAAGCTGTGGTTGCTGGCTGTGGCTTTAAAAAATGTTGGCTCCTTTGGTTCCTCAGTAGCTGATGAAGAGCCAATTTGGGCTCAAGATGTACTTTTTCTTAATGAATAAAGTCAGTTGGTTTTGTGAATGAGTTTCCATTGTTTTCACATGCCTGAAATGAGAGATTTCAGGCATCTGACATGAGATTTTTACGCTTTGATCTTCAACATAAAATACATCAGCAAATACCCTATTCGTGAATTTTAAATAAATAACTATATTTTTTATAAAGAGTGACTATTTCTGTGTTCTGACTTTGTATGTATGTACAGTACAATGTGTGTGTGTGTGTGTGTGTGTGTGTGTGTGTGTGTGTGTGTGTGTGCGTGTGTGTGTGTGTGTGTGTGTGTGTTGTGAAACCTTGAACCTGCACAGTGGAATTTCCTCCACTCACCTCACATTGTTCAGACTAACAAGGAGTTAGAAACACTCCACACCCTTCAATGTGTCTCTGAGGACTCATAAGCACTTCCAGGTCAAAAGTCCAGCAGGATGATCTCACGGGCAACCAGACCAGCTCACACATGCAGACACAGACACACACACACACCAGAAAATGCCACATCAACAGGTCGTTGACGTAGTTTTTCTTAAATAAGTGAATCAGTGTAGAGAAAGAGTGTGCCTGTATTCTTCTTCAGTCTCTCACCATCTATTGAAGCAGCAGTGTCATGTTTTCATACCTCTGGTGAAGGCTCACACCGTCCAGTCGTCCTCTGAAGGACATTCTGACCTCTATGGTAATGACAATACAAAAGTAGCCTCAGAGCATGAGAACAAATGAAATCATCCATCTCTGTTTTATCCTCTCTGTTTTCCCAGGCCTGACTGAGGGAAATCACTTATAGTGAAGCGGGCATAAGAAAACAAAGCAGAGGAGAAGGTGTCAGGGGGAGTGTCGAGATTAGGGGAAACATCCTTTTCCTTCAATTATTTTTGATTTCATTTTCATCCTGTGAAGTGGCTGATGCTCCTCACTTTTAAATGATCCTGGACCGGCTGCAAAATCTGACTTATACACAAGCTTGGTCCACTGAACTAATGCACATAAACTCACCAAAAGAAGAGCAGGTGATTCAACGAAACTCTTCAACCAATAAGTCTAGGATAGGTCCATCCCTCTGTCGCCTCTACTAGTCTGCTTCTGAACCAATCCAACAAGTTCTCCAGCAATGAAAACCCAAAGATGACCAATCACAGACGAGTGAAGGTGGGAAAAGTGTTTCTTCTTAAAGCTCAACTTCAAAATAAGCCAACAGATACACAGCCCGCATCAGATCTATACATCTGGCAGCCTGCAGGCCATATGCAACCTCATCAACCTCATTCTGGTGCTTTGAACATTTTGTTATTAATGTCTGTGGCTAGGAACAAAAATTGTCTTATTTCATTAAACAGTTATAACTCAAATCAGTCTGACAACCTACTCCACGTTTTATTTTATCCTCTTTTGTCTTGTTGTCACTTTCTACTTCCTGCTCACCTGTGTTCCCAGTGTTCTGTTTCCCTCCTGTGTTCCTCCCAAGTCTGATTGTCCCCCAACACCTGTCTCACAGTAGCCTAGTTAGCACTGCCCTGTTCACAGTGTCTCTCCACCTGCACCTCATCCACTCCTTAGTTTAGTTTGTATGTATTTAAGCCTGTGTTGTTCCCTCACTCTTTGTTGGTCCGTCTGCTCTGTTTTCCCACGTCAGTCCCGTGTTCCTTGTGTTCATCGTGTTCATGGTGTTCCTGCCTCTGAGCTTCAGGTTTGTTCTTCTTTTGTCTTTTTTTTTTTTTTTTAGCTGATTTGTCCCTGCCTGTTTTTGTTAGTTCTGTTTCTTGCTTTTTGGACATTTGAACCTATCTGTTTCTTCATACTCTGGTTTTGGTCTTCATCAAATCTGGGTTCAATTAAAATATCTGGGGTTTTTGTGGCTCGCAAAAAATGTTTGTCTATGTTTTATGAATGCTAAGAAATTTTCTCTCTCTGCTTTCTCTCTGGTCATGTCAGGCAGGTAATGAACAGTACCTGCTGCCTGTGGGGATTGATGAGAACGAATAATCATACAAAAATGTTCAGACCTTAAAACAAAAGAATGAACTGACACAGGTTCTTTTGGGGGTTTGCCACAACAGACTGTTTAACATGAAATAATATCATTTGATATTGATATAATTTCTGATATACTCAACCATGTATGGTTGACAGCAATACATCAGTGTTTATACAAAAAGCTCAGTTTTCTCCAATTCACACTACTCTATAAGTGAGATTTAAACTTGTATTTCCTCTGCAGAGCTCACTTTTGATGGCAGAAACTGAGACTCAAACTGTTTAGAAGGCCCAAACACAGGACAGCAACTGTTTTCGTAATAATTCACATTAACAGTACAATGTGTAAGAATTGTAGTTGAAGACAATCAAAGATTATTTGTAAAGTTATCCACAGAATGTGACAAAATAGCAGTTTTGACATTACGATGTCTGCTGTTACAGAAATATCTACTGAAGATAGCTACATGGTTAGCTAGCCCCGGCCCAAAGCTCCTGTTCTAGCACTGTAAACACAATCCCCAAGTCCATGAGCTTCCAGTTCGAGCTACTAGCTGCATGGCTAACTGAGCTAACTAGCTAAGGCGGCTTCTGTTTGCAGCAGTAAGATGTTACTCTGGTATGCTGGCCCCTATTTATTTTGAGGAGGGATTTGACAGGTGGCCAAATCTTACATATACAGTAGCATTTTTAATATTGACATGGCCTATGTGTGTGTGTGAGTGTGAGTGAGCGGGTTTAAGGTGTTGCTTTAAAGGGGAAAAAAGGGTTGTGGTGAGGCTTCAGAGTGTTTTCACACGAGTTTAAGTACTCAGTCACATGATCGTGTGCGTTTGTGTGTGTGTGTGTACTTATGTTATCGAGAGGAAGTGATTATAACTTGGTCAGGGGGAAACCTCCACTCCAGCTGCCATTGTTCGGCCCTTCCTGGTTGTTACAGAGGAAGACGTGACTCCATCACTGTCTGCCTCATTTTCTCTCTCTCTCAGTCTCTTTCTTCTCTTCCACATTTGATCTATTCATTTTCATATGTTTTGCGGCCTCCCCTCTTTTCTGCTATGATGTAACTGTACTCTGACTTAAGATACAATCTAAACTCACAGGATCCCTTTTTAGTTTCCTTTCATTTAGCTTCACATCACATATCATCACTTTTACCTCAACACACTAAAACAGATGAAAGTTGTGCTATGCTGCCACCTATCGTCGAAGACACGCTATTGGTTAATGTAAGTGATCGCAGTTTATCACCACAAAGTATTCACATTGTTGAATTATAAACCTGGTAGCTGCAATTGATTATGTGACTGTACATGGACATCACTCCTTTTCTCTTCATGTTGTTGTTCAGCTCATTAGTGATTCTTAACCCACAAAACTCATATCACATGAGTCATGATCAGGAAATAAGAGGATCAGCTGACTCTAGATACCTAAAACCTCTTCACACTGTATGGGTTTAAGAGTGTATTTGTTTGTGCATGCCTTTTATAAAATAACGAGCTGTCATTAAGTTATGACTTCATTAGTTTGCGCATGGATTTTTGCGCAATTTACTGAATACATCCTACATCCTGTCACAGACACGGGACACATTAGTTTCATACCATTCTTCTGCACATGCTGCAAATTAATGGATTCCCAGATGTGCGTCAAACATAAAGATGACTGGGCTGCTTGAAATGCGCACAGCTGCACGTGAATACATTGATAGGGGTGTTACAGCAATCACTGATAATCAGATTCACCTGAGGCGGCTCTCCTCATTATAACCTCCCCGCTGAAGGTTTCAGTGAGTTTTCACCTGTGTGTCTCAAGCAGAGAGGACGTGTCCACCATGCCCACCAAGAACATGACCGAGGAGCGCCTCACCAAATTCAAAAACAAGGGGAAAGATCCAGCTGTAAGTTGTTTATTTTTCAAGGTCGTGTTTATGAATGCTTTTTATGCACACTGCATCTTGGCTTCTTGCAGAAACTTCGGGAGAAAAGGATCACGGAGTGCGTGGAGCTGCGCAAAGCGCACAAGAATGAGAGTTTCCTGAAGAGAAGAAATATAACGCTGTCGTCTCTGCCGGACGAGGAGGCCCTGTCTCCTGATTACACCTCCAACGAGATGGTCCGTTCACAGAAACCTTTAAAAGATTTAATTCAATCAATTTGAATCTCTAACAGCCTGTCTGTCATTTAGGTGACCACTTTATCCATTGAGGATATCATTAATGCCGTGAACAGCGACTGCAAGGAGTCCCAAACCCGAGGCTGCCAGGCAGCCAGGTGAGCCATCAGGAAGGATTTAACAGTGGCGGACTGGAGCTTTTGAGGGTCAGGGGTGAGGGGAATTAAAGGCACCAGCTGCATGAGTGGGCACCACCAAGCAGAAAGTCCTAATGCATTAGCAAAACTGCTCCAAAGCGTGGTTAGGATTAAAATAGTCTTGCGTGACTTTAGTGCCAGTTAATGACTGCTATTACCTGTTTAACAGAAAATTGCCCCAAACCCATAAATGTAAGACAGAATTTTGTTTCCATCTTCATACAATGTTAGGATTTAGCTTTTTTCGCTTGTGACAGTTTGCAGAAATGCTACTTGGGCCTTCTAAGGGATTGTAGGGGTCATTTTCACCATTTTCTCACACTACTGACAAAGATGGGACAATGAGATTTTATTGCGAATAGCCTCAATTACACTCAATTGTGGAGGAACTAGGGTAAAGTGTGTCCATCATTGTAGTAAATTTCTTTCACCCTCTCCTCAGGAAGCTGCTTTCTCAGGAGCGTAACCCTCCCCTGAAGGAGATCATAGATGCAGGTATACTCTCTCGCTTTGTGTCCTTCCTGAGTATGGATGATGAGCCGACTCTGCAGTTTGAAGCAGCTTGGGCTCTCACGAACATCGCCTCCGGAACGTCTTGGCATACTCAACAGGTGGGAACACAGAACTGATCTTTGTATTGTGCCTAAGACATAATGAAACACTTTAAAATAGCTGTTAACCTAATAGACTTAATTGATGGAGGCTGTTTTTCTGACTGGCTCAGTTAAACATGTAGATTTGTCTCAGGTGGTTGAACATGGGGCCGTTCCTGCTTTCATCTCCTTGCTGACCTCGCCAATGTTGCACATCAGTGAACAGGCTGTCTGGGCTCTCGGAAACATTGCCGGTAAAATGATAAGTAGACTTAATGTGCTATATTGCCGTCATGTCTGAATTTGACTTTGGATACATACAACTGTTAAATCTGGATGTTGAGCTACTAAAAGGACAACTGGAAAGTGGTTCTTGACCTTATAGACAATTAACTGGTCTCATTTCCACTATGAAGGTCTCGGCATATAAAAATATTGCCTTGAATACACATTGATCTCATTGTTGCTGTACTAATGCCACAAAATGTGACCACTTGACAGGTGATGGTCCAGCTTATCGAGACGTCCTGATTGGGTGCAATGTTATCCCGGCCCTACTGTCCCGCATCTCTCCAGACACACCAGTAAGTCAAAACTTTACAAGGCTGGTGCCGACTATGTGTCCGGGTTTATCTACAGACCACATTTACTCCTGACTTCTCAGAAGAGTACTCCACCAATTACACTCATGTAGCACTATCGACTTGTGATGGCTGTTTTTTTTTTTGTTTTGTTTTTTAAAGTAACAAAAGATGCAGGAGAGCAAGTGATTGGATATTTTTTTTTTCACATTTTCTCACTTTTCAAAATCTGGCAATGCAGGTTTGTTCAAATCAAATCAAATCAAATCAAATTTTATTTGTATAGCCCAAATTCACAAATCACAGTTTGCCTCAGAGGGCTTTACAATCTGTACAGAGACGACACCCTCTGTCCTTCGACCCTCGATTCGAGTGAGGAAAAACTTGCCCCAAAAAAAGGCCCTTTTAACGGGGAAAAAATGCGGAAGAAACCTCAGGGAGAGCCACAGAGGAGGGATCCCTCTCCCAGGACGGACAGACGTGCAATAGATGTCGCATGTACAGAGCAGATCAACGAGATCACAATGTATTCAATTATAAGCGATGGTTGACAGGAGTGAAAGTACACAAAGATGTATTACAGCGATAATGATGAAATGCACATGGAAATGTGATTACTAGTGATAACAGTAGTAATGATCAATGGCAAGGATGGTATGTAGCAATGCAGTACGATAATAGTAGTGGAACGTATGTAACAGAGATGTGACTAATATTAGCGACAGTAGTGGTGGGTGTCAGGCAGGGTCATGGCAGTAGGCGCATCCACGATCAGGCAGGGCCATAGCAGTAGGCGCATCCACGATCAGGCAGGGCCATAGCAGTAGGCGCATCCACGATCAGGCAGGGCCATAGCAGTGGGCGCATCCACGATCCACGATCCACGACCCGGGCGCGGCCAGGATCCAAGGGAGCCTGTAGGACTAGAAAGCACAAGGACTCCGGGGAAGAAGCAAGTCAGTGACATGCAGAGATGGGGCATGTATACAGGCATAATGTATACAGATGGAGAGGAGAGGGGAGGAGAGAGAAGCTCAGTGTGTCATTGTCCCCCGGACTAGGCCTATAGCAGCATAACTAAGAGCTCGTCCAGGACAGGCCTGTTATGCTAGTAGTGGCTAATGTAGCCCCAAGCAGACATGAGTGGGGTACATAGGTATACTTAGAATATCAGTGCAAGCATGCAAGTCATACTTTGATTAGATTTTTCTAAAAACTGATGTCCAACTTGATATTTGCAAATACCAGAGCAGCTAAAATGTCCAAATTTAGATGTCTTGCAGCCAAATGCAGTTCAATATTATACCCAGATGTGATTGATACAGTGATAAATCCACAGTATTTTGATCCTTGCATGACAAACTGAAACGTCAAACCTGTCTTGATGACATGAATGCTCAAGATGTTCACATGGGAATCTTTCCCATCTCTACAAACTCTCGCATATGAAGTGTTGCATAAGCTCACGCCTTTTGATGCCACACGTTGAGATTTTTGCATTTTCAAACTTTCCAGCACCTTTTTTTTTTAAAAAAAAAACTGTGTAAAGGAGTTCCCCCTAACCTTTCCTCAGCTGTGGGCGAGAAGTCTAAATTTTGCTGCTGTATAATGTCAGTCATATGCTCCATCATTCCAGGTTGGCTACCTGCGCAATCTAACATGGACATTGTCCAACTTGTGTCGCAATAAGAACCCGTGTCCGCCGCTGTCTGCGGTCCTGCAGGTAGGTGGCCATCACAGCTCAGTAGTCTGAATATCTTTGACACCCAGTGCTTCATTCTGAGTCCAGAAAGGTGATGCTCTAACTGTTGTTCGTTCAGGTACTTCCCTCTCTGATCCAGCTGCTCCATCTCGGTGACAAGGACATCTTGTCTGATGCATGCTGGGCGATCTCCTACCTCTCAGATGGTGACAATGACCGTATTGATGTTGTGGTGAAAACTGGTATCGTAACCCGACTGGTGGAGCTCATGAGCCACGAGGAGCTCAGTGTTATGGTAGCGTGGTCTTGGCTCATTCAGCCCTCTGAAAAATGCTTTCTAACATTAAACATTCTGTCAGGAGGTATTCAAAGTTTACCCCTCTGACCTGCAGACCCCGGCTCTCCGCTCCATCGGGAACATAGTGAGCGGCTCAGACCTGCAGACCCAGGCGGCCGTTGATGCCGGCGTTCTGAACTTCCTTCCTCAACTGATGAGACACCCGAAGGCCAGCGTGCAAAAAGAGGCAGCGTGGGCATTGTCCAACATCGCTGCAGGGCCCTGTAAGCAAATCCAACAGCTCATCACCTGTGGCCTGCTCCCTCCATTGGTGGAGCAGCTCAGAAATGTGAGTTATGAACCACAGGCGTGCTTGGCATTTGGATGGTGAAACCAAAATTTTACTCATCTGCATCGGCCTAATTCAGAGCATTTTGACACGTCACAGGAAGAAACTGAATGATGCTATGGTCAATCTTTCCTCAGGGTGACTTCAAGACTCAAAGGGAGGCAGTGTGGGCAGTGACAAACTTCACCAGTGGGGGCACTGTGGAGCAGGTGGTCACTCTGGTGCAGAGTGGCGCTCTGGAGGCAATCATCAACCTGCTGCAGGTCAAAGATGCTAAAGTCATTCTGGTCATACTGGATGCCATCAACAACATCTTCATGGTAAGGGGACAACTATCAATTATTTACATAAAATTGTTCAAAAAGATCAGATGGTTTCAGTTACTGTACGTGACTTTTCAGGCTGCAGAGAAACTCGGTGAGACGGAGAAACTCAGCCTGCTGGTTGAAGAGCTGGGAGGACTGGACCGCATCGAGACGCTGCAGAACCATGACAACGATACTGTGTACCAGGCTGCTCATAGCCTCATTGAGCGGTACTTTGGTGATGTAAGTATCTGAACGCTCAACAAACTACCTACATTTAAGAGTGGCTCTAAGGTTTGACAACCTGGTGCATGATCAGATTGTTTTAAAGGGTTTTTCTTTATGCAGCTTTACAACATCTAGTTAAATTTTTACAACAACTAAACTTTGCAATAAGCTTGTCTGTATCTGATTGTGAGGGAGTCCATGTATCACTCTTGGTAAAAGGGCTCCAATGTAATGTGTCTTTATACTGAAGTTTCAGTTGGTGTTTGACAAAACCTTTTCCCTCTCGTCCTTCTAGGATGACATCGAGGGAGTGAAGGTCGACACTACAGAGGATGCTTTTGTGTTTAAGAGTCCAGATGTTCAAAGAACCTTTGAATTTTAACCTCAGACTTTACTATTGTGTGTATGTTCTTGATAAATTTGTTTAAAGAAAATAAATAAATTTCATACAGTTGGTTCCCTACAAAGTATTTGATGCATGTTAATCTGAAGTGTACATTTTTAGCTGTAAAAAGGTATCTGGCAAACGGTACAAATTCAAGGACTGATTATTGCAGCAGAGGCTTCACATACTCTAGTTGCATCATAAATGTTACTGATTAAATTTGCTCAGTATAAAAGACTGCTAGACTGATCTATGGCTTATAAATTGCCAACAAATTGTGTATAGACTGGACTACTACCACCAATTCATCACTTTTTTTTTTTTTTTTAAATTTGCTGACTTTAAGATTTTAAAAATAGGATGGTTGACAGTGCAGTTAAAGGGACTTCCCAGAGAAAGGAAAGTTCTCTTGGTTTGACACATATTTCATCAGAGTGGTAATTTCTCAAGTCAAGATCGGATCAAACCTTGATTACTCATGGCCACTTCACAAACTTGTTTCACTTTGAAAATATCAGGATTTTGAAAGGCTAAAAATGTATCATATCCATTTGAATGACTTGCAGAATACAAAGGCTTTCTTTTTTTGTCTGACTAGGGTTTTCCCCAAACACCTGTTTCTAACATGTAGCATCATGCAGATCCTCTTCAATAGGAGGAGCAGTTGGCTTTTCTTTTTCCCCCCCCCCCATTTCTGTGGTGTAATGTTTTTTCTGACACAATATGAAACCGAAACCATCCATGTGGGTAAATGCCAATTGGAAGTAAGGGGAAAATTGGGTAATTTGGGTGAACTGACCCTTTCACCTTGCAACTTCCATCTTTTGGAGTTGATGAAATTGACAAAAATCTTGCTTGCCACCAAAAATATACTTATTGGGGAAAACCCTTGGTAACTCACAAGATTGACAGCGTGGTGTTTTCACATTGTAACTCCACCCCTGCCCTGTAGGCTACTCACCCACAGCAGCTCCAATATAAGACAACAGGCACAATAAGACCTCACTAGAACCTGCTGCTGTTACCTGATGAGATTAACTTGATCATACTGCGAGTTATATACTGTGGTCTGGAAAAAAACTGCCTTTGTATCTTTTTAGGCATCTTCAATCATGTTGAAAAGGAGTATGTTGTTTGGTGTCCTCTGCTGCCTCTGTGTAAGGATCAGACTTCTGAATGCAATGACGGTAAGAACATGTGCAACAATATCCACTAATGTAAAAATATTCTAAAAGGGAAACTGTTTTGGTTCTTGAAAACCAAAAGGTGTACATTATTTGAAATGACTGCAACGAATCATCAAATCAAACTGCAGCGAATTCAAAACCAGTAAGTCTTGAAGTACCAGATCTTATCCTGTAATGTGAGTCATGTTTTATACAAAGGGCATGAGAGGCTAAAAATCTTAAGTTGAGTGCAGGGCTGTAAATATGGAAAAACTACAGTATGCGGTCTCATCTGGGTCAGAACCACAATTGTAGAAATATTGAGGTCATATTGTATGTCTGGGGCCTTAGTATCACTCAGCAAGATACCATATCACTCACTGTAGCAGTCGGAAACAAACAGGTGTTTGGGATGTTTTAGTTCCTGGCTTCCTCGCAGCTCCTTCCATTTCTTGTTGCTAGCATCACCCATCGGCAGCAGCCTGGCTGCTGTCCAAAGCAAGAAACGACAAATAATACCAAATCCTCTTCGTGTTTTGGTTGTGCAATGGCAGACACACTTACTTTGTGCTGCAAATCAAACTTTCAATTTTCAAGGAAAAATCCTGCTGCAATTTAAAAGCGGGTGGTGTATTTTTTTTTTCTATAGTGATTCCACTGTCCAGAAAAAAAGTGGCTGGAAATGCAGAATCCCTTTTGTTGTACTGGAAGAAGTCAAATCTAAGTGTAGGATTATTAAAACCCTAAAATGACCCACTAAGAAGAAGAATTTAACGATTTAATTTAGACTTTTTAGAATTAAAGATGGTGTTGAAAACCCAGAATTCCCAGACAGATTAAAAAAGACATGTGTCCTCAGTGTAGCTTCAGACCTGGTCTCAGTTGAACTGTTTATGTTGCAGCCCTGCATCTCAATAAACTCCATGTTCTCTTTTTTCTACAGTTGCCTGAACAGGTCACCATGAAGGCCCTTTGGAAAAGTTCTGATGTTGAGACGACACCTACACAGGAGGCTGCAGTGGACCCTTCTCCAGCATCTGAAGATCCTGTAAAAGTAAAGAATATGTCCTTTCAGGCTGCCATTCAGAAAAACACCCATGGCTCGGTGAAGATATCTGGTACTTCAGTGCAGGACCCGTCAGGTCCATCCAGCATCATCAGAATCCCTCTGAGCCCGTCTCCGGACTCTGTTGATGACATGTACTACGGCTGCTCCCAGAAGATGCTGATCAATGTGAAACGTCACTACTTCCCAAGGAGCACCAGGGAAGGTTTGCACTCCACCTACACAAAACTCTGTGCCCACAAAGCCATGAGGAGTCAGGACATGTATGACCCGCTGTCCTGGATCCACTTCAGGGCCCTGTGTGCCTACACAGCCGGGTCGTATGATGAGTTAAACCGAGCAGTTCGCAAGGGGAGGGCCTCCTACAAGACCTCGTTTGAGTTCCATGCCCTTCACTTCCTGCTGTCAGACGCCATCCGGCTCCTGAAACTCAACCAGAGAGGCTGCTACACCACCTACCGGAGAAGCAGACTGCTCTTCAGCGGGGAACAAGGACAAACCATGCGCTTCGGCTCATTTGCCTCCAGCTCCTTCAACAAGGATCTGCGTCACTTTGGACGGAGGACCTGCTTTGAGATCCACACATGTTTCGGTGCTTACCTCAAGTCCTATTCAGAGTTTGACTCAGACGAGGATGAAGTGCTGATTCCTCCATATGAGATGTTTAATATTGTCTCTGTGGACACGTCAGGACAGAATGATTTACAGTGTGAGGTTGTCTACAAGCTTGAGACCGCCGGAGTTCACAGCAGTCTCAACTGTCAGGCTATGGACCTTCTTTAGAAGCTGGTTTTAACAATATATCATTCTAATGCATCAATGTAAATACAGTCACCATTTTTATTACCATTTTCTGTTTTGAAATTATTAAAACATGACTTTATTGACATTGAAAGTTAATTCTTGACCTTGGAGACAACAGTAGACAAAACCATGAGATCCATTTAGTAGCTGCTCTGCAGGTGGATTGTTTTGCCAGTCACTGTTATCAATAATAATTAATACTAATTAACATGCAGTTTGTTTACTTTTATTTGCTCTTATGCCTCTTAGTATTCTTTAAAACTGGGGTGGAGGCGACAAGTTGTGACTCGTTCTGTTTGACAGGAGGCATTTAAGGTTTCTTTTTGACAAAATAGCTTGTGTTTCTTTAACAGTCAAAGAGATATTGGAAACAAAACAATCAACTATTACATCGTTCAAAAACTGAGTTTGGTTCAGATTGTCAATACAATGATTCCAGAAATCACAATGATATTTTCACGGTATCTAACCACACTGTGGTTAGTGTCTCGCTCTCGTCGGTCATCTCTTCCAACGTGGTTTTTGGGCAGCAGAAGGAGCCACATATTGTGGTAATGGCTAGCCGGCTCATAATTGCATTGTCGCTGTCTCCTTTTTTTCTTTGTTTTATGACAGGAGTCACCCACCGTTAATGCGCAGTAGTGCCATCTACTATGATAATGCAAGAACAGAAAGAATTGGAAATGATTGAAGAGGTGCTGATTATGTAGACCAGGGTTGCCCAAACTTTTTCCCTTGGAGGGCCAAAACTAAACCTTAATGTTGGACCATGGGCTAAAAACAAAGCCCAATTGTACTGTACTGTACTGTTAATCTGGAAAATGGTACTATGAAACTATAGAAAATGCCTCTCAGGGCTTCCTAAGCAGTAGGATCACAAGGTCCCTTACTTGAACTTACTTCCGGTCCACCAAAATATACCCTGTGGCGAGCCAACTTTGGCCAGCCCAAGTTAGAAATGTTATTGTAGGTGTATTATTAACATAATATCAATATTTCATTTGTATATATCATTATTATCAGTATTGGCATATCCCAACAGCCCTATAACCTGTAATCTTTTGGGTATCTCAAGGACCAAATTCTGACCCCCTTTAATGCACAACAGCCCACTCCACAAATAACATTGTAAATAAGACCCAATAGGGCAAGGCTTCATGTTGTAATAAGAGGCCATTTTATCAAGAAATTTGCAGCATGTATAAAAATTGAAATGCAAACCTGGTCAGGACGACTTTAAGAAAGTAAATCTGCACGTGATTATATGTACAATTAACTATGAAAGAGAAGCTGTACAGGTGTTGCTGCCCACAGGTTGAAAAAAACAATTCCACTGCTATTTCTGAAAAGACTCAACAATACTGTCAGCCAGAGAACATTTGTCTTTTCATAAATATTTATATTTATAACTAAGATGAATGGAAGTGACAAGAAACTAAATCAAAACTTTAATAAACAGACTTTCCATGACAATTAAATTCATTTTACAAAGATGTAAAAAAAAATTTACACATTTATTTTATCTCATTCTTAAGAAATGATCAAAATGACTCCTAAGCTAACTCTTAGCACCATCCTTTATCATCAGCATGTGAATATCTGTCTCTTTACAGCTGATAGCAATAATTATCAAAAACTAGTTCACAGAAACAGTCTGGAATCATGAGATCTCATGCTGAACTGTTTCCCAGTAACTTGAGAGCAGACTGAGGTCCTTGCATTGGTCGCTTGTTCAATGGAGGTCCCGGATAACAATCCTGGAATCTACTGCACGAACCCCTTGTTCATTAAGCCACGATGAGACATGACTTATAATATAACGCTGTCCAGTAAGGCAAGAGAGGTGGCACTGCATTTTAATATGTAGACTTGATATTACATATGACTGAAATCTGTGAGGAGACGAGTGTCCAAAAACATGAAATCCTAAAAATGGACGCCCCTTTCCAAAATTCACATTTTTTTTAAAGGTAGCAGAGGTTTGTCCTTAATGCCCAGTCATAAAGCCGGTCACACAATTCACTATCTTATGCAAGAGAGAATTTCAAGTTTCAATAGTGTGACTTCCCTCGTTTGCCCACCGTGAGAAGCTGAATGCTTCAAAAAGAAACAGGAAGTGTAGAAATAGGCAGTGGACAGAAAGGGCAATCTGCCGTTATTGCTAAAAATATACAGTTAGCTGAGGTCAACTGCTGTTTAGAAGATAAATTACTACTGACTTACAGTAGGAATATGTGAGTGATTTGGCCCATAAGATGCAATCAAGACGGAGTGTTTTATTAATGACAGTAAATAAATAAATACCAGAAGAAAAAAAAAACAAAAAAAAAAGAACACAGCATGAGGTGGAGAAGGTTTAGTCTTCTCCTTGTAGTCTGAACCTGTATCAGTCAGTGTTGGGGTGTGTGTGTGTGTGTGTGTCTACATCTTCTCGTAGGTGAGTTCATGTCCACATGTGGTGCAGGTTTTCTTGTAGAGATCCTCCTCTGGATCGACCACCTCCTCTGGTCCGTACTGGTGTTGGTGAACGCTGGTGTCTTTGGTCCACATGCTGCTCCTCACCGCCCTGCGCAGCTCTGACACACAAACGCATACACACGACACATTCAGAGTTGATCAGGTCGACGCTCACCCTGCAGCCTGAAAGCTGATGTTTGAATATTTTGAAACCGACCTTTGACCTTCTTGTTGAAGCGCTTTTGTTTCTGCACCTCTTTGTTATCTTCCCTCGTCTCTTTGGCCTCCTCCAGAGCCTCCTCTGAACCCCACACCTCCATACATCGCTTCACCACCTGGACGCCCAGATAGATAGTTCAGATAGACGCAACAAATCACACCATACCTTACAGCACAAGCAGGTTTTTGGTAACTCAGGATTCATCTAATAATTGATTCATCAATCAATAATTAACATAATATAATAAATATTTTACTTCTGCATCAGCCAGTAGTTTTAAAGGTTGTTAAATGTTAATTAACAAAATATTTATCATACTTATGCTGTTGAAGTTTTAGTGTAGTGTGAAAGTTAACCTGCACTTATTTACTTAGTCATTGGATCTAACTTAAATACTAAAGTAGCATTGGCAAATCCTGCTAAACATCAATACGGGTCAATATGGGAAAATATATTATGAATATTAACCAGAACTACCTCACCATCCATCCACACACACACACAAACCATTGTTTACTGCTCCTGTCTTCCTACCTGAGGTTTGAGGTAGAGCTTCATGTCTCCCCAGCGTGGGTTATGAGGGTTTTTCTTCAGTATGAACCTGAGCGGAGGTTCTCTCTTGTCCAGGTCACAGTCCTTCAGCAGGTAATGCTGCTTGGCCTCAGTTCTGGAGATCAGCTTATGCTTCTCCTCATTGTCTCTGAGGGGGAAAGAAGCTCCTACTGTTAAAGCATCTGAATGATTTCCAGCCACGTATATAACAGGGTGAATAGTGTCTCTGTCTCAGCCACTCTGCCCCCCTACCACTTGTTTCTGCACTATGTGACTTCAGTGAGAGGGGAGGATCACAGCGTTACACACATTTACTTCAACATAACAGTTTTCAACACATAACATTGTTATGACATAATTAGTTTTGTCCGTAGTCAGCACCTACATTACGTCTGACGAATTGTTACAGACCTGGGATTTGTATTTATATTTCTATATAATGTTGCTTTAAACACAAATTTTCAAACTATTGGAAGGTTTGAGATGAGTAAAGAAAATTACATGTTTGATCCTAAATATGAGTATATGCAGAATAATAAGACATAATAAACTTTGTTCTGTGTTCTTTGAAATTATTTTGGTGAATATTTATACTACGTGTGTGTGTGTGTGTGTGTGTGTGTGTGTACCTGCACTTGTCACACACGGACAGGTCAAAGCTGTTGCTGAGGTAGGAGTCCATAAAGGGCTTTTGACAGTCATCACACACCAGGTAGTCTGCCTCAATCACAGGAGCTGGAAACAACACACACACACACACACACACACACACACACACACACACACACACACATATGTAAATGAGCATGCATGCACAGACTCGAGTTTCTAAATACACACACCACACACACACACACACACACCTGGCTGATGCACAACCTTCCTGGTCCTCTGCTCCTCCTCTCCGTCCTCCTCCTCCTCGATGAAGAAGCCGGCCCCGGAGTCGATGGTCCTGGACACTTTGGCCGAGGTCGCCCCCTCCACGGCGGACAAAGAGCGGCTCGCCAGTCTGGCTTGCCGGAGCATCAACGCCCGCTGCCGGTTCCGCTCGATCTTAGCCCGCATCGCTGCTGAAAGCTCGGGTTTGGGAGTCTGTTCTGGACCGGGACCGGCTGCATCCAGCCCCCCTGACTCCGACGGGTCCATGCTGGTCTCTCACACCACGATCAGCACATAGAAGTGAATAAAATGACTCTGAGCACCAGGTTGTGTTTGTTTCATTCACAGTGCAGCGTTACACTGTTGTTACGAAACTGACAGCTGCACACTTCCGGCTCCTTCTGCTTCTTCTTCTTCTTCTTTACTTTAAACTTTGAGGTGCATTACCGCCACCTCCTGTATCGGGATGTAAAGGACCAGAAGACTCCTCTTTAAATAAAAATAAATAAAGTTTGTTGCATGTGAAACTTAACAAGTTCTTCTTATAAAAATAATTTGAACTCCTCATTAGAATATTGTTTCATTTTTCTTCTTCTTCACATCCTTGTATGTGTATTTAAAGGTTCAGTCTGCAGGATTTAGGGTTATCAATTCACAGAAATGGCATATAATATTCATAAAATGTAGAAACTAAGTATCATTGTGACTTTGTTTTTTATATCAGCAGAGGGGAAATGTGGATCCAGCGTTCAGTCCTGTGAAAGCTGCTCAGCAGGAGCTCCAGTAAAAGAATAATAATGAAGCTGTTCTATGATCTGATGTTCTGAGTCCAGTGAGCGTCCAGCTGATTCGGTGTAAACACCATCTGCAGATGAAGGAGCATGTTTGTTATTGCAGGTGTTCATGTTACATGGATCGTGTTTGGACTGTCTCGCACACAGAGCACTCAGTCCATTAAATACAGCAGGTTTTTAGACTTTTAACAAGCAGTAGATCAACATTAAAGTAAATGGAAATGTATTTAAGATTTGTTTATGCAAAGCTTGACCAAATTGAAATCTAGTTGTGAGGAATGAGAAGGGGAAATGTCATTACACGTTTGGTGAATGAGGATTGTAATGACCCTCCTTGTATTTCAGATTCCTGCGATTGCATTTATATTTTAATATGTTATTGAATGAAAAACTGAAGATTTCTGGTCATTTTTTGGGACCACAAACAGAAGTCATGTTGTATTCAACCCTCTAGATGGAGATGTTTCTCTCTTGTCCTTCACATCACACGCTGGATTAACCCCAGCAAAAAAATCTCAGCCCATCTGTGACCGTGTCAGTATAAAGCAGGCAAACGTCAAAACCAGTCAGGAAAGATCCATCCAGCCAGTGCAGACATGAACTGTCCACATTAATGATCTGAATTAACTCACAGCTCTTGTCTGCTGCAGGGGCCACTGGGCCGGGAGTAATCCTGCTCTCTGTATGTGAGGATCAGAGGATTTTCACAAGATTATGAAATGTTGTCCGTCTGAAACAAGGACTCTAGTTTCATGGTACTGTGGGCTGGCAGTAAAAGGTGGAGGTAAGTGAAGCTAATGAGCCGCATGGGTTGTCCTTCTGCCAGCCATCGCCGCTACTGATACTATGATGCTCGTCACAGATTAACAGAACATGATCAGCAGCAGTTCAGTGAACCACTGAGAGCTGAGAGCAAAACAAACATTTACATCCAGCTGCTCCTGCTTCTTAAAATATAAAATGTGTCAGTTGTGGTTCATGAGAGGAAACAGGTGCCAGCTGGGTGCTCTGCCTCAAAAACAGCTATGTCTACTGTATATGTCAGCTGTGGTGTTTTTTTTTTTTCATTTCATTTACTCATTCCCATTTCTGTATGCATGAAAATAATGATATATAATGAAATAATAATAAAATCCCACATGAGACACAGAACACAAAACTCACGAAACGACTGCAGCGTTTCCGATCAGTAACAACTATTTTATTCTTTGAGGTTACAGGATTAAAAAAAAAACCTTTTACCACATCCACTGTGCTAGTCGTAATAAGTTTAAGGGACTAGCATTTCTGCTGCAATATCTAATCAACTATTCCACTAATCACACACGTCCCTACGAGCTGATTAGCTCAGTTAGCCCTGCAGCTAGTGGCCCTATTAGCTGACTGGCTCAGTACCCTCCCAATGAACACAGCAGGATCGGGACTGAACCCAACCTGAAATACAGTGTCGAGGTGACTAAGACCACGACACCAAGGCCAAGAAGACATGGCAGGCAGGGACAGGACAGGAGAGACATGAACCGGGAACAGTGTATAAAACAATGTGAGGTGTTTTTTGACCAAACCAGAGGTGACTGGTGGAACATTGGTTGGACAAACAAAGACCTGTTTGGTAAGTTTTATTTTGTTTCTGTAGACTTTGAATGAAGTGAGCTTTATAACCAGTTAAGGGCACCCCACAACTTGTTATCCAGTAAACAAACCTTGGAGCCCACTGGCTGCCGTCTGATAAAGATTTAGCCGTGGGGGGGTAATGGCCAATGTTTTGGGGCTTCCGGTGTAACTAAGGGATATCTTGATAACAGAAAGCTGAGCCTAGCCATCCTCTACCAAACAGTATGCCATACATTGTTTGCAGTCCAAGTAGCAACTTCAGACGTGAGACTGGAGATGAAGTTGAGAGACTAATCTCTATGTTCATATAAATGCTGAATCATTTTGAAAAGAATGCTAATTCTTCGTCGGACGATATCCTGTAGGTTCACAGACTGCTTTCTACCCCTTTTGCTCCCACATGCATTCAACTAAATCCCGCTCAGTACAGCTTGCACTACATACGGTCTGGACCACCACCAGAAACCACAACGCTTCTGATACCAAAGTCTTGTCCCTTGCCTTCAGATTGTGCATTCATCTATTTATCTAAGATACGAGTTGAGGGTTATGTTTTCAAGAGCTATCAGTTAGTTTCTCAAAGCCTTTTCTTTTGTGATTTAAAACTCTTTGCAAACTATTTGCAAACAGAAAAATAAAG
Source organism: Pagrus pagrus (assembly GCF_965226575.1). NCBI lineage: Eukaryota > Metazoa > Chordata > Actinopteri > Spariformes > Sparidae > Pagrus > Pagrus pagrus. The sequence continues at coordinate 22,671,994 of NC_140186.1, read as the reverse complement.
TATACATCAGTTAAAAACACTGTCATTTGTTGCTTATCCAAGCACCCAAGTAAGCTACGCAACCAAACTAGCCAAGCTAATTTGCTCTACACTGAAATACAAGAGTGATGCTCTTCATCAGCTGGAGAAAGACCACAGTCTTTGTGCATGATCATGTTGGTACGTGTGAGGCAGAGACGGTGCTTTCAAACAACTAATGTAGCAAATATTAGCTTAATTAGTTAGCTAGCTACAGCTGATAAATCTGTCAGTAAGAGCTGGCAAAATCATCAATCACAGAATGGAAATGAGAAGCCTGCCTTTGTCTACATCTGTCTGAAATATATATATTGCTTCAAAAACTTGTTTAGGATTTCAAATGCCACGATTAGTGTAAATTGCATTCAACCTCGACAGGTGTAGCAACAGTAACTAAGGGGGCAGGGCTTAGCAAACAGGTAAATTCTACCAATCTATTCATAGACTCCTTGTATAGATCGCCCGTGCTGACAGATAGAGGGTCTCTCTCCACCTTATATTTAACCTAGCGGCTATTTCAGGTCGGAGCTTTATCCAGTAAGCTGCTGCTGATCCCAGCTTCACAGAAGAACATGAATCTGTCTCTCTCACTTCTCGCTACCTGGCCGACCAATGTAAACGACTTAACGAGCCAGCCAGGTCTCACCTTGAAGTCTAATAATTTAAGGGATTGTGCAAATAACTGTCTGATGTAAAATCAAGGTTTATTTATAATCACTCGACCAAGGCTGTAATTAGGCTTAATCTTTTTTACGCTAACTCCAGCTATCCCAAAGTCAACTGCTACCAGATCTTATTTACTTTTCTAAGAGCATCGTAAACTTAACCTGAAACAGCCAAAGACCTGGTGAATTTTTCTCTGCATGCCAGGGACTTATTTTCATTTCAGGTTCAACAGGTGATTTACCTCAGCCTACCTAGAGAAGGAGTGTAGGGTTAGCTTGAATGGTTATGCAACACGTTTAGCCTCTTCAGGACTGTACATAGTCCTTATATAGCAGCTATGGCCCGAATGCCAGAATCCTGACTAAGGTCAAAGACCTCTGCACCTGTCACCTCAGGCCGTGGCATTACCTCGTTGTTTTACACTGTGTACTGGATATATAGAGAGGACACCTTCATATCATTTGCACGTTTGCATTTCCTCTAGTTTCCTGTATGGTCCCAGAGAGTCCTGAGAGCACCTGCACATAAAGCCAGAAAAAAACCCTAAAACCTAATCCTCTGTGCAGGATCTTTTGTAAAAGACGCCACTGCTACTTGAAGCTAATGGAGATTATAAGTGGTCTTGACAGGCTGAGGCTGACTGGAAGCCATCAAGAGCAGCATTTTGCTTGCAAGGGAAAGTTAACGGCCCACTCCATTAAGTATGCTCCTGTTTAATTGGATCTGAACGGTAGGAGGTGAGAAACGATAGGTAGGTCTGGTTGGACTTAATCCCAGCAGGGTTGTTTAGTGAATGGTCTTTTTTTTTGTCACTCATAGATATGCATCTTTCAAATTAATTTGCTGGTGTAGAGTCTTTGTTGAATTCAAAAGTCTTCTTTGTCTAATTTTCCTGTGGGATGAGATCATTTATGATTTTTGTCTTTTTTACCTGTTTTGAATTTATAACGCTACAGTTGTAGCTCTCTCTTTCTCTCTCTCTCTCTCTCACACACACACACACACACACACATAAGCACACATTGCTGTAGAAGTGGTGCTATGTAACTGAAATGCTACGTAACAGAATAGGTCACATTTGAACTCACCTTCAGGTGGCAACTTAAGCTTACAGTTCTCTTGTGCAAAGCCTGACCTGACTTGAAGTGTACACATGCACCACATCCACACACACTCACGCACACACACGCACACACACTCAATCATGTTTTTGTTTGTACTCTAAGAAATTATTTTGTAAACATTTGTACACATGACTTATTTGATACCTTATGTCAGTTACATGTAAAATAATGGGAGAGAGATAGAAAGAGTTTATGTTAGAGCCGATATTGGCCTATCACAGATATATTGGTATCAGCGTATATGTATAAACCTTTTTTTATTTTTACAGAACAGTTCACTGTTTCAGTGCCCTGATGTAATTCGAGACAATAAAGTTCATGTTAAATATGGTATATTGTTAAGTATCCTGCCTCTGTTACGTGCAAATTTTAGTTTTTGTTTCTGGTACCCACATATGTGTTTATGCATATATTCTGTGTATAGAAAAATAGCCGCCTTAATATCAATATCAGTAATTTGTTTTAACTCTCCAATATCAGTATAAGCATCAGCCTCAATAATCCAGTATCAGTCAGGCTCTATTTGATATCATATAATACCTGCAATAAGTTGATGTTGTGTTACAAATCAGACATGCAGGATTCTCTCTTAAGAGTAGATGTTGCACACAAAGCCAATTACATGTTTTAATTTATATTGTTATATACACATATTGTGAGTGACTGAAACGTGCAGTGCAAACTTCACGTTCTCTACTGCAATTTTGCAAAAACTTTCTTTTTTTCCAAAAAAACGTAAAAAGTACACATTCATAGTCAGAAAGAAAATGTATATAATGAGAAAATCTGTGCAAAAGTATCCATAAATGTAAACAAAAGCATGCCAGAATGACTAAAGTTGATTTTCACAAAAAATGTAGAAATGTCTTTTTTCAATCCAAGTTTGACACATTGATCTAAAAGTTATAAAGCTGCTGCAGCGTGTTACATCACGGAGCTATGGGATCGTTTTCAAGGGCTTTGAGAACCGCACTACGATCTGATGGTACAATAGGCTTCAGTCCCATCGAGATGTAAGCTCCTTGTGTAAGACATTTGCCTGGGCGTGGGGATGGGAAAAAATGATACATGGCAACATGGAGAGAGAGAGGGCAAGGAGGGTAAAGGTAGAAGTTAAGATGTAGTGAAGCAGGGAAGGAGGGAGGCAGTGTCAAAGAGGGGAGGAACATTGAGAGGGAGGGAGGAGCCCTTGGTCCTCGGCTTCTGACCTGCTGTCTTGGAGCTGCACTTCGGCTGAGGGAAGAAAATCTCACTGAGGATTTACTGCCAGGACCTTCAGCCCACTGGAACTCCCCCTTTGGGATTCAATTTAGTGGAATATTCACTCAGAAACTCGGGACGTGCTGGAGTGCTTCCTGCTGCAGGGGAGATTTCCAAGAGTGGTATGAGAAAATTATAAAATGTTGTGCTTTGTGTGTGTTGCTGTGGTGTGTCTCTGCTCCAATGTCCTGATGTAGTCAAGCCTGGTTCCTAAATGCTACTTGCAGAGTTCACAGTTGGTCTTGAAGCTGTTAAATGAATGTTTTACAATAATAACTTGTAGATGTAGCATGGCAGGTTGTAGAAGACTGGACATTGTTTAGGACTAATGAGATGAAGGTGCAACATTGCAGTTTGTCCCAGTGCAGTTGTTTCAGTGCTCAACAATGTTTAATGTTCAGCAGTTTTTATTTGTCACTCAGATTCACAAATCATTTTGTTGGTGTCTTACTTTTTGACTTTGTGCAGTGGCATCGGAGTGCAGCACCTGAGGCTAATCTAAGTATATCTTCTCAGGGATTAAATAGCTTCCTAATGAGCTTTCACTAATGTCTTCACTTAAAGGAGAGATCTCACTGCAGGTTCTCAGTACAATGTCAAGAGGGCCACAGCGCGTTAACAGAATTGCTGCTATTAATACAGCTATCAACTGCCATCAGCAATTTAGCACATACTGTAATCCCACCTGCAGGAAAAGGAAAGAAGTTCAGATCCAAAGAATTCAGACTTTCAAATATGTTATATATTTCTGACATATATTTGTTTTATGTTCACATTAACAGTTCCCCTTTGTGCGCTACAACTGAGACTTGGTTGTTCAATACAGCTTTTGTGTTGTCAAGATTCAAAATGGTGCTCGGGTCCCAAATTCCATAAATTCACTGACTTTGTGCGCAAACTGTGCTCTGCCTGTTGTGCTTAGATTGGGAAAATATTTGGGAATCCTAAATATTCAAGGAACATTTGTTCACTATAAACACCTGACAGCCAAATCAAACCATATAGCTGACCAACTTTGGCCCACAGGCTTTGGCTGACAGTTGTTATTTACATTTTGTGGTATAATGTAGTGGAGGACTAGTAGAAAGCAGCAGGAAATAGAATTACTCAGGTAAATATATATGTCTAAAAATTGTACCTAGCTACAGTACTTCAGTAAATGTACTTATAGTTGCTTTGCACTACTGCCAGCAAGGCCTGTAAGTGGATGGATATCAGGGCCCACATTTATCAACAATGCATACGCACAGATGTGCTTATGCACAGAATCCAGTGGGAGAAACTGCAAACACAACTGTGAGTGTCACAGCATGCATTAAACAATCTCAACATCCACATATCTTCTATATTTTCTTTAAATAATAATTACTCACTTAGTAATTTTGTCTAGTTAGAAACAGATATAAAAGGCATCAGTGACAGGAATTTGAAAATCCTGCATGACTGGAAGATTTAGCAAAACATGCAAGCTTATTTTCAGAGAGCAGGTTGATCTGCTTGGTTTAGAGTGCAGAGTGGCTTCTGCTTCCCAAAACAGATATTGCTATATGTATTGCATGACTTTGGATCAGGATGGGGATGGTTAATTGGGGACGTTTCTGATTATAAATGGACCCGAACAGAATTTAGAACCTTTTCTACACAATGTTGATACATGAGCGGCCAGGAGTGGAAAAAAGTTAGAAAGATGGCAACATATTCATCAACATATATGCACTGTTGCAGTAAAACTATCACTTTTTTGTCTTGCAGTGAGTAATATGAGGAAGCCTTTAAATGGGCTGGATCCAGGAATTAGACTGCAGGGCGTCCATTGTGTTTAGACCCGGGAGCAGCATGCACACAAAACGGTAAACCATCGCGGCCTGTCAAACCCCGCCCTTGCAGCCATCAGCACCACCAACCCAGCTTTGGGGGGGATTCCTGAAACTTCCACTCTGCCTGACAACCTGCGCCAAACACCATGGATTTCATGCTACCCATACGTAGGAGTCGAGACACGATGGCTTCCTCCAGCTCTGCGCCTCTTCTAGGCCCTGACAGCAGCTGCTCCAGGCACCGCTACCAGGGAGCCAGAAGAAAGCTGCGGCCTGGACGGATTCTGGGATTCATCATCAGTATGGTGGCGGTCAGCATATTCTGCTCATGGAGTGCCTTGTCAGTGGTCACAACGGTGGCCAAGGAGCTGGAATCAACCGACGAGGGCTCAGCAGAGGCAGCAGTGCCCCAAAGAACTCTTCTACAGTACCACAACCTCTCAGCAGCGGCGGAGGACACACCGGTGGCCATGAAATCATCTGATATAGAGATGAATCACGGTGACTACCCAACAGACTACTTCAGCGTGGAGGACAGACGCCAGGGCTATGTGGTGTTTCATATGTTTGGCATGTTGTACATGTTCATAGCCTTAGCCATTGTCTGCGATGAGTTCTTTGTTCCTGCGCTCACTGTCATCACAGAGAAGCTGGAGATCTCTGATGATGTAGCAGGAGCCACCTTCATGGCGGCAGGTGGCTCAGCCCCAGAGCTCTTCACCTCAGTCATAGGAGTGTTCGTCTCCCACAGTAACGTCGGTATCGGTACCATCGTGGGCTCTGCCGTATTCAACATCCTGTTTGTGATCGGGATGTGCGCCCTGTTCTCCAAAGAGGTGCTGAACCTCACCTGGTGGCCTCTGTTCAGAGACGTCTCGTTCTATATCATTGGCTTGCTCATGCTCATCTATTTCTTTCTGGATAACCAAATCACGTTGGGGGAAAGTATCAGCCTGCTGATGTGCTACACCTGCTATGTCACATTCATGAAGTTCAATGCCAAAGTAGAACTTTTCATAAAGGGCATCCTTGGCAGCAACCAGGTGGACGAGCTGGAGACTGCACCAAAGGTGAGCCTGACCCTGTCCATCCATCCATCCATCCATCCATCCATCCATCCATCCATTCATCCATCCATCCATCCATCCATCCATCCATCCATTCATCAATCCATCCATCCATCCATCCATTCATCCATCCATCCATCCATTCATCAATCCATCAATCCATCCATCCATCCATCCATTCATCAATCCATCAATCCATCCATTCATCCATCCATCCATCCTCCCCTATTCCATTTCTTTTGTTATCCACCCCACTCTTTCCACTTCACACTCAAAAGCACCCATATTTCACCCCATCTTGGGTCCTAATGAGAACACTAGGGTAAGTGTACCACCTGTACATTTACCCTTGTGTTCTCATTCACTGATTGACCCTCCGTCCGCTGAAGGACCATCATAAACAACCATCAAGAGGTTTCCAGTTCTCTATGTGTTTGTTTTAGGTTGCCAGAGAGCAGGAAAATAAAGGGAAAATCTCAGAAAAGTTAAAAAAAAAATATCCAACAAAGATTCAGACTGTCAAAGAACAAAGAGTGAACATCTGTGATTCTTGACATGAGTCTCTGATGTGGATGTCTTTGTGATTGTTTGTGTCCCTTGGTTAAAATCTGAGCATCTGCTGATGACTTTTCTGAGAATTGTTTGTATTTCACATTGAATGAGATCACAGCTTGAGTATAGCAGTCCTGTTCTGGGAATCTGAGTCGGTGTGATACAGGAAGGAGATAGGGTGTTACAACAGAGTGCTGAACAGACAGCACTCTGTCAGGCAGCCAAACCGTCCTCAATACCCCTCTGGAAGGATATAGAGATTTGTCTTAACCTGCCACCTGTGCAGCTCGGACACTGACAGACGCAGAGACAGCCTCTTGGTGCTGACTAAGTCTAGGCCTCTACTTCAGTCACTACTTTTAGTAACCAAGTCCAGACCAGGGTCCAGTGATGCTCTCAGAATAGGACTGATGTAACAAAGCTGGTCCACAAAATGTTCAACTAGAATAAAATACAAAGACATTTCACAATAGAACACATTAGAAAGTTAAATAATAGCTTATTTGCCATGGATTTAATTTAGGATTTCTGTATTTCAAAATAGGGTATTGCTCAAGTTTGAACCGTTATTCCCATCTACCATTCAAGTCAATTCACTTCTGAGAGGCTGTATCTATACTGATACTACTCTTTTAGCATACCTAGGCCCTTTGAGCGCTCTAAACTAAACAAGCCTGAAATTATACATTTAAAAAAAACTTCCAACAAAATGCTGTTTACCTTTTATTCATGCAATTTCTGCTACTGACAATGGAAACTCCTTATAGTTTGTACAATGGAAAACTGCTCCCCAACCAGTCAGAACATTGTTAGTAACAATGCAAAATGGCAAAATATCATACGCATAACTTTATTTCTGAATTCCAGCTGGGATTAAGTCACTCCAGAGTCTTTTGTGGGTCATTTTCGAAGTCCAGTTAGACAGATTATACTGAGATGTTTGTTTTTTTTAGTTGAGACATTTTGCTTGTTGTCGCTCCATAATGAGTTGTAATGTACAAATATTTAAAATATACCCAAGATTGTAGACAGTTAACAGACATCAAATGGACGGCGTTTGAGATGACTGCAGCCTGTATGATCACATTGAAAGCAGAAGAAACAGCAAAATTAGTCCAGAAATCTTTGTAGCATCTCTTCAACTTCATCAGCACGCGCCCTCCTTTAGCTCCCCACTTCTTTGTCCTGACAATGGTATAAAGAGGTCTCTCGACACCGGAGTAGTGCCATTTGTTCTCCATTTCTCAGCGTCCGTAATATGGATTACACAAAGATCCCATAATAATAAGAAATTATAGAACATTAAAAAGTATTTCTCTTTTCCTCGGAAAGGCTCTTGCACAGTGTGACTCATACTCAGTGTTGACCCCATGAAAAAACACTCACAATAGCAATCACTTCACAGCGATTAAACCAATCACTTCATGTCAGCTGGGACATGAAGATTAGCTTGGAGTGCTCATTGTGCTTGTTGCTTCTTTGTTTATGAAGCTTATGTAGAGTATGATGCTGCATGAATACTAGATTCAAGACAGAGTGGACATGATGATTCAACACACACACATACACAAAGAAGTTATTTTGTTTTTCACATTTGTCTCTCCGTCTTTTGTTCTGTCTGTGTGTGCAGTTGGAGTCAGATCTGTTGCTCTCTGATGTTGTAATCACATACGGCGCTCAGGTGACAAATACTAAAACTACTGTACTTAGAGCAGCTTGCCCGTAGCCTAGACCGACAGCACCCATCACCAGTTCTTCAGGGGCGTATACAGCGCACTGCTGCACGTTTTTGGAGACATTATGAAACATGAGATTATGTACATTTAAAGTTCATTCTAGGCAAATAAAATATGTATTCATAAGAAACTGTTGAGACGCAATAGTGGCTGAAAACACTTGATAGAAGGAGGCAGCTATTTTTATGGTAGTGATCCAGGCCAGGAGAAGTTCTCACGTTTGAGGCAACAGATGAGCTCATGATCACCAGTCGTATCTGCTTTAAAGCTCCTCCCCTTAAATGCTAATTGTAAACAATAATAATAACTGCTTCCCAGGAAGCATGACTTGCTTTTATTTGGTAGTTTTGTAGTTTTATAAAGCAATCACTTATACAAACGCTTGTTTTCTTCCCATCTTAGACACGTCTATCACCTGAACTATCTATTTTATCTTTCATGTGATCCATTATTGTATATTTTATGTTTTTATTTTAAACCTGTGAGCACATGCAGTGTATTTGGCCACTCATCATCCAATGTTCCTGTCAGTGTTGTTGCAGAAGCTCTGTTTGACATTTGTGCCCTTCTGGGAATCAGCTGTTCCCCCGGCTGTCTCACCTCAACCCAAGAACAGCTTTTCTCTTTCTGTCTCTCGGGCACTTTATGTCCAACTGCCTTGCCCTCATGTGTCGGTAGCTGCTTAATAATCCCTCGGGTTAATGCCCTCCAATCCCATTAGAGCCGCTAATAATAGTCAGATGCTCCTTGTGGGAGCAGGAATCATCAGATCACTGCGAGAAAAAAACTTTGTTACTTCCACAGCCTGCAGTCGTCCTCACAGCGTGGTGTTGCTTTTATATTGTGCATAGTTGAGTGCCTGTTTTAGGTGGTTTTGCACTGCAGATACAGTGCCTACAGTGTCCATGTTGAGCAAGAGAAGATCTGCAGGTTTGCTAAGTGATGGCACTAAAGACGACAATCCTCTCTGATCCCCTTATCAACTGCTTACCTGTAGTGACGACAGCAAACATACAGCCCTGCACAGTGTCACTCTGTCTCTGCAGAGCCTTCATGAAATGTTAAAATTCTCCTTGCAATCGTTGATATCAGACCTGGATCATAATGCAGCAGTGCTGTGCATCTGTAACCTCACAAACTATTAAACTGAAGAGTTATTTGCAGTTATTACTTGTCAAATGTTATAATTATAGTTCTATGGTCGCACACGGGGTGAAGGTTTCTAATATTCATGTCCCAGAGTGTGGATATTTATCGAGCTTATCACAGCTGAAATGATTGAACCTTCTTTTATTTAACAATAGTGACTCTTTTCCTCACACAGTCCGCTCTGGGGTCAGCACAATGCTTTACTGATCGATTTTACACATGCAGCTGTTTGCTTCAGTTACACAGCAGGCCTGACTTTATCATTTCAGATCACTGTGATCATGATCAAAACGCAGCAGCTGTTCAGTGAAATAACTGTTGAGGTGCTTCGTGAGAAAGGCACTGCAGTGTAATCTAAAGTTTGTGCAGCTGTAAATGATCTGATACATTTTGTGTAAAAAAAGATAGCTGGGTTTTGCTGACAGATGAGAGAGAACTGTTTTGACAGCGTGGTGACCTGTGAAGGTTGCTGCAGGACCTCACATGCAGGCTTGAAAATCACCAGTCTAAAAGGGGTGATCTCTGCCGATTAATCCTGGCTAAGTCCCACAGCTCGGACAGTCAGGTGGATCCTGGACAGAGAGAGAGAGAGAGAGAGAGAGAGATGGTGATCTAATAGTGCCTCACTGATGACAGTGATGATGATAATTGGGATGAAGGCAAAGTTTCCTGCAATCTTTAGGATTTTGAGTCTTCCAGTGTCTGGACCGGGGATGAGACCACTGAAGTGGAACAGCAGCTCAGTCAATCTCTCTTCTTCTTCTTCTTCTTCTTCTTCTACTACTACTATCATAAACAGATCACCTTTGCATGTTAAAAAACTCTATGTTATAGCATTGCACAAGCCTGGACAGATTTTGATGATTATTTGCAAGTTTACCAAAAAGAGAAAGTTTGATGTAGATCAAATTATCAGTCAGTGAAAAGAGATGTACACTGTCAGCCAATGAGATGAAGCTGAGCTCACTAATTCTCTAAAACTGCATCAAATATTGAGCTCAGGCAATAATGAGATGGAAATGACATCTTAATGCTTCATAATGGAGGCAAATTGTATATAGAGCGGATATGAGCAGTGCAGTGGCAAAACACTTTTTTCTTCATATCGATAATCCAATCTGTATATGAGTTATGATGTCTATCAAATCATAAATTGTTGTAAATGACATAATGTTCTTAACAAGGCATCTTGAAAAATGTTATCTGTTGTTCTTTAAGAGTAAAAATGACATCTTATTATGTGTCAGTTCTCCTCAGACCTGTCTAATGTAGCAGTTATAGATGAGTTATACTGTCTGGATACTATATTTGATTTTTTTTTTTTTTTCTTGCAACCTGCCAGAATGACAAACAAAATTAAAATTAGGTACTGAAGGATGTTCAGGTTTAAATGACTAAAACTGCCTGGAATGGATTTGTGATTCATTCATCAGAGTGGAGGTGAGAGCTGAGTTAAATAAGGGCAAGTTACAAAGTCAAAATACAACATTTATCTCAATATACTGTGGAAGAATAAGGCTACTGACTCTAGTAAGATTACATGTCCAGTTACCTTTCCAAGAATTGAAAAAAGTATTTTAAGTAAAGCTTTAAATAGATTCAGGAGACTGAGGGATGTATAACTTTAAACATGAAAACGACCTTAAATGGATTTCCACATTAAGGGCATCATTAGAGTCCAGTCGCAGCAGATCCTGCAGCAGGTTATAAGTGTCTTTTGTCATCAGGCAGCTCTCACGAGGAGCCATGTGAGCACTAAACAACATGAACTAATTCCAAGCTGGCCTCTGCCACCAGAGCAGAGGGCAAGTGCAGCAATCACATGGATACAGACAGGTGTCCGCAGCTTCTTCTTCTTTTTATGTTGTTTGTCAACCTTACATTTGATATATCTCTATGAATTTATATTCAAGTCATTTCTATAAAAAATGAATATATCAAAAAGCAGCAACATGAAATTGCTTTATCTAAAGTGAAAAAAAGCTTTAGCTTCAGCTTTATGTAAGATGTGAAAAAATGATGATATATGATAAATGGGAAATGCTATCCTGTGTTTGAGCTGATTGTAATGAGTTGAGGTGAATCTTACAGTATGCAAACTAGCACCATCACCTCAACTTCATTCAGGGGATCATCCTGCAACTTAAGCTTTTAATACCTACTAAAATAAAAATGGATTGAACAAACATGTAAACAAGTCTAAAGGAGTGATACCCCTTATAAACATGAAGAAAAGCACTAACAGCAGCAGGTGTTGTCAGATGCAAGCTAAAGGGATTATGTGCTCAAACTCTGAGGCCTCCATCATGAAAACGTGTCAACAACAAAACCCTCCACCCCTCTGCGTGGTGCTGGGGATCGTCTGCAGTCGTTGTGGGACAGTTGTACTCACATAAAGATGAAGCATACAAGGAGAATTTACCTCAGACGAAGTGGTGCCATTGCAATTCCTTTACTTACCGTATTCATCTGCATCCATCATTTCTACTGATTAAATACGCAGCATAGTGTACACAGGGCTGGTGAGTGAGTAAGTCAGTGACTGAGTGAGTTTTTCTTAATTTGAATAGTTGTAAATGTTCATACAAACCTGTGATGAACAATGCATCTGCGGTCTTGAGCAGCTCTTGAGCAGGTCGACAAAGAAAATGTTGTGTTATTGATTGCTTTGGAGTTTAATTCATTTCCTTTCTGAATTACAAAAGCTTGATAGGATCTTCTTGAACCCTTTAATATGCATAAAACCTCATTGGTTATATCAAAAGTCAGTGTTTTTTTGCTCCTTGATTTTATTGTGTCCTGACTCCTCAGAGTTCTCAACTGACCTAACAAATATGATACTTAATTTGGTTAGAAATGAAGTAAAAAATAAAACTTCTAATGAAGCTCTTATATTTTTTCCAGTCCAGTTTTCATGGAGCCTCTGATTTATGCCATCTAAACATTCAGGAACAGCTTCTTGCTGTGCTTCTTGGAGCATTATGAGAACTTTTCCCAGGGCAGAACATCATAGTATGATTTATGCCTCCTGTACTGCAGAGCTACAGACACCAGTTACTAGTTCATATAGTACGAGTACGAGTCGAGGGTAATATGTTTCACAAGGTATAATAATATACATATTTACACATATATATTTATATGTATAAATATATCTACACATGTATGTAATATATATAATATTATATATTATATATATTATATAATATATATAATCAACCTTTATGCTTCTATCTGTTGTCTTGAGCATCTCCAAACCCCTGATTCCCACACTAAACCCTCCCCACTGCTCCGTATTTTCACACACCACCACCACCACAGTCCCTTATCTGCCCCAGCCGCTGGACTGTGTGTGTATTTCTGTACAGTATGTGGTGACACAGCTGTGCTGTATATGTCCTCTGAAGAAATGGCTGGGGTTGAGATCAGTGTTCGTCCTCCCTTGTAGTCTTCATGTTGGAACAAGACCCCAAACCTCCGCACTGGTTCACTCCCACTGTTGCCCTTTTTATGTTCCTGTTCGTCTCCCTACGTAGAAACCTTTCAGAGCGTTTTCACCGATAATAAATTGGATTGGAACACAAGTTGTTGGCTCCCAGCTGAAAAAAGGAAAAAAAAGCAGGTTTTCCTTGATCTGAAGTATGAACTGAAGTGGGGGTGTCATCTTCTGCAGGTTGTTGTGCCTTATGCAGTGCCATCCATCATCAATTATTACAATGGTTCTGCTCAAAACAAGTGGAAACAACTTTAGAAGCACCAAGTTTTGAAGAATCTTGAACAGTGTGTGTGTGTGTGTGTGTGTGTGTGTGTGTGTGTGTGTGTGTGTGTGTGTGTGTGTGTTCTATTTTCCTCTCGTTCTTCTTCATGGGTTAAATGGGGCTCATGCCATCTTTCCTACTGTTCCTAACACTCAGATCAAATAAAACCTGTATCACTGCTTTCGGAGTTCATGTGTGTTTTCATAGCTCATTGGTTTTCTGAGTAAACAGGCTGCAAGGGGTTGAAGACATTTTCAGTTTGAACATTGTGTTCCTCACCATTGTAGTTATAAAATCTAACAACACCGCGCAGTCCGACAGATCTTGAATATTGCGAAATTATGTAATACATACTACAGGTCTAATGTAGTGGATTGCATGTAGTACATGTGTTTGTGTTATTGTGTCCACACCCTGCATGTGTCTGTATATGTAATATATTGTGTATATATATTATGTTTTCTCTCTGTTTTTCCTTAAAGGTAAATGCACCAGATGATGAGAACAAGCTGATGGTGAGTTTGTTGTGCATTTGTAAACTTGCAGAGTCTGGTCATGTTATAAGAAAGCTGTTTATGTGCATGCATATATTTACAGTATATATATATATATATATATATATATATATATATATGAATAAAAAATATATAAACATATATAGTATGCTGTATGCACCAAAGTCAGCCATATTTACAAAAAATGGGTTTATAGTTATATATCCTCCACGTACATGGAGAGAAGATGCAGATGCAGATACTGGCATGTATTGCTAAATATATGTGGACTTCAATATATTTAAATACATTTGAAATATATATATATAATATTGCATTATTTTTTTCAGTATATGTCAATATATGCTTGACATTTGACAAGTGATGAATAATGTCACGGCTGGTTTTAGAAGGCTAACAGGAGTACAGAGGACCTAAATGAAGAGACAGGAGGCAGATCTGGTGGAGTTTAGTCTTTTAAAAAACAAAATGAGATATAAAGGCTTCTGTATTGGATGATGGTGAGGAAGCCAACAGTCAAAACCAGAGGAGCCATCCAACACAGGCTGAGAAATCCAATAAAGAAGCAGGAATTCAGGAAGTCCGGGCAAAATGTCTGACATGCAGGCGAGGCAGGCAGAAACAGGTTCAAGATACAAGCTTCAGGCAAACAGGATACAGATACAGGCTGGAGAACCACAATATGAAGAATATGAAGAATAAATTAATTGAAGGACGTGATCTTGGATATGTAGAGGAGAATGATGCAGATAGAGGGGAGGAGGGAGGTTACTGCAGGGGCGATGAGAAGTGGGAGCAGATGTGTGGATGGTTAGGGCAGTCAGGTGATGAGTAAAGGAGGGAAAGTGCGAGGATCTGGTGGACAACTTGATGTCTACAGGTTGGAAGACAGGGACCAAGGCTGCGGATGAGATATTGTTTAAAAAGGGGACTGAGCAGCAGATTGTGACGAACGCCAAATGCATTTTTTCTATATTCATTATTGTAAAATGTTCTGTATCTGTGTTTGTACATTCGTAGGCCAAACCCAGGCTGCAGAGGGAAGGCAGCTGTGCCTCTCTACACAACTCACTGATGAGAAACAGCATCTTCCAGCTCATGATCCACACCCTGGACCCCCTCAGTGATGAAGGCATGAGTAAAACACACACAGACACACACTCAAACTAAACAAGATCTAGTGAAATAAGCACAAACAGTTACATACATTTCATTCTTCTGAATTGAGTTAGATCGTGTGTTTCTTGTTATGGTTAACATTTACATGATAATTATTGACACGTTTTTGGTCAAACATGTTGGGCTGACTGAGCTTTCTCTGTTTTAGGACGTTTCAAAGAGAAGGCGTCGATCCTTCACAAAATGGCCAAGCACAAGTGTAAAGAGGAGGCTGCGAATGCCAACGGCGTAGGTGAGTAGCGGTGATGTGTGAAACTGTGGGGGTTCATTTGTGCCATCAACAAATCAACTGATAAATCAAGTGACATCAATTATCAAATCATTAATCAATTAAGACCTGTCGCTATTTTAATACAAACGGGTCAAAAAAATACATGAAGTGATAAATATGTTCACCAAAAATGACTACATAGGTGATGGATAGGTTCTGCCCAGTCACCAGCAGAAATGTTGGTATTGTATTTCTGTGCAGACCGAGGATATGTTCACATTTGTACATTTCATACGTATCATATCAACATTTCTACAATATATATCGTCACGTACTTATTACATGTTTATGAGCTGACCTTCATGTCAGGAGGAGGAGGGGATTGTGATGGTGGCATGACAGCTAGGCACGAGACTACCATTCACTTCCCGTTTCAACAAACCTATTCCATACATTTTCCAGCCGTTTGTGGCGACCAAAGCATGTTTTTTAAGCCAAAACACGATCTTTTCCTAACTTTAACCAAGTAGTTTTTGTGCCTACATGGGCATAAAGTTGAAAATGTAAATGTAAATGTAAAAATGTGAGGTTTCAACATATCCATGGTTTGCAGGAATGTAAAATTTCCCCTTGTGGGATTAAAAATAGTACAATCAATTAAAAAAAATTAAATAAAAACATTTATTCTGGCGATTGGGTTGACAGGTTGGAGAAGTGAATCAAATAATAGAATTAAGAACAAACTGAAATAAAACTTGCTATAATGAGAAGACTGTGTTTTGTATTTTAAAGCATACACAGTTATTACCTGGATGTTACAAAAGCTGTCAAAGCTAAAGTTATCCCTTACCTTCCTTTACTTTTTATAATATTTGTCATTTATTTATAAAAGTATTATCTGCAAGTTGTCGATTAATTTATATGTTATCAGATATATCATATTTAAATGTGTTCTGGCAATTTCTTACTTAAATCAGGAACTACAAATGTCAGTTTATGTATCAGCTAACTGGTTGATTTGTCAGTGAATCCGTCATTTGAGTAGGCTAAAGAAGGCCTCCATGTGATGCTCTGTTGCAGCTGTGAGGATGACTTCGGAAAATTAACAAGCATATTTTGTTTCTCAACATAGGAGCCCTCTCCTCGATACTACCTCCAAGAAAAGAAAATTGTACTAAGTTTCAGCTCTTTTCTTAGTATCATTAGACCACTTAGTGTCATTAGACCAGCACTTTTCATTTCAAATTCATATTGACTTTGTGAACAGGTCTTTTAAACTCTATTTTAACTCCATCTCTTCTTTTTTTTTCTTTCCTCAAGCTGATAAAAACATCCCCAACAGTTCAAATGTTGCCGTGGAAGTCACGCCACCCATGAACGGTGTTGCGGGAGGAGACGAGGTACGGCTTTCATCTTTCCACAAAGTTCTGTGACAGCGTTAGGTTTAACTCAGTGATACACAGCATTACTATGATGGGAAATGTCTAAATATTGATATGAGAATATAGAGTTGATGTAAAGTAATGCAACGCCTCCTCAGGGAGAGGAAGAGGAGGATGAAGACCAGCCTCTGAGCCTTGCCTGGCCCGACACCATCCGGAAACAGATCACCTACCTCGTCATCCTGCCCATCGTCTTCCCACTGTGGCTCACGCTGCCTGACGTCAGGAGAGAGGTGACAATACACACACACACACACACACACACACACACACACACACACATCACTTTCTCAACTGATGATAATTGAAAAAACAGGCTTGTTGTACTACTATTTTTTTAACCACTTTTTGAAGCATGAGAAAACTTGAAATAACTTAGATTAAAGGGTTACTTCAACACTTTACACATTAGCAGTACAGAGCATTTTGTGGCGCCAGAGGAAGCTGCATGTGATTTGATCAATTGCTTCCAGTGATGTCACGTAGTGGTTCAGTTGCATCATGGGTAATGTAGGCTTTAGTTCTGCTGTATCATTTGTTTTTAAACTGTCCATAATGAGTCCAACAAGGACTCCAATGCTCCACCAGTGGAGAGCCTACATTACCCACAATGCAACTTAGCCCCTGAGTGACATCACTAGAGGCAATTTATCAGATTACATGCATCTTGTGTAAAATTGGTGGAGTTACCCTTTAAGTATGTCTCTGGTTTTTGGCCTGCCTAATAATTTTGGCCGTAAGAGCAGGTTCCAGTCTTGTTTTGTTTTTGTTTTTCTAAATTAAAAACTGTATTGTATATTGACGACCTTAAGTGATGTATCAGATATCAGATAGATGTATCAGGTTCTTGGCTGAACCTAGACCAGAGTTTGATTGAGTGATTGTTTGACTGAGTGGACGAAAACTAAATTATGTTTTTATTGCGTGTTTTTTTTAGTCTTCAGCAAGGTTCTTCCCCGTCACTTTCCTCGGCGCCATTTCCTGGATTGCTTTCTTCTCCTACCTGATGGTGTGGTGGGCTCACCAGGTACTCACACACACACACACACACACACACACACACACACTAGTTTTCTCTATTTGTCACAGTCCGATTCTGTTGTCTTCTCTGTTCTATTTCTGAGGCCTTTCTTCTGAGAGTGCAGCAGTCAGGGTGTTGAATATGTGACCTAAGCAGCTAATCCCAACTAATCTGCCTTGATCCACAGCCAGATCAACCTGTAACGCTCTATTTTAACAGTGCAAATGCAAAGACAGACATGAAGCAGGAGTGCATGTGTGCAAGGTCACTCAGGAGAAGCACCCGTAGGTGCAAAAGTTTTACTTGAAGTGGTGGATCATAAATCAAATAAGATAAAAAGTGTGTGTGATGATGACTAATCACCATTACTGTACACCTCCCTTTTAAAGCGCTGTATCAAACAAAGTGGAGCGTAAAAGAAAAAGCTCTGAGCTATTATGAGCCATATCATTGGGGCTGCAACTAACGATCATTTTCATTATAGATTCATCTGCTGATTATTTTTATCATTGACTGATTAAACATTTGGTTTATAAAATGTCAAAAGATTACGAAAAAAATGCTCAGCACAATTTGCGAGAGCCCTAAGTGACGTCTTCAATTTGCTTCCTTTGTCCAACCAACAGTCCAAAACCCAAAGACCCTTCATCTACTGTCATCAATGACAAAGAAAAACACCTAATTATCAAAATACTTGGCAACTAATTTTCTATTGATAGATTTATCCTTAAGTTGATTCATCGTTATGGTGGATCGTATATGATTAATGGACTAATCGACTGATTCTTGCAGCCCTAGACGGGACTGTTGTTCACTTCCTGTCTCTGCTGAAGGCTGGAATAAACTTATATTTAGTTGAAGATTAAAAAAAGACACATTTTGTCAAAAGTTATTATAAGGTTGCATGGTTACACTTTATTATAACCATCATTCATGAATGGTTAATTTATAGTTAATTAAACTGAAACTTAGTTAATAGTTATTTCACTTCTATCAATGAAATGCTTAATAAACCATTTATTAAGCACTTTTCTTTTTGTTAAGTTGCAACTGATGTTTATGATACTAATACTAACGTGTTAATGATAGATACACACTGTGTAGTTCATCTATGAACATTATACGGATGGCGATTATAAAGTTGTAACTGATGTTCATAAACTGTTACAATTCCTTAATAAGTGGTTTATAAAATATTTCAGTGTTTGCTGACAAGGAAATAACTATTAACTGAAGTTTACTTTAAACTTTCCGTCTATTATTGATGTTTTGATGTCAGTTACCGCTTCCTGTCCTGTACTTCACTAAAACTTTGTCTGTCAGCCATTCTACTCATTATGACGTCAGATCTACCTCTCAGGTTTGATCTCATGTGTTTGTATATTTGGACTTAAATAACTGAAAACCTTGTTTAAAAAATCATGACGTCAAAACAATTCCTAAAGCAAAGCCAGAAAGAATGTTTGGACCAATAAAAAGAATAATTTAAGTTTCTTGCGTTTCTAAAGTGTGCAGCTGCAACATGAAGCACCTTATTCCTCCTTTCAGGTTGGAGAAACCTTCTGGATCACAGAAGAGATAATGGGTCTGACCATATTAGCAGCTGGCACTTCAATCCCTGACCTCATCACCAGTGTGATTGTGGCACGAAAAGGTCTCGGTGACATGGCCGTGTCCAGCTCTGTGGGCTCCAACATCTTTGATATCACTGTGGGGTGAGTTCTGCAAACAACAAAAAAACAAGTGTACAAACAACTTCTGAATGAGAGCTCAGGCTCAGAAATAACCTAAACAACTCTTTTCTGTGGTGCTTCCTCCAGTCTGCCCTTCCCCTGGCTCGTCTACAATATCCTCAACGACTTCAGTCCGGTACAGGTGAGCAGCAACGGCCTGTTCTGCGCCATCGTCCTGCTCTTCCTCATGCTCCTCTTCGTCATCATATCCATTGCGGCTTGCAAGTGGAGAATGAGCAAGTTCCTGGGCTTGCTCATGTTCCTGCTCTACTTCGTCTTCCTCATCGTCAGTGTCATGCTGGAGGACAAAATCATCATCTGCCCGGTCACCGTCTGAGAAAGAGTTGCTCCCGGAAAGCAGAACCGAACTCACGTGAGCGACGATTTACTTTAGGAGTGGAAAAACATGCTCGCACGGACTCAAACTGTCTCTTATCTGTCACACGTACACACACAGTAGACGACTGCACACACTCACTATCATGTGAACAAACCACACACACAAACACAGGTTGTGAATGCCACTTAGGCAGAGGCACTGTCGTAAATCAACGCTGCGAAAAGCTCTCCAGCCCCTCCAGCAGTGTCACACAACCCAGTGCGTCATATTGCTACCCGATCGGAGGGACTCCTGTACCATATGACTACAATCTGTAGCCGCTACTGGTTGAAACCTGCTGAAACGCCACCCAGGATGGAAACTTCAATTGAAGATCACCAGAGAGATTCTTGTTTTGCTTTTTGTTTTTGTTTTTCAGCTAAAGGACTGTGCGGCAGTATAAAGAAGCACTTCCGCTCCTCACGCAAGCAGCCAAGTGAAGCGTATGAACTGAATATGGATGCTCAAAGAGACTTTTGTGTTGTTTTTTAAGGGCAGCGAAGCTCTGGAGAGATTCTGTATGTCATGGAATAAAAACAAGAAAAGAAGCGTGATAGCTGCTAAATATACCCTTAGATTTGAACTGTGTCCATCCCACCACCTATATGGTTACGCAAAGTCATCGACGAGGGAAATATCCACTGTTAAGAACTTTATTGTATCCTCAGAAAATGTACACTGCATTTGAGGACATATTAGGAAGAAATTCATACTTTAAAAGTCCTATGTCTAAGAAAAGTTGATTTTGGAGTCTCATTCCCAACTCGTCAAATACTGACGCTTTGGGATGGCAGGTCAACTTTTCTTACATATAGGACCTTTAAATCCTAGTCCTGGATATCTGTAATAGGATACATTAAGTGCTAAATAGTTACATTAGAGTGTGAACAGATAGGATGGACACTGATTAAATTGGCTAAAGTGTTGTCATGCTCAATACTTCTGCTTATATCTATCTCATTTTGATTTTTCATATGATAAGCTTCAGAGTGACTTCTTCTGTTCCATCTGCCTTGACATGCACCACTTTAGAGAGATTTATTTATCCTGGACGATTTTTGAATGGAAATGTAATAAACAGTTCAATGTCAGATTGCCCAGTAGATGATGCAGTATGGACAACAAGTGGTGGACTAAAGGTTAGCGTTCTCAGTTGTGGTTTTTTTTCTTCCCCCAATTATGTATTTATAAGAAAGGATCAGTAATCACCGGGTTTCTTCTGTAATGTTTTCATGTGAAACAACTCATGTACTGTAAAACATATATATGTATATTTATGAATGCAAGTGGTAGCAACTTTTTGTCATGGACATTATTTCCTCACTCTCCACTGCCGCAGGCCTTTCGTATTGTTTCAGACGAAACAGGTCTGACATCAGGCCGTTGTTGTCATGTTCACATACTACTCCCCTGTGTTCAGTGTGTGACATAAAGGGTTGAATCTCAGGATGAAACTGTGAAAAGAAACATCAAGTAGGCCCATATGTTCAATCTTTAACAAAACAGGGACTGTTGAAAAGTTTCAGTTTCTGATAGTTGTGTATTTCGGCAATTTTGTTTTCCTCTAATCCCGAAGTCATATCACTAGTCCTGCTGTTGTAGAATGTGAACATGCTTCCATTCAAACGAGAAGTGAAAAAAGTGTCTGTTTCCATGAACTAAATTAATGCAAATATTCTTAAGAGATTGCAATAAGATTCAACAATTAAAGTATATCACAATAAAGACGTCTGTAACTCTAAAAACCTGTTTATGTTACCGTTATTGCATTTGCTCTCATTGATTCTGCAAAAGGTAGGTGCTTGTTCTTTTTTTTTTTTAAAGGGGTTTTTAAAGTTTTTATGAGCAAAGTCAAACTGCCCCTTAAACAGGCAGAGGAAACATACTTTGATTAGAGGCAGATCATTTGGGGCCTCACTGTGCCACCAAATATGCCATCAGTGTCGTCTGCATCAGTTGAATCTACCTGTTGAACCGCCGTCATGCTGGCTCCGGCGCACATCATTATTTATCAGTCACTGATATTCATTATGTTGCCTGCTTTCTATGTCAGATATGTGAAGTAGAACTGAATGTGGGTGATTTCTCATATTTTATTCTCCCAGCAATGTTCAACATGCTCCGTCAGTGTTGGATAAATGCTCAATAAAAGTATTCTAGACATAACATCCGCCCCTGCTTTGTATTTCTTACAGGGTCGTTACAGTACATCCTTATAACAAGACAAACATGCTTTTTTTTCTTTTCTTTTTTTTTACATATTTGTTTCCCAAAAACATTCAGTTATACTCAGATTTAAATCTGAATTTGGGTGTCTGTTTAACATAGATATTTTTCTTTTTGAGACAAATGGATCTGATTTTCCTCTTTAGATAGCCATGGGAATATCAGTACAGCGCTCCAAAAGGGTTAAAAAACAACTTTTGTGTCACCATGTAAACCCTCTCATTTTTTAAAAATCTTTTCATAAATTGTAAAAAAAAATGTGTCCAAATGAATATGAAAAGAATTTCTATAAAATTGATCCCAACGATTCATCATATCGCAGTGTTAAAATGTTTTATTGTGTGTTTCTGTGTATAAAAGATTTGAATATAAACACCTGTGTGTAATCATAGTCCTCCTCGGTACAGCTTTTTTTCCCAGACTCCAGACGTAGCCTGTCCTCTGCAGTGTCATTTCTAAATTCTTTCTTTCTTTCATGTGAGTGTGAGAAATGTGCGTGTATGAATGAATGTGTTTAGAAACAACTGTAAGAATCCATCAAATGCTTTTGTATTTCCCTTGTACGCTTTACAAGTATGGAATCATATTCATGTACTACTTGAATCGTGTATTATACTGTAAAAACATATATCGTTCAACTCTGTATAAAGTGTTATATGATGAAATAAATTACAACTTAAATTTTCAATGTTGGTGTTTGCAGTTGATGGTCAGAGAGGTAGATCTGCTGCAGCTGACAGACGGATGATCCTGACTCCTGTAGCTGCTCTTTGACCTGTGATCCCAACAATGGTTAAAGCAGTTTCTAATTGTTGCGTTCAGGACCTATTATTTGGTTTCTTCATATTAGTTTATTATATTTTTAATCAAAGATAATGTTGGATCCATTTGGACCACCATCCACCATCTTGAAAGTAAAAATCAAACTTACTACTAATCTTATATTATTATTGTGTAATTGTACCGACATTAAGACATTTTAAATCTAGCAAACCACTTTAAAACATCAGCTCACGTAACCTCACTGCACCAATCAGATTTGCAGTGTCATCCATCAGGATGTGATCTGCTTTACTTCGACACAAGCCTCTTACAGCAGCGTGCACTGCCCGCTGCCATGATCAGCGTGATGCAACAGGGATTCACTGTACACCTGAGGACAACCAATAAAGGACATACCTGCCCGCTTCTGTTTACTGGCAACCGAGGATATTAACTCACTAAACTGACTGTACCTGTCTGCCAAACAACAAGCAAGATGTGGCCTTAAGTGACCAACCACTGGGCCGAGCCAACACTCGTTGAGAACAACACCATGCAGGCGTAGACTCTCAGAAATGCAGGCTAAAGGGACAGCTTCCTGGCGGCATGTTAAAGTAGCTACTCCCTCTTCTTACAAGTAACATCGACTGTACAAAAACATGGACAAAATCAAAAATAAATGAATAAATCAGAAATAAATAAATGAATAAATGTCTTGATAAATAATTATGCCATTAAATGCCCCAAAATAATATTAAAAACAAAGGCAGCCATTAATTCATATACAAAATGTGACATAAATTAATATTTCTGCTTTAATTTGTCACTGTATTTATTTACCTTCGTATTAATTCAACAATTTATTTTCCTGTTTCATATTATTTTTTCATTTTTGAATGAATCTATTTACATATTTATCTCTGTATTATTTTCCCTTTGCATGTTCCCTTTTTATTTCCACAAACTTATTTAAATACAGAAATGTATAAATAAATATACATGTTTATCGAGCCTTTTATTTCTTTTGTAATTTCTGATTTTGGCATGTTCAGTCCTCCATAGTGTTAGAGAAGTTTAACCAACAATTGGGGGTGAAGTCTGATTTTGGGATGTATAAACTCTGAAAGACTTACCCTGCCTGTAGGAAATGTTACAGTTTAGCAAAAATGAGTCTCTTCCTGTGAAGACTTTTAGGTTCTTACATCACATTTGAGAATATTTTCAATATAGATGGTGAATGGCAGCATTAGTGCCTGTAGCTAACACACAGATCGTCTGATCGATCAAAACTGAATAGTTCCAGATCTAAAATAATGCATGCTCAGACAGACAGGGTACAGTGTGTATTATATTATTAACTCAACACCAAAGTGCTGCTGCATAGACATAGAAAACATCAAGGAGGGAATATGGACAATACTTTATTTGGAGGCTTCATCTTTTCAGAACATCTTTGATTTCAACAGAGAACGTGAACATCTTTCATCCTGAAAGCACAATTACAACCTGTTGCTGACAAACAGGAGTCTGTTTTATGACAATAACAGATTATTTGTGAGTGGGCACAAGGCAGTGCCTGCAAAACAATGAAAAATGCATACACATGGCTTTATAAGTTAGTTGCACATTTCTTCAAGTTTTATGCATCCGGCTCCAGCAACGTGTGCTGACCACTGAGCTGAAACTACTGCTGAGCCTCTTGTCAGATAATGGTAGGTTTATCAAAGAGCCTGTTTGCCCCAAAAGTTAGTGTATTATGTTAAGGCGGCTTCTGGAACATTACAAATACTTTGGCAAAGGAGAACAAATGAATTATTTGAGCAAAAGAATTATGTTTAAACAGCCGTTACACTGAAACTCTCAGATCATTTCATGTCCAATTATGCAACAAGTTCTGATCTTCCACGACTTCAATGTCAGAAATCTCACCAGCACCAAAAGAATATTACCATGACCCTCCTGCCTGTGTCACATTACACTCCGTCTGAATTATCCCCAGAGGAATCAATTTAATCTCCTCCGACATTAAGTGCCTTTTCCATGACTCATTTCAAAACTCTCTGCCCCCCTCAGCACTTGGCCTTCTTGCCGTAGCTGTCCACCGCCTCTGGCGTGACGCTCTCGTCCTCCTCCACATCCTCCGTCACCTTCTTACCGACCAGCTGGAAGATGTCCTCGGCAAAGACGCCCATGGGCTCGGCCACCTTTACTGTCAACATGTCCAGAGTCAGGACAGTCCCTTTGGGGATCTTGACCTTGGCCACCACCGACTTACCGAGCTGGAGGAGAAAGAACGAAGGGAGTGACGTTATTATTGTTCTCATAGCTCAAAGTTGAAACAAATGTCTGCCTTTCTAAACAGTGAAATGTCACTTCAGTACAATAAAAACAGAACTTTTTAACATTTTGTGTATTTTCTCGTGGAGAGGGGATATCTCACCTTATCGTGGCACGGCTTCTCACAGGGTAACATCTGCTTGAGGCCGCTCCCCAGCGCCCTCTCCACCAGTCGGATGGAACGAACCAGCTCGGTCAGCTCAGAGGGCACCAGGGAGGCCGAGTGGTCACTTCCTTTCCACGTCTTGTCCAAGGTCACATGACGCTCGATGACCTTTGCCCCCAGAGCAACGGCAGCAACTGAAATATTGATCCCAGACTCGTGGCCGGAATACCCAATGGGAATATCTGGAAATTCCTTCTGGTATTCCTGTAGTTGACAAGCAGGAGAAATAAGTGTTACTCTTAAAGGAACAGTTTGACATTTTGGGAAATATGCTGGTTTGCTTTCTTGCTGAGTGTTAGAGACGACTGCCATATTTGATTTGAATCGGCTGCTGGTTAGCTTAGCCTCACATAAAGACTGGAAACGGGATATAGCTTGCCTGGCTCCGTCCGATGTAAGGAAATCCCAGTGATGGGATGATGATATTTACAGTAAAGCACATTTACTCAAATACTACTGTATACTCAAGTACAATTTTGAGGTACTTGAACTTGAGTATTTCCATTTTCTGCTATTTTATACTTCCACTCCACTAAATTTTGGAGGGAAATGTCATACTTTGTACTCTACACTACATGTATTTAACAACTTTACTACAACTTACTTTGCAGATTGCTGTTTGAGCAAAAGTAGAGCATTTCTGCTACTTTTTACTTTTTACATTACTGCAAAACCCACCAGATATTCAACAGAACAGGAAGTTTAATCTTAATCATTCAAGTTCAATTTAGGGAAATATATTTTACATTCTAAAAACACAAACTGCAACAAAACATGTATGTATGGATCCCTTGAAAACTCGACTTGGTTATGAAATGTATGAACATTGATTGTATTCTAATCCAACCTTCTGATATCCTCTTTTATTTATTCCTCTCACCGTTATCACTCTGAGGTTGACATCTTCAGCTTCCAGAGGGTAGGCGCTGGTGCACTGCAGGATGGCAAAGTTCTGGTTGTGCTCCTTCACCGTTTTGTAGACCCGACGCATCGTCTCCATGGACTGCATCCCGCTGGACACCACCATGGGACGTCCTGACACAGACAACAGCCTGATAAACATCATGTCCGACATGCGCAGAGGGCAAAATGCAACACTGCTCTTTACTCTTTGTGCCCATCTTCTTCTTTTGTTTACTGTGCATTAGTATGTGTTTTGTATACTTTGCATATCATTGTGTCACTGTGTTACAGTTTTTACAAGTTATAAAACTGCTTTAGCCCTTGTTTATCTTACATAAAATACATCTCATACATCAGTCTCATACTTGAAACTCCTTCCCATATACCTATGATATATATATGTCCACTCTCACCTTTCTTGGCAGTCTTCTCCAGGTAGGGGAAGTTGTTGGTATCTCCTGAGCCAACTTTGAAAAAAGGCACATCGAGCTCATGGAGGAACTCCACTGCCATCTACAGACAGAAGAAGTTCAGGTTAAACTTAAACCTGATACAAACACCATTAAGCCTTCATCAGAAGTCTTTCTCTTACCTCATCCATGCCGGAGGCGGTGAAGAAGATCCCCACCTCCTTGGCATATTCCTGCAGCTCCCTGTACTGCTCATGGTTGAACTCCAGATGGCGCTTGTGTTCACCGTAAGTTTTGCCCCAGGACTGTTTGGAGGTGTAGGGGCGCTCCAAAGCTTTCTTGTTGAATTTGTACTCTAATTCACTCTTCTGGAATTTGGCACAATCAGCACCACAGTCCTGTGAAGGAGGAGATACGTGAGGTTAGACAAAGATGGGAAGCTTGGAAAACATATTGAGTAGTAATGATTTATTTTATGATTTATTTCAGAGGTCCTAAAGACTCAAATAAGTTTATAAGTTACAGTTTAAATAGTTAATAAATAGCTTTACATGTTTATTATGTGCATCTAGTTTTACTCACTACCTACGGCACCAGTCTAACCCATAAGCCTCTGCAGCTGACAAATACCCTATAATATAATGACTAAGGAATGCAATAATCCCATTATACTGAGGTGAAGTCAGATGAAATGATTACTGTCTCTTGTGTAGCCCAAAGTCATAACATACTGCAGCTTTGTATGATCAAACATGGTTTTACATCACAAGACATTGCCAACAGTACAGGGGCTGAGGTGGAAATAATATATAATATAGAATAAATAACAATATAAATACTTTAAGTTTAAAAGATAACACAGATATGTATTTGTCTTCCTTGATGTCTGTGGGGTAGTTCAACTGAATAGTGTGTCTTCAGGAGTGATACAGCATCCTATTACGGCCACTATGTCCCAGGCGTGAATAAGCACGCCAGACTCCATTCACAAATCTGTCAATTTAACATTCGACAACATGCCTGAACATCTTTTTACAAAAATCCTTTGAAGCCTCTTGCATGTAAACTAGCAGCTCATATCCGAACTATTAGTTCAGGCATTATGACCGATACACACACAGTAGCTCAGGGTGTATTTCATTCAGAGTAATGATTCAGACGAAGGCGGTGCTGCGACCAGGATATTAAACTGGCACATTTTTGAATTGAGTTCTGAGTACAGTCATTCCTGTTTGCTGTTAAAGAGAAAAAACTCACTTATTCACGTTCAGAAGAAACCCACGCGTGTCAAGTTTATTACCTTTGCCATTTTGATCATTTTCTTGGCAATCTCAATGTCTCCCTGGTGGTTTTGTCCAATTTCGGCAATGATGAAGCAGGGGTGGTTCCCTCCGATCATGCGACCGGGACACAGCTCAAACTTTAAAGGCATTTTAACAAAGGAAAGGAAACAAAACGCCACCGGTGGATGTAGTTATCTTGCAGAGGAGTGGACGGACGGACAGCAGCGAGTTCTTCCTGGAGAAGCCGACCGGAGCCGTTATCGTGCTGAACATCAAGGATGTGCACGGACTTCCGCTTTGTAGTTCAACGTAAGAGCCGGAAACACTTTAAAAATAAAAGCATAAGCTTACGTGTATGTTTGACAGGCAGGTAAAGGAGTGGATGAAGAAAAGACACTTCAGCCTTTGACTTCAAAATGCAACAAAAAAATAAAAAAATAGATAAAAAAAATAAAATAACATAAAAAGACAGAAAACCATTAACAGAAAGATTTTGTCTCTAAATGTTAAGTATCAGCACAAAGTAAAACAAATATGTAAACAGAATGCCATGGGGACCACAGATAGACAAGAAATAGAAAATACAAATATAAAGAAAACAAAAGAGAAAATACAAAGAAAAGATATAATAAAACCGAAATGCCAATTTCTACATAATGTTGCTTTTAGACTGGAGTGACCAGGTGTCCCACTTCAGGCAGGAGTGCACACGATGTTATTGTTATTGACTGTGACTGTCTTTGCTGCCATTGCTACATCACACAGGTTTTCTTTTTCAAGACTGGGAACAGCAGCTGAAATACCTAGGGTGAAAACAATATTAAAAGGACACCACCTGCTTTACTTTGACACAAGCCTCTTACAGCAGCGTGCACTGCCCGCTGCCATGATCAGCGTGATGCAACAGGGATTCACGGTACACCTGAGGACAACCAATAAAGCACATACCTGCCCTCTTCTGTTTACTGGCAACCGAGGATATTAACTCACTAACTGACTGTACCTGTCTGCCAAAAAACAAGCAAGATGTGGCCTTAAGTGACCAACCACTGGGCCGAGCCAACACTCGTTGAGAACAACACCATGCAGGCGTAGATTCTCAGAAATGCAGTCTAAAGGGACAGCTTCCTGGCGGCATGTTAAAGTAGCTACTCCCTCTTCTTACAAGTAACATCGACTGTACAAAAACGTGGGCATAATCAAAAATAAATAAACAAATCAGAAATAAATAAATGAATAAATGTCTCGATAAATAAATTATGCCCCAAAAATAATATTAAAAACAAAGGCAGCCATTAATTCATATATAAAATGTGACATAAATGAATATTTCTGCTTTAATTTGTCACTGTATTTATTTACCTTCGTATTAATTCAAAAAAAATTTCACTTTTGAATTAATCTATTTACATATTTATCTCAGTATTATTTTCCCTTTGCATGTTCCCCCTTTTTATTTCCACAAACTTATTTAAATACAGAAGTGTATAAATAAATATTGAGCCTTTTATTTCTTTTGTAATTTCTAATTTTGGCATGTTCAGTCCTCCATAGTGTTAGAGAAGTTTAACCAACAAGAAGTCTGATTTTAGGATGTATAAACTCTGAAAGACTTACCCTGCCTGTAGGAAATGTTACATTTCAGCAAAAATGAGTCTCTACCTGTGAAGACTTTTAGGTTCTTACATCACATTTGAGAATATTTTCAATATAGATGGTGAATGGCAGCATTAGTGCCTGTAGATAACACACAGATCGTCATCTGATCGATCAAAACTGAATAGTTCCAGATCTAAAATAATGCATGCTCAGACAGACAGGGTACAGTGTGTATTATATTATTAACTCAACACCAAAGTGCTGCTGCATAGACATAGAAAACATCAAGGAGGGAATATGGACAATATTTTATTTGGAGGCTTCATCTTTTCAGAACATCTTTGATTTCAACAGAGAACGTGAACATCTTTCATCCTGAAAGCACAATTACAACCTGTTGCTGACAAACAGGAGTCTGTTTTATGACAATAACAGATTATTTGTGAGTGGGCACAAGGCAGTGCCTGCAAAACAATGAAAAATGCATACACATGGCTTTATAAGTTAGTTGCACATTTCTTCAAGTTTTATGCATCCGGCTCCAGCAACGTGTGCTGACCACTGAGCTGAAACTACTGCTGAGCCTCTTGTCAGATAATGGTAGGTTTATCAAAGAGCCTGTTTGCCCCAAAAGTTAGTGTATTATGTTAAGGCGGCTTCTGGAACATTACAAATACTTTGGCAAAGGAGAACAAATGAATTATTTGAGCAAAAGAATTATGTTTAAACAGCCGTTACACTGAAACTCTCAGATCATTTCATGTCCAATTATGCAACAAGTTCTGATCTTCAACGACTTCAATGTCAGAAATCTCACCAGCACCAAAAGAATATTACCATGACCCTCCTGCCTGTGTCACATTACGCTCCGTCTGAATTATCCCCAGAGGAATCAATTTAATCTCCTCCGACATTAAGTGCCTTTTCCATGACTCATTTCAAAACTCTCTGCCCCCCTCAGCACTTGGCCTACTTGCCGTAGCTGTCCACCGCCTCTGGCGTGACGCTCTCGTCCTCCTCCACATCCTCCGTCACCTTCTTACCGACCAGCTGGAAGATGTCCTCGGCAAAGACGCCCATGGGCTCGGCCACCTTTACTGTCAACATGTCCAGAGTCAGGACAGTCCCTTTGGGGATCTTGACCTTGGCCACCACCGACTTACCGAGCTGGAGGAGAAAGAAAGAAGGGAGTAAAACAGAACTTTTTAACATTTTGTGTATTTTCTCGTGGAGAGAGGATATCTCACCTTATCGTGGCACGGCTTCTCACAGGGTAACATCTGCTTGAGGCCGCTCCCCAGCGCCCTCTCCACCAGGCGGATGGAACGAACCAGCTCAAACAGCTCAGAGGGCACCAGGGAGGCCGAGTGGTCACTTCCTTTCCACGTCTTGTCCAAGGTCACATGACGCTCGATGACCTTTGCCCCCAGAGCAACGGCAGCAACTGAAATATTGATCCCAGACTCGTGGCCGGAATACCCAATGGGAATATCTGGAAATTCCTTCTGGTATTCCTGTAGTTGACAAGCAGGAGAAATAAGTGTTACTCTTAAAGGAACAGTTTGACATTTTGGGAAATATGCTGGTTTGCTTTCTTGCTGAGTGTTAGAGACGACCGCCATATTTGATTTGAATCAGCTGCTGGTTAGCTTAGCCTCACATAAAGACTGGAAACGGGATATAGCTTGCCTGGCTCCGTCCGGTGTAAGGAAATCCCAGTGATGGGATACTCAAGTGCAATTTTTTGAAGTACTTGAGCTTGAGTATTTCCCTTTTCTGCTGTTTTATACTTCCACTCCACTAAATTTCGGAGGGAAATGTCATACTTCCTACTCTACACTACATGTATTTAACAACTTTAGTACAACTTACTTTGCAGATTGCTGTTTGAGCAAAAGTAGAGCATTTCTGCTACTTTTTACTTTTTACATTACTGCAAAACCCACCAGATATTCAACAGAACAGGAAGTTTAATCTTAATCATCTTAAGTGCAATTTAGGGAAATATATTTTACATTCTAAAAACACAAACTGCAACAAAACATGTATGTATGGATCCCTTGAAAACGCAACTTGGTTATGAAATGTATGAACATCGATTGTATTCTAATCCAACCTTCTGATATCCTCTTTTATTTATTCCTCTCACCGTTATCACTCTGAGGTTGACATCTTCAGCTTCCAGAGGGTAGGCGCTGGTGCACTGCAGGATGGCAAAGTTCTGGTTGTGCTCCTTCACCGTTTTGTAGACCCGACGCATCGTCTCCATGGACTGCATCCCGCTGGACACCACCATGGGACGTCCTGACACAGACAACCGCCTGATAAATATTATGTCCATCATGGGCAGAGGGCAAAATGCAACACTGCTATTTACTCTTAAAGATTCCCTGCAGTTCATAATGATATATGATCTATGATATATATATGTCCACTCTCACCTTTCTTGGCAGTCTTCTCCAGGTAGGGGAAGTTGTTGGTATCTCCAGAGGCCACTTTGAAAAAAGGCACATTGAGCTCATGGAGGAACTCCACTGCCATCTACAGACAGAAGAAGTTCAGGTTAAACTTAAACCTGATACAAACACCATTAAGCCTTCATCAGAAGTCTTTCTCTTACCTCATCCATGCCGGAGGCGGTGAAGAAGATCCCCACCTCCTTGGCATATTCCTGCAGCTCCCTGTACTGCTCATGGTTGAACTCCAGATGGCGCTTGTGTTCACCGTAAGTTTTGCCCCAGGACTGTTTGGAGGTGTAGGGGCGCTCCAAAGCTTTCTTGTTGAATCTGTACTCTAATTCACTCTTCTGGAATTTGGCACAATCAGCACCACAGTCCTGTGAAGGAGGAGATAGACAAAGATGAGAAGCTTGGAAAACATATTGAGTAGTAATGATTTATTTTGTGATTTATTTCAGAGGTCCTAAAGACTCAAATAAGTTTATAAGTTATAGTTTAAATGGTTCATAAATAGCTTTACATGTTTATTATGTGAATCTAGTTTTACTCACTACCTAAGGCACCAGTCTAACCCATAAGCCTCTGCAGCTGACAAATACCCTATAATATAATGACTAAGGAATGCAATAATCCCATTATACTGAAGTGAAGTCAGATGAAATGATTACTGTCTCTTGTGTAGCCCAAAGTCATAACATACTGCAGCTTTGTATGATCAAACATGGTTTTACATCACAAGACATTGCCAACAGTACAGGGGCTGAGGTGGAAATAATATATAATATAGAATAAATAACAATATAAATACTTTAAGTATAAAAGATAACACAGATATGTATTTGTCTTCCTTGATGTCTGTGGGGTAGTTGAACTGAATGTGTCTTCAGGAGTGATACAGCATCCTATTACGGCCACTATGTCCCAGGCGTGAATAAGCACGCCAGACTCCATTCACAAATCTGTCAATTTAACATTCGACAACATGCCTGAACATCTTTTTTACAAAAATCCTTTGAAGCCTCTTGCATGTAAACTAGCATCTCATATCCGAACTATTAGTTCAGGCATTATGACCGATACACACACAGTAGCTCAGGGTGTATTTCATTCAGAGTAATGATTCAGACGAAGGCGGTGCTGCGACCAGGATATTAAACTGGCACATTTTTGAATTGAGTTCTGAGTACAGTCATTCCTGTTTGCTGTTAAAGAGAAAAAACTTGCTTATTCACGTTCAGAAGAAACCCACGCGTGTCAAGTTTATTAGGGTCCGGGCAGCTAAGCTGCCAGGAACCTATTGTATTCCTAGGAATTCTTTCTTTCTTTCTTTCTTTCTTTCTTCTTCTTCCGAGGAAGTCATACTTCCCATGGGCGAAAACTCACCAAACTTTACAGAAATGTCCGGCCCCATGCCAGATTTACTTAATTCCAAGGACATGTCAATATTCCTCCTGGGGGGGGCACAATAAGCGTTTAAATTTAAAAACTTTAAAAATACCTACAAAATCAACAGTACATGCTACAGTTTTGAAACTTTCACCAAACTGTAGCCCCAATACTGCTGAAACTTTAGTCCACTTAAACTCATTACAAATTATGAAGTCCATCACTCAGTTTTTTTCAAAACCTGTAAAACTCTCCTCCCACAATTTTTGCTCAATTGTCACCAAACTTGCTAGAGAGCATCTTCAGACCGTCCTCCACAAAACTTGTTTCTCGGATTTTTGATTTATCAAAAATTAAGCCTACAGTGCATCAAAATGTTTGACTGTAAACAGTACTGTAAACATATACTATCAAATTCTTGCTAAATACACTTTCAATTTTCCTGAAAAAAATTGAGAATATTTTGCAGTCATGGTTGATGGAGTTTGGCAAATATCAGAATTTTATCTCAAAAACTGAATTTTTGAGAACATTTTGAATTCTGCTCTCATGGGAACAACTGGAGTCAATGGAAGAGTGGCATTTTTAAACATCAGATTTTTCTCTTATGAAGCAAAACACTTTAAGTTAAAAACAAATCACCAACATTTCCATGCTGTCAAGGTGCAATTTATGTATTATCAGATTTTTGTTCAGGTAACAGAATTTCTGACATTTTGACACTTTTGAAATCTGCCTTGACAACAGCTGCCCGGACAGTCACTCCCTGAGGCGACAATGGAAGCTACACAGCAGATCCCTCATCCAGCCACTTAGCTCAGTGAATTCGGAGCTGGTGCTTGGTGTCAGGGGTTGTGGGTTCAAGGCCCAGCAAGGATGACGATGATGACAGGTCAAAATATCAGATGTCCTCAACATGAAACACAAGACAGTTGTCTTGATTGTCCTGAAAATTGAGCCTCAAAAACTGAATTTTTCACAGCATTTAAAATGTTTCTTTCATGTGAACAATTGGAGTCAATGCAATAATGACATAGCTAAACATCAGTTATTGACTTATGGAGCAAATCAGTCATTTTCAAAATTACCAACATCTCCATGCTGCAATATGTGTATTTTCAGTTTTTTGTCTTGATAACTGAATTTTTTACAGTGGTTTCAAATCTGCCTGCACAACAGTGAATGGCTTAGTCAATTTGTAAAGCCACTATTATATTGCCACTTGCCAATTAGCTCATAGCGATAGACGACAGTCTTTGGTTCCAGAAGTTGTGGGTTCAAGCCTCAAATGGTCCAAAATAAACGTTGTTGTCAACGGTCTTGTCTTCATATTCTCCTGTTTGTTGCTCAGAATTGCCTAAATTTGCCAAAAATAGCCCAGACCTATAATTACCTTTGCCATTTTGATCATTTTCTTGGCAATCTCAATGTCTCCCTGGTGGTTTTGTCCAATTTCGGCAATGATGAAGCAGGGGTGGTTCCCTCCGATCATGCGACCGGGACACAGCTCAAACTTTAAAGGCATTTTAGCAAAGGAAAGGAAACAAAAAGCCACCGGTGGATGTATTTATCTTGCAGAGGAGTGGACTAGGGTTGCCACCTTTCAGAAATTAAAATAAGGGACGCCCACCGCGGCTCCTTGGGGCCATGACCACCACGGGCCGACTCCTGTGGGGCGGGGCGCCTGCAGCAGTGATATGTTTTATTTTGTGTTGGTGTTTTTAGTAAAGGGGTGATCAAGAAAGCAATTAGTCATACTTAAAGCTTGAAATGCTTTATTACCAATGAACACATTCTCCTATAAAGTGCAGTTAATTAAATCTTGAATGGAATCTGTTTGTGTGGAGTGTGTATTCCTCAAAAATATAAACATTTTGAAACGGAATACACAGAAAGCTCTACAAACATTTTTAATCTAGGAAATGTATATATATTAAAGAATAAACGTTTTCTCTTAACTAATGTATTTATTTATTTATTTAGACTATTAACTGTTAATCCATTAGTATGATTTGTTCTTTAAATGGCCATAGGCTATATAATATTTATATTGGCTAATACTACTGTATATTAAATAAATGATCGTTAATTCGACTTTAAAAACTCAACATCCTAAACAATCAATCAAACCACAATAGTTTACTAAAATAGGCTATGCCCATGCACTGACATCTTCTGGCAAAAACACAACCAGATAGGAAATCAGTCATAACATAATGTCCCATACCGTATCAGTCTCAGGAGATGATTGGGGTATGAAGAGCTGTGACACTGACGCTCGGGTCTTCTGTGTTCTTTCGTGTCTGCAGTGTTGCTCTCCTGTTGCATGCTGTCGTGCGCCACTGAAAACCCTCGCCGACACATTATACAATTTGTCTTGTAAACATCTCACCTGACGCTGTCCAGCCAAGGATGTGCCTCTTCCCACTCACATCTGTACTTTTTCCTGTACTTTTGCGTTTTCGCTTTTGAGGACGTGGTGGTGTAGTGGACATTTTGTAGCGCGGGTTTTGTGAGCAGCGCCAGTGTGTGGCGTCTGTCCCGTAGGCAACCGTGACAGCACCACACGCATGCGCAGACACACAGGACCGGAGCCGGGGCGAGGGGATCCTGCGTAGATCCCACCACGACAATTTTGCTGGCCTTAGTATTCCCTGTGTTTTATTTTGATCATTATTGTTAGATTTAGTGTTGATGTATGTGTGACAGACATGTCAGACATTATGGAAATACAGAACAAATCAATTGCCAAATAAAGGACGATTCCGTATTTTACGGGACGGGTGGCAACCCTAGAGTGGACGGAGGGACAGCAGTGAGTTCTTCCTGGAGAAGCCGGCGACCGGAGCCGTTATCGTGCTGAACATCAAGGATGTGCACGGACTTCCGCTTTGTAGTTCAACGTAATAGCCGGAAACACTTTAAAAATAAAAGCATAAGCTTACGTGTATGTTTGACAGGCAGGTGAAGGAGTGGATGAAGAAAAGACACTTCAGCCTTTGACTTCAAAATGCAACAAAACATTTTTTTTTAAAAATAAATAAATAAAATAAAATAAAATAAAAAGACAGAAAACCATTAACAGAAAGATTTTGTCTCCAAATGTTAAGTATCAGCACAAATTAAAACAAATATGTAAACAGAATGCCATGGGGACCACAGATAGACAAGAAATAGAAAATACAAATATAAAGAAAACAAAAGAGAAAATAAAAAGAAAAGATATAATAAAAACAAAATGCCAATTTCTACATAATGTTGCTTTTAGACTGGAGTGACCAGGTGTCCCACTTCAGGCAGGAGTGCACACGATGTTATTGTTATTGACTGTGACTGTCTTTGCTGCCATTGCTACATCACACATATCAAAAATATTAAAAGGACACCAGCTGTATGCGGTGGGGCACAAGTGCGTAGAAAGGGCACTGGAAAGGCACCCTAGAGCGCACTTCACCACATTTAGTCTGCTGGAAGGGCACCCTAAAGGGCACTTTATCATGTTTTACCTACCATAGGGGCATCCAAGAGGGCACCTTCGCTGCATTTATTTGAACATGGGAGCACGAGGGGAGACGGTCCAAATTTGGTTTGTTGGGACCTGGTCACCCTAAGCCACACTCGTGAACTATCCATTACTATCATATTTGTCACTGCTACTAGTGAACTAAGAAATTAAGACAAAATAGAAAAATTAAAGGCTTTTTCCACATTCTTTTAATTCGCATGATTAACATTTGAGAAGCATTGATTGCTATTTAAGTGACACATGTGGCTCCATGAACAGAAGAATATAATCCTAACATCATTATTATTCCCCACAAATACAGGTAATGCATATAATTACAGTGCAACCTATTCAAACACATATGTAACCAAACATTGCACTTTTTTATGATTAACTGCCGGAAAAATCAGGCAGGGACAGATCATTGTAGATAGAGATAGAGACTACTTTCATAAGACTGCCACGGGACATTTCTTAATTTCGACAGGGCCTGTGGCGCACAGTAAGCAAACAGTGCAGGGATGCAAACACAGTTGTCATCACCTGCTAATATTTCCATGCATCTGCATTACAGCTGTGATGTGAATAGAAGATAGAGCTCAGAGGGGCCATACGTCACTGAAATGTCAGTGTTGGATGATTTAACAAGCTTTGACGTCACATCATGGAGAATCCACATGTGGCTTCACATCCCACGTACGACAGTACACAAATGTCATGTATGAGCCGGGGCCACACCCTGCAATTACAGGCTGTTGTAACATTTCATACCAACAGATGATGATCTTCGGATCACTGTGCCTTTTAGGATGGCTCCCTTAGCCACCACCGACTTGCCCAACTGGAACAAACAGAAAAAGAGAAGAAAGAAACAAAATCAGTGACTGATGAATGAAAAACGACAGACTGAGAAAGAAAACTGTTGAACAAGTTAATATGTGCACATTTCATCATCATATCGTCTCAGTTATCGTCAAACTGACTGCGGCACAGTTTCATTTTAGAACAGAAACTGGACATCAATCATGCTTTGTCTTGAACTGATATGTTAGTTTTGCCTCGCTAATGACAGAACTTAGCCACAAGCTGAAGCTCCTATATTCAGAAAGTCTTGGATGCGACCATCACCTACTGTAATCACACTAAGGTGGACGTCTTTTGGGTCCAGAGGGTAGGCGCTGGTGCACTGCAGGATAGTGAAGTTCTGGTTGTGCTCCTTCACAGTTTTGTAGACCCGACACATCGTCTTCATAGACTGCATCCCACTGGACACCACCATGGGACATCCTGACATACACAGATTGGTACATAGACAAAGACAGATGGACGTACAACTCAGTCACAACCTGATGCTTGGGATGAGCAGAGTTAGTAGAGTCTGTGTCCTGAACACTTTTAAACTCTCAAATCACGTCACAGTGACTTTGACCACACCTAGTAGCAAGTGTTTTTCCAAATATCAGACAATCTCTGTTTAAAGGGTGTTGACGGATACATATCTCTTTATCTTTCAGTTAAGACTTACAAAGGGATGAAACATGCATCAATGGTTTGGCTTGCAAACCTCTTTTGTTACTTTTGCTTTGACAACCTGTAAGGTTGGTTTCAGGTAAGAGCCATTTGAGGTCACCTGGACCAGGACCTGCCAGTTACGTGGATCATAGTTTGAAATGATTGTTTTTTTTACCTCGTCCATTCCAGAGGCAGTGAGAAAGATACTGATTTCTGCTGCACACTTATTCAGTTCCCAGTACTGCTCATGACTGAACTCCAAGTGACGCTTGTGGTCGCTGTAAGTTCCCCCCAGGAGTGCTTTGAGTTGTAGGGGCGCTCCAAAGCTTTCTTGCTGAATTTGAACTCTAATTCACTTTTCTGGAATTTGGCACAATCAGCACCACCGTCCTGAGAAGACAGAAGATAAGAGGGGAAGAAGAGAAGCAGTGCAAAGTGCTATTTTCAACCATTGCCATCTTCTTTATTGGCACAGTTTCAACTCCTTTATTTACCTTTGCCATCTTGATCCTTTTCTTGGCAATCTTATGTCTCCCTGATGGTTTTGTCCGATTTCAGCAATGATGAAGCACGGATGGGAGTCCCCGATCATCCTACCAGGACAGAGTTCAAACTGCAGAGGCATTCTGGTGATGGAGGACGTTAAGGAGTCAAGAGATGTCAGATAGATGTAAGCAAGTAAGCAGGAATGGGGGAGTCAGGCGAAGTCTTTTATAGTTAGCTTGAGGGAATCCGCCTCCACTCCAATCTTTTGGTAAACATGAATGTCCACTGAAAGGATTGCAATTCTGACAATATACCATTTACACAAACAAACAAAAACAATCAAAAACAACCTTAACCTCATGACTACAGTCTCATACGTGTCCCAAAACTGTGAGCAGCCCCACCTAAAACGTTTCAATGGCTCATCCCATTGTCTCTTCTTGGTGTTTGTAGGTGAACTGAATTGCACTTGACAAAAGAAGGAGTGGAGTGAGAATGATGCCAAGACAAGTAGACAGATAAGAGGTCAATACATACCACAGGGCTGCTCTTTCAGCTGGTGAGTCAACTTTTAAAAACTCAATGCTCAACACCATGGAACTTAGTTTTATTTTGTTGGAGATCCAAATATTTCCCAAGACACGAATATGGCATTTTTTGGGAAATGTGTATAAAAAACAGCAACAACAGAATATACAGGATAGAAGTACAGAAACTGCCGTCTTGCTAAAACTAAAGTAATTTGTCCTTTACATATCGTCGGTGGCAGCCTCAGAATGTTTCGGGGGCAGGGGTGTAGAACATTTTTAAAAAAGGCACCAGATGCAGAAAGTCGTCATGCAGTTATGTGGTATCGAGGTCTGAATCTGCCAAAATAAAGAAATTAATAAAGACATAAATACATGGCTCAATAAATAGACTAATATGCCATTCAATGCACCAAACAGAAAAATAAATGTAGGCTATAAATCAATTAATGCCTGGATTTAATTTCAGTTTTAGGTGAATTCAATGGCATTATTGAGCCATTCACTTATTTATTTAATTATTTATGATTTTGCCAGTTTCAGTCCTCCATAATGTGGCACGGCATCTCATTTTCTCCACTGGAATAACATCTGAGAGGGTTTGTTATGTTTCATCTACCATGTGTGCATATTAGAGAGCACTTTTGCTTTTTTATTTTTTAACATCGGAATATCAGGGGGACAGAGGTTGGGGGTTATGTTCATTTTTACACAATGTTTTGTGTAAATGAATGAATCAAATGTAGTTTCTGAATTAGAACCATGACTTTATCACATTTGAAAGAGAACACAAATAGTGAGACTTATAATCTGTTTTTAAGGGAAATAAGAAAGGACACCCAGACAGTCCAAAATATCTACGCAGCCAGATATTAAGCCAAACTTTCACCCTCAGTCTCTTACTGCAGCAAAATAGTTTTCTCAGAAACACAAGAAAACAAGTGTAAGAACTGTAAAACCAAGACGAGAAGCTGAAAGAAGCTAAACTAATTTGTAGAGTCAGTTGATGATTTATTGTTGGTTTGTCACTTCTCTTTCAAATAACTGTCATTTGAATGACTGTTGATAGAAAATGAGTGCAGCTTTAAATCAATCAACTCCATAATTATGATATTCAACACTCCCGACACTACGCAGCAGCAAAAAGCAATTCAGTTAACTGATCGCAGCCACATTCCTGAACCACAGATTAACATTGAATATCCAGTTGAAGAATGACAAGACCACAACTTTTATTCACTTTTTACTGATATTGAAATCAAATGGACAATGAACACGCATGGTCAAGCAACAGCTGGCTAATATCTAGTTCTTTTGAACCACAACTGTCTAATTTCAGTGACATAAACGTTTTATATACTGTATATATATTGCCTTCTGTATATGTACATTAGGTACACGCATAGAGTACGTACACACACGCTGTTGAGGTTTAAA
Organism: Pagrus pagrus; assembly: GCF_965226575.1. NCBI lineage: Eukaryota > Metazoa > Chordata > Actinopteri > Spariformes > Sparidae > Pagrus > Pagrus pagrus. The sequence continues at coordinate 22,631,369 of NC_140186.1, read as the reverse complement.
CGCACACACAAATGGGTCACATTTATTGTAATGACTGGACTTCGTTCAGTTCCCGACTCGAAAGGGGAGAGGCTTTTCAAAAGGAAATGCATAGATTGGAATAATGTAACGCAATATGCCACAAGCAGGCTCTACACACACAGTTCAAAGTACACACACTGAATTTGGAGTTTGTCTTCGAGATTGGTCCTTAAAAAAACAACAATAAAGAAAACTTCTGAAGTGACTTTTTGTAAGGATGGGGAAACATGAGGCGATATGTTGGAGGGCAAGAGGTGAGGTGAATAAAACAAACATCAATCAACCAGTTTGACAGATTAAGAGAGTACAGCATCAGGAGAATCATATTGTCTGGGGGCCATGTGAAGCAGGCTGTAGTGTAGCTGTTGGCCCACACAATCAACCCTTCCCTTTTAGTGTCTCACCACCCTTACACAAGTGTTACACAGCACCACAGAACATCAGACCTGGTGTTGATGTCAGTATGTTAACCAATGCAAAAGAGGATTTACGAGGTCATGATTGGTCTGTGGAAGAGGTGCACACAGGGGAAAACCTTTCAGGGGGCAGAAAATGGTGAGCTGGTGCTTCAAGGTCAATCTCTACAGCCCTGCCAAGAGGACATAGATGAAGGTAGGACCGCTGGCTATATCCATCCACAGGGCTGTGCATGGCAAACAGATACGGACAGAAGGGGTTTGAGTCCCCTTGTCTTCAGAATATAGATGTTTGGACATGGGGAGTTGGGTTGGATTGGTATGTGGTGACAGAGGTTGATATGGAATGACACCTTGGGCAGCCTTGGTTGCCTAGCGGACTAGCGGGGACTGCTTCAGGGAGATGAGGACGGAGCGCATGCGGGACACGTCTTTGGCCTGCTTGCTGGATTTGGGGTTGAAGTCGCAGAGCCGAGCCACCCGCTCCCACTCCGTGCCGGGGTTGTTCTCATCCAAGTCCGAAATCATGGCCTCCTCAGCCGCCCTACGTGCGAAAGGGAAGAATAGAAAGAAAGGACATGGAATAGAAAACAATTAATGGAGGAAAGGTAAGATATGCCACGGTACACGTACAGCCCTGAGAAAGTCCTCTGCTGATCCCCAACACACACAAGTTCTGGTGGAAAATGTAGTCGCGCTTCTTTGAGCTCCACAGTGTCGACTCTGGCATGACTGATGCATTCATAAAAGAGATTACAGTTCGGAAACATTTCAGGTGAAATACTCCCTAAATCTATTGAATATAAATCTCTACATGCCAGAAAGGTCTGTTTTTCTACTTTTCTTTTTTGCCTTGGTGTTGGTTCAGCAGAGTCTACCTCAGGGCAGGACAGTCCAATCACCACATAGATAATGGACATCCATCTGTCTTTACGCCCACAAAGATGAACAAGCTACAACAGTTTCATTACGTGTGGCATGCCCCCACCTCGGCTTACACAATACAGTACAGTCACCTGTTTTTGACTCTCCACAACGGTAAAGGGAGGTACATACAAAACACTGATGAGAAATCCAAAGAAAGAAAACAAACCAAAGCTAAACAAAGTAATTGTAAGATCTGACAAGCGTTTTTTTTGGTTGGTTAAAAATGCAGTTCTGTACAGAACTGGGGGAGGGGAGTTTGCCCACACCCTCGCACTTCCACTTGCCCTGCGGTTGCATATTTACAATGTTCTCTTTAAACAGCAAGAACCACGTATAGGGATGATGAGCTCATCCATATACTTGTCCTCGATTTAAAAAAGGAACAATAACGGCAAGTTCTGTTTTTTTTAACCAAACCCAAAAGAGCTGGAAGCACTGCTGGGCCTTAGCCATGCATTGTGCTGCGGCTGAAAAGCAGGCTATTTGGAGGTGTGGCAAACAATGAGTTTATTTTGATTTCATGTGACGTAATTGTGGAACAGATCAATTAATGTCTTCTTGGTGAAGGTTGGGGTGTTTTTCAACCATCTATCAAAGAAAACAAAGAAAGTAATATGGACATTTACACTACAAGGCTAGCTACAAAACACTTGAAGTTAAAACACAAAAGAAAAGAAAAGACAACTTAAAACTGAAAATGGATCAGTGCCACTATCACAAGACATTTTGAGATGCAAGCCACAGATTATGGCTAAACAAATGTAAGCCCTGTTCACTCCCCACCCACGATCTTAGTAACAATTCCACTGCCATGGTACTTTTCCAGTTCTTTTTTCTATTCCCCACCCAACCTGCAAGCACAAACTCCGCTACTAACTACAACACAGTACACAAAGCAAAATGGGGATGAGAAGCCAATGAACATTCACTGTCACAACCAACTACAAATACACAAAAGGGACTAGAAGGACCACAACATCACAGGAGGGACACTTTAACAAAACTATCTAGGCAGTGGATTAAACTGTTGGGATAGTAAACTGGGTATCTGTACAACGTATAATTATCTAACACACACACACACATCCACACGCACGCACACACACAAAGAACTGCATCTATCCCCTGTCAAGAATATAAAGTGTTTGGAAGTTTCTGGGGTTTTGTATTTTTACTTAACTGGTCTAGGCGGTAGCAAGGATGGTTAATGTGTGTGCTTTAAGGTGCATAGGAAAAGAAAACAGGGAGAAACAGTTTCACAAGTCAGAATTTAGAAGAGAGAGAGAGAGAGAAGGGAGGGGACGAAATGAAAGACAACCAAAATGAGCCAAATGCAGATGTTGAAAGCCAGCATGCAAAAAGCGACATTTTTAAAAGATTTCTTCTTTTTTTTTCGGTTTTCAAAAGTGTTCTACAAAATGATTACTGTGCAGCCTTTGGTTTGACATATTTATCTGAATTCTGCCTTGTGCCATTATACATAATGGGCAGGGGTCTCATTTATAAAACTGTTGATGATTTTCTAACAAATTAAGCTGAAACGCAAAGCACATTATAACATAAAACTTCCAATTCAACTCACTACATTTGCAAACAATGTGGCCAGCTCCCACTTTCTCCAGATCTTTATAGGCATTGCTCAGCGATGAGTTCATTCTCTTGTCACATTTTTTAATTCCCACCGTTTGTGTGGGAAGTGGTATTCACATCACTCAAGCCCATTTGTTCTTATTGAATGCTGATAAATGAGGCCCCTGGTGTCCCGTCAAACTCACACCAACGAGATAAAGGAGGAGAAAGTGGTGTGAATCAGTGTCATTCTACACCAACAATATATCTATAATACTGAGTCAATCCCACATATCATAAGCTGCATTTAGGTGTGCACATTAAAAAAAAACACAACAAAATACCTCATTCCCTAATCGCGAGAGAAAAGCATTTTAAACTGGAGAACCTTAACATTAAATTACAAATCAAAATAGAAATGTAATCTTTATTTTCAAATGAAGAGCAGCTCAACGACAACATAAACAAAGAACGACTAAGAAGAAGAAAATCAGTGACCTTTAAAATCAAAGGCGATGAATAAGGAGAAAACAAATAAAACATGTGCACACCACAGTGCAGGCTAACAGCTAACCCCCCACGTAATCTGATAGCAAAACCAAAGGCTGCACAGCTCAGGCTACTGGATAGCTAGCTGGGCAAATTAGCATGTCATCCTGAAGGACAGCAGGAGCTACAGAGCAGCTAACAATCTAACAAAGCATGAACACAGTTCAGTTTGAAGCAGTTGTGTATCTGTGATATGACCAGTGTTATTGATGGAAATCTGTGAATCTTTGATTTTTGAAAGGAAGGAGAGAAGACAGAGAGCGGGGGCAGTGAGTGCTGGACTCAATATTGCGCGTTGGGACATCTGCAGGTTTAAGAAAACAAAATAGTAAACTGTTAAATACTGTGCTAAAACTATTTATGATATCTGTGTATATAATGACATCTGCATTTAAACTTCAGTCAGTCTAGCTCAGTTTCACATGTAGTGGGGTTAGTTTGATTCTATCCGATCATGTACATTTCCCTGGTCTTTTACTGTATATCAGTGCGTGGCTAGAGCTGTGAATGTGGGAAGTCAGGGTGAGGACTTAGGAAGTTTGACTTGCAAAGATTCAGAGGAAGGAACCAGCCTCAAGAAGAATGTCAACTATGCACATTGCGCAGTGGAGTCAAATCTGATTTTATAAACAACACCTAAGAGTTTAAACAAGAAGGTTTAGGTAAAACTGACGCAAACACCCAGGTCCAATTATACACACACAATTGCTTCAAACAAATCTAAAAGCATCCTACTACTAAGTAACATTTTCTAGATTAATCAAATTTGGGGGAAATTCACATTTATAAACATGTTAAGCAGAAACAAAACACTTTTCTGTGAGAGTCTGTACAATTAATGTAAGCACATGTTAATTGTTGGAAATGTATGTGATGTATTTTGCAAAATGTTTCGCTGAAATGACTTGAAGGGAAACAGTATAGAAGTGAGTAATGGAGGAGAAATCAACACAGGCAGTTATGATCGAGTGAATTTGATTCCCATGGATATGACTGTGGAAGTTTGGCTGTGTGTGTGTGTGTGCGCGTGTGTGTGTGGTGGCTAGTGTTGTCAAAAATATCGATTTTTCGATACAAGATATTCCTTCTGAATATTTGAAATGGTTTCGTATTTTCTGCAGGATTTTCTTTGGTACCAGCTGCGCTCTTTCGCTCTCTCTCCTCTCCAACATGCATTATATTTAAAATGCCTGATTAAAAGAGTAAAACAATTCTAAAAAGGTGTGATAAGTGATGTTTCAGACAGTCATTGTGCTCCTCTCTGCTACTAGCCATGAAATGTTTTTTACATGTTATAGTCTTGTTATATTTATCCTTTAATAAAAATCTCAGATTTGATGCCCTCACTTTTGGGTCAATTTTTCCCCATGGTATCGAATATCGATATATTCCAAGGTATTGTATCGAAGTTTAAAATTCCAGTATCATGACAACACTAGTAGTGGCATGCAGTCACTCTCTTCAGTGAAATATCTTGAGGCATCCACTCATTAATGACATGCAGATGTAAGAGGTGAAAATGATTATTGCAGTTTATGTTGTGTGCGTGTGTGTATGTTTATGTATGCAAAAAAACAAACAATCAAGCTGGATGACGTGTCTATCAGTTTGAAATCCAAATATTTAAAAATGAAAAACTGAAGACGGAACCAAAACATGGCAACGCAAGTGGAGGCAATTAATGCCCTAACTGATGAGATGAATATGGTGTCAATGTATGGATTCTGGGAGTTGATGATAATGGAGAAAACAAAAGCGAAGGAAGATGAGAAGGGAGGATGTTAGTTGGAGCAACATACACATAACCAATGAGCTCAGAGAAGGGCTGCTTGTAGAAGTCTTCATCCAGCACCCTGGACAAACATCCGCCCCAACGACAGAGCAGCAAGAAGGCAGGAGAGAAGAGAGACAGCGATAAAAGGGAGAAGAGGATGGAAACACAAGCATTATAGGTTACCACACAGTAATGAGCTGAGGCATATAATCAAGAGTTTTTAGAAGGACTTCTGAATGCAGTGTCAGGGTATCAAAGGCTTAGGGAGGCTCTCACTGTCCTCCCCTGACACTGCTCTGCTGATCAGTTCTTCATAATTGAAAAAGGTGAGAGAATAAGAGCAAAATACTATCAAATTTAAAAGTTTTGTCTGTTGGTCATGCAAAACATGCACTCCTAATATACCGATATGATCTCTGGATAAGGACCTGCCGTTTCTACACATTTTACAGTATAAACTACGTGATGAATTGATTAGTTTGGAAAAGAAGAAAAAGATTAATAATGAAAGTAATTGTTAGTTGCAGCCCTAACTCTTCTCGTACTTCTACATTTCTATGTAATTTATTTAACTGTACCATCCTTTTGTCCCAACACTGGGTTTCCAGATGACTCGTGTCTGCAGGTAGTTTATTATTAATAGGGCAGCAGGGTGACATTACAGTGTGGGAGAAACTGAGACAGAAACTTTGCCAATTCAGCTCAAATTGATGCCTCGAGGAGGACACGAATATGTCAACCATGTGGCATTTTATAGATCCTCAAATAATAGTACATGTTTAACAAGCATTTGAGAAACACACTGGTCTTATCATAAACGTGTTAATAAAAGTAAAAAATAAAAGTATAAAACTATGGAAATATTTTAAGAACCACAATAAAATGTACTTGTTTAAATCAGTCTACGTATTTATTTGTCTGAAGATATTCTTAGATGCTTCTCTTGAGCCATTGTGTGACACTAAAAATAGCAGGAAACCAAACCCACATTGGAGTGGAGGAGCCCTGTGTATCGTCTCTCACACTCTGCAGTCAGTGGGCTGCACTGTCAGGAGATCCGACTACTTAAAGATCAATCTGGCACACAGATTACACAGGTTATTCTTCCATCTCTGCCATTCGACAATATAAACACACTTAACAACCATGAGTAAATCCAATGTATAATAAGATTGAACTTTTAGAAGTCGAGAGAGATTTAAACTGAATGCTGCCTGCTGGGAAACAAAATCACTGAAACTGTATGTAGATGAGAAGACACATCTGCTATGACTATAATCTTTTTCTTAGCAGATCCACTGCAGCACCTTGGGTAGCCGCCTTTAAGAAAAAGGTATGATTTCACATTATTGTCCAAAACCATGAATGAACAAATGCTAACTGGAGGGTTCACACCAACGATGTATGGGAACATACATGCTGGAGGCTTAACCTTAGCATTCAGTGATATGCTCACCTGTGACTGCTGCCATTATTTCAGATTTGTTAATACCCTTTTTAAAATATTGTAACATCTCACATGATGCAGATTGCTCTCCTTCATCTCTACTGTTACTTGTGTCCCGTTTCTAGCCCTTGATGAAGCCAGTACCTGTTATTGGTTTTGGTTTTCTCCAGCTGCTCGTTCTGCCTGGCATGCCACTCCTCCAGCTCCACCTTGGCCTTCTCCTTCCACTCCGACTCCTGCTTGCGAGAGTTATCATCTAAGGAGGGAAAGGAGTGGGGAGGGGAGTGATTAAGGAAGTAAAGATGGCAGGACACAATAGAGGAAAATTAGGAATTTAGACACAGGCCTGAATACTATGTAAAATGAACCCAGCTGAGTTCGAATCTCCAGCACTTGGTATTGATCTCATGACATCAACGTTTACTTGTCACATCTCAGACAGCAGTGGTCGGTTCTGTTTCCTTATTAAAAAAAAAACAAAAAACTGTGCTTACCTAGCAACTCCAGCCTCTCCCTTTGCTCCTCCCTCCACTTGCGTAGGCTTTCGGGTTCGGCCTGCAGCCTGTCTGCATTGGAGATTGCTGCATAGGCATCTGATGGACCGTTGCTTTCCTGAGAAATAAGGGAGGTGACATTAGGCAGAGATAACTGTGTGACTTTGATCAATGGAATTTACAGAAATATGGTGAAGATACATTCAATCTCTCATCCTGAATTATTCATCTTAAAGCTGTGTGCTGTTTGAGAGGCTTTATGAAAACCACATTTGGCTGCTTTGAGTTTTATCAGCTTAAGTCCTCTCACTGCCAGAAAGAAGTCCTGACAGCGCAAAAGGCAGCAATGTTGCAACGACAGCAGAGGAAAAGGAAGCTGGAACGGAACTAGAAGACAGATATTTAGGCCGCTGCGGTCACTCGCACCGAAATCACACTCCTACAAAAGAATAAGAAAGATTCTGGTTTTGGCCATCATTCCTATCTGTAATTATAATGTTGCACTCCAAGATCAAGAAGCACAAGCAGTCGCACAACTAGACAGGTTTTAAACATACCATCAGATAACCAAACTTTTTAGATGGAAAATCACAGACAAATGGTTTGTTACCCATACTGTCTGATCTAAACATCACAAGTTACAGAGCGACTTCCTGGTTCAATGTTGAGCTGTTGACTTGATGTAATTATACGTGCACAATGTTTCTTCTGTGCAAGGAGGGTTACTACCGGCATTTTGGGTGGGCTAACCTTCAGTTTTATATCCATATAGAGGAGGCGTAGATGGTCGAGCTTGACCGTTGGCTTGTTTATAACCTGACGACTACCAATCACCTGACTACTTGTGTTTAGGAATGATGACTGAGAATCCAAATTGAACTAGTTGTTAATCACTTGCAACCACTAGTAGCCAGCTGGTTAAGAGGAGTTAGAGCACTCAACGATGGGGGTAATTGGAGTGAGAATGTGAGCAAAAAAATAGTTTGATGGGTCTAGTAGTGTCTGAGATTGACTGTGGACAGATACACCCACGCACACGACGAAGCACATGATCCCCCTCAGAGTTACGCCTGGCAGAGATAATAACGCAGAATTATTCTTTAAGCGTCGTGCTAGCCTGCCACACAAAGCCATCAAACACTGACATTACCAACAATATGTGACTTTTCACAGGGCAATGTTAAGGCAAATGTGCGACATGTATGCAATACAACATTACCAAGAACAATAACATAGATGTACTGATAACAAGCCTGAGAGGAGTTTGCAGAGACAAAAGAGGCAGCATGTAAAAGCTCTAATTTAGAGATGAAAAGATCAGAGATGTTTGGTTTGGGACAATGTCACGTGTGTGTACATTGTGAGGTTGTAAAGTCCCTTATTCACACATAAAATCAGAGAGAAGAGAGAATTGGGAAATAATTGGGAAAATACGTTATGAAGAAAAACAAAGTGAAGAAGTGTTACCCCATGAAGCTCTCCGTTGACAGCACCATCTACAAAGATACAAGGAAAACAGCTGTCAGAAATGAAGCCATAAAAGAAAAAAAGAAAAGAAAAGACATGATTCTTTAAGTCTGAGAAAAAAGCATCAGAAACCTTCTAATCATGACAAGAACTAAGCAAACTGGGAGTCTTACAGTCTTGCTGATTCAAGATTTTCATTCAAACATATTTCATAATGTGACATGTCAGCACTTCTGTGTACATACTATTGCTAAACCTTAACGATTTCACAGCTTCGAGGAAATGAGGCAGTGTTGGTCAAAGGTCATTAAGCTCCGTCAATTTCCTCTTGTGGCTGTCAGGCTGGCTGGCAAACACAGATTAACAAGATGTCGAGCAGCCAGCAAGCAAGTTAGCTAGGAAGCAATGAATGAGACGGCCACAGACTGCAGAGCTGATGTTATCAGACAGCTTCATTCATTTTGAAAACGTTATTTAAAGCCTGAGCCGTCACATACACACGTACTTATCTTGCTGAGCTGTTCCTGAGTGTGTTATTTTGTCAATTTTAGACACTGACACAGGTTAATGTTAACGTTAGCTAAGCCCGCTTGGCTAATATGTTAGCTACACTAGCTCAGCTAGCTAACTAAAACATTATCAACTCCAGGGTCCATTTATGAACAAACTGAGGTATAACAGAGCAGCTGTCGTTAAAAGGACACACAACCCGGTAAAATTAAAGCGGACTAGACAGACAAGTGTTAACAATGAACTGAGGCAAACTGTCTCTACTTGACCACGGCAGTCACCCACCGTTGGAGTCTGTCAGCGACGAGGGAACCTCTCCGCTGTCCAGGATGCTGAAGCCTTCGTCGTTTTCAATCCCCGCGATCTCGCTCTCCTGCTGGGCCAAGAAAGCGGCGGCGGGGTCCTCCTCCGAGCCGACACCGTTTCCAGCGGCGGGCGCGTTCAGCATGTCAAAATCATCCATGTTGAGTGTTGTGTGAGGATAAATGTGAGAAACGCCGAGCAGGTGTAGCAGTTGGTCGAAATTGATTAGCTCAACGGGAAGAAGGACGACAAAAAAAGAGAAATTCTACAAGCTAGCGAAGCGGAAACAGATGAATAACCAATCACAAACCGGGATGGGTGAGTGACAGAACGGAGCACCAATCGCAAGACAGCTGCCTCAAAATCGGACCAATCAAGTCTATAAACCCGCCTGCATACGGGTCCCATGATCTGCTACGTGCTGTCAAGAGATGTGAAAAAAAAAATCCGCAGTCTGAGATTAGGGGCGATTCAACTGCTACATATTTGACGTGATACCTCTGTCAGACCCTTAGTATATTATTATTTAATGTCTCAGTTACTAAACTGAACATGCAGAAGAAAAAAAAATCATAAACATACACATATGTATACTGTAATATATATTAATGTATATGGATGTCTCTTCTTGTGCAAATCCAAGGATACAAAGTACACATGTAATACTTTTTGTCTTTCTATTGTTTTCATGATAAAATTTATTATTCTTTTATTGTTCCACTTTGCTTCAGTCTTCCAAAAGTTCCCTCAGCAACACTACAATAAGGCTGGTGAAGCACCCTGGCAACATTTGTAATGTCCAGCTCAAGTATAATGTCATGGCTGTTAATTATTAACAGCTTTGACAGTCTCAAAGGGCTCAGGTGACAGGCTAGCACTCACATGACTTAAGGTATGCAGGCGGGAGCAAATAAATTGGTTTTAAAACATCAGACAGACTCAGTGCTACAGAATCTCAAAGATATAATTTATAATTCAAAAACTGGAAGCTCTCGTCGTTTGCTTTGAGATGAACACGTGTTGCTGAATGTTTACAACCACAGGGGACAAAAGCATACATCCAAAAGTCATGAAAGGTAAAGGTGTGTGCCTTCTTGCTGATACAGGACATTTGTTAAGAAACTGTAACATTACATATACATCTGGAGATAATAAAATTATAGGATTGAATGGTTCAAGAGAAGACAGGAAAAAAAATCATGTTATTATTTTTTGTAATCAACTTGCTATGATGATGACAATTCTGGCAATCATTATAAAAAGTCACAATGATTGTCTGATGATTGTTATTCAGGCTTAAACATCCAGAAATCATTTAAAAACAAACATTAATAAATGATGAGTGAGTGGCACGATACTGAGTTTTGAATGAAGTGGACTTACAGTAAACAGACGGGAACGATAGTGTAAGATAGATTCAGATACTGCAACTGTTTGAGCTCCAGTCTGTAAGTGATATGATGTATATCAGCCAAGGGTTCTAAAGTTATGGTCCCATTTATAGTACTTTCCCATTGCAATATGACTTAATTCAATTTAAAGGAGCAATATGTAAGAATTGGCCACCTCATACTCCAAACAAACAGGAGGCAGCATATCAGAGTAACCGCTAACTGCTGCTAACTGTAGCTGCTGTTAGCTAGTAAGCTTAGTAAACAATGCAGCTATTAGCCGACTCTGCCCGGACTGGGAGCTCAGAGCTTTTGGGGGAGTGTTGGTGTTGTTTATCGGACTATCACATTTTAATGTACAAGTAGCTATGGGCTAGGTGGGTAGCATGCTAACTTCAATATACATTTCTGCAACACAATACATATATATCTTTGACATTACATCAAAACTTTGTATTCTGTTTATAATTTTTGAACACTTCAACAAAAATTCTTACACATTGCGCCTTTAAATATCCAGAAAACTCATTTGGGAAAACTACTTTTTTTGGAAAAAGCAGCTCAGTCAACCTCTTTGCTGTACTGGACCCACGGAGCTCATCACCACAACATTGGATTTCTTTTGATCTTCTCATTCCTTCTCCATAAAGCTTTTTTCAAACTGCATGACATTTATTTGGGGTTATTTACAACTGAACATGTGTTTTTACATGTATTTCGAGCCTGTAGATGCTGAAGTCAAAAGGTTTAGTGTTTTCAATTGCAATACATTGCTCTATTTGCACTTTTCTGGGTGGACATTAAACTAAGAAGCTGCATAAACACTCCTAAATGGAAACAATATCGTCAACTATATTGTGGCTTAAAGAGAGTCAATTTCGTGTGCAATTTTAAAACAAAAGAATGGATTTATTTGGAAAGAAATCTATCTTAAAATTCCAGGAAGCATGTCATGTACAATACTGTATGTAATAGTACATACAAACCGTGTAAATATTTTGATATGTCTTCAGAAGGCGTGAAGAAAACTTAAAAATCAGTTCAAATCTTCATAAGGTCTGTGATGACATGTAAAAAAAAAGAAATAAAAAAAAAAACACACCAGATTCAGGCAGAAGATTGATGGCCCTCACCATACTGTAGCAGCTATTAACATTTCATTAATATATACAGTATGTCAGTATAACATTTTAACGGTTACTTCATTAACTATTCATTACCCTTGAAGCTTTCAAGACCACCAACGACTCGAACATCATCTTAAAGCACTTTCATTTTCTTCTTAAATAATTTAAATTATAACAAAACATGGAAATGTAACATAATATCGTGGCAGTTACTCATGTCATTAAGTCAACATTAGGAATGACAACTCAATGAAATGTGAGATGTCAAGCAATTAGGGACAACGGAGTGGAAGCTACAGGAGAATGTTCCAGTATTATTTTGGTCACATTTGAAACAAGCTTGCTATTCTGTCAGTTTTCCCACCCATCCACATCACATTACAAATAGTAGAGTTGAGTGGAGTCCTTCCCTGTGCGGGTAATTTTGGCATAATGATGGCTTTGCCGTTTACTCAAAAGCTGATGCTTGACTATGCAGATAAAAACAGACTGCCGGGATTTCTGGCCCATGCATTGGACCCACTTTAGACATGAAGTATCAAGGTTGGACTTATCCAACATCTGACCTGGTGAAGGCATTATTCTCACAGGCTTGAGAATGTGTATCTAAATAAAAAAACAGTTTTTTATTGTCTTTCACTTTAGCCCTCAAAATGTAACCCCTAGATATGCTTATGTACATGCTTATCTAAGCAGAAGAGCTACTACTTTCAGTTTTGCAGGCATCTTGTTGGAAGCAGTTCTTAATAAATCAGGATGATATCCTTCAATATATCCTTCTGGTTGCATAGTCTAACACCATGCTAGCTGCTCCGAGTAAAGCTGGTTCCTCTAAGTCCGATGTGACGACCTTGATGCTCTGTGCAGAGATGAGGGCTCTCTCAGAGATGATGCGCTGCACTGGGGCCTGGTAGTAAGAGGCCAAAACTCCAGATAGAATCACCAGCGCGGGGTTCACTATGTGGAGGATGTTAATGATGCCGACGCCAAGTGCTGTGGAGGCTGGAAGATAAAGAATGATAAAAATTATATTAACCATATTGTGTAGTTTGAATTTCTCTCACATATTTGTGCGTGTGTCTCTGCTTTGTGCTCTAACCCTTGTTCAGAACAGCGTCGGCTTTGGAGTTCCCCAGTCTGGCTGCGTTGATGAGGTGGGCAGCGGTGATTGGCTCACAGAGCTTCATGTCCATCCCCTCCACCTTCAGCAGGTCCTCTAAGAGACACATAAAACACACAGGTCAGATGTGCATATGTATTTAATGATGAATTATGGATTCATGGATATGAATATGCTAATTATGCTCACCATCATGCAGTCTTTTGGCCTCTCTCTGCAGGGCCATGCCGGACGCGTAGGCCTCGATGCATCCTCTGCTGCCACACGAACACTCAGGGCCGTCTAATGAAACCATGATGTGACCCAGTTCTGCAGCGCAGAAGGTACTGCCATGGACCAGCTCATTTTGATGGATGATCCCTCCTCCAATACCTACACACACATGCGCACACACACACACAGTGAAGATAGTTACTTCAGATTGTCAGTGCAATTAAGCCACCCATTTGAGCATTTAATTAAGGCTATTGTGATGATCACAATTTGCTTCAAGTCATTATACAGGGCTCACTGGCCGATACACTCACAACACAGTTAGTAGGACATAAAATATATTTTGACAGTAGGAAATTATTATTATTCCTCCTTGGGCTATACACTGAAGAATTTAAAAAATGCTTTGATAAACCTAGATATGTCCCCAGAAAGACCAGATCTACACTATGTTGGACTAAGATTAACACAGAATGCAATTTACAAAGTAAATGTAGTGAATGTTGCCCTTTAATTGACAGTATTTTAAAGTAATTTAATTTTTCAAGCAACATTGTCAAAACATTTGCTGGTTCTGACTTTTTCTTTGTTAATCATGATTGTAAATGAAGAGTCTTTGGGGTTTTGACTGTTGTTTGGATAAAAGAAGCAATTTGAAGATTCTGTTTTGGCTCTGGGGTATATAATTGAGAAAAAAAAGAAAAAAATATTGCTAGCTGCAGCTCTAGGTGAGAGACAACAGCGATGCTCTGGCACTAATATAAGGCACTCCACTGCATTACCACTCTGTCAAGCTCACGTGGCAATAAGAATTTTGCAGCCAACATCAGAACATGTTCAGAAACTTAAAACTTATTCCAAATTGAAGAATTATTATTACTACGACATGTAATAACTTGCACCAACCCCTCTTGCACTGATAATGAATAACCAAACGGCTGAATGTAAATCCTGACATCTCACCTGTCCCAGTGATGACAGTAGCAAAGTTTTCCACTCCTTTGCCGTGGCCGAACTTCCTCTCAGCTAACGCTGCACAGTTTCCGTCATTGTCGACCCAGACGGGTAAGTGCAGGGCGTCGGAGATGGGTGTCCTCAGATCCACCGAGGACCATTCCTGGATCAACTTTGTGGAGTGCAGGACCACGCCTTCCTGTGGGTTTACTCGCCCGCCCGTGGACACTCCTTAGATGTAGACAAAGAGCTGTGAGATGGTAGTTCTATAATGTTGTTATTCATTAACAAATGTGAGTGTTTTCTTACCAACACCGAGTATTCTACAGTTGAGGCACACTGCGTCCCGTGTGGCATCTGCACACATCTTCAGTAAGAGCTGCATCCTGTCCTCAAAGGTCTTAGGATTGGACTGAGTATACTTCTTCACTAGCTTACCCTGGACAGAGGAGGATGCAGTGAAGAGAGAGGAGAGAGGTAGAAGTGGTGGGGAGGGAATCAAAAGGTACATTAAAAGAGGATAAAAGCAATGTATCGCCAATGTTAATCAAAAAATAAACGATTGGTGATAATGATTGGTACAAAATTGAAGCAGGATTTGAATCACAATGAAGCCACATTATATGATATAGTAGGATATTTGTGCCTGTAGATAGTTTTCATCCCCCTCTTGGACTTCTTGAATTTTGGTTTAATTTAAATCATAGCTTTAATGAAACCCATTTAGCAGAAAAGTAAAACCCAAATCTTCATGAGCAGGACCGTGATGACTACTTTAGACTCGTAAAAATGGAGTCTCGGCTACATTAAAAGGATAACACGCAGCCTACCCTCATGCAGACGATGGCCACTCTGAGGTTGGTCCCTCCCAGGTCAACTGCCAGAGCGCACTGTGTCTCCAGGATGTGATCGATGTCCTGGGAAATGGGGTCTTTCACCGGAGGGAAACAGAAAGTCTTCTGGAGGGGCTCATCCAGGTCGATGGTACGTAAAAACTTGAGAATGCGAGGGACTGCGTTGCCATCACCATAAATCTTAGAGCTGATGGGAAGAAGAAATACACCTTTGTTCATATCGTTCTATATCATCTAGTTTTTAAAAACAAAGGATGATCCATTTTCAAAAACAGATCCATTACCCTAATACAGAATCCAATAACGACCGCAAAACACGAACAAAGGCTAACAAAGACAATCTGCATGACAGGTGGCCCATTTATCAAAGTAATGCAACTGGCTTCCTTTAAGGGAAGACTGGACACCTTTCATATCCTTACAATCATTTATATTTCATTTCTTTCTCAAACTTTAAGAGAACACACATGCTACATTCACTGCCAGCCAACCAATTACAGTCAAATAAGCAAAACCAGCAGCCAAGCAACATTAATTCATGTGTCCATTGTAGGTTTATGTACTCCAAATTATATTCTCCAGTTTTATGGAAAGGTTTATTGTGAAATCTGTTTTTTAAATTGTATGCAACAAGCACAGCTGAGGTGGTGCTTATTATACAAACATATTACCAATAACAGCAATTAAAATAGTTCTGGAGATAAAACAAGATGCTGATTTTTTTGGCATTCACAATGTGCCTAAAAGAGTTCTGGACTTAAAAAAATACTAGTCCTGATACAATAATGCTAAAAAATGTCCATGTCAGTGTTCGACAGGGAAATCAGGAAGAAAATGCCAACCTGTGCTTGATACAGTTGATAGATATAAGAAATCTTGTTTCTCAGCACAAACTGGAAGACAAAGACCCAATGAAACAGACAGGCAGCACTTTGTTCATACCAGGGGAATCTCTTTCCGAACTGCAGCTCCAGGGCGTGGTAGATCTTATTGTGAGTGTCGGCATCTCTGACATGAAGAACATTTTCACCTGGCAGAGAAGGAAATGTCACCAACACAGATGCTGAGATAAGCAGATTAATCTCACAGAATAATGTTTGCTTTGGATCGCTAATGTGAGGAAGTTTTGTTTTTTTACACCTTAGCAGCACTTTTGCTCGACATGACAAATTCTAAGCTTATGCTATTAATCAACAGTGGCAACGGTCACGTATACATAGTGTCCTGGTGTTGAAATGAAAATTAATTAATTTAAAAGAACTAGTCTTATAAAAACATTATTTTAATCTTAAACAAACTCCATAACCAAACAGTTTTGCAGAGCTGAACTACATGTGTGATGCTTCATTGGCGATTTAATGTTACTCTTAACCTTCACCTTGCTTTCTCAGAGAGGATATCAGCACAACAATTATAGCAAAGGCAGCAGGTAACCATAACCTTGTTTTCTGTCCTACCTACCCGTTTCTCTGCCAGTTTGCCTTGTTCCCAGGTTGATGACAGGGGTGCCGAAGGCCCCAGCCTCTCGGACACCACAACTACTGTTTCCGATCATGCAGCCAGCGTGGCACACCAGCTGGATGAACTGATCAAAGGGAATGTGCTTCACTGCCCGGAAGTTGGCGTGCTGCTCGATGCCCTTCTTTCGCATCACCCGCACCATCTCCTTACTTCCTGTTTACAAAGGAAAGGTTGGGTCAAGCATTGTATATCCATTTATTCATTTGATTAAATAGCTTTATCGTTGTTATCATAGTTTTACTTTGACAAACACCCGTAAATAAACAAAAACATGCAAGGAAATAAAAGGATCAGTTAGTGAAACTAACCGGCGTCAATGTTGGGGAAGAGGATGAGGGTCCTTTTGTTGAAGGAGAGCAGAGCATCCAGCATCAGCTCATAGATCTTAATGGATTGCTGGATGTCTGTGGTAACTGGGTGCTGCAGAGCCACTATGTAGTCATGCTCCCTCACCTTGTCACCTGCAAAATGAAAAAAAACACACCACGCATGACATACAAACATACTCTAATCACACGCACAATTTTTCTGTCTCATGACGGCATCCCGGCGTACCCAGCCAGCTCTTGATAATATCCATGTAGTCCTCTTTGTGGTGACTTGACAGCAGCTTATCATAAGAAGGGCAGCCAGCCAGCAGAATGCGAGAATGGTCCTCACACATGGCGATGAGGTGCTGCTCTGCCATGCGTGTGCAGCAGGCGTGGTAATGGGCCAGTTTACTGATGGCGTGGCGGATTGAGTCATCGATCGTACCGCTCACCTGGGAAAAGGAGCAAAGTAGAGAACACATGCTGTATATCATTTGGTTACAATTACTACAGTACTAAGTTCTTGCACACCAATAAGTCTTGGGGCATGTCTGTCTGTTGCTGATTTGTCATTTCCATCGTTTATGCACTAGATTTGTAGTGGAGGCACTAGGTTTGCTTTCACTACCTCTTTAAAGGTGGAAGTAAGAAAAGGAACATTTACACTGTAAAAAGTACAATAAAAGTAAAAAAATAAAATATACTCTCTAACCAAGACTCCTCACCTCTCCTCCCTCCAGGTGAAGTATTCTAATGTTCATCAGCGCTGCAGCAGTTGCAAGAGCCAGCGCGTCAAAACGGTCGCCGTGGACGACCAGGATGTCGGGGCGCAGCCTCTGTAGTACATCAGGAAGTTTCACAAGTGCCAGCCCAACACTCTCCACCATAGCTGCTTCATCCTCCCCTCTCACAATGGTGTGGAGCTTGGAGCCAATGTCAAAGTCATCCTGCTCGATCATACGAAAAGTGTTCCTGCAGAGCGGAGACAGAAAAATAAGACACAAGACAAGTTCATGGAAAACCCTGAATAAAGGAGTAGAGGTTAATACTGAACATAGGTCTAAATCCAACCCAACTCCTGTGGCCGATTAAGGATTATGGTATGTTTGTAATAATTTATACACAACTTCACTGTTTTGCAATGAGCTGCATGCCTTTATGCCACTTGGTCTTACCCGTAGTCATCAATGAGATGGGAACCAAGCACCACAACTTCCAGTTCAAACTCGTCTGGGTGGGCTTTGAGCCCAAACATGATAGGGGCCAGCTTGGAGTAGTCTGCTCTGTTGCATGTCGCCACACACACCCTCAATCTCTTCTCACACTGCATCGAATGGAGGTGGAACAACACACGCACACAAATGACAATAGTTACATTTATTGTGCACAACTAATATATACACAGCCCTCTCTTCATTAGATGCCTGATATGTTTAATTATTCCACTACTGGATCTGCAGGAATATTACCATCTTTGTGTATTAAGGCTTCATATATCAATTTCTGCTCCAACAACTACAAAATGAAAATGAACTCTCATATCAGAGTCAAAGTCATACCTGATTCTGTTCTTCTGTCCTTTTCCTGTCCATCCTTCCTCTACTTCGTTGCATTCTCATATAGTAAAGCTCCTGGAAAACAAAGACAAAAGAGAGGGTGAGATTTTGTAAAGCATAACATGATCCATAATTTGTAATACCCTAACCCACCCACAGGTCATACTCACTTGGGCCTTCCAAATATTCAGATGCTGTAGCATGAAACACAACAAAACTACACTAAAAATGTTTGGTATTTTACATGAAGAACACTTATGACACATTTCTCCAGAGGTGGGAAACATGCTGTGAGACATTACATGGTGAGGCAAAAGTCAAAGTTTAACCAGTGCAGACGTTTTCAGTGAACATGGCTTCCTTCATGTTTTTAATAGCTGCTGCCATCTGCTGCTGTGAATGCATCATGACAAGCACTTTCCCAATCAAGCGTTCAAAGCCTTGTTCTTAAATATAACACAGCACCAGTTTTCAGGATTCATTACCAGATAACATGCAAAGTTACTATATATATATTCGAGCCAATGTGGTAAATCACAGGGACCGCAAATTCCTGAGTGGATTGAGTGCTTGGAATTCCCAAACTTAGATTAGATTCAGCCACTAACTGTTAAACTCCTTTGCACTTCTGGGAATAGGAACGTAAAGGTCATTGACTTCAGAACGAGCTAACAAACAAGGGGGGGAAAAAAAAGGGTTCCCACTGTGGCACAAATGTTAAATTCCACCATGTTTTCCATGCTTTGATTCATGGCTTACCAGAGACCATGCTGCTTGTAATATTGTCCAGCTAATGCTGTTATGAGAATCACTGCAAGTGCCTTATTGCCTTATATTCTGATAATAAATTTTACTGGTGCAAATATGTAGATAAATGGTAAATGTAGAATTAAAAACCACTGTGGATTTGCCTAATGGTATCAAATTAACCAAACCCTGCAGAGGAGCCAAATCAAAAGTCAAGGTGCTGGGTACTATTTAGAAAGAAAACTAAAAAACAAAACAAACTAGAATGGCACTCAGGAGAGCGTATACCTCCGCCAATGCCCAACAGTTCACTTTCATTCAATCACGTCTAATCCAATATCAAACTCGATAGCTCTGTATCACTATAAATTTTAGACCAGCCAAACCTGCTCAACCATAATTTAATCTCATGCCTAATTTTTTTCCCCCCATCAAGATCAATGTATTATTCCCTGAGAAAGTCACGAAAATTTCAAATATGCCCCATCTCACAATGTTAAATAAAGTCAGAAATAAATCCTGGATTCGTCCCTCAGAATCCACACCAAAAGTTAATGGGGCCAAAAACAATACTAAGGTCAAGGGGTGGGACTCACCAAAGATACCGATATTAGGGTGTAAAAAATTCTGCTATCAATATATATCAGAAGATATTCACACATTTTTATGCAATGATCTCTCAAATGTGGTTATTAAAAGCTTGTGTCAGAGATAAATAGCAGAGGCAGGATTTTATATCTTTTCCCAATATATGTGTTCAGTAAATATTGGCCTTTAGGTCAACCATTATATTGCTCGGGCTCTAGTACAATCATAATACTTAAGTCTTAAACTGCAACAACTCCAGTTGCCTCCAATATGGCACTTAGAATTAAGTCAAGATACTATATCATTGCAAGTATTGCAATTTGATTTTTTGATTTATTACCCTTTTTCAACTGCAAATCATGTCCCCAAAGGAAAACTAATATGATAATGTTTTCAGTCTGTTCATCTCACGTCAATCAATTTTATTGGGACCGCCAGGCAGACACTGCGAACACCTACCGCTGACTGTGACCTCTGTTGACCTCACCAGAAAGCCTGAGCATCATTTAGTGAAAAAGAAGGGGATTTTTATTATTCTATTGCCAAAGGTTTAACATATATTTGCAATATCATTCACTCATAAAAAAGATCGATACTTGGCATCCCTGTATTGATACAATACTGTTACAAGAAATATTTAAATACTATGTTGTACTGATTTTTTTCCTCACCCCTACTGAGGTCAGGACACTATTTCATTGCTGACATGACATAGCTGAGCAGTCTTATCAGTATTAGCCACCAAAGTAATCAAGCACGCAAGTCAAAGTTCCTGACTCGAGCTCGGCTGCGAGAAGAATAGCTCACGGTCTGTTACACATAAAGTATTTTTGAGCAGGTGACTGACTACACCTGAATGCTGCTCAATCTGGTCAAACTTGACCTGTCATTATTAACTGGTTTATTCATAGCCACCAGGATGAATCTACACAAACATGGGCAGACTGTACCAAGCTTGGCTAGCAAGAATTCAGTTGAACCGGTTCAGCAGCTGCCCTTCTTTTCACTGGTCCCTAGTTGGCAAGTATCGCTCAGATCGCAACCTTGAGAATTTAAAGGACACAGAATAAAATGAAACTCAACTTAATGGAGTAAAATTATAAGAGCCCAGTCATTAAATGTTTAACTTATAACAGGATTTCTGGTCACGCAATAGCTTTAAATAAATAAAATGCTTTCATACATAACGTTAACTAATATTATGCAGGTTTATGAATGAGTTGCCACTGGTCCACCTTCAAATAGGCTTCTTCAACTTTGCAAACACTGTGTCCTTGGCTGACGCACAATTGTCAGTAGTTTGTTTACATTACCAAGCTAACTGTCACCAGTCAGTACCACCAGACTCACTCAAATCTGTCTTAATAGGCTTTTTATTTTCCATTCAATAACCTTTTTATCAATTATTGACTGTAAACATCAATGTGATTTGCGACTTCAGCAGGGATTAACTTCGTCCCTCTGCTTCCACTCTCTCCCTCAGACACTTGTAAATGTAATTAAAATGGTTAATGCATCACGGTGTGTCAGCCTGCCTTTCTTTCAGTGTGAGTGCTGAAGTTTTCCACTACCATCGCTTTGATGAAGCAACGCTGTTTAGTTTAAGTTCTGTTTAATCATTATTCATGTTAACTGTCCTACTAAATGTTCTTTTTTTTCCATCTTTATCATCATCTTACTTTTACAAATCATCTTGCTATAGTCAGACACAATCACTCAGATGAGAACCAGGAAGTTTAGGACACTATTTGAACAGCCTATTGTAAAAACAAGGAAATTCAAATACAGCCTAAAATCAACAGCATCACCCTTAGTGGTGAAACAGCACTGAGTGAATTCCAACTGAAAACAACCTTGCTGTTGTGCCTTACCTCAACTCTCATGTGTCGGGTCACACAAAAGACCCGCTTGAACTAAATCCTGTGATTTACCCTGAATCTCATTCAGCACACCGTGACTTCTACTCAAGCATCACAAGACAGCATCAGCAGCCAGAGTTATGGTATGGGGGCAGGGATGCATGCAAAAAGCAAAGGCAGTGATGACATGGCAACAGAGGAAGACAGACATACTGTACAGACAGAATTTAAAGAGAGGTTGTGACAGACAGTGAGGAAGGAAAGGAAGGCAATGAGGATAGAGATGGAAAACATGAGAGAGGGAGGAAGGAGGAAAAAAAGGCCATCTGACTCACATGTGGGTTTATGCATAAAGACCCCGGATGCGCTTCCATCCCACGACTCTGTGGATTCTCAGCTAAAAATCACTCTTTGCTCTTTTTTTTCAATCCTTTTATCTGATCTTTTTTTATTTCTCTCTTTAGCCCAGCCGCATTATTCAATGGAGGGAGGGAGGACATGCGCGAGCCAGCGAGCAGCAGAGGAAGAGAGAGGAAGGAAGAGAGAGAGAGGTGGGGTGACACAGACATACAGCTGGGGGAGGGGCTGCGTGAGAACGGGGCTGGGTTGATATGGATTAAAGCTTGTGATTGGCTGCGAGGAGAGAAGAAAGAGTATGTGGCATCCTGCCACACACACAGCACACTAGATGTCTTGGGAGTCCCTGACTAATAGATAGAGTTTCCATATCCATCTGAAATGACAGATGTCAGAAACAATATGCTTCAGATAAACCTGCAGTCTCAGAAAATCTGATGACCTTCAGCTTAAAGGTTCCTGCCAGTAACCCACCGTAAATTCTGTTTTAAAACTGGGCAAGCACCTTAAAGTTACGGGAAACAGTTTCTGCCAGATCTATCTGAAGGAACTGTGTAAATTTAGAACATCAGATAACTACTCAAAATCACCATTGATTTGTATGACTTTAGTCAAGAAAGTCTAGATGTCAGGAAAGTACGGGCAATTATCTATAAAACTGAGGAAATACAAACACACCACATCTAGGTTGCTATGGCAACACATAGTAACAGAGGGATACAGCTCAGTGTGTTTGTATCCATTTCTGTAACTTCTAAAAATGTCATTTGTGAAGCTGTAATTTCTCTTTCTAGTATAACAGCCCCTCTCACCATTTTATCCCATGTGATGAATTTTAGGGGTGTCACAATTCTCCAAATCCATGGTTCGATTTGACTTTTAATTTCAGGGTCACGATTCCACTCCATTCAACCAATTTTTTCAGCACTGGCAACAATGCCTTTGTTAGACTAATGGATCTGGATTTATAAAGATCAACAAATTATTGGGTTTATGCCCCGACAACTGGGATTTACAATTTCAAATTTCTTTTGAAAGATAGGAGTATTCCACAATAACTTCAGGTTAGGGTGAGGCAAGTTCAAACAATATTCACCAGAAATTAAGATTCCAGAGTTCAACAAAAAACAGCCTTCAGGGATTCAACAATAAACAGCAAAATAAAGAAAGTGTAAGGAGTAATCCAGTAAAGGACAAAAAAGAAATAAACCCAACATCTGTAATGCTATCAGAATTACATCAGGGACCAGTGAGTTGATCATCTTTTTTTAAGTAGGTGTGGAAGGAGAAAAAGAGAAATACAGAAAGGGTCGCTGATCCTGCTTAGGATTTCAATGATCGAAATGAAAACCATATTTTTATCAATTTTCAATACAAAACTGTTCCAAACACCCAACCTGGAAATAAAGGTTAAAACATTTACTTAAAAAAACAAAATGGGAGCCATTTACAAACAATCATTGACATTCTTATGAGCTCATAGAGAGACAGCACCTATTGATTAACACCAATTAAGCTGCAACTTCAACATTTTGAGTTTCCTGCCCCTAAAACAGCCCTGTGTTAAAACAATGCAAGGGGCTGTATTGTTTTCTCATATACAGTAGTTATTTTTTTCTCATATGAAGATGGACTGATATTTATCCTGTTCTTATTACCCAGTCAAATTTTACACATATGGGATCCACTGTTTCTATTACTTCAGGCCTTAGCTTGTTATATCTTTTTATTTATCGACAACCGTTTACAACCTGAAAAAGCACTAGTGAAAGGTGTTGCTCGACCAATGTTCATAAAGAAAATTGTTGTCCACATATTTTATAGAGTTAGTGAGCACTCATCCTTTGGTTTTGTTAATCATCCCAGCTACAATCAGTCTTTGTCCAGACCTGTGCACACCCACCAGCACAGATAAGCCGACAGAGAGTCAGTTGAACTCTGGTCTTCCCTGTACTAACAGACTGCACCACCTGCATGCCTTCACCTCATTGGTCAGAAGAGACCTGTCTTCAGTGAACCTAAATGATCTACCTCAATCAGACCCTGCTGTGGTCAGAAGTCATATACAACAAAGCCATAAAACCGATTCACCTACTGCAGTCTGCCACGTCTCTGTTTCACAGGACTGTTTACTGACTCTTACCAGGGTTCTCTGTTTATTTTAGAAGTTAGAGGACACACAGGCTTCTGCTTTGCTCATTTTACCGAAAGAGAAACATTAAATTATAAGTTAAAATAAAATTTAGAAAATCACACTTTAATTGTATTAATGCAAATAACAAAGTAATGCAGCCATGAAAGCCTTAAGAACAGGGAGACTGTTTCCATGTCTGGAGGGCAAGTCCTTCTGCTGAGCTCTCTATACAATCATGTTAAAGAGGGAGAGTCTTTAAGGGTACCCTCAGGCCAAATTCTAAATTTGCTTTGAAGTGAAGCCAGGAGCTACTTGACTACTTCCATGTGACTTTCCTAAGAGTGCTACTGCTTTTACTCATTACTCAAAAATGAAAAATAAACATTAATTGCAGCCCTAATCCCATCTAATGAGGGGCAGTGGAGATGCCTCAGTGAAAATGCATATTATTTCCAAACATAATGTACTGTAGCACAGACATAATGACAGTCACATAACATCAAGTGAATACTAGCACACATACTGCATCCCTGTACTTGTAATGAGGGAATGGCATTGCTGGCACTGATTCAACGAGTTGGCTGGAAAGATGAACACAGACTGGGTAAACTAGCCTAAGTGTTGACACAGTTTTGACATCCTGGTTCATAAAGGACACAGACCATACCACATCAAACTAAACATTGACCTCACAGAGTTGGTTTAATGTGGATTCACTCTGATGAAGCAAAAGAGCAAACAAAGCAATGAGCCATGAACTTTGCCTTCAACCTGTCCAATATAGAAGTTCCATCAAATGAGACTAAAAAATATACTGGGTCGACTTACTTGTTGACGAACATGAGATCCTAACCTCCTCATATTGAATTATAAAAAACAGCTAGCCTATGTATAAATAGTCTTTAAAACCTTCTTTACGCTTATCTTGGAGATGTTATAGCTTTCACTTCCTTTCTTCATACAACTTTTTTTTCTGACTGGTATGTGCTGTACCAAACTTATGAGGGAATGACTTTAAGATAACATTCAAGCATCATAAAAATTATCTTTTCACAGTGTTACTATTGAGGCTCTATGAACAGTAGACACAATGAGCAGATAGTACTATGTCATATATCTCTGTTGATGAGATACTGCCATCTAATGTCCTTTATAAGGAAACAAACAGTTGTCCTGCAGGTGTGGCTGCACATTCAAATATTTCGATGTGAAAAACCACCTGGATCTGTTGTCCATACCCAAATAATCAAATTACATAAAGTACAATGATAATATTATTCTGGATTTACTGAAAATGATGTTGCTGTGGCCTGCACTTAATGGCACGTTATAACAGTCAGATAAGATCCACACACACTGTATTATTTTTGCAGATTGGTAAGATAGTTAGCTCACCTTTATCAAAATGAATTCAATATATTTTAATATCCCTGCAGCATAAAAGCACCTTTGTGAAGCCAGAAAAGTTCAGCAAGAGGTTCAGTTGGCTGCCATTTTGACTCAAACCAGGTCCAGCTTCAGCAGCTTATGACATGCACCTGATGGCAACATAAGTCCATTCTACACTGATATTTTTACTCGGGTGTTTTTGGTTCAAAAATATTATCTAACATTAAATTTACTTGGAGAAGACCCACTGGAAGCGAATAAGTCGCGCGACATCGCTTCTACTGCCCTTCGCTCCTCGCGGTGGACGTGTCAAGTCGCGAGCTAGCGAGTAAGCTGGCTGATGAGCAAGCTTATCACTTCTGCCAACACTGTCCGTGAGGCTGTGCCACACAGCACTTCTGTTTTGTTTACATCTGCAATCCTCGAGGCCAGGGACACAGAAAAGGGGTCCCGGAAGGTGCAAAGAAGAGTTTCTCCTCCGGTGACATTCATCCACCACAGGTAACGGTAAACACTTACGACTTTCTGTCCCCCCGCTCCGTCAATTTTCATTATCGATTATCCGGAAGATCCCCACAAAGACTGCAGGCGAATTTGTGCGCATCACGTTTAAAACTCAACTTCATGCAAAATGACTTTTTTGTTCTCGCTGGTCAGTTCCGCGTCGCCTGGAATCCCACAATGCCTTGCGAAGCTATTCACTCTTGTCCCATACAACATAAATGGGGGCGAACTTCGCTTCGCGTCCTGCCGCCCGCAGTTGGTATTTACCGTTACTGCGGTCTGGCTGTAGCTACAAAGTTATCCTAGGAAGAGCTAGCCCGCTGACAAGTCTGGTAAGGAGTAATATACCTTCGCTAACACCGCCATATCAACATCAACGCAGTGTTATATTGCTAGTGTTTGGGAAACTTTGCCCAAATTATGGCATTAACGTTTCGCAGTGGCGTAGCTCCTAAAGTTAGCTAACGCTAGCTGGTGAACTCAACCTCAGTTAGCTGAAGTTATCAGTCCTCACCATTTTATCACAGTGTCGCGGATTTCCATGTGATGACAGTTACCTTTAGTTATCCGGAGACGCCGTTTTCATCTCATGCTGAAACTGTCGGTGGTTACAGTCACTTATTTCTCTCCTGCTTTGGGTTTCCAGTGGTTGCCAGCCTACGGGCATCTGGGGCACTCACACGAGGGGGGCTCACAGTCAAACCAGGGCGGACCGCGAGAACAAGACCGGATGTGCGCGATTTGGATCTTCATAATAAAACCCTTCTAAAATACAAAACAAGTAAAATAATGGATCCCAAAATGATTTCTCTTGCCTTCTTCCTCTTCTACCAGGAATGATTTTAGAGCAGAACTTGGCATATACACCTTGGCAAATCAATCAGATTCCCCAAATCCATTCCTGAGGTGGGCTGATCCATGAGCCAATACCCTGGTCAAAATAAACACCACGCCAGCATCAACATGCTGAGTTAATGTGTCAGTACTAATAAGCCAAAAACATAATATGCCGTATGTAATAATACAACACATTATGCATATCAAGTACTTTTTGACTTAGATTGCTCATATTTCTGTTCTTTTACTTAAGTAACAGTTTGAATGACATTTCTTGCACCGTAGCATTGGTTTTATTTATTGTATTTTACTTACACTAGGTATATGATATGAATACCACAGGCTAACCGAGGTGTATACAAATAAATAGAAATTCTCAGTAGTTCATCAGTTTGTTGCAACAGTATAAATAGCAGTAAAAGTAAATATTACGCCTTCTTCTTGTGATAATTATGCATCAAAAGTCTGGCTGGGTTTGTCAAACATTTATTTTCTTGAATAATGGACAGAAGCGGTATAATTTTTGGCAAGCTTTTTACTGCTGCAGACCAGCACCTACTACATCTGGAAACATATGTGTGTGTGTGTGTGTGTGTGTGTGTGTGTGTGTGTGTGTGTGTGTGTGTGTTGTGTGAGCTGGGAGTAAATGAGCACTTTTTGTAAGCAGAGTCTAAAATGTTGTATTACCTGCTGTTCTCAATTTTAGAGGTTTTCTAACTTGTGTGAGTAAATAACTCTGTATGGTCAGAACACATGAACCATGTGACTCTAACAAACAGTCCTGCCACCAGGTTGTACTGATTTGACCTTGAAGAAAAGCAATCCTTTTTGGTCATGAACCCATCCTGCCACAGAGGAACACTATAATTACAGGGGAGTGTTCCTCAACAGCACCTGTGCAGAGCAGTAACCACACAGCAGCGGTGGATGTGGCAGCATTTTGTCTCAGTTGCAGACCCCATAGCGGCTGCTGTGATTTTATAACTGTGCTGCATTGCAGGGCTATTTCCCCCACAACCATGGGTGCGGTTGCATAAGAACTGACAGCATCATGGTGGGTTTTTGAGGAGCCCTCAGAGGGAGATGACTGGAGGAGGCTTGGGTGGGATTTGTCTGAAGAAAGGAAGAAAAGTCATTAAAGAATGAGGAAAGTTTGTGGAAGGACTTATTGTTGAGGTGGAGAGTGGAGCAGAAAGAGAGAAAGAACGGGAGGGGCAGATAGCAGAGCGCCGACAGATTGATTGTTGGCTGTGCGTGGAGGTTTAGCAGACATGGGGTAAGGGGGTTGGCGGGGTAGCCTGAGGGATGAGTCAGTGAAGGAGTGTGTGTGTGTGTGTGTGTGTGTGTGTGTGTGTGTGTGTATGTGTGTGAGAGAGAGCGACGCAGTAGGACGTGCAGAGACTGAAATGCACTTACTTTATCTCTCCGTCTGCTCTCCTCTTCCTTCCACGTAACCCCAAAATATCAAGAACATTGCTATGTATTACTGTGTATTTGTGTTTTTGTGTGTGTGTGTGTGTGTGTGTGTGTGTTTCGTGTGTGTCTCTGGAGGGAAACTCTCTTCCTGGTCAGTGCAGTTTCTGTGCCACAGCTTTTAGCAGTGACGTTGCACTGTAGGGCTGGCCCCTGTCTCTGCTTAAATGTTCACTTCCTGGAAACTGCACATCCCTACAGTCAACGTGACGGATACTATTCAACCAAAACAGGTTTTATCTTATGCAGTACACTGACAGATATGACTAGTTATGACAGGAGGGAACTCTATGAACCCTGTAAACCCGCAGTATCTTACTTCAGTCTTTGTTAATTCTCAGAGGGGTTTTAAATTCTGCATTATTTGAGCATGACATGTTGTTCATGTAATTCACTAATTTGGTGACGCAACAAATAGTCTGGCATTACAAATGCATTATTATCGGATATAACCCTCACAAGCACGGCCAGTTTACCTGTCATGGCAGATCACTTGGCAAGTGCTCTATATGATGTATGTCTTGCTCTGCAGTTTGCTGCTGTTGTCCTCTTCTGATTTGTGTTCTTACTGCTGCTGTCATGAAGAGCAAGACTCATTTCTGCAAATAGATAATCAAGTTTTTCCCCGTGTTTTTTTTGTGTTAACTCGAGCTATAGTTCTTCAAAGCATTGTGCTGAGCTATCCTTTATCAGCTCATGCCTACCACATGCTACATGATCCTGCATTGAATTAAATGAATGAAGCACGGGCCTACCTTTCCCTCATATTACATCAGTTGAATCAGTTTCATAGTGGCTGTGGAGGGACAGTGAAGGAAGTGAGCCATTATGATGCTTTAAAAAGAAAACATATCCAGAGGGCTTGGCTGCACTGAATAGGCTGCACTCCACTGCAGTCCCAGTGTCTGACTTGCAGTTACAAACAACACATGGCAAAAAATATGTCTAGCTCACATGATTATTCTGAGAAATCTTCCTAAAAATACATTTGTATAGAATGCTTAAAGAATATATGACATAAAACTGCTATGTGATTCAATATGAAAATATTTAATGCAATGAAATTTTTTATTTATTCATGCATTTATTTACTTACTTATCAATAACCACATTTTATGCAACACTCTGGTCAAATGAGAATACATTTACAGATTCAACCCCTGCCCTGATCCCTTACAAAACAAGAAAATGACAACAATGAAACAGTAAACAAGATCTGTAAGTTAAACAGCTAAAGAGATAAAGACAGTAAGGTGATTGAAAAACATGCAGGGAAAAAGTAAAAATTAAAGAAAATAATACAAGAAATAATGTAATAAAAATAAATAAGTAGATATATACAGTTAAGTAAATCTACATGACAAGCTGATCTTAGGCACTGTAAAAACACTTTTAACTTCTATTTGAATGGAAACATATTGCCACTTGTTAACATTACTTGTTATGCCTTGCTTCACAAACACAAAAAGGAAGAAAAAAAGAAAAAGAAATACAAAATAATCAGATTAGGAATATTGGTCCTCATGTATTGTTTTTCCATTTTCTGATAAGGCTCCAAAATGACTTTCTCTGCATCACAAAGATAAAAATTCAACATCAAATTCAACCCTGAATAGAAAAAAGTACATCAAATACTTCATCCTGCCATGCTTAACTGATGCAAAGTAAAACATACCGCAACAGCACCCGGCACCCCTCCCTGCTGTACACACAAGCTCATGTGATGCAGAATACCCACAAGGCATTTCTCTTTCTTCCTCATTCTCACATGCATAACACACACCTGAATATTGCAGCAGGATAAAGAATCCCCCCGGTTGTAGTTTTTTTTAACCAGCCAGGTTTGGGTGCAGAGAGCACCTTATCACAGCGGCTGTGTGAGATAAGAACCAGGAGCGCAGAATTTCCCTGCCTGAACAAGAGCACAACGACAACAGCAAACAAACACGGCAGATAAACAAAATCCCATCCAGACACACAGATTATCAATTGTTAACTGCTCAGCAACGGCTTTATCTTCCTTCCTTTTAATGTACTGTCCTCTCTTTTTTCTTTGGTCCCCACTTTCTTTAACACTGTTCCTGCTGCATTATTGATGAAGAGATAATGAGGAGGGAAACTGAAAGCAATTGGCAATAAAAGGAAACACTGACAGTCAAACGTTCTTTTTACTAAAGGAGAAATGGTGATTTTGTTCCTTCCTCAGAATCTTATTCTCATCAGGAGATGCACACATGTTCATTATCACATTTGATTATCAGATGGGTCAAGTATAAAAACTGCTAACTCAGAATTACTGTCAGACATTTTTAGAGGTGAACAGCAACTCTGCGACGCTGGCATAGAATGGGCTGCGACTGCTTTCAGTATTAGATTAATTAAATTTAGAAGAGAAAAGAAACTTTAATGATCCCTCAGGGGAAAACTGATCAAGTTTCACAGTACAAAGCAAAGTAAGACAGACCGCAGATAGCAAAGTTTTTGTCCCTTTGGAGCAGTTTGGCATTTGGGTGTTTCGCTGCTATGAGTAAATTATGTTACACAATGACATTTTTAGTAAGCTGTTTTTCAGTGGGGAGTTTTGCTGTAGAGAGACTTCAGATGCTGCCATTCTCCAAGAATCAATGCTATGAAAAAATCACAATACTGTCCATTTGGTGGCTGAATGTTTAGTATGGAATTGGCCACATGCATAAAGGATGTACAGCAAAAAATATCTTGTACCACAAGTTAGTAAAAGTTTGAAAAACAAATATAAAAGACAGAAAATTCCCCAAACTGCCTTATAAAATCTCTCAATTTTGTGAGATGTTGAGCTGATTTTTGGGGAGTGCTGCAGCCCCCTCAGCACCCCGACTTCCCATGTACATGTCTGACTCACATAGTGTTTTCTAGTTCTAGTATCAGACCAGGACAGTTATGAAGATATGAAACTGGCTGTTTAAAAACCAACCCAGTGTGTGTTTCACTTCTTTATTGAAGGACGCCATCTGTATTACCATTAATAGTATTTTGTACATCAATTCCTCATTCAGAGACAGTTTTTCATTGCAGAGAGGACAGATTAAACAGCTTGTATACCAGCATACCTCGAGCCAATAACTGATGATTTATAATTTACAACATCATCTCTCAGGGGATTCCCTCCACCCATATGAACAAACTGTATTTCCATCATACCATGCAAAGAACTCGATGCACTCCTACATGTTGTCCACAGGGGGGCAGCAGTGTGACCAGAGTGCTGCTCTCATTGCCATGACTGCAATGCAAGCCAAGGTCTCTTTCAAGGGCACACATCATATCTGCAAAGTCACATGTAAAGCAGGGAGAGGCTGTATGGGCGTTTTCAGCTGGAGCAGACAAGAGTAATACAGAGCAGGAGAAAAAGCTTTCAGTCTGGACAGATTCGTTAAATAGGTGAAACACTGACACAGTAGTTCACCTGTAGTTGTTTGAGGTTGAAACTTTAAATAAGAGCAGGAAGAAATTATAAGAGCAGACAAGTATAGCCAAAGGGTGTTTAGCAAAACTGCTGGCATGAATGACTTGTTTAACCATATTTTCTGGATGACCAACGGACGTAATGGTTGCTGCTTGTTTTGTCGTAAATGTGTTTTTCGGCCAGGGAAATGGCAGAATTCTCACTGTGCTGTTTGTAATTAAAATTTGTGGGCTGTTAGAAATAATGATGCACAGTTTTCTCAGGTAGAGAGTGTACTGTACTGAGAGCGAGCAAGAGGGCCATCATAACTCTCCCCCAGCCTTACCTTTTTATAGTCATCAAATATGCATGGTCCCCTCCGAGAGTACATATAATGTATTCGCAGATCTCCGCTGCACTGGAAAGCGTGCTATCAGCAGTTTGTGTGTGTTTGCGTGTGAGTGTGTGTTTCTGTGTGTGGGTGCGTCTACAGGATGAGACACAAAACATAATCAATAAACACTGAATCATTGTCTTCTGGAAGAAGGGAGTTACAAAGGAGAGACGGAGAGAGTCTCCTCGGCATGTTCTCATCTGTCCACAATATTGTGTTTTTAACACATTTAAGCCGGAATTAGACACGTTTTTTGTTTTGATGTATCATTATGAAGGAATAAAAGGCTTTAGAGTCATGATGACACCAGCAGCGTTTAGATTGGTTCCCTATAAACCTTGCTTTCACTATGGTGTCTCCGCCGGGCAAGAAATCTCATGGGAAAAAAATGAAGGCTGACTGGTACCATTTCTATCTGCCTTCAGGTCTCCTTTACGACTAAATGAATGAATAAACTCATGTTTTGTCCTGTGTTGGTGGTAGTTGCTACTCCGAGGAAAATGGAGCTGCCTTTGCGATAGCGGCACCAACACAAAAGGTTATTTTCAGATTGCTACCTCAAAGCTATTATAGTCCCAATCATTGTTGGTATTTTTGGTAGTGAGTGTTTCTCTCCCCATAAAAACCTGCCGTTTCTTGTTTCCCCAGGGTCCAACATACATCCAGAATGAAGAAGCACAGAAGTGATTTTTCCATCCGTCTATTCAATCACCGTGTTTGACCATCTGCCAGCCCCAGCAGTGGAGGAAATATAAAGATCATTTTAGTAAAGTAAGAACGCAAGGCAAAAATACTAAATTTCAAGTAAAAATCATGAATTAAAATTTCACTTAATACAACTGGATGTATTACTTACACTTCCATAGCACTGAGATAAGGGTTTGTAGTTTGAATTGTGATTTTTACCATTGTTCTTTTCTTTGGACGGTAGACAGGCCGTTAGCAGTAGCCATATTGCTAACACTGTCTTTGCAGCAGCACTGCCAACAGTAACACCACAGGGAAACACCAGAAGGAGGGAAAATCAAAAAGTCTGCCTTGGTATAGTATAGAAGAAGAATAGACAACGCAGTAGTTGCCCCAAGGGATTACATTGCAGCCGTGTCGTTGCTGCCTGCTGAGGCGATCTACTGGACGCCTCCAAACCTTTTGGTAAGTATGATTCATTTTCACAACAAAACATGTAAATATAGGCCTCAAAAAGGGCTTTGAACATACAGGAATCCCCCCTTAAGTTCCCGATTGCATCACTGTTTATTACATCAAAATGGTGCCTCCATCCAACCACACCTCACTAAATCTTCACCATCGTATGTTTGCCAGCCGACATAACTGTAAACTAAAATACGAGAGAAGCGCTCAATACGGCAAGAAATCAAATGCTTTTCCTTGCTCGCTCACTCCCTCTCTTTCATCCTATGGCAATGGACATATGGGACACACACACACACACACACACACATCACACACACATGGGCACACATTGACACACCCTTTCTCATTGGACACGAGCCATTGGTGGTTACTGCAAGACTGCTCTGTCAGCGCAATCTTTATCACCAAGGGATGAAAAGGCCTTGGGATGGTTGCACCTCATGAAGCCACTAACTGTGACCCGCTGAATATTGATCACTGCACCGAGGTCTACTTTAATCAGCACCACACACACACACGCACACACACAGACACAGTTACCTGTGCCCATTATGTGTATTGCTGATCCAGAGCCTCCTTCTCACTATTATATAAGAGCCTGCAGCTATAGCTAGATAGATAGATAGATAGATAGATAGGTAGGTAGGTAGGTAGGTAGGTAGGTAGATAGATTTAGTTTATTGTAAATAATTACCTTATAAAATAACATTTTCATTGTTACGTATTCTTTTCATGAATAGTAATTTGTATCATTTTGTTTATGAAAGCACTCTGCAAAGATATTTAACATCTCATTATAATGAGTCTCAGGAATATGGGTGCTAATGTGACTAGTTTATCCCGCCAAGTTGGACAACAGAGGGTTTTCTAATTTAAGGAACACCGCTTTCAGCCAAACACTCTCGGCTATTAATTAGGATGACTTCACAGAACAGCCAACAAACGTACGCGCACACACACAAACACACACACACACACACAGACAGAAACACACACAAACACACACACACTTTCCTGTGTCTCTTTTCTGTGCTCTTTCTAAACTTGTTGGCTCTTTCTTTGATGCTCCCTTGGTCAGGGTACACACACACACACACACACACACACACACACATTCATATACGCTTAGATGCACACACACATACACACACAGACACAAACACATACACAAACACGAGTAAGCACTCTAAAAGCTGGCGGTGGTGGGTCTCATATCTCATGCATCACTCTCCAGGCTGGCTCTTCTACGTTTTCTTTTCTCACCTAAATCAGAAGTCTGTTCAGCTCTGCAGTCTGTCCAGCTTTTCTACTCCACCATCGGTTCAGACAAAACCAGGTTGGACACTTCAAGTGTGCTTTTATTTTAGGTGAAAAAAAAAGTCCTGTCTCATTTGTCTCCATTGAATAGCCATGAAAGATAAGATTTGGGCTCAAAAGCTAAAAGTCATCTTTCCTTTTTGCTGCCAAGCTTCCAGTTGCTCTGCAGAATTAACAGAACGCCAAACCTTCCCTCTAATAGGAGACATTTACTGTCAACAAACCTCGCAACAATATCACAAGATGTGTCTTATTTTCACGCTTTTCGCTTTTATCACTGATTGTACAAAATTGTTTTTCCTCTTGTGGAATAAAAGTGCAGACCTTGATCTGTTCAGCACCTTGTGAGCAAACGACAATCACCTCTGCTCGTTTACCTCAAAGGAGCATCTGTTTGGACAGGGCCGACCTGTCAGAGGTGCTCTGCAGGAAACTGCCTCCAGTGCAGTTTGTCTCCGCAGGCGAACACGACTCTTTGGTCCAGGTCCAACTCTCCATGCTTCCTTTGTTACTCAATGGGGGGTGCGTGACAAGAGTGTATCACTTTATGACAATAGGCTAAAGTAAGCATTCACAGCTGAGCGAGCTTAGGTAGATTGCAAATTGACAAAACGTAATTTTAAATTTGTGACACAGTTTTGTCATTTGAGCTGGTTAAAGCTGTGTGTCAAAAACATTGATCATGTGAATTATTGTTTCAGCCAAGTACAAATCCCACGACTTAACACTTAAAGTGTAAGCGCTCTTTTCCTCTTTCTTTTCTCTTTTCTTTTCTCATTTCTTGCATTTTTTCATCAGTTGGCCTGTTTAGTATATAAGTCGTCACAGAGAGTGCTGGAATTGGGAGCTGTCCCTGTGTGACCACCTCCACACTGTAATGAATTGCTGTAAATTTACTGTGGCTTTACAACACTATCTAGTATCTCCTAATAATTATAAAATACTGTTTAATATTCATCCTTTGCAAGTAAAATAACAGTTAATGCAGTGTAGTGTAATCCAGTATACAGTTATATACAATAAAAAATAAATTACAGTAGATACACTGTAAGAAAAGGTGAAATTCTTTACAGTGCAACATTAAAAGCGTGTTTGTTTTTGCTACTATGACGACAAAGGTTGCCTGACAATGGATCTGCTCTACACAGAGGTTAATGGGAAGAACTGGAACATGTACAGTCTATTTGTGTGAAGATTGAAGAGAGCCAGTCGATTGTTCAGTCTGCCTCTGCATTTTATTGTGTCCAATAAAACTGCCATCATGTCTCTGTGAAAGAATTACTAGAGCTATATTCAGGGAAATAAGTGCATCTAGGGACTGATTACATGAGTTCTTAAAATGTGTGTCTTTAGTCCTCCTTCAGATGGGTACAGAGGAGTGAGTTTAATCTGTTTATCAGTCACAGTAGCTTTTTTTGTCAGCTACTTTGGGTTACTAGAGCAGAGCAGTCCCATCTGTTTCAAGGCTGCAGGTTTTATACAAAAACTGTATCTTAAATCTAGTCAGAGAAATCAAAATCACTGCTGCTGCCGTCCACTGCACTACCTTCATGCTCATATTTGCTTGTGTGGTGGGCGTGAATCCAGCTCCCACCGTCCTGTCACGTTCCTCTCTTCCCTGCATTGCTCCGTGACAGTTCTACTGCACAAGCTTTCTAGGGCACGATGCGCTCCGCTCTGGATGCTTTCCAAGTGTTTTTGTAGAGGAGAGTGGGGGGCCCAGCCTCCTGCAGTATTTTATTCCTATTTCAGACAGGTACAGGGGGAAGATACAGGGGAGAGTGAAGGCAGGGAGAGAATTAGTACTGCTCATACCCTGCAGTCAAAATGTGTGGACAGTACAGTCCAGTGTCTGGACCACTGGGGTTACAGTGAGGACACAAACTTGCTTTGAGTCTGGAGCACCTGCATTTAGAGAGAGGTCCAGCCCTGGTAGCGTTTTTCCATCGACAGACGGCACAGACATACCTGCTGCACTGTAACCGTGCTGTGACTCAAGCTCCTTAAGCTGCGCCTTTCCTTTCCTTCCTGTCCCACTTATTAAGGCAAAGTAAGGAAATCTAGTAAAGCATATACAGTAACATCTCACTTGTATGTGTTTTTAAAACACAAGCAAGCATCGTCTCTTCACTCTGGAGTGTTTCCAGTCGTCACACTGAGATGCTTCCTTCACCACCTCTTCGGCCTGCTGTTGGACCTCAGGGAGCGAGTGATCTCTTGACACCACAATATGGCAACCTCTGATGTCACACTTAAGCGAAAACCTGTGATTCTTATATTGAATTGAGCGTAAAGTCTGTATGCTGCTGTGTGAGGTTATGACAGTATCTGTAGACCTGGGATGGATAAAATCTTTCCAAAGACAATAATGTCTGACTCATTCCCCAGTTAAGAATTTAGAGAAAGTACATGGAGGCCAAAGCAGTTAACAAAATTAAAAAATAAGATGAAAACTAAGCTAAGAAATAAAAAGCAGAAATTAAGAGATACCAAGTAATACATTTTGTGATGAAAAAGTTGAAATTACGAGATCAGAAAGTCATTATTATGAAATAAAAAGTTTAAATTATAATATGAAAATTCAGTCTCATAATTTTTATTTGGACCTTGAAATTTTTTTCTTTCATCAAGGCTACGTTTCTGTAATTTTCTTTTTCTTTAACTGGCTGAAATGGACTTCTGTACAACTAAGACCGGACTTTTCCTTGAAATTAGTTTGGACATTTACTCCAAACTGTCTGGAGTGTGCAAGGGTTGGTGACGTCACGATGAACATGATGAATACACACAAACAAAACCCATTTAAATGAAAGAATCCTTTGCAAAAATGTCCACACACAAAAACCTTTTAGGCTTTATGATGACAAAAAGCTAAATCTTATGTAGCAAGACGTGGTGGTGATGGAACACAGCTGTCTCAGATGTGAAAAATATCTTCCATTATTTCAAAACGTTATCAGCTCAATGCATCTAAATGAGAATAAATGACTACACAGGAGATGTTGTCTGTCATTCCCTTCAGCGGCTTTGACTGACAGTGTAGAAAAGGACACAACGCTTCACTGAGTGCAGTTTTGCGTTGGGACACCACGATGTTCCAAGTAAATTTGCAGGTATGAGAGTAAGAGAAGAGGAATGACTGGGATCACAATTCTCAAACACCAATTACACCCCTTGCGCCTTCTTCTTAGCCCTACCCCTCTGTTTTGTGCTTTTCTACCTGGGATTGTTGGGATAGAGGGGTATTAGGGCTAAGTGTTAGGGCTATGTTTCAATGTGTTATTGTCCTTTTCTTAATGACGAGCATAAAGCAATCACTTTTAGTTTTCTGATGTCTTGGTAGCTAACTAGCTAGCAAGGTAACGTTACATTGTTTGAGCATGACAGTTTAACGTTTTTACAGATTTCAATATTGCTCCCCCTTCGATGGCACAAGATGATCGAAATTTAGCTGTAGTCCAGCGAAATTAGGAAAGTAGGAGCACAGTGCCAAAAAACACTATAGTGGCGAGGCAATGAAGCAACGTTTTGTTTTATTTGATGGCTTGATTAAAGCGTGAAGCTGTGAATGAATAAAGAGCATCCATGCTTTTCTACCTCCATCAGATAAATGGCAAACGGCACTGTGATACTACAAGGACACAGTAACACAAGAGAAATCACCACAGCTGAAGACGAAATGTCCGGTCATGCCTGTTTACGTAAAAGTCATCGATGCCAACTGATGATATATGAGGGTCTTGTTGTCCTTCTTCATAGGGGGAGATTGCAATCACTTTCCCGTGTAATTCTGTTCTGAGGGGCAAGGGGGCACTGGAAAACGAAGGGTAGGGGTAAATACTGGAAATGGCATTGGGCCTTGGATTGCTTTGAGGAGCAATAAACTGTAAAGTTAAGGATGAACTAACATAAATGTGGCAATAATCATTCTTTCTCATCAGATGGCTCAATGTAATGGTTTAATATTAAATACACACCAGGTCACTGTGTTATTCTAGTTTTATCCGCGCACAGTTAATTCTCTTGTCGACATGCACGATGGCATCACCTGTGGTGGTTGGAAGATGTGGGACTTACCTGAAAAGCCCATAAAGTCAGCTTGGTATTCAATTATTCTGCAAGCTATTCAGTCATATGGCATTTATATAGCGCACTGTAAATCCTTGAGTCAGTCAGTCAGCCAGTCAGTCGGTCAGTCACTTATTCAGCCTTTCAGTCAGTCAGTCTGCTCACTGCATGAAGCCGTGAAGCTGTGATGCCTTTACGCATTGCAGCAGTACACACCTCCCTCTGTCTGGGACTTCAGAGGTCCTCTACGGGTTGATGGACACACACACACGCGCACACACACACATGCACACACACACACGCACGAACACACACAAACACACAATTACATGCAATCCCTTCGCCTCCCCTCCCTCCTTCTTTTCCTCCCTTCGCCTCCTGCTTTTCCCTCTTTCAGTGTCTCTGGGGACCTCAGAGTGCAGCAGGAATGATGGACAGCCGACTAATATCCAAAGCTAACGACTCCTCCCCTCTGACTTCACAGAATGGCCTGACAGAGGCCAGTGTGCCCTTCACATGGAGGAATATGACCCACAGTGAAGAGGAGACATTGTTGACAATACAGCTTTAAAGCAGCTTCTGTGAAATCATTAATATTGTAATCTGTTATTTAAAATATTAATAATCTGCCTCTGCGTTAGAGACAAAGACATTTGAAATTTTAAAGTCATCAACAGGACATCACGTCACCATCACAGAGAGGTTGAAATGCTCACGTTAAATCGTTTTCACTTCTATAACATCACATCACACCACATATTTTTAAAATTGCATAGTGTTGAGTCACATTTTCAGATCAAGAACCACAAAAGTTTTTTTCTAAAAAGTGACGTGGATCACACAAGCACCAAGGGGTGATGTATGAATCCTTTGTGCTTAGTCTGCAAGGGAACAGGATGAAAGCAGGGACGTTATAGCAAGGATGTTGAGTTTAACCCTGTCAGCTCAGCTTCAAGGACGTTTGTGGAATTATCTTCACGAGCAGGGGAGCAAAGATCAATGCAGTGTGTTCACCTAGTCAGCCATGGGGAGGGTTCATTTGAAGAACAGAACTTGTAAATGATCTACTGTTAAAACAGTGTCTCAGAAAGCAAATAGTCTTTGCCCAAAATGTGTTATGTGAAAGACACATCAGGCAGCAGAATGTTAATTAATTGCAGTGGACAATGGTTCAGATGAATTGACAGATAATGATGGACAAAACAGACCCAGTGGCCTAATGGATAAGGCATCAGCCTCCGGAGCTGGGGATTGTGGGTTCGAGTCCCACCTGGGTTATATGATGTTCAAATATTAAAGTATTACACTGATGATGTGAGCAAATGCAACAACATAGATCAAAAGCAGCGCAGGCTGCCAGTCCTCTGACTGTGTCTACGTGTGAAACTACAGGCTTTTATTTGACAAGTAACCACAGCGCTTCAACATCTGTAAGTGTGTCACCACTGGATACTTTTCAGGAGCCCTTGAGACAATTAAGATTTGTTTGTTGTGACTAAAAACTGCCGAAATTTTGACAGCAGTTAGGACATCTCCATCCATGTTTGTGGTGACTAAAGCAGGTGTGACCAAACGATTTTGCATTTTGCTTTGCATGTCTGGCCGCATTAATAGTTTATTGCTTTCTATTGAAGAACATTTCTTCTTTCTCCTGCAGTCATTAGACAACATGTACACAGATGAAGTTTACAGACACTACTGAGTGAGCATGCGCACAAAGAATGTATGTAAAATAATACGATGGAGCATTTAGGGACAATATTCGACCTTTGAAATTACATAAAGTAGTTCATTCTAATTGAGGTGTTTCTGTGTAAATGTGCACAGAAATAATTTTCAACATTTTTGGTCCCTCGCTGGTCCTACATGTGTGATAGTCAGCTGTGCGTTATTGTATGATTAACGGTTTTTCCACGCATCAGACCTCAAAGGATGTTTTTGGCTGCCGCTGCACACGTAGTTCATCCTCTGAATAATCTTTCTCCGTGTACTTCAGACAATTCAAAGCTTCAAAGTGCCCGTGTCCCCGTGGCTTTCAGCTGACATTCTGCTGGCTTGCATATTACATCACAATGAACGGGATTTGATACATGTCCCTTATATATCCTCGGCAGTTGATACTTCATGAATCAGAGGTGGTATAGGGGCCATGTGGTGAGACAGCTGGCTTTGTCAGCACAACTGTCCTTTATGTGCAGAGGTGACTGCTAAATGAGAGACTGTACACGTTTTACCCTTTGTTTATGGAAAAATAAGATTAAAGAGACTAATATTAGCACAAATATAACAGACAATTCAAGCACCCAGGTTCCAATCCAGAAAATAGGTCTAATGCTATGCCACTAATGGCAGGTAACTTAGAATGCAGGCATTCAAAAGGATTTCAAAAGGATTTCAAAAACCCATTCACCGAGGATCTACTGATGCAGACACCTAAATCGCTGCCTTTTTGCTACAGCCTGCCTCCAGAAATGGCACAGCGGTACTAAGATGCTGTCCTGTGACATAATCCACCTTTCATTTGACTGCAGCAGCGCCGTCAGGCAGAAGTTCAGCATCCAATAGTGTGCTGTATTTCAATATCAGCTCCTCTTTGTCCCGGGGCAACAGATTCAGCAGAGCTGATGCAGGTAAGTATTTCCACAATGGCCATTTGCGCAAATAGAGGGAGGTGAACTAGAAATACTAACCCAGTTGGGAAAAGATCCAGTCTGGGCTTAAAATACATGTTTTGTGGTCGTCACAAACACAGCTGGAAATTGTCTCAAGGGCTCCCTAAAAATATCCACTGGTGTCAGGCTTAGAAAAAGTTGAAATGCCGTGGTCCCTTGCCTGCAACTCCACTACGATTTCATGGTCCTGTCATTTTAATTTCATTGTATATGTGTTTTCTAGGTTTTTGTGGTGTCTTTTGCCCTGTTTCCAGTGTTCTGCTTTCCCTCCTGTTTTCTTGTGCTCCTCATTAGCCTGATTTGCCCTCCAAACCTGTCTTGTACCTGTCTATTTGCCCTACCTGTTCCCTGTGTTCCTCCCCTGTCTGCTCTCCCTCCACACCCCTCTTGCATCTCCATCATTAGCCCAGCCTTGTTCCCAGTGCCCTCCCCATCAGCTCCTTCCCTGTTCTTAGTGTTTTTCCACTTATTACCCTCGCCTGTTTTCTTCACCTCTCTCCACCTGCACCTCATCCCCCTCGTTAATTTAGATTGTATATATGTCCAGCCTTTAGTTTGATCTTTGTCGAGTCATCTGTTGTGTTTTCCTGATGTTTCTTCATGTATATGCCCGTTCCTCGTGTGCTGTGTTTGAGAATCAGCTTCATGAATTGCACTTCCTGCCTGCCGTGTCGGATATTTGGTGCACCTTCTCTGCTTCATTGTGACACACCATCCCCTCCACCTCCCGTCTGGGCTGAGAAAATGTCACTAGTTGCGTCGCCCTAACTTTAGACCAGAGAAAGGAGTAATTTCTTTAGGCTCATGCACTTCACTGGTACAGTGTTTTGGTGTGTAAAGGTGGACTGCTGCCCACCATACTGGTGCTACAAAAGGTTTTTAGCTCCAAAATCTTTATCCTTTCTGTAAATTATCAATTTCATATATGTTACAATTGTATTTACGTCAAAATATTCTAAAATAGATGCCTGAATTTATGAAGAGAGCAAGAAAAACAGAACCACAGCTGTGTTTTCATGTGACAGCAGTGCTATGTTAATTTGCCCTTTTTTGAATGGCATGCAGTCCCTGTGGAGCTCTGCCATACATATTTTGGTATAAAATGCTAATGCGGTTTTCAAATGGCCTTCATTGTAATTGTTTGTGTGTTTCATAGGTTGCCACAGCATCAGTGTATTCACAGTGTATTCACAGTGTGTTCACTGCAGTGGCACGAGGCATAAACTAGTAACTTTTTCTCCTTTGGCACACACTCATGGTAACTCATTACTTGGAATGAGGCCACATGCTGACATGTGGACAATTAAAGAAAAAAACAACACTTTGAGCTCCTGTTGTGAGACTAACAAAGACTGAACAAACAACAATAAGATCAGATCACGTTGCACAAAGGGACGGAACAGTACGTGGTGCCAGATTACCACCTGGCTGTTTGAATACTGTGCTATTAAAAGTGCAAAGTGTCCACAGAGGCGCAGAATGAAATGTTGATAAAATCATAATAGTTTAATGCAGATTTGGAAAACTCAACTTTCTCATTGCCTCATGGGGTGGTCAGGGATTTATAAAGGAAGAGATGTGAAGCTACACCGGGAGAGGGGAATATTTTTGGTCATACTCGACCTCGAAACAATCGTACAGTACATTTGGGTCAAGAGCAAAAATGGCCAACTACTATCCTAAAAACCAAGAGAGTATAAATCATACGCACACAAAAAAATAAACAAAATTATACTGTAGTGATGGTGGACAGTTGGAGGACAACAGCGACAGTGTGTGTGTATGTGTGTGTGAGCATTCTCGTGCTGTTGTTGTTTCCAAGCCTTTCTAG
Organism: Pagrus pagrus; assembly: GCF_965226575.1. Taxonomy (NCBI): domain Eukaryota; kingdom Metazoa; phylum Chordata; class Actinopteri; order Spariformes; family Sparidae; genus Pagrus; species Pagrus pagrus. The sequence continues at coordinate 22,588,096 of NC_140186.1, read as the reverse complement.
GCCATAAACAAGGTGATGGATGGTTGTGCCAGAGTGTGTTGACTGGACACGGGCTCCAGCGTCTTGATTAATTGATGGGAGATGCAGCAGTTTAAGCTCCCCTTGGTCCTCTCCGTGCTCTCTGCGTGTCTGCCTCACCATGTGTGTGAAGTGTGACAACGTCACTACAGTATGAGGTAAAAAGCAAGGGCATTGTAAGCACTTGCAGGGGCAGGGAGGGCTTATTTTAGAGCCGGGCTTCTAGTCGAGCCTCAGAAACAAGGTTAGGTTAAGTGATTAGTGTTCTTTGTCCCTTAAATGTGTCCTCTATCTGCTGGCGTTGCTCTATTTCTGAACGAGGTAGTTGAATGGTACCGTCGTTAGCTGTTACACCTACCATAGCACATCTGGATTTTCTTGGTGTGAGGTTGTTTTGGAATATTTCTGCCCCCTGGAGGCCAATAACCAGTTCGTCAAGCTTTAAGTATTAAAGGGGACCTTTTATTCTCATTTCCAGCTCTATGTTTTTATTCCGGGACTTCGCTGACTTAGCTTTGCATGATTCACTGTTCAAAAATATTTATTTAATTGGCCCTTTGTGCAGCACCTCAGTTCTGTCTGACACAAGCTGATTTAGCCTCCGTCCCTAAAAGCCTGCTTTCTTCTGATTGGCCAACTTCTGGAAGCCTGCCGAGGGGCAGCACTCATAGATTTTAATAGAACCGAGACAGCACTGCACCGCTCAGCCTTGCCTCCAATTTTGTCCAGGGGCCACTCGCGGTATTGCAGCTAAAAATTCCCCCTGCAGCCCAAAAAACATTCCCCCTCAGCATAAAAGAGACAACTCTAAAACTGTAAACCACTTATTTCCATGTCAAACTAAAGGAAGTTCATCAAAATTGTGTCTTTTAATTGTCCATTAGCAGACAAAAGCTACACGGAGCCAACATTACATAGATAGTTTAGGCCAAAACTTCTGTTTGTTTGTTTGTTTGTTTGTTTGGTTGGTTTTCTCTGTCAAATAAATGTGAGAAATGAAGCGGATCCAAAAAATATAACCCTTAGAAAGGCAGTAATCCTTTAAAAACACTGACAACAGGTGACGCATCCATTTTGGGGAAAATCTAATGCTGCCTTCTGTGGGTAGCTGCAGCATCACATTATATGCTGCAGTCTTCCCCAGCCTGCCAAGAAAATATCTTCAAGGGACTGTTGAAACAGCTGACATTACACCACAGTATCTTAGGTCTGCCAGTGGAAAATGAAATATAAAGGTGTCAAATATCTTACTGTAATATCTTTAACTTTCCATAAACCTGTCCCCCCAGCCATATTATTAAAACTATTTCCAAGCCTTGTCATTGTGACTCATGATTTTAGAAAGAGGACTTGAGGATAGAGATGACTATTGATTGATTGATTTTATTTGAAAGACAGCAGCTCTGCCAGGGCAGGAATTGCTTACATTAAAGGAAAAGTCAGGATAACAAATAAAGCCAGAGGGGTTATTTCCATTAAGTTTCCTTCGGGGCTCGGGGTTTGCAGACGAGGGGTCAAGATGGCAGATGTGACGAGGCAAGAATGACACAAAAGCAATACAATCATTACCGCTGCCCAGACTGCCACTCAGCAAGCTATTAATTGTATTAACAAAGTCAGCCTCTACCTCAGTGCTTCATTTGGCAATACTTGGCACTCATTTAACTAAACTAATTCAATTCTGTACATCAGAAAAATACATTAAAATGTAAGAAAAAACTTCATGACCCCCTTTAGGATTTTATGTAAAAGTATGTACATAATAATTAAAATGAACAAGCTACATTTATACCAAACCAATATCTATAAATAAAATAAAGACACCTTGTTCAGATATAAGATCCTACTCTGAATAACCTCCCAGTCACCTGTCTGACTCCTCAGGATTACAGAAGATCTACAGGATTTGTAGACATGAACACAAATTATAAGTTGTTTTTGTGACTTTCAACACAACTGTCTTTGCGCAGACTTTGGGACTCTATCTCAGGCCTCCTTCTTCTCTTCCAGCGTTTTTCATCTCTTGGTAGTCTCAGCCGTCACAGGGAACGCTGGAATTGGTAGCATACAGTGGTCCAATGCCTCTGGAGGAACCAGAACAGGAAGATCCTGCTCTCTGTGTTCCCCCGAGCAGACAGGACCGCCTCTTTACGGAGTTCTCTGTCCTGATTGGATAAAGTGGGCAGAGATAGCAGAAAATGTCTTTTCTCCTTCCTCTTTTACTGCATGAGTGGGTGGAGGAGAGTCATGGCTTACTTACCAAACACTCTATAACAGCGATTACTGTTGCAATATAGAGCTATTCAATCGTCTTTTAATAAGAAAATAACGCTTATAGCAGCTTTAAGTTAAGGAACATTTTCAGGCTGTGAAACAGTCGTGACATTTGATCTATAGGATTCACTTTGTTAAGGTTAGGGAGAGATCTGGATTTTGGTTCATAAAAGTCTGTTCTGGAAGTACTGAAGAAATGTAATCTTCAGGATTGTACACATAAAACAATTTTGTGCCCATGTACGTACACAAATCCAACACCTTAAATTTTGCCACATCAAACTGCCACGACCTACTGGGTTGTGAGTTAACAACTTCTGCTGAACATGTGGCCAAAACAATCAAACATCGCCGCTTTAAACGCCATGTGTGCGAATATTTTTGTCAGTAGTTTAAGGAGTTTCATGTCAAAAATTGTCGCAGATTCTCATGTATTAATCGCCTTTTTTATCAGCTGTTTTAAGTCGTTCAACTCTCGCCTTAGCGCCTCGCCGCTCCACAACAGTCACTAACGTTAGCTTAAAAATGGAGTCTGCGAAGGTAAACAAACGCCCGGCTTCGAGCACAGCACAGATGCTCCACGGAGCCCCTTTAAACATCATGCCATTTCAACTGCATTTATAAAAACGGTGTGTTTTTCATTTATAAACATTTTTCTTTCCTCTTAGAAAAACCCCCACACATCTTTCAGAAGACAATTAAAGCAACCTTGAGCCTTAAAGGCATGGCTTAATGAGACAAGAGCTAATACATTAGGAGCTGAGAGGAGGGTGCTGATTGGCTGCTTTACATGTTGTCCTCTGTTGTGATTCCCTGCAGTTGCACGAGTTTATTTGGACATTTAAAAGCACTTTTGAGTGTTTATCCCTTGTTGAAACGGTGAAAAATGAACCAGGAGCTCGACTGGAGTGATATCACATTGGTGGGCTCCCTCTCTCCCTCCCCCTCCCTCCCCCCCTCTCTCCCTCTGCATGCTCTCATCTCGTCCTGCAGGAATACACTCTCTTCCTCCGCCGCTGCAGCCCGACTCTGACACAACCGGCATGTCTGCAAACTGAGACACACACACACACACATACAGACACACACACACGCACAGAGGCACAAACCCGCCCGTGAGACGCACAACTTGTGATTTCTTTCACCCCGCTGAAGGAGAAGAAGAAGAAGGAGAAGGAGAGTGGACTGCGACGGGAGCTTTTTTTTCTTTCTTGGAGGGATATAAAGACTTGGAGGAGGATCAAAACAAGGTATGTCCGATCGGGCGAAGACAGGGGTGTTTGTGAGGGGCTTTACTGTGGGTAGCGACGGGACCGGATGGTGAGAGGTTGGTGCACTGGGGTTAAAAGATGCTGATGCTTCCTCACGCAGCCTCCGGAGCAAACTGGCTTCTGAATATCTGCAGTAATTTGACAGAGAGCACACACTGTACAGAAACGCTGCACCGCACCAGTGTCGGTGTGTTAATACTGTAAAGGGTTCATGCGAGGAGAAGATGCTGCTGCTGCTGCTGCTGCAGATGATGATGATGATGATGAAGAAGAGAACCAGGAAATGATTTAAAGACGCTCAGCTGCATGCTGCAGATTCCACTTTGGGCGAATGAAAACGAGTCGGGGACGAAACAGCGACATAATAATGAGTGCGGCAAGTTTTGAGGAGGATTTATTTTTTTTCTTCCCTCCCCTGCTTTCGTTTACTGCAATGGCAGCAGCAGAAATGGTCGATATAAAGTCATTCTTCAGCTCTGCAACTGTCATAGAAATATCAGTGGAATGTAATAATAACAGGAGATGTATTTTTTTTTAAATCATCAAAAAGCATCCTAAAGTCTGCAAACTCAGAGTCCCAGAAGTCATATTATAGAAAGAAATGCAAGATTTCTTCATAAATTGAATCCCTGAGTTATTGAAATCCCATCACAAGTACTACAAGATCATACTAGGGGAGAAAATGTCATAACGCTCATTATAAAGTCGCATATCAGAACTACAGTTGACGTAGAGTCAGGCTGGAAAGCATATTTTAAAAGTCCTTTTCTCTCAGACTGTGTCGAGCGATGCCCTCTGAGGCCCGTCTCCTGACACGAAATCATGCCTCCGCTTGCTCATCCTTGACCCCGTCTTTGTTCGCCCCCTTTTTTCTTTTATTTCCACAAGGACACATGACAGCCAAGCCAGGCAGCGTCAGCATAAATCCACACAAGATGGAGTGTTGGTTGTAAATCGAGGATGCAGGTGCCTCCACAAAAGTCAGGACACCGTGTACTTGAGGGTAAAGCCACCTTAACCCGGTTTAATCACCCTGTTTTGTTCTCAAGAGCAGAGGTGATCACATTCTGGGGCTCAGGAAGTAGAGCTAAAGGGATCGCACATCTGTGACGATATTGTGATTGTCCTAAAAAGTAGAAGAAGTTGTGTGTTTGGTGGGCTGGTTTTGCGGGTCCTTTGTCTGGAGGTCGTTTCTTGTCCGCATCGCTCCTCATCATCATCATCACCGTCCTCCCCCCATCCCATCAAACTCTTGTATATGAAAACCGCTGGAGTGAAACTGCATGTCCTAACAGTGGTATTCATGCAGTCACAGCTTGTGTATTCTGTCCCCCCGGCTGCAGGTCTGTCCCTGATAACGTGACCACTGAAGGAGGAGAACACAGAACTGCTTCATCATGAATTTTGTAATGAAAGCTGCGCTGGGAGGTGAGTAGTGTGCCGGGCTGGAGGTTGATTTAACAGCACTGCAGTGTAAAGGATTTAAAGGGCTGTTCAGCGGCAGAAGTACTGTGCTAGTACTGGGCCGGTAGTGATGGGGATGGTGGGATGGGATAATCCATCCTGCACCAAACTCCTGACTTCAAGCATCAGCTGCGCAGTCCCCCTCTCCCCCTCTCCCTCCCTCTCTCTCTCTCTCTCCTTTTTTCTCTCTACATCCATCTTTTAAAAACCTCTCAGGGCAGGGCATGACTTCTTTAAAAAATAATGTCCTGTGGGTCAAGTCCTTGAATGTCACAACCCGACACGACCAGGATTACGGAAACCTGTTCATGCTTTCTACATTTCTGCTTTTCTAGAAAAGCGACTGATGATTCCCTAAAAGTGTATCAAATCTCTGCCAGAGAGGTAACGACTGCTGCAGATGAAATACGACAGAGGCAGCAGCAGCAGCAGTAGTACGTCTTCTCATGTTCTAACAACAGACCTGTCAAGTGGGAAACCTTGCGTATCCAAAATGACACCTTGTCTTATTTTTAGCTTGATCTTTCACACATTTTTGAGCTCACTCAGAGGAATCTGAAGAGGTGTGTATAAGCACAAGAGGTGCTTAATTTTCTCCTAATCCTCATAATGAGGGAAAAAAAAGCGAGTTGTCACCAGGCAGCCTAAGCAAGCTGTTGGTGTCTTCTCAGGCAAGAGAAATAGAGAGGGGCTATTTTGCCAAGAACTATGCAAGACTTTTTGTCCTTTAAAGCCTCCAGGTATTATCCTTTAGAATATTATCTTAGCTATTATTTGCCCCCTAATTAGTCCTCACTATAACCCTGTAATCCATCCTCCTTGTCAGCTATAGCTTCAAGAGGAACGGCAGGAAAGTGGTACCGGTAGTTATAATGCAGCAGTCACACACACACCGGTCAGCCATGCATGATGCTGAGCTGTTGTTGTCCACGTTACAGAGCTGTTAGGCAGTTACAGTTGTGGGATGTGGAGTTGAAGCTGAGCCTCCTCATTGGGATGCAGGGGATGCCGGCGCTGCCTCGCTCTGCATAGCTGCTGTACCTCGAGTCTGCGCTATGAATTCTTAAATCAACTGCACCGCATTGGATGCTGGTTTCACTCCGCAGAAGTCGGGCTGCGCTCCGCCTGCGGACTTTGGGAATAGATTTGGCAGTGTGGGTGTTTGCCTTGTGTGTGTGTGTGTACTCTGCCTGTGCTGGAGAGATGTTTTATAGATATTGTATAGGACAGAGTGTGTGTGTGTACTGCATCTCCAGGCGAGATGAATTATGGACGCTGCACAGGCCGACTTCAGGGTATAGATTTTTGTGTATGAGAGAAAGACAAGAAAGGGAGAGAGGATGCAAGAGAGAGAAAGTGCTGATATGTGTCTGATAATCAATATGTATGCCTATCGGGGTGATTATTCTGCTGTCAGTACATTTCAGACATCGTTGCAGGAGCCAGAGCTGTCTTTGGTTCCGGTCCATGCTGACTGATTGGGACACAGTGACCTCTTTCCACAGAAGTGTCTGTAAAAATGCTGACGGCGCACCGGATCTTTAAAGCACCCCGAGGGGGAAAGAAAAAATCAGATAATGAAAGAAAACAATTAGCCAGGTAATCAATCTGCTAAGCTATCAATCTGATGGTCAGGCCTGTCAGTCAATACGTCAATGTTAGTGAAATCTGTTAAATCAATTAGGCTGCGTTATTGGGCGTGCCTGAGGTTTAATGTCTAAGCTGCGCACCATGTAACTGTAACGTCCTCGGTTTTAACTCTGACTGTGGACGTTTGATGCATGGCTTTTCCTTCACACTAAAGATTTGTATATGGTTCTCCTGCCGCCACTTTTAGTAGCCACACTAGCATAGCTTTATGGATGGCAGCTTCCTGGTCTACTCACTTGATTTTTTTACCCCAGCATACAGTTTCTTAATCAGTTTATGGTCTCAATCGTTAGTTTCAAGTCTTCTTCAATGAATTATGATCCCATTTAGAGTGAAGTAGGTGATAACCACAGTCCCAAAAAAAACAAGATGGTGACAGCCAAAATCGAGACTTCAAAATGGCAGTCTACAAGCCAGTGGGTGACGTCACTGTGGGTTTACACCTAATTCAGGCTGGAATATCTTGAACTATGAGACACAGAAATCATGAGCTCCAACACAGAAACTGCCAGGGATCAGATGTTATGGCCTGTTGTTACCTTGCTCTTTTCCACCCTGTAACTGTTTTGCTTCTGTTTGGATTTGGATTTGCTACATCGTCGCTGAGTGTTTAGCTGAGCATGTTCGGTGATGAGTGTGTGGATGTCTGTGAAAGAGATGCTGCCAGTGCATTAACTAATCCTCCAAGGCTTCTTTGGTTACAGATACTTGGAAGCAATGTATAACTGAGATGATTCAGCAGGACTCAAATCCAGAGTCATACGTCTGCAGAGTTCAGATGTTTGGTGGATGGTTCTTACTGCAGTAGCCAACAGAGATGATAAAATATTTTATTGTGGGTTGTGATTAAAAAAAAACACTGACAATATGATAATCGTGAACATCCTCACATGAATAACATGAGCTGTCTAGCTCACTGATTAACAGTCCTATATTGGTTTCGTGATTTATTTTGAGTCTACCTAAGCCGGTCACCATGGCTGAGGGCTCGGCTTGCACATTGTATCCCCCAGAAAAACAAGTTAGATCGGATCTGTGTAAATAAGGATTCCAAACTAAAAAAATCATCAGGGAGATGAAGTTACCACCATTTTTTTTTTTTTAATCCTAATCCAAATATCCGTTATCTGTCTCCTTGATAACTAATAATCGTTAATAATCATGAAAAAACACATCGGTCAACCCCTAGTTTGGATTGAAGAGGTCCTTTTGTTCCCATCATCTCCATTTGTACTTTGTGTCATGAATATAGAATAACTAACTGTGTGCTTCACTCCCAAGCTGGCTTTCCCCTGCCCTCTCATACACATAGCACTTTGAGCAAAAGAAGATTTTTGTTGCCAGGTTTTCTCCTGTGCCTTAATTGCTGTCACCGTTTGGCTTTTTCTGAACTAAAATGTCCAAACAAGAACTAACACCTTGCACCTTGCTCTCTTTTGTTAGCATTTCAACAGGCGTAGACATAGGCAACATGTCAATAATGGGCCCCTCGTATATGTAACCACTTGTTAATGTTGACCCAACTTGTAGACAAAGTAGGTGTGAAATTATAATGTACTGTACCTTCGGCTCCCTACATTATATTTTGTGAGTCGCCGCTGTAGCACACAGGTGCTTACCTCCGGAACAAAGATGATTAAATCGTGCTTCATTTTACAGTTGGGATTATTATTCATCAATCGAGCGCTGTTGTTATTATACACAGTGTTTGCACCTTACCTTAAACTCAGGACCCACTGAGGTTTCTTTGTGCATTGATTGCTTCTGCTCCTGAGTGCTCCGGCGCTGACTCAGCACTTGCCAACTCCTTAAACTAAAGTTAGTTTGACAGAATAGAGGGGGGCTGTCAAGTGAGGTAGTCATTATTCCCGAGGTATTGAGCTCAATCAAACCGTGAAGGCCCCAGGCAGCAGTCAAACCCTGACTATCTCAGCAGAAAAGTCAGCGCTATACAGCCAATAAGTTAATGGTAAGGTTCAATTACCAAATTAACAAACATTTAAAGGAGACCTATTATGCTTTTTTCAGTTTGTTGCTTTCCTTCAGTTTTTTATATACCGCAACAGTGGCTCCTCTCTCCCAATGAAAACACTGCTCCTGAAACGTCTCGTCAGTAGTCCCGCCTTTGATTCTGTGACTTTGTGACATCACACTACATCACGGAGTCACACATTTGCATAATTTATGCCTAGCAGCTAGTTCAGCACGTAAGAATTGATTTAGCACAGCTGCTCTGTTGTTGTTGTTAGTGGTGCTGGGTCAGACATTTGTGAGCTGACCAATCAGAGCAGACTGGGTATTCAGGAGGAGGGGCCTTAAAGAGACAGGAGCTAAAACAGAGCGTTTCAGAAGGCAGAAGGGGAATACAGTACTGTTGGACTGGACAGTATTTGAAAACTGATGTGTTTTTTGAGCCTTAACGCGTGTAAACCTACTTAAGTAGTAACCCAAAATTAAAACTATGAAACTGAAAATGAGCATAATGTCTCTTTTAACTTTCGTTTTATGTTTCATTAAATGGTGTGGCTTGGCGAACATTTTTTATACTTTTAAAAACCATTAATAACTTATTAGCAGATACATTTTTAGACATAACGTCGAGTTAAATCTGTTGAGAAATATGTTTGAGCTTATGTTCTTGTGAAAGGGGTTCTTTATGGAGTTCCTCATAGTCGGTGTTGTTAAGACTCTGAAAGCCCCTCAAGGCAAATTTGAGGTTTTGTGATTTGGCAGACATAAGTAAAAAAAAAAATTGACTCAACTTGGATAAAGAGGGGAGACAGTTGTCTCAAATGAAGAAGCAGATATGAATAGGATCACTGACTCATTCTCTCTCCATGCCGACACCAGAAGTGGTAAAATGTATCTGCTCTCTGGATAAGATGGGTGTACGAATGGCTTGTTAGTACTGTGCTGTAGATACTTAAAACAACGTATGACAGTGAGTGGCCTATTCCTGAATTGTTAATCCTAATCTCAATACAAACTCTTGCCAACGTTTTTTGTTTCGCAAAATGATGCAGAAATGATGTGCTTGTAAAGAGCTTCTTTTTTGAGAAGCTTGTCACTGCTGCAACTCGCAAACGATAAAAGACAGAGACGACAAGTGAACTTGAATAGACCCCACTATGCTCTGTGTTTGGCATTATTTTTTAATTGCTGCTCTCCACGGTTTACTACTTTGTAATGAAAATAAAAGGCAGCTGGCTCGCCAAATTTTAGTTTTTGAGTGTAGTCGGGCTGTTCTGCTTGACAAGAAATCAAACAATACGAGTGATAGTATTCTATATATTTACCTAATGTTTTCAAATCTTGTGAAAAGACTAAACGCTGTTCAACTAAAGCCTGATATATCTTACTGTTTTTATATTCATGGTGCCACAGACCTCTACTTTAGAACATACTCTTTTATTTACAACTGATAATAGTCCCTATCAAATATTTACTCCTGTTTGAGAAACCCTAGCTAAAAAAAACACAGTACCCAGCTAGATTAGGAAATTTACTTTTTAAAAATGAAACTATATATTCTCTATATTGTAAACAAAATGGGAATATACTTGCTGATACAATCTGAAGTATAATATCAGTTTTATGTTTTCAATTAGACAGTACTTTCAAAAGTTTACCATATTTTTTTGTGATCATTATTATACCTCCACCGAGCTTCACTTACATTTGATCACATGTCGACATGTAGGCTTAACAGTGTGTCAGCAAGTCCATCAATTCCCTCTAATGGGAGACATTTTCAATGGTTAAGTGTGACAAAGCTGTGTGATCTGAGGTGAAATGAAAACCGAAGACACCTTGAGATGTTCTTCCTTCACCTCTTCTCCTCAAAGTGCAGATAATCACATTTAGCTCACTCTAATGTGATTGGCTGAGGGAATCAGGTCTTCATTGCTTGATTGGTTGCACATGCACGGACGCACGCACTCACGCACGCACAGACACACACACACACACACACACACACACACACACGCACGCACACACACACACACACACACACACACACACACACACACACACACACACACACTTCCCCCTTTCTTGTGCATTACTCCAGCAAATCAAATTCAATTCATCAAATTGACCTTGAGCTCCTCCTAGAGTACAGAGTGTGTGTGTGTGTGTGTGTGTGTGTGTGTGTGTGTGTGTGCGTGTGTGTGTGTGACTACACGTGTGTGTTTGACAGTGTGTCCATAGTCTATAAATAATGCATTCAAACATCTACAGTAAGTCACGAATGAGAGATACTGACAGAGAGAACGAGAGGAAAGACGAGTTGTATTAGAACCCTGGTGTCTATGAGCTTATTATATGGAGCATTTCTGTTAGTATACTACTGGTATACTAGTATACTACTATATAAATACATATCAAATACACTAAAACCTAATTTATCTACAACATTTGACTTCTGATGAAGAAATGCCTCCAGAAAATGAAAGAGAGCAGGTTCAGCACTGATTGCTTTTTTTTAAATGATTGACAGGGCTTATAATGTCGTGACCAAACATGGCAGGTTCGACTAAATATCACTGATGAGACTGAAATTACACTGCGAACAGGAGCCTTTCCCAAACGAAATCGAGAGATAAACAACGTGTAGATAAAGAAATCCGTGGTTAACCTACTCTCTGAAGTGTGTCCTTTCATTTTCTGGAGGCATTTCTTCACCAGAAGTCATACGACGCAGATATGTTGGGTTTTAGTGTGTTTGTCCATGCATCGCCCATAGACTTCAATAAAGCTGTCACCACAGTTGATTCACAAGCTTGCAGCCTTCTTCTTTTCTGCCTTTGTTGGTGCATTGATATGTTTCTGTGCATGTTACTGCCACCAACTGTCAATCAGTGGAATAGCGTAAGACTGACGTCAGGAATGTATAGCATATTACGTTGCCTCCATGCTTGCCTTTGTCCATGTGCAATAAAAACAAAATGTGAACATACTCATGAAAACAGTGGTCAAAATCTCCACAGGGTACCTTTATGCCAATAGCAGTGCAAAAATGACCAAGATTGGCTCACCGTGATGAACCATTTTTCTACCCTGCCAGTTGAGAAACACTGTAACTTATTGCTGCGGTGTCAGCGAGTCCTGTGCTGCAGGGAACCAGTAGCGGTTTGATGACAGTGACTCAGACATTGGACACCATGTTTCAAAAAATAAAAACAGCTACAAAAAAGCAAAAGGCATCTCTCTCCTGCCCTGACACATACTGTGCGTCAGAATATTTAAGACCTCTTTAGGACCACATGTCAGCAGCGCCAGCAGTGGTGAATCCCAAGCTTTGACAGCAGAAACTGTTGGCTGTTTTCACTTTATTACAGAGGCAGAGAGCGGCCATGCTCGCAAATATTCTTTTAATGCTGTTACATTGTGAATGAAGTACTTTGTTATCTCGATATAACGAGATAATCAACCCGTCATCACAAGAAAACACAGGGTATTTTACTCTTATTACCTCAGGGTTGGGGTTCAACAGCAGTGTATTAAGTCCAGTTTTGAATCCACTCATTGAATTCAAGTCCCTTAATGTGTCTTCTAAATCTAATTAGGCAGAAATATAAATATAACGGACCATAAAACTTTGTTTGACATTGAAATAACAAATTCCCAAATTCGAGGACTTTGCATCTTTAAAGTCTTAGTAGTAGTAGTAGTAGTATTTATTTAATACTATAATGTTGCTGCTGCAAAGAAAGTTAATAAAACAACCCATGTGTTTTAAACTGGGTCAGGAGAATGAGCTTGCATTCGTGAACTTCACTCCCATTGCAATATAAAGCTGTCTCACTGCATGTGCAGAGTACATTGTGCAGAGCCGCTCCACCTGAGGGAAATGTAAGCGAACTCAAACAGCCACCAATTATACAGCGTAACAACAGTGAGCACACTTTCTCCTCCTTTTCTTCAAATTTCTCCCTCTGCTGTTAAAATAAGCCGTGTTGAGACAATGGTTTCTGTCCTGAAGGCCAAGCCTAGATCTTTACACTCATCCGCTTTCCCACCACACTCTGGATTTAGAGAGGGATTTGCCTGAGAACCTCGAGTAGGGAAAAGAGCAGATAAGTACTGTTTATCTGATTCTGTCAAAAGTTCAAGCACTGGGAGAGTTAGCCAAGGTTAGCCTTCTTTCCTTCCCTCTCTCAAGACTTTGGATTTAACAAAGATTTGTGAAAAGAACTTCCAGAAGGAAAGGATTAAGAGATGACACCTTTTATCTAAGCAGTGAAGCAATGGCAATTTCAAGTATCGAGAAAAGAATCGCAGTATCACTGTATCTCTGCTGGCAAAGTTGGACGGAGGTTGTTGCCGAGGCAAAAAGTCTTTGGTGGGTGGACAAAAAACTCTCATCCCAGATGATCTGTATGTTTGTTTATTCAGTGGTATCATCGTGTTACATTCATGTGTAGGCAAAACCAGTGTTAAAGACCTCCGAGACGCCAACATAGCATATTAGGGCTGCAACTAATGATTATTATCATGAATTCCTTGTTGATTCTTCTGTCAAGTATTTTCTCAATTAATCAATCAGTTGTTTATGTCAAAAAATGGGGAAAGATGTGGCTCAGTGTGTCCAGTGGTGGACTGTTTGAGGGGCTAGGGCCAAAACAATAAATAAAAAGGTCACCGGCTGTATGCCGTTGGGCACCCCAGAGGGCACTTCATCATGTTTTATTTACCATCGGGGCATCCAAGAGGGCACTTTGGTAGGGTTTTTAGCATTGGGGGACCACCAGTGGGTGTTTCTGAGATCCCAAGATGACATCCTGAAATGTCTTGTTTTGTCCACAAATAGCGGACATTCAGTTGACTCTCATGAAGGATTATTTACATTTATGAAGGTGGAATGAAGGATTTTTTAATTTTTCTTCTAAAATTACTCAAACCAATTAAACATTGTAGCTAATTGGCATTTTATTTTGTCAATAAATCAAATTCCGTACGAATACCTGAGCAATCTGTCGTTGGATTGAAACGATGAAAGTTGTCTCATCTGTTTCAATGCAGATTATGCAAAAATGACAAAAGCAGGGTTAAAGTCCAACCTGTCAGCTTTCCATTACAGGCTTTTATCAGCCTATTATATATTGAGTGTCAATCCGACAACTACTACAACCTAATGCTATATATATGCCGGGATAAAGTGCAGAGACACTTTAATCAAAAACATAGCTCGACACAGCTTATGTGATGCCGGAGAGCTTAATAGAATTATTCTGGTTTGAAAAGACATTGCTGTATCTCTAAAATGGTTCACAAAGCAGGAGCCGGGATCATACATAGCTCAATATAACTCTGGGCTTTGTCTCACAGGATCCTCTTTTTTTTTTTTTTTTCCTTCTTCTTCTTCTTCTTCTTCAAATTTGAACAAAGACAATCTGAATGTGCTAATAAGATTTTGTGAAACCAGACCCAGTTTGTTTTCGTTTGGCAGAATGTAGTTAAAAAGAGGAACTGGAGGGGCTTTTTCTGGGCCGTGCAGGGTAAGGGAATCGTTTTACAATGAGGCTTAGTTGCTTGTGAGTCATCGCTCCACTTACAGGACTCAATAGCCGTGTTTACACGGACTCTGTAGAAGATGTTCAGGTATGCAGATCACAAGCTGATCCTGAATAATGTTTGCAGTGTGTTAGATAAGCTCCTTCTCTGGCCCAGAGAAATCTGAATATATCTGGGATATTATGATGTTGATGAGGATATTGATGCGTGTAAACATTAAAGGAAAAGTTCACCCAAAAAGGAAAATGACTCACGTCGATGGAAAGTCAGGTTTCGTAGAACATTTCTGGAGCTTCACAGCAAAACAGTGTTGCAGCATTCTCTTAAACAAATGAAGTAGATGGGGACTTATCTCCATACAGCTCGTCTGGCATAGTCTAAGTCGCCAGAGGCCCCAAGATCCACAACTGATATGACGAGATGTAATTCACTCACTGGACACATGATTGAGCTCATGCAACTGCTCGAAAAAATGTGCATGCTAACACTTTTAGCTTAGCAGCTACAGCACAGATTTCATCTTTACAAAGGGTGTAAATAACATCTCTTCAAACCAATTTGGGATTTTGAGGCTTCCTGAGACTTGGATTAGGCCGGATGAGCTGTATGGAGCCATTTTATCATTCTTTTCAGTTGTTTAGGAGAATACTGCCACGCTGTTTTGTTGTGAAGCTCTTGAAATGTCCATGAAACTTTGCTCGACTTTCCATCGGCATGGGGGTGAGGAGTTAATGAGTGAATTTACACTTTTGGTTAAACTCATCCTCATCAAGTTTTATTTGGATTTCCACTGTAGGGGCAAGGTTAAAGGAAAGGAGTGTAACAGTGGATAGTATACCATGTCTCAGCTGCAAACACTGATTCTTAATTGGTCCAATTTCTATTCCTCCTCCCGTGTTTGCAGCAGCTGACCTAAACTAGAATGCAAGCTGTTTCCTAATGCAATTAAGATAAAACAGGCTCTATTCAGTATGTGTTGATGCGGGCGAGTGGGGATTAAAGTTGCCAAGAAACAGTCCACAGTAACACTTTAACTGGGATATGAGCCGCTATCTCAGATACCTTTTGCATGTAAATGTTATCATTAATGCAAAGTCACAGCAGATATCGTGCATACATAATGTGCACACACACCCCGTTATACATGGACATACTGCGATATACATGTGCGTTCACACACACATGAAAAGAAACCGCATGAGAACTCATGCGTGAGAGCCTAAAATGGAACCAGGCAATTATTTATGTGCATATGTGCATATATGGACACTCACTGTATATGCTCTTTAGATCACTTCCTCCCCCTCTTGCTCTCTGAGTGTCTCTCACACGCACACCTCTGTAAGAGAGCAGGGATAATGTATCAGATATTGCTATGTCAGCTTCCCTGTGCTGTTAATTAATGCTGATCCAGCGATACCTGAGTTTGCTTTGGATTTCTCTCTTTCTGTCTGAATTTCTTTCTAATCCGTCAAGTGGCTCAATAATGTGATTGATCGCTCATTTAATTTTTTTTCTATTCAGTTTCCATCTTTGGTGCCGAGCCCTCATTGCTGTGATGTGATCTGCACCTGTCCTGAACAGTGGAGCCTGTACACGGCTGTAAACTGCACGGACTGTAGATACAATTTAGATCTCCATTGGTGGCCATCTTCTTTATCTCTTCAGCCATTTTGGCTCCAATGCTGTCCCATTTTTTCACTGTGTATTACAAACTATGGACGTACAGTATTTTACAATGGCTGAAGTATCAAAGACACTTTTGTTTTCAAAATGTGTAACTCCAACTGTGAATGAGGTGTTTTCTCCCTTCTGTTCATGGTGAAAGTTATTTTAAACAGGAAGTCACTTTCAGTACTTTTTCTGAACACCTTTTCATTTAGATTAAACATTTGTTGTCTGCTGTAATCAAAGTAAAAATATAAGAATAAACCTAAAATATATGATATAATATTAGTAAATAATGCAGCTTTTTCTCATTTAACTAGACTAAGACAGTTTTTAATTTGATTTGAAATGAGTGTGCTGCATAGTCACCAGTATAGAAACAAAAGGCTCCAGAAGTTGTAATTGTACAGATCTCATTCTCTTCTTATAGTCTGCAGTTTCCCTAATGTTTTAATTTGTTTTTCTCCCTGTTCATTCTCTCCTTCATTGCTCTCGCACTCATCTCTTCCCACTTCATCCTTTCCTCTCCTCTGTCTCTCCTGTCTTTTATCTCTCCGCATTTTGCTGCAGTTTCTTTTTTTTTTTTTAATGCTGATGAATCAAAATACTAACGATACCTGGGGGCAGCTGCAGAATGAAGGAGAGCTCTGTCTTTCTTTCTTTATTTCCGTGTTGCTTGCCTTCTCTCCTCAGATGCCCCTTGTCTGCCTCTTAACCTCCTCCTCCTCCTCCTCCTGTCCTCACTCTCTTTCATCCTTTCCTTTACACCTATCTTCCTCTTCTTTTCTCCTCCTTTCAGTTTGTCACTTTCCTCTTGACACCCCCTCCATTTTTCCCTCCCTCCATCTCTTCAACCGTCTCTCCCTCTCCCTCTCGGTCCCACAGAAACTGCTGGGTAATCCCACTAACTGGAACAGCTCAGTTAATTGGACTTAATAGTTTCTGACAGATTCTCTCCCTCTCCTCATGCTCCCCTTGTTTTTCTAAATATGTCTGGTTTTGTCATAATTTCAGCAGCAGTATACTGACTCCTTATCTCCCTTGTCCTTCTTCCCTCTTTTCTTTTTTCCCTCCTCTTCACTGCTTATCTGCTCCCCCTGCCTTTGCCCAAATCCTTCAGACCACTGGCTTCTCTTCATCTGTTTCTCTTGTGTTGATGCTTGGTGACAGGTTCCCTCGTTTCTCTTATTCTTTCATTTGCAACAGTCAGCATTTTTCAGCCTTGGCATCACGAGGCATTACTTCATGGGATGTTTAACTCCTACAGGGGGTGAATTGTTGCGTAATAGTCAAAACTCATATTCGTAACGTATGCTCTCTTATCACATATTGCACAGCAAGTCTGCACGTTAATGTGATCTAATTTGTGTTTCTCAGTGCTAGAGAAGTATGGTTAACAATGCATACTGCTTAATCTGATGAGACTCTGCTCAATTTTGAGATTTCAAGCTGTTTTGCCTCCACATGTCTTCTTTCAGCCTAGGGGGGAAAATGTGTCCTAAAACGCACGTTCAGATTCTTATTTTAGTTACGATTTGTTTTCTGAAAATAACCTCATTTGCATATTTAAACATGAAATAATCATGAAGCTTGTAGTACAAAATATAATTGTCTGCAACAAATCAACCCCGCGCTGGAGATTGCCGTGGCCAGAGGCATTATGTTTTCGAGCTGTCCATCCGTTCTATTCTTGTGAATGTGATATCTCGAGTAGGCCTTGAGGGAATTTCTTCAAACTTGTCATAAACATCCACTGTCACAGTTACACAGAAAGTTCCCCTATGCAAGACACACAGGCAGGCAGGTAGTATAACAAAAAGTGAGCTTTAATCAGCTTAATGCCCCAAATCCAAAAGCGCAAACAGTTAAAAAGCAGGCGACGAAAACTGGCAACAAAAGGCAGGCAAAGGAAAAAATCAAAGCAAGACAAAAACTGAAGACAAACCAGAGAACTATGAGGGACAAACCAGGAACACAGGGAACACACAAGGACAAGGGAACAGGCAAGGGAACTAACAAAGAGAGAGGGAACAACACAGGCTTAAATTCAAACTAAACTAACGAAGGGATGAGGTGCAGGTGGAGAGACACTGGGAACAGAGAAGTGCTAACAAGGATGATGTGAGACAGGTGTGGAGGGACAGTCCTGCTGGGGAGGAACACAGGAGGGGAACAGAACACCGGGAACACTCTTATGGTGAGCAGGAAGTAGAAAGTGACAAGACATAAGAGGATATAAACTACGAAATAAATCAGGAAATAACCAACCAAAAACAAAACTACCACATCCACTTGGACTCAAGGTTGAACTGATGAGTTGTTGGCAGTCAAAGGTCAAAGGTCACTAAGACCTCACAAAACACATTTTTTGCAATAACTCACCAATTCGAGATGATCAAGATGATTTTGACGCAATTTCACAAAAATGTCTAACAGGATAAAATGATGAAGTGAAGACATTTTATATCCAAAAGGTCAAAGGTCAACCACACTATGAAATCATAATGTTCTGCAAAAAATGTTCCGTCTATTATTCAACACCCAAGTCTAGGAATAGCAACTTGACTTGTGCGCGGAGGCATACAACTGCAAGGTGGTAATTCTAGTTTCTCCTATTGCTCAAAAATCCCACTTGAACCTGCTAAGATCAGGCTTATGTGTGCAATGGGAGTGTGTACACTCGGCATTTACTCTCGGGTCAGTTGACTCTGCACTGATGTATTTCCCACTGTGCGAAGCGATGGCGCGTTGTCAACATTCGGTGGTGCCGCGTAAATAAGGAAGGAATTTGGGTAAAATGTACAAACCGGTGATCAACATCACTGGCCTTTAGAAAACTTAGTAGTTAAAAAAATATTTGTCTTAAGTCAAGTCAAGTCAAGTCACAATTTATTTATAAAGCACATTTAAAACAACCTCAGTCGACCAAAGCGCTGTACAATTGCAAAAGCACAACTTAATGCACTGATCAACTGGTGAGGTTGGCACAGTTTGACGCACAAAAAGACCTGATCCACACCCCCTCCCTCTGATATCATGGCAGAAGGAAAACACATTTCTTCAGCTAAAGGGCCACTCAGCACCTCAGCGCTCCCCCACCTCCAGTTAGGAAACCATTAAAGCTGTAGCCACCGTTGAGGACACTGAGGTCATGTCTTCATTATTGTTTCTGGCTGTTTTAATGACTAACTTGCATTCAACAACATGACACAAATTACACATTTTTTAAGGCAGATTGCTGAGATGGAGTTTGAAACAACAATTAGACCTTCATGTATACAGATAAAATTCACAGAAATTATATTTGAAGTTAAAGGTAAACCCAAGGTGTGAAATAGATATTAGGTAAAATGTTTGGAGGGTGGGGTTGCACTGCATGGGGGAATGACAGTCTTGGCTATGGCAGTGGAAACCATTTGTTTTGCATGCATGAGTGAAAAGAGCTGCAATAGGCCACTTCTTTTCCAAACCATGGTGGTGCTATGCAGGTAGCAGAGTGGACACTGGGCATGTTCCCAGTATGGAGTGTCTCCAATCAGCCTGTCTACAGGGTGGAGTCACCAGCACGTGTTGAGTCACATATTTAAAAACAGAATCATTTTATTTTTCACACACTGAACCGTACAAGTGGAACGTGCAATGAATGAGATAGTAAAATATAATACAATGTAAATATATGAGGATAACAGATGTCAATTTACCTGCTTGTCTTGTGTCTGTCTGTCTTGTTCCTCTTTATGTGTCTTACAGACCAACTTGATAGTTTGATCCACAGCTGTCACTGTGCCTCATGTAATTCTTGTTTTTTTCACTTCCTGTCTTTCTCAGGAGGACCTCCTGATGTGGGCAAAATGCTGGGTGGGGAGGAGAAGGAGGAGGACCCCGACGCAGCGAAGAAAGAGGAGGAGCGACAGGAGGCGCTGAGGCAGCAGGAGGAAGAGAGGAAGGCCAAATATGCCAAGATGGAGGCTGAGAGGGAAAGCATGAGGCAAGGCATCAGGGATAAGGTATAAGACACTAATACTCCACTGGTCATTTCAAGTTTACATTTCTGCAGTTGTGTGAGACACCGAGCAAACGAGACCAGCGTTTCAACATTTGTGCGAAACCACTGGTTAGTTTTGCACAAGAGACCATCGTGCAAGACAGCGTTTTGACATTTAAAAGCGTGAAACCGCTGGATTTTATTTGATTTTTTTAACAGGAGGCCACTTTTCGAGACAGTGTTTTAATATTTTAAAAAGCATGAACTGGATGGTTTTACCCAGAGACCGCTGTTTGAGATGGTGTTTTGACATTTGCAGACAATTAGCACAGCGTTGTCACAACATAAAAAAATGAAAACTGAACATTAAGAAATGTGAAGATGCAACATAAAGAAATGAACAGTTGCAACGTATCCCTGGTTTGCAGAAATGTACAATGCCAACATTTGTTTTGTCAGTGGGGTCTTTAACCCAACACAAGGAACCAAGTCAGTCAGTTTGCATCAGGAATCCAGCCACCAACACAAAGAAAAACCAAAAAGAGAATACATATAAGATTCATTTTCTAACAATGGATGCTCACAGAAATGCGAAATCGAAAAGGGAGTGAAAGAAAACAGAGAAGCGAGAGTAAAAATTTAAAATTGTGTCACATTCATGTGAGAAGCTTTGATGGTTTTGGATGCCGGATCTTCAAAAGGCTTCACATCTTGGTTGCATGACAGCAAAACTCTTTTTATAACAGACCTGTGTTTGAATAATCGCACTATTTTTGTTTGCTTTTATGTTATTTTTAACTCAGATCAGTGGAGCGGCAGGAAGGAGCTGGAAGAGTAGGAGAAAGTCGTAGATAAACAAAATGAGGAGCCGTGATCAGTTAGAATACATTTGAATGTTCAGACGGATGCGGGTGAGTCAGAGAGAGGGGTGCTGTGAAAACGCTAACTGCTATCCAAGACAACCTTTATGCACAACTTCTTGTTCAGTGAACGCTTTAGGTACAAGTGTAACAACAGGATGTTAATTGTACAATGTGATATTTATGCATCGTGATGCTGTTGTCTTGATATACTTTTTTTTTTTTGCACGTCTTCGAACTTTGCCTTCTCAATCAGCATTAGTACAATGTGTGTTTTATTGTCTCCCGTGGGCGAGGCTGCTGTCAGCGTAAGTGCGTACTCGGACAGTGTTTGCTTTAGGTTCTGCTGTGATTGTAAAGCCTGCAGTGTGCCCACTTCACTGCAGAGCCAGTGTGACAGACAGGCAGTCTGTGGGTGGGGCAGGTCTGAGGGGAATACTGTGAATCAGCGGGATGAAAAGCGTCTCTCCTCCCCTGGCTCCTCACCTCCTCTATTCTTCTCAGGTTCTCCCAGAGGAGAACAAAGAGCGAGGAACATCTCCCAGAGCGCTCGTTACTGAAAGGTTTGCTGTCAGCTTCCTCCACCGCTTTATCCCGTTGTGCCGGATACAGCGAGAAATGTCCATATTATAGCTGAATTCTGTGTTCAGACTAGAGTATGACAGACGACAGAGCGAATAGTGTCGTATGTAAAGCTGTTTTTTTCCAGTTGTTTGGAAATTTAAAGTCACTGACATTGTTAGCAGAGCTGCCACCTGACAAATGAGATCAGTAACATCTTAGTATTTCACTCCACTCCCTAATGCAAGCTGTCATCGTGATATATTATTTCTTTAAAAAGCGCACAGTCTTACGTTTTCCCTCAAATTCTGGCTGTAGCAACGGGGAACGCTGACTCCATATTACCATCTTTTGTCGATGCATCTTTGGCAGCAACAGTTTTCAAAGCTGATTTTTCTTGTGCGCCTTTGTCAAACAAATAAATGCAGCAAAACGTTGACATGCGCTGTCAAAAGCAGTCAAGACATGCGCCCTGCTTTTGACATATTCCAAGCTGACAGACCCAGACAATGAGGGCTAGCACCTACTCAAAAACAAAAACAGGAGAAGGCGCCATGGGATGGATGACTCGCAGTACATGAGCATTAAATCGTAATCGTAATAACGGACTTTCCTGGAAATGCTGACATATCTGACTTGGTGCCTAAAATACAGAATTAAAGTCAAATATAATACGTACAGGGTTATATTGTCATGCCTTAACACACACACACACTTCTGTATTACATCCTCTGCTTACAGTATGATGCTACGAGCAAAACTGTTGGCTCAGCACAAGTTGGTGTCACGCCTTTCAGGTCAGAAGGCAACTCAATTCTTAAAGCTGCAATAATAGATGGTTTTGGTCACTTGGGGAAAGAAGAACAAGCTCCAAAAAAAGACATAAAAGGAAGAGTGCTAGAATATACAGAGTTGTAAGTGCAGGCACTACAGTCAACACTGCAGGTCATGTGACACGCTTGGACTCGGAAAGCAACCACCACATAAGAAAGTGTCAAATGAAAAAAAGATATTTTGAAATAACTTGTTGTGTGTTCCCAGTTTTGGCCATTAGGTGTAATAGAAATTTGAAAGGCATGAACATCTAAATTATTTTCATCACATTCATGTATGCAGGCAGTCAGCTGGCTTGTTAGCAATACCACTTGATAATGTTATTAGCTATATCATTAGCTTAACCATAGCTTTACCTCTGGTTCTGATTACATTTAAGCTTTCAAAATCATTTGTGATGTTCATTTTCTTGCTTACAAAAGCATCATGAACGTTTGCCTTGAGCCCAGAGCTTAATCGAAAATCCAATTGAAAAATCCTGTTCGCTTTTTTCTCGAGGGAACCAGGGCGGTGTTTACTTCCGGGCCGGCCTACAAAAATATCCCTGCAGCACTCAATTATGGTGTTTTTCTTAACCGGCATTTCCTTTGCATTCTTCACTCTTCTAATTTCCAAATATGTGTTTTTTTGTGACCGACTACCAGTACGGCTTAAAAAAGCGCGAGGAGGCTGAAGCCGAGGCCGCAGCCGCCGCGGAGGAGACCGCAGCTGGCAGCTTGACTCGACCCAAGAAGGCCGTGCCGGCCGGCTGCGGTGACGAGGAGGAAGAGGAAAGCATCATGGACCAAGTGATGAAATACCTGCCAGGCCCACTGCAAGACATGCTGAAGAAGTAGGCTAGCCTGCTAGCTAATGCTAACGTTATCTAGCTTTGTTCATAGGCTACATTCACAAGGTTGGCTTAAATCAGGGTTTATTTTCCTGTTCACATGACAGGTATGGACTTTGCTCTGTAACTACATCAAGTAAAGTTTAATCTTGTGTGACATTTTGGTGTTTGGACAAACGGCGGGAAAATTAAGCTGATGTGAACCAGCAGTGTGAATTGTAGCCATTAGACTTAGCTAGGTTGACCAGCCAGGTGAACGTTAGCTTAGACTGAGGTTAGCGATGTTACACAAATGAAGCTAACAGCAAGCAGAGGGGCTAAAAAACACTATGTTAGATGGTTTATCCTTCTAGTCGGAGACGTTTTAAACTCTTTTTCTCTCCTCTGTGATAGCTGCAGAGCTCTCTGGCAGCGCGGAAAAATAATATCCCTGTTCACTCAATTTGTACATAAATACAGTACGTTACAGGCCTCAAGGTGGGCAAACAATCATTAAAATATTATATGAAATTATTATACTAACTGTGTGTCTGTCTCTAAAATAAAAAAAAAAATGTGATAACTTGATAAGCCATATTTTAAAAAGGAAATTTAAAGACTACTGTTGTGTGCTCCTAAAGCTACTGTTTTGTGTTCGACCATGTCCAAATTTTATGTCAAACTTTTTGCACACAGTGTGACACATCCTCTGTCGGACCTGTTGTCTATCTCCCCCACACACTCCCCCGACGCCCAACATCAAAGTGTAACGACATTCATGTAGTGTAGTGTTTAAAAAAAATGTTTCTACTCCCCCTGTTCAGTGCGTCTCCTTCTTATGTCTTGCATGCCATTTGTCTGGTTTGTTGTGTGGATATGTACCAACTCACCCCCCCGCCCCCTTTTATTCCTCTTCTTTATCATGCAAAAAATATTATGGCAATAACTCCTTAGTTTGAGTGTGTTTTCACTACCATGTCGATATAACCGTCAGTAATATCAGTAATTAAAAGAAAATGATATGTATGCATTCAGGAGATTTCATTTACAGGTTTTCTTTTTCTGTTGTCTCGTTGTTTTGATGAAGAATGACCGTGTAGCCGTTCATACAACAGCCAAAACCTTAAGCTTTCAGCCATAAAACCAGAACTTACAGTATATATACTATTACTATCAGGATCTAATACTAGGGAGAGAGTACTGAATGAATCTGTATGAATAAATAGGACATATGTATTTGTGATTTTTAAGCTCTAATAAGCAGTATTAACTTGAAAAGTGGACGACAAGTCTGGATTTTGCATCATGTGAGGAATTGTGAGAAGAGACATCACTCACACAAGCACACACACACACACACAGTCATAACACACACACACACACACACACACACAAAAAGACGTCATGAAGTGATGCTTTATTCAGTTGTACTTATCGTTGGTTTAGGTGTGAGAATGAGCTGCTGAGGGTGATGTGGAATGCCACGAGCAATAAAGGATTATCATGTATGTTTCTGCCTGAGATTCAATAAAAACTTAAAACCTTGTTCACAGACATTAAAGACGTGTCATCTTCTGTTCTCTGTGATGTCCACTACATTTATCTGATAACTTTAATTAGTGGTTACTTTGCTGATTGCTTCCTGTGCCAAAGCCAAAGAAGCACATTCTTAAATTACTTTATTTTTTATCTGCAATGAGATATAATAATAAAAAAACACTGTAAAACAAAACATTGATTCCTATAATCAGAAGAATGTTGAATTTAGGGTCAGGCTGATAATCAGTCGACCCATAGTGTTCAGTATAGCATAGATATATGTATAATTTACTTTTACTTGGACCTTTAATGCTTAAAGGGGCACTGTGTAGTTTTAGAGAAGAAACTCAGAATTTTAATATTTACAATATTGATTATGTTATCATACAATCATACTCATAAATATTTCTCTTTTCCATAACTGAATAAACAAGCTGTTCTCAGAGAAAAATAAGGTCCCCAGAACACTGTTTGAAGCTAGAAAGGTGGCAGGGTCCGCCAAATATAAACAAAGTAAATGAAATTGTGTTGTCCTTTAGGGTTAGCTTATTTATTAATTATTATATATTATTAGTATTTATTAAGTTTATTCAGCCATGAAAACAAAGAGTTGGTGTACTTGTTACTTAGTGTAAATCGATGAAGATGTTTTTCTTCTTTTTTCAAGAAAATTACCTTTGATACTCGAGTTCATTTAATATCAGACTTTTAGTCAGGTACTATTTGTAGAGGTGAACAGTGACAGTGAGAGAGCTGATGCAACTATGTTTCATCATTGGGTAAAAGCTCTCTCTGCATAGTAAAAAATACATTTAATGAAGGTCATTAAAAGCGAAATACTTAAGTTAGCAGAGGTGCAGCTCTGTTGGTGCTCTGAAGAGGGCGAGAGAGGGAGAGATGAACTGACTTGGTGTATTTCTTCCATTCTGCCACAGAGAGTCACTGTTGTCTTTACATGTAAGAACACTGCACCGGTTTAATATCCAACCAACTGCAATCAGTTCAAGAACAAAGACATAATGGAAATGTTACTTTCAAGCTTTATTTATTTCATAAACAAAAATTCAACCAACAAAGGTGAACTACCTAACAAAACACAGAGTCAAGCACTAAAATATCAGAAAACACGAGACAGAAGAAAAGAACAGGACACACAAAGACTGTGAGTGGCAGGAGTCCTCGTCCTCTTTTACTTTTGCACTCAGCGACTTTTTGTTTTTTACAAATGTTTACATCCATAACTCCCACAGCACTGACGAGAAAGTAACAAAGCAGTGATATTAAATAACATTAAACGGGTTATCTAACCCTTAAACATGCTGTCGACTGTATCTCTGAGCGTCAGTATCAGGAAACATAGATGGTAAAGTTTTACCTTCGAGTCTGCAACTGCTAGTTTAAACATTCTCATGTAGGAAATACCAATTTTATTTTCAGTCATTATAAAGAGTGCAGACCATTTCCTGCGATTTTAACTGAAGCTGTTTTATTTTCAGACAGCAACATATTAGCTCTAGTTCCTCATTATATAGCAGCTAACCCCTCTTTATCTCATTGTGCTGTTGATTGTGAAAAAATCCCATCAAGTGCTGCAAAATGTACAGCAGAGTTTATCACTGGAGGACATAAACAGGCACATACATGTTTTGCCCCTCGATGAAAACATTTTGATTTAGCATTTTTGGTTGATTTGAGACCCGTCACAGATAACAAGCATTTAGAAACTGTAAAGAGTCTGCCAACATTTGTTTTAATAAAACACAAATGGATCTGTGTAATCTGACAGCTGTAAAGACATGAGAGGTTTCCTGTGTTTATAATCTCTGTCTACCATGCATTACTGAAATACTCCAGACCTGGATTGAGGCGTTAATGTGAAACTTGTAATACACAGTTAAGTCAACAGTACCACCCATTTCATATTAAACCACACATCTTAGCTCCAGTAAATAAAAATACACAAACACAAACAGTCAACAAACCAGACCTGGTTGAGAGTTAGGAACACTCAAACACTCAAAGATACCTGAAGATGCATCCTAGATAACGAGGTGGTTCTCATTGGGTACTTTACAGCGGATTCATAGAATATCTAATTTCCTAACTTTTTAGCTTCGACTTATCATTCTGACGTAAATATTGATTGCACAGTGTAATGGCGGGAACAAATTACACCATCAGCGTATATTTTGTTTATGTCTGCGTAAGACTTCTGATGGTTGGTTCCAGCTTCTGACAAGGTTTGTCAGCAAATAGTGTTACACCTCGGTATCAAGTGGTTTCTGTGCTTCGTCAGTGATCAGCAGTCTTGGTAGTTGCCAGTTTGGGAAAAAACAAATAAAAGAATGGCTGAGCTCTGTTATCAATAACACCTTTAATACAACCTGATGTTTAACTCTGCCTTTCATCGCACTGATATCCTGGTTTCTCGGTCAACTTGGGATTCTTATGGTTGTTTTTTGCTTGGGACAGTAGCCAGACTGCTAGCGGTAGCGGTTGCTAAGTGGGGGGTTTGAAAAGTTATCTATTTCTACTTTAAGTAAATATCATTTCTGGGACCGCGCCACAGGGACTGGTAATGTAAATGCTGGATAATGTAACAGAGCATAAATTGTCATTTGCAGAGACATTTTCACACAAGCGATTTCACGATCCAGCAGCATCAATCCCAGTTCGGCAAAGTATTTGAACGGCTTCTGACTCTCAATCAGGTCTGTCACAAATAAATATATTCTGTATATAGCGACAAATCTCACAGTAGCCAGGTTTAAAGATCTATCTGTTACTGACGAGTCTGTATAGCTTAGTATCTGAGGACAGTCAGCCACTAAAATACTGTTTGGACCGAATACAAAAAAGACCATGACATCAGATTTTGACATTCATGTGAAATCCAATATGACAGTATTTCTCTGAGGTTTCTTTTAGGCCTATCAAATTAAAAAAGGACATTATCTTTTGTGTATAATTGGTAGAAAATACCTTGTATGCCAACATCAGTAACTTTGAGGAACAACAGTAATGACAGCACAACTCATTTACAGCATAATAATAATAATTAGAATTCAACTCATCAATAGAAACAGGGATTTGTAAAACCCTCATTAAAAACCAGCCCCCTTTATTAAGGAATCCAGACACTTGAGGAGATACTAAAGGATTCAAGATGACAAGGTAAGCTTTGTCTGGTTAGTGGCTACAAAGAGCTAGAGCGAATGTTCAAGCCTGGAGCCCGGGTCAAAATTCAAACTTCAGAGCACAAAAATAAGCTGACAGTGTCACTTTTTACATGCACTGAAAGCTCAGAAGGACACTGTTGATGAATCCCATCTGATCCTTCAATATCTACTAAAGTCTAAGTCTGGAAAGTAGAAAGAGTTCTGAGATTTACTCCGAACTCCAAAACAATTGAACCTGACATGGTCTTCTGGGTAGGCCATCGATGGCGTGAGGCTGAAGAGGGTGACAACACTTGGTTTGGTAAAATGGTAGGGGGGTCGAAGAGGGGGAACAGAGGGTTGAGAGTATCCCTGGTTTCTACACATTCGTCCGACACTTGGGGAAGATGGGTCCTCCCTCAAGCCTTCTCTTTCTTACTGTAGATGGAGAGAAGGTGGAGGGACACAGGAGAGGGAGAAAAGAGAGGACGAAGGACGAGAAACAAGGAGAAAGAGAAGAATTAGATAAACAGAATGCAAGAAGGTGGTTCATCATCACTATTAACAATGACTTTATTGCTAAAGCAGAGCAAATAAGGCCGGCCTTATTTGCTTTACATGAGAAAAGCAAAGACAGGCAGCTGAAAGAAAGTAAGACAGGAGCATTAAAGTTACAGCACTTTGTCTGACAGCAGCTCTTGAAGGGAAAAAAAACACAAGACAAAGGTAAGACATGGATATGAGCAGGACTGGACTAACACGATATGGGGCCCTGGGACAAAAATGAGGTGAGGGCCCCAACTGAGCCCCTCTCTACCCCTGCTGTCTGTGTATCGTTTGGGCACCAGATAATGACAATATACACTGAGACAATAAGGTAAAACTAGATTTGAACTTGTGGATTTAATCTGTTTTAGCATTGTACTCCTTTAAAACTGTATGACACATGGTGGAAAGATTAAAAAAAAAAAAATCAAAACAGCAGCTAATGACGTGTGTACCCGCTCGCCCCACGTCTCTGGATCTGCTCATGAGGAGATGAGGAGCAGGCTTCAGAGGTCTGGTAAGCTCTAACTCTACAAAGCCAGATTTTTTCATTTTTAAACGTCTTTTTTAGCCCAAACTAAAACTCCTGATCAAATCAAATGATTCACAATCACAGTGAACCTGGAGAGTGTTTGTGTCCCAGGGCAGGTGCCCACTGTTCCAGGCTAGCAATCCATCTTTGTGTAAGAGATGTGTTTAAAAGAGTAGAAGACAGGACAGAGGCTGAGCAGAGGAAGGTGAATGCCTCCAGATGATGCAGGAACAGTAGAAACAGCAGGTCATAAGAAGAATAATTATCAAACAAAAGTAAAAAGGCCAAGGAGAAACTGTTAGACTGAAATTATTACTGGGAAAGTGATGCAAAAAGTATAACTGGGAAATGAACGACAGAAGTAGAATTGAGAAATGAATCTTATCTGCTGTTTATTCTTCTGTATATCAAAATATGGGTTTTTTCATTATTTTTTCTTCTGTTGAGCGAAAGCTGAGTGTTTATTGGTATCCCACAATCTCATTCTTTCAATGTTCAAGACTTCAATATTGTCCCATTTGTTAAATTGTTGGGCAGAGGTTCCTAAACTTTCACGGGGAAATGCAGACAAAAAGTGGCAACAAAAAAAAATATTATGACAATGGTGGACTGCAGCTACGTTTCGGAGACACTGTCCGGGGTTGGAGTGCAGAGAGACGACTACAAGATGAAGAAGGAAAGTGATGAAGCAACAGAAACTCTCAGAGGAGTACGACAGGCGGTGGCAGCGCTTTCCGGTGGTCTGGGAAAGAACCAGGTGATGTTGGCAGAAGAAAGGCAAGGCTGAGCGCTGTTTGTGCTCCTGTTTGTTTTTTTGTACTTAGTCTTAGACTTGAACTTTTTCCCGAAGGCCCTCTCCAGCTCGGGGACTGACAGAGTGAGGGTGAAGGAGCCGTCTGACTCGGACCTGACGACCCGGGCTTAACGTGGGGGAGGAAAGCATTATGATACAAACATTTAACTTCAGGTGGTTTGTAACAAAACACAAGCAGCCTGTAAAAGCATTAGAAACAACACAGTCCATACACAGTATGTAAATGTAATCCTATTTCTTAACTTAATCTAATGTGAATAACAACGACTGTTTCTTCCACTAGTTTCATTTTGTCCTCTCTCATGCACACAGACTCTTTTCTTAGTGCTGATGTCATGACTTAAGAAGCCGCTGTTTTGATTGGCTGTGGCTTTCTGGCCGTACTACTGAGTTACCGGCCGATGATATCACTCTGACTCTTCTGTTGAGGGTCTGATTAAACTAGGACCTGAGGAGATATAGTGAAGATTAAGTGTCAGCACTGACGCACATAACAACCAACGCTGCCAGACACAATACAACTGAAACCACGGGAGTCCAGTCCATGAAGATATGTCACGTTCCCCAATCAGTTCTTTTGGAGCAGGTATACAGTGCGTGTTTTTTTTCCCACGACTCATTGCTGCATTTGTTTTTTTTTTAAATGCACATGTGTGTCTGTGTGTGTGTAACCCACCCAGGTCGTTGTTGTTCATCATGGCATTGGAGCCTCGGAGGCGCGGGCCCTGCTGAGTGAAATGATATCCAAACTTCAACAGCGTGGTGTTTTTCTCCAGCATGCTGGCTATCTCCATCTCCACCTTGTTTCCTAACGGCTGGCTCTGGAGGTGGATACAAGAAGAGATACAGAGATGAATTAAAAGCTGGTAAAGGTAAGGGTAATTATGTTACAGAGCTGGAGTGCCACAACATAGGAAGGAAGCCAGGACAAAGATGGAAGGTGCAGCAAAAAAAAAAAAAAGCATCATTCAACAAGATGAACTCAAGAGCAAACAGTGAGTCACACATGTACAACTATGCAGTATGACACATCACATTACAATCAGGGGGTGCATTAGACTGAAGTGGCAAAGATGGCCTGTGTATACAACCTGACACACTCACATTTTCATGCATGGTTCGTGTGTGTGAGTCTGCATGCACTCTGTGCAGCTGGTACCTGATTGTCTATCTTCAGCTCCTGTAGTGTGGTGTTTCGCTGCAGGGACTCTATAAGGGCCAGGATTCCAGTCCCTGTGATGAAGTTGGACTCGACGTTCAGGCTCTTCAGCGTCGTGTTAACATTCAACATCTCTGCCAATGCCTGCGGAAACACACAGACGCACACGCTGTCACTTGAAGCCATTTGCTTCATGTTCTTGTCAAAACGAGGTGAATGTCAATATGAAATGTTTTTGAGACTGAATGTCTTATTAGATAGTAAAAAAACTGTATAGTGGCAGAGGGTTTACAAGCACATGAGGTATTAGGAAGGCAAAAAAGACAGAAAAAGAAATGACTATCCCTCTTTTTATTTGTTGCATTAAAATAAAGAGTCCCTCAGGTTGTATCTAAAAAAGATTGAAGACAGAAAAGTGTTAATAACAAAATGATACTATGAACAGTTCGACCCACAGATCAATTAAACTAATCAAAACCATTAAAAGAAAGAGTATTTTAACGTTCAGAGGAACGGAGCAATAAATCTGCTAAAATGGCTTCTGTGCAGCATTTTGTGTTAAATGTTAGAGCTGTGACTCACAAATGCTACGGGGTCGTTGCTTCTGGTTCCTACGATACTGAACCTCTCCACCACAGTGTTCTTCATCAGAGCCTCAGCGTACGCCTTCAGAGTCTTGATGGGGATTTTCTGGGAACAGAAAGACACAGCATCACTAATGTTACATGATTTATTCATCATTTATGATCCAAAACAGCCAAAAGGTTACGAGTCAAATAAGTTTCCATTTACATGATGATTCATCACTAATGGGACGACCATGAGATTAGACATTAGATTAGGTTTTTACTGCAATTTGCACAGATATACTGTGCAAGTCAGTTTATAACAAGAAGCTAGTTTAATTTAAATTATTTAATCATTTAATCATTTAATCAGCTTCTTCTAGACAGCTCTTCTTCTGCCAAATGTTAAACACTCTTACCCTGATGTTGTTGAGGTTGACCTCCACCAGGTCAGGGTCGTTCCTCTTTATTCTCAACAGGGTCTCTTCTACGTCAGTGGCGTTGGGCTCTTCATCAGGGACTGGTTTATACTGAGTGCACTGGATCACACCTGTAACACATTTAAACAACACGCTGTCATGTACAGCAGGATACAGTTACTGTAGTCTCACTGTGTCTCACAACAGTCATTTAAACATGCTTGTGGCTCCACACATGTCTTTATTGAGAATTTATATTGTACTTCATTGGACACCATCAGGACAGTTGAATGCTTTAGACTCATCTACCTGCAGTCCTTGCCAACCAAAGTTGTGAAGAAGTTTCCTTAAAGAAGTTTTTTAACTGTAGGTAATCCATCACTTTGAACACGGGGGTTTATCATAGCATGCAGCACAGACTGGTTAATTAATCTGCACAAGAAGCCATTTTACCACACAAGTTTATCAGAACTTTGCTTCCACAGCAGCAGATGTGATGTTGAGTGTGATGGATTACATAACTCAAGCAAAAAAGTTTCTCAATATGGATGGTGTTGCAGCGAAATTAATATTTAACCAAAAGTATACTTTTGAAAGTTGGCAGTGACAGAACATGTAAAAATACTTATTGTTCAGGCTTACTGAAGCAAGAAATGTGTGTTTTATTTCTTGCATCAGTGAATTGTGATGTTTTTAGCCATGAAATCATCTTGGACCAACATTTTAGTGAGTATTTTTATTTTCTGTGCAGTATCAGATGAGGAAAAAGATGAAAATCTGTGAAACAACGCTCAAACAATAACTAAAAAAAGGCTCATTGTTCACTCTTTCATGTACTGTCCCGTGTATCAGGACTGGAGTTTATAGCTGCCTCCCTTTATGAGACACGGTCATATTTGGAAGTCAGATGTTCGGCCTCTGTCTCTGTTTAGAGCTGGACGAGAATCTATAGGTTGAGCCACCGTGCAGTGTAAACAATGGCTCATTAACATGTGTGCGTGTGTGCGCGTGTGATAAAAGTAATATCAGAATACAGTTTACACAGTGTAATGGAAGATAAACAGACAGATCATCTGTGTTATTCCTGGAGGGGAGATCGGACGATGTACAGTTTTATCTGCTTATTGACTTAGTTTTGATCAGTGTAGCTGTATTTGTACAAGACTGTGCCTATCATCTTTGGTCAAATAAACCAACATTCTGCCAACATGAGATCATTTCACTGGATTCCAGTCCAAGTCCACTCGCTTCAACATTTTTCTTGAATGAGGTCATTTTTTTCTTCAAACTTGTTGACTGCTCTGCTTTATTTTCAGACGATTTTACTTGTTGTTTTTTTTAAAAAACTGCTGCACTGATTGTATCTGTGATTGAACCAAGTGACGACAGGTCAGGAATAAAAGATTTGATAGGTGGATTTGATGAAAGATTTGGTACGTGTGTGCAGGCGTGTGTGTACTGTACGTACTGTTGAGGCCTTGCTTGTTGACTATGGTGCTGCTGGCCAGGGCTTCATAGTACTGCTGGTTACTCATCAGGGTGTGCATGCCGAGGATGGCTGGAAGACAGAGAGAGAGACAGAGACAGAGAGATGCTGAAAAAGAGTCAACAGATTTCATGAATGTCTCGTTACAGCCACACAATGGACCACCATGCTAATGCAGACAGCGCATGAGCACTTGCAGCATACCAAGCAAGTCAAACCTGACCTTATCTTCAAGCACTTGTACACTGCAAAGTTTCAGGTGCAGCAGTTTAGGTGGTAACATGTCCTGGCTGACTACAGATCAGTGTGATACTCCACCTGCTGCATCGTAACTAGATGTCAAGTTTGTGATAAATTTCAACTT
This sequence comes from Pagrus pagrus, assembly GCF_965226575.1. NCBI lineage: Eukaryota > Metazoa > Chordata > Actinopteri > Spariformes > Sparidae > Pagrus > Pagrus pagrus. The sequence continues at coordinate 22,554,602 of NC_140186.1, read as the reverse complement.
GAGGAATCCGACTCGTGTCCCTGCAGCAGAGACTCGCACCGCAAACGTTCTGTGGTTGCCAAGATTAAAAATCTTTGGAGAATGATCTTGTTTTAAAAGTAATTATTAGTAAGTATCTGTCGCTGGTATGTCCTTAAACTGATCATGAATATGAGTCAGGAGTGTTGTGCTTCGATTAGACAGGAAATCTTAATTATGAGTAATTTACTGTTAAAACAAGCTGCATCAGATAGAATGATGCCACATAAATACTCTTACACTAAAAAAATAAAAACTTGTTTCCAGTAACAATATAATCATACTCTAGCAGTATTAAAGGGTAGCTTCACCATTTTTACATGTTAAAGGTTGCACTGTGGGTAATGTCCAGGTTCTAAGAAGCAGTCCACTGACACTGTTGGTCTCTTTATGGACAATTTAAAATCAAATGATCAATACTGAACCAGAGATATCGCCTTTTTAATTCCACACCATCTCCTTTCTTTTCAAAACCTGGCGCTTACATTACCCACAATGCAATTTAGCCTCTGGGTGACATCACTGGGAGTAATTTCTCAGATTGCATGCAGCTTCCTCCAGACTTTAAACTACTTTTACACATATGCAGTAGTACTCCCCAAGACCTGTAAACGCACTTTATTGTGTAAAATTGGTTGAATAACCCTTGGAGTAATTTTCAACTTAGAAATTGCCTTTTTGTGCAATTTGGCGCCCCCCACAGTTTCTGAGTGCAACCCCTGATGAGCAGGTCGGCTCCTTGCATGGCAGCCTCTGCAAAGTCCATTTACAAATTAATCTGATCTAAAAACTAGCAATTTCCACTTATTTCAAGCCTTTAAACATTTATCAGAGGCAACTTACTTCTGGACTGAATCAGCGTCTTTGTTTCTTGTCAGGTAAAAGTTTCTTGCTGCGTGGACAGATAGTTTCACTCGTATTAAATCATTTTCCCTTCTTGTTTTTTATCTTTCCTTTCTTGCTGTGTGAAATATGCTTTAAGCCCGAGCAGCTGCACTGAGGGCCCAGTTTACAAGAGACAATTTAGCAAGAATTATCACCTCATCTGTTTGTCAGAGACACATCGAGGGCATGAGAACAGTTTGCAGAGACATAAACAGTTGGAGAACACACGCTGCTCTTAGTAGATGTAACACGGTACCTTTGACAACTGCAGGGACTCCTTGTGCTCCGAAACTATTTCTAATTTTCAGCTTCGGCTCAAAGCGTTTGATTACAGACTTCTGCCATGCTAGCAAAGGTAATAGAGACTCTTGTAGTGGTTAAAACTAAATGTGTTTACATACTGTAATAGATCCATCCAGAACAACACTATTAAGACTATAAATAATGAGTTCAGCAACTGAAAAAACATCTTGTGATCCCTCTTCATGACTCTTTAAAATAAATGTCTTCGGACATTTATATGTTATATATGTTAAAACGTTTCTACATGCAGCAAAATATTTGCCACAGTGATGAAATTTGCCATACATTACAGAATCCATGAAAAGTCCCGTGTAATGCATGTACATCAGAGAGGTTTCTCTGAACATCTCCTCAACACAAGCCGACAACATGAACATGACAGAGGACCGGACTTGTTCCATGCAAACGCTGCGTGCAGTCTACAGATACCCTGGATGGTGTTCAGCTAGCGAACAGAGATATCCAGCAGGGATGGAGGAGGTGGAGGAGATGGAGGGGCTGATGGAGGGTTGAAAGGGGAGGATGGAGGGAAGGTGGAGGGAGCGCTAGAGGAAATGAAGAAGATCTGGATTAAGGAAAAGTGAGTGAATGAGGGGAAGAAGAGGCCATGGTAGTGAGAGAAGATGAAGATAAAGGATAATCAGACACCTGCACAGTCATTATCAAATCCATGTGAAGAGCATTCCTCCAGATGCTTTGATGTGAGTATGTGGATGTGTTTGTGTGCCTCGTTTTTGTTAGAACGTTTAGTTTCCAAAGATCGATCTGTATTGTTTTAACATTAAACACATAAAAATCAGATTATATTCCCCCTAATTCTGTAGTATATTCTAAATTGCCTTCACCAACTGTAAAACTATGGTGAAAGTACTAAGGTGGAACAACTTTTTGATGCACGACCACAAAATCCAGGTAAAAACACTCATGTACTTCTTAAAAAGCTTTGCATAAATTTGGTGAAAAAGAGATAAAACTGAAACCAATATCTTCTGTGAGGAGATGTGAGGAGGGTGTGAGTGTATTACCTGCGATATCACACAGTTCAGCATCAGAAGCACTGGCCAGGGCCTCTTCCAGCTCCGGCTCCAGAGTCACACTCTCTATCATGGGGTCCACCCTCTTTTTAGGCACCCAGGCTTTCCCTGCAACATGAATGAGGAGATTTAATACAAAGAAACACACTATAAGTACTACTATCACGAGCATCAAACCCTCAGCTGATGACATTTTCTAAATTAAAAGTCCCCTCTGAAATCTACCGTATTCTCTATCAGGACATAATATTTGCCGAAATTATAATAAAGCGCTTGCTCAACCAGAAAAAGCACTTCTGATAATAATAATAATAATAATAATAATATAATACAGTATACCATGAATCTGTGATATCTCATACTGTTGCAACCCAACACAGCAGACATCTTGACTTGTCATAGAAGGAAAAGCACAGGTGTGACTAATAACATTAACGATGACTTTGCTGTATAAAAGTGTCCCAGTAAGTCAGGACAGTGTGACAGTGAGTCAGCATGACCCTGAAACTGAGGCTCTCATCACTAATCACTCCATTATGACCTGACTGCTGCATCTGACACAGCCCAGTAGTCACACACACAATATATCAAACCATGACGGATAACTCTTAAAATACAGTATATACAGTAGTATATATTTCAAATGTAAACGACAAAGTAAGAGTTAAGTGTCACAAATAGATCACTGTCCAAACTAGCTCTCTTACATAACAGCTGAGCCATCTGAGGTGAGTATAACCTCAGGCAGGCTGTCGTCACCGTGTCTGACTGTAACGACCCAGAGATTTGTGTCTTCACTGATACGTCTGCTGTGTGTGTGTGTGTGTGTGTGTGTGTGTGTGTGTGTGGTCAGCTCCTCAAGTTTCAGTCAGACATTTTTTGACCCCGACATCAACACAGACAGCCAGCAGCACAGAAGGGAGATTTGCCCGAAGCACCGAGAGGCTTTTATAGTCACCTGTGTCCTCTCTCTGTCCAGATCACATCACTGCATCCTTCTACACTGTTAAAGCTGAGACACAATCAAACCAAGCGATGGAGCAAACTGTGTTGTTCTGTTTCGCAGCTTACTGGATGTTCCACAAGAAGAGCTACGAATGAATGCCTTGCTCAATGGTTTTCACATTACAATGTAAATGTAAAGGATGTACTTTTTAAATGTTTAACTAATTATATTATCATCAAATGAGCGGCATAGATTTGTCTAAAAATTACAAAAATATCCTTTATCGTAATTATTCCTGGGACAATATATCGTCCAACAAACAGTAGTTATCATGACAGGTGTAATGACACCAGCAAAGATGACAAGAGTGACAGCAGGGAAACCTTCTAGAGTTTCATAGAGATGTCCGGTATCTCTCACCCTCTATCACACACCTCTGTGTGCACACTAGACTGGGACTGGCCTCACAAGGCCTGGAGAGTGCTGGTGTCGTGGAGCCGATCACTCTTTGGGGAAAAAATCCTCCTACTCATGGATACCTGAGATTCTTATTACAGACTTCTGACTTTAGGGTTTGTCATGACACCTTTTACTGCTTGTGGCCAAGTTTAGGCCATGATTAATTTAAAAATATTAAAGTATTTTTTTATTTCTTATTATTTTCCAGCATCCTCAGCTCACATGCTTGGATAACTCACTTACCTAGAATATTTAGGGAAACTAAACAGTGCTAGCATCAAATGTTCTTATCATCTGTTCACGCCACAGTTTTTGACCCACACCTTCTCATCTTTACAATGAGAAAACCAGTCCTTACCCCTCTTCTCTCCTGTGAAAGGGACCAGGTCTTCTTTGTCAGGATGCTCTTTGGCCTGTTTCTCCAGGTGAGCCAGCAGGTTGTCTCTCTGAAACGTTCCTGTCGGAGCTTTCTTTGTCTGGTCCTTCTGCCGCATCCCAGCCGGCAACAATGCGTTCTAGACAAAATAAGAGAAAATACATAGTTTAAAGGGCTTGCATGGTGTATTCTGGGAAAAAATGTAAACTTTTATGTGAATTGGTATCCCTTCTGTCTCCCTATTACAGTAAAGTCCTGTAATACCTTACAACATCAGTGCAGAACAGTGAAGAACAAATTACTTCAGGATTCCCTCTTTGCTACAGTGATAGCCCTGATAAATAACTCTGTTTTATATCACCAGGTACTCTTTTTGAGCAGCACTCCAGTCAGGGTTGAGAAACAAATCTTTGATTTTACATCGTGTGTTGTGACTCAGAGTAAATATTTTGACATAAACACTAATTAACAGTTAAAAATGCATGAAAAAACATTAAATTTACGTTCTTGTTTTTTTTCCTTTCCTTCGGTTTGTTATAAGTTTTCGGGCACCTAAAAGGATTTGAAGGTTAAAAGCCTGACGTCCATCCCAATGGACGGTACAAGTGAAGCTAACTGGAAGCTAAAAACATGACAAAGCTGACCGGAGACAGTGAGTGTTGCTGGCACAGGCATGTATGAGCTGACCAATCAGAGGAGAGGGGCCTTAAAGAGACAGGGGCTCTCAGACAGAGGGGGAATACAGTGCTGCAGCACTGGTCAGTAAGACAAAACTGATGTGTTTTTTAAGCACCCAAGCATGTAAACCTATTCTAGTAGTAAAATAAAATTATGAACCTGAAAATCAGCATAATATGTCTCCTTTAAGTCAGTGCAGTTATACATTTAAAATAGCACAATCCAATATGATGATGTACCAGGTATCTACTTAAATAAGAATAAACACCAAATGCATTAAATTAGCCAGGACGTGCAGGGTTCAATAGTAATTGTAAAATAAAAAGTGTGAGAATAAAGACTTGCTTCTCGTGAATTTATATTTATAAACAATACTATAGAATTAAAACTAAACAGATGGTTTATTTGAATTCAATTTTGCAACAATTTTCAGCAAAACAAAAATACCACCAAAGTATTACAGTGTTATAGCAAAGTGAGTTATACAGTACATAGAGATGGTCGTAGTGTATTTTTGCTCTGTTCAGTGCACCAACACATTTCCCAGAGCTTCGCTGCTCACCATGTTATTTTCAACCTAAAGCAACATTAAAAAGCAGGCTCTTACAAGTAGTGCTACTTATAGCTTCATATCTTATCAGCCCTCTCAGCACTCAGAGGCCTCTCTCTCCTCATAGCTCGCTGTCTCTCTCACTCTCTTTAGCTCTCACTCTTATTCCTCTTGCTTCAGTCTCTCTTGGAGCAACAAAAGAATAATAATGCCAAAGCAGCAAGCGATTTTCGAAAGTATACCAAACAATTCACACCTCATTTACATGAATGTTTGGTTTGAAATATACTCTTTAGAAGTAAAATAATAATCTCTTCCCATCTCATTCAGCTTTTCCATTAGTGGTCTTTAAATGTTCACGTGACTTACAGTAGTATTTATAGTAAAGCCAGGAGCATATCGCACCACCACTGCTGAGCTTTTTATGTCACACGTTCTTTCAGCTGTAGATAACAGGCACTCATGCAGCCCCAGCATGTTATTTTTACCAGCATGAGACTCTACCTTTCTCTGCTGTCCCTTCTAACTGTACTTATCTCTAAGGCCAACTTTGAAAGCTAGGGTAGGTAATGTGAAATTATCCTTATATCCCATCTAAAATGAATAAATCCTGTATCTACGGCTGTTGCAGGCCTCTAATAAGCCCATCCAATCATTTAATTTGTACAAACAATCTTAACATTAACGTTAGCTAACTGCTAACTAGTAGCCTGCGTTTTTAAAACTTGTTTTTATAGAAATATTGTCATGTTAGTCATCATCTCTAACACCGTCATCCTCCTCAATTACAACAAGCTCCTGCATAAGAGGTGCACATGTAATCATGTAATCCCTAATATTCACTGGCATTTTTGCTTCGGTTTGGTCTCAAACAACTCTTTAGCTGATAAAAGCTCCACTATGTTCACTTGCTGCAAACTTTATCTCTTGGTTGAAAGAAGCTGCCTGTTCCTACTGGGGAGAAAATTCAGTTGAGAGTGAACCAAAACAGTAAAACTACTGTCAGTAAAACCGAAACAAGGAGCTGAAAGACACTGAAATGCTCATTAAAATATTCATTTGTAAAGCTTTCAGTTATGTAAATTTTTACTTTTGTGTGAATTTTCCATAATTTGGGAAATGTTACATAAATTCTAGGTAAATAATATTTTTTTAACTTATTCAGTTTTAAAAAAGGAATTAACGCTCCAATCTCAGAGTTCAAGTTACAGCCACAAGAGCGAGACCACGGCGTTCGAGAAAGAGTAAACAGTGTGAACCAGTCCGAGCTGTAGTTAGTCACTGGATGACTGTGAAACTGTACTCCCCGTACTAAAAACACAAAATGTTCCCCTAATGATTGACACTAAATTTATCTCACTACAATCACAGCAGGCTGCAGCTGGCAGACATGTTGTTTTTTTGGTCCAACATTATGGGGCTTTTTCAATGACTTACTGGAACTGATGTCAGAAGCCTTGCTGGAAGTTTTCAGTGCGTTTCAAAGCGAAGGGGCACTTAACTGTTGTGTAACAGGTTACCCTCATAAACAGGCACAAACAAGGCAAGCACGCACGCACTGCCTCTCACTGCTCCTTCTGTTTACGTCATGGAGTCCCGCCAGTCACTCACTGGCATCAGTTGCTCTCTCTCTCTCTCTCTCTCTCTAACACACACACACACACACACATGCGCGCACACACACACACACACACACACACACACACACACACACACACACACACACACACACACACACACACACACACACACACACACACACACACACACACACACACACACACACACACTCAGTCCTGCACATTATACCCTTCCTGTCATCCCCTTGGCATTGCGGGGGAATCCAGTCTCTTTATGAGCAGTTGCACATTCATCAGAAAGCTATTACAGCTGCTGTCACCAACTCGACCCATGATGCACCGCTGAGGGTACGAAGCTGTCAGTGGGTGCATCAAATGCAGAAATAAACACATCATAAAAAGCAACGGAAACTAAACACGAGTACAACTGTTGGACTGGATCTACTGTTGCACCATGACTATGCCTTGCACAGACTGCAATTTATACAAACAGAAAAACTGTAAATGATACAAACACTTTCCGTCAGTTGACTAATTGACCAATCAGCTAATCAGTTTAGCACATAACATAAATACACCTGTACGCAGTGTCTAAATCTACAACTGCTTCTCTTACATTCTGTTTATATTCTTCGTGTCTGTCTGTTTGTTTGTTTGTCCGTTGGTTTGTCAGCAGGATTACACAAAAACTACTTTACAGATTTCTATGAAACTTGGATGGAGGATGAGTCTTGACCCAGAATAGGCCCGATTTAGGTGGCTGGTATCTATGAGTGAGGACAGAGGGGACTGTTGGGCCTCGGCTCTCTACTGAGAGCCATTCTAGTTTGTCATCTGTAACGATTCTGGGCCAAATGATGTCCACCATTAAAAAACAATATAAAAGTTTCTACTATTGGTCAACATTGACAGTTTCATTTGGATGCAAGATTTCTCCCATTGCCCTGCCTTTAAATATCTCATTCATCACTAACATACACACGTAGACTGTGAGTTGTTGTATAAATTTCACACATCTTAGTTTGATTACAACCGGACGATATAAACTCTACTCTGCCTTACGGTAACTGCCTGTTAGGAGACTTTGGCTGGCTTTGTCTACACAATTTTCAAAGCACAGTCCATCAGCTGCCACTGACTAATACTGTGGTAACCATTATTTACATTACACACATTTGCTCGTGCGTATGTTCAACAGCATTAAAACGCACTAAAACAGTTTAACAGGCTTAAAACAGCAGTTTAGATGAGAGCACATGGACATGTAGTTAATGCACAGCACGGTGCAGCACGTTACATAAAGAGGCTCTGTTAAGCCTGTATGGCCACATAACTCTCCACTGACACCAACATAGTGACAGAAACTGCTCCATATGGAATTTAAATTATAAACTCACATCCGGATCCAGCTCCTCTAACTCATCCTCTAATCGCTGCAGCTCTTCCTCCGATAGTTTCTTCAGCAGCTCGTCCTCGTCTATGTCTCTGTACTTATCCATCTCCTTCTTCATCACCGACATGGCGGACAGCACACCTGGAAACATGGACAGCGTCACTTCAGCACGACATGCAAGAAGTGCTAGGATAAAAAATGTTTACCTTACTGAAATATCACTAACATTAACTGGATTGGACTGATTTTATTTATATACCTTACACTTACGTTTCTTGTAGTACCAAATTGCTTGAGGTTATGTCATTAGTTATCAAACAAACTTTTAAAAATCATTATCTCTTGTATTCTCTCGGCAAGGTTTTCATTCCTGAGACGTGTCAGTGCTGCCAAGGTAAATGTACACTGTACAAACACACAGAGGGATCTGAGAGGTATGTAAATGGGCCCCTCACCTCAATAACTCCTCCAAAAGAGAAAGACAAAATGCAGGAGATCAGGAGCCTGCAGGACCCTGGGGTTTCAGAGAAAATGGATATCTGTGGATGGAAACAGCAGAGAGAGAGTGAATCAAATGAATGCAGCAACAACAAGACTTTCCAAAAGGAAAAAATCACATGCAACATCAGTGTCGGTTGATCTAAAAACTTGACTGTACTCACCTCAATGACCCCCAGCTCAGGGGTAAAATAACAGGAAAGGCAGCCAAGTGCCCGTAGCGCTCCTGGGAAAGAGAGAAACCTGGATGGAGGAAGAGGCACAGAGTGAAGAGGGATTAATAGCTCTCAGAATTCAAAAAGCAATAGATACACTAAGTCAACTGTGGAGAAGCATCATATTTCCCTATTACTTCTCATTTTTCCTGTCTCCATTTCTCCCCTAAGTATCTGACAGGGTGACTACTGAAGGCCGGGAAAGATAATCTGGTTATAAACTGTGTTTTTCATTTTTTAAGCCACGTTGTAAAAACTGTTTTTCAGTTTTCAGCGGCTCCTCATTGAAACACCACGTCTGAAATACTTGTGAAAGAACGTAACCTTTACAGGCCAGCTGATGCTGTTTTCACTGCAGATGCACTGAAGAGTCATTTTTCCATTTCTCATTCTTCCACTGTTTAAATTGCACATGGAAGCGTTTGGCTAGCTGGGAGAAGATTCATTACAAGCTCCACATTTCCTGATAAGGCAACTTGTGTCATTTTAACCACACCTCATGGATTTCTCCGGGGTAGCTGGTCTTAAAGGAATAGTGTGACACTTCAGTACATTTATTCACTTATTTTGTCTTAAGCAGAGAAGACTGATAGGCTGCCACTCACTTATTTGTACATATGAAGCTACAGCTAGCAGCCAGTTAGCTTAGCTGAGCATAAAGACTGAAAACAGGGAGCTATATGTGTTACTACATAATGTGAGCTATGGTTCAGTCAGTGTTCTGGCCATTTATTTATGGAAAGCAGAACTCAAAATTTACAGAAGTAGAGGACGGCCATAGGTGCAATTATTTTGTCAGCCGTTATCTCAAGTTTATGAGAAAATAATGATGTTATCTCAAGATAAAAAAGCTGTTCTGCTCATTATACCGGTTAATTCATCACAATTTCTCGAGATAAAGGTGCAATATGTAAGAAATTTGGTTGAAACACAAAACTTATAAAAGTATCAACAGAATATGAAGGAATAATCCTAGTTTTTGACATTGTGACATCTGCGTATTGTGCTGCAAAGAATGTTACCATGCTAACCAGCCTGGTCCATATATCCTGTCCCAGTCTGGACTGGACTGCTAGCTGCACAGCTAACTTAGCAAACTAGCTAGTGGCAGTTACAGTTGGCAGCCATTAACCGTTCCTTTGATGTGCTGTCCAGCTATTTGTTTTGAGCATTAATTGCACCTTTAAAAAAAAGAAATGCGCCTACGTCGTTCTCTGCTTTTTAAAAAATGAGAACACTTGATTAAGATGAAAGACAAAACAACGTTATTTACTGACTGGATTATTGCTTTGTAGCAGTGGCGTTGGTTCTCTGGCGTTTGCCTCATTTAATACTTAAGAGACATTGGGAAACCTACACAAGGCTGTTTGAAAAAGGCTAAAAACAATGACAGTGTGACTTGCTACATAAGCTAAATTATTTTCATATTATTCCAACAGCAGATAAGCCTTTAACTTGCACTATGACATTAAACCTGTTCTGTGTAAACTCACTCTCCATGTCCTCTCAGAATTACATCCTGCTGCGGACCTGTCCGCCGTCAATCATTGTAAGAAGTGCAGTTCTGCTTTATTTCTCGACAGAAAAGTGTCTTCGTATCTTGTCCGGAAAAGTTTTTTCTAGTTTCCTTCTCTGACAGTGTGGACAGACTGTTTTCCCGTCTCTAATTCTACATATAACAAGAGTCTTGGCTGAAGGACCAGATGACTGGCGATGGATGAGCTGCAGCCGAACATTTGTGGGTCAAGGCACCACACGCTCGGCATACATGCTGCCTCTAAGCCCTGGTTCCTCACAACTATGGGTCAGGGGTTTGAAATGTGTGGTGAGCTGCTGCTGATAGACGTCCACATGACAACACTAATTATAACTTCACTGAGCCTGCATCAAAGGATGAGCATGTTCTCAAATTAGGCAGCAGAAAGGCTTATAGACTCTAATAAGCGCAATCGTTAAGTGCAAATGTTTCTTTTTGATCGTAAGTATGTCAGCAAGTGTGTTTTGGACAACCTCCTAAAAGGTGGGGTCAAGCGTGCCGTTCTTTTGTTCTGCTTTCTCTAAGCTTCATGACAAGACAAGTTTCCAAAACCAAAGATGAAGAACTGGGCTGAACGCCAAAGAACGCTGCAAGTCTGTTGGAAGTCGAGGCCGACCAGCTCTCATGATATCAAACAGACCCGTGCCTGTATTTATAACGTTTCTACAAGCTTCTGCTTCATTGGAGGACATTTATTGGGCAGAAAAGGAGAGACGACTAAAGACGACCTGCGTCAGTATGTACCCTGTAAAGTCATAAACACGTGACTTGACCCTTGACCTTCTAGACCAGGCTTGTCCAGTCCTCAAGCCTCTAAGAATAGCAGCACTGATACAGGATCATTAATCAAGTCGGATGTGTTTAAAACCTCCAAACTGATGCTACGGGGCAACTGGTCTCGGCACAGCCACAATTTAAATGATCTGTTTTTCAACCAAATTACACATTTCAGCGAGTCCTGTCTAGCAAAGTGCTTTAACGGCAATTTCTTTGTGAGGAGAGAAGTTTTTTCAGCCGTGAAATACACATAAATCTCTGTAAAACTCACACGTGCTCTCAGAGTCGCCAAAAACTCTCACAGCCAATAAATCAGCACATAAAAAACGTCGAGAGCACGGCAGTGGACTTTCAGACGCTTCAGTGGATGACTTCCTGTCTTGAAACAGCTTAAACTGTCATGAAATAAACGACATGTACGGTGAGTGTGAATGTTTCGCTTCAAGTTTCCTAAGTTTGGCAAGTCCAAGATATGCTGCCGTCTTCTCTAATCCTAAATCAAACTCAGTAAATATAGGAGCTCGAACCAGGCGGCCCGCTTTCCTCCACACGTGTACATACTTGAATCTCTATTCATTATGTTTTTATTCATACCTGGCTCTGTAATACCTTGCTCTCTAAGATGCGCGATTGGACTAATGAATTATTGGATAGATATTGGAAATTTTATATTATCTGGTATTTATCGGAATCTGTGAAATTACAGCCGATAATATGAAGCCGAACTGCTTTCATTGACTTAACAAGTGCAGCACACAGTCCACAGTAGGTGGCAGTAAGTTGGTCTGTGATCCACCGATAGATGCAGAAGAAAAAGGCACAGCTCGCCGTTTTAGCGTGAGGTGTGGAAAAAGTAGTTTATGGACTTCTTTTTAAAAATACATAAACGTGAAATTATCGGTAAATGTATCTGTATTGGCCAAGAGAAGCAGGCAATTATCAGTATGACAAAAATCAAATCATGCATCTCAATAGATGAATGTAACAAACCTTCACATGACGACCATTTTACTCTGACGTCACGCTCAGGGTGGGGAGCTTGAATGATGGGTCAATGCTGTGCTGCTGTTTTCACAGCACTATCAAAAACTAGTGTGAGCTAGTGAGTGGTTGAATGCTAACGTTAGCTGTTGTTCAACAGAAGTTAATTGGTTATCAGTTAAATATGTTGTTTTGCCTTGAACATACGGCCCGAAGTCCCTCCAGATTTTCAATATCCACTGTCTTCCGAGTTGCTGTTAAATCAGTGGTGGAAGTGGTGAATTAATAAAAACGTGTCCGATTCCTTACGTTTATAGGACGTGCAACCTTTAACTCAGCCATACAACATCTGAGCTTCCCACCCTGAGAGTGTATTAAATGTGGTAAACCTTTGAATTCTAACCAGATGATGGGTCAAATAATAATCTTTTACCTCCCGGTAACAAAACATGACCACAATAATCCACAAGGATAGGTGTATTTACAGCCTCCATCACACTTTATGCTATCTATCCTCAGTGATACAGGAAGTCAGGCCTTATTGTGACATGTGCACGTTGTCTGTCTGAGCTATTTTGCAGCATCGCAGTTGTTAGAATTGCACAGATCTCTGAAATGACCCAGAAGAAAACAGCTGACAGGCAACTGGTCTGCTCTGCTCTGCCCCATGTGTGGCACAGATAAGCTGCAGGACTGTCTCTGCTGTGACAGTAACAAGGGTTTCCACTTGATACTGATACAGCACACAGATACCAAAATAGATTAGCACACTCCAGAAAGTTTCTATTCACTATGAAGTTACCATTTATCCTACAGTTATATGTCAAATTAGCCACGATCAAACATGTCATTGTCAGACATTGTCTCTTTCTACCAACTTCCAGTGCTGAGGACAGTGAACCCATCAGTGATCAGGGACCAGTAAGGCGTTGTATATCATGAGGTGTGTAATGAGGCGCCCACAGCTGATATGCTGCTTGGACCTGAGGTCAGGACATCTGTGCATTCTGCAGAGGTCAAAATGTCACATGTGTATCACTTCACCAACCAGAGCGTAGATACTGATATGAAACATTACTAACCCAAAAGATGAAGAACAGACTGACGGATGATGTTTAGGTGGTGAAACAGTGTGCAACAATGAGTCAATGACAAAGACTGAGACAGCTCCTGTAGACAGATGACCAAAGATGCTATATCGCCCACATGCGAGAGTTTGCAGCGCTACGCTACACATGACTAAGAGGAAAACCATCACTTTACCATGCAGCAGAGGTGACAAGGCCCTACAGTGATGCATGTAGGTCACAGAGGAACTGACATCCAACATGTCAGCAGACAACTGTGGCATCTCAAAACACTTGTTGACTGAAATCCAGGTTATGCAAGCTGGTTTTATTTTCTCTCAGTGACGAGCCCTGAACTTACACAGAAACTTTAACTAAAGTTTGAGCAATAGACAGGAGGAATCATGAGAAGTAGAACAGGCCCAGTTATTATACATTCACTGACTGGATTACTGGAAACTTCACAGTGAATTAGTTATAATCTCGATCTGTGCAGGACTTTGGTGTGAGGACTTGCAGTGTGCATTACAGCAGCTAATAAACAATCTCCACTAACAATGACATTTATAAAAAGAAAAAAAAAACTATTCTTGTTTTCCTGGAGAAGCCCACACTCTTCTATGACCTCACTGAACTTTAGTTTCTCCAACTAACTTAAAAAGTGCTGTACATTATTTTCACGCTGGTAGGTGATCTTCTCTAATTTGCCTGTTTTACAGCCCGCAGGATAATTTCTGCATGTATTTTCGTACCTCCTCCGGCGCTATTTATAGCCGGACGGTCCCGCTGGGTGACAGCAACGAATACTTTGACCAGATATGGTTTCCTTCAGAGCCGCCTGGAGTCGCACTGCGCGGTCCGCTCTGCTGCGGCCGCACAAGCCGGGAATCCGCACAAAAAACTGCGCTACACGAAACCGTCCATGACCCGCAGATAATCCTCAATTCAGCAGCTTTCAGCGCGCTCGCCGAGTTTCCTCCCCCGTCCCTGGTCGTGTCGCAGCGGGTTTGTGTGGAGGCTGAATCTCATCTCCCGCAAAGGGCAAAGTAAACTTATGGGGAGAGATCCTCCTCCTCCTCCTCCTCTTCCTCCCCCCCAACACGGCTGCCCTGTCACTCCAGTGATGTCATCAAGTGCAACTACATCCATTGTCGGACAGCACTTCCGTCTCATAATTGTTAACATTTTAGTGTCATTTTGACCCGCTGGAGATTGTTTGTTTATGACACACTGACAGGATGTTAGATGCAGCAGTGGAGGTGAAATACTAACACAGGCCAGAATAACCAATCTGTATGGAAGTTCATTTCTGCCAGTTAAAGAAAAGAACATTTATGAAAACTTAGACTTGATTAAAATGACAGAAGAAAAAGTAGAAATTATGAGACAAAAGTTATACTTGATATTAAAACTAATAATTATGGGATAGACGACAAAAATTCAAAATTACGAGTTATCAAGACAAAAGTAATAAATGTTGACTTTTTAATCTCTTAATTCTAATTTACTTCAGCAATATTTTTTTTTTTCCATCAAGTTTTCATCGTTTTTTCTTTAACTGGCAGAAAATGGCTTCCATACAATTACATGTTAAAGTCCCTCGCAAAAAGAATTAAAAAAAAACAAAAAACTCCAACGTATGAAAAAGTGGAGCAGTAAGTATCAGTAAAACGCACAGCTGTATGACCACCATCCATTATTATCTGCTCTTCAGCCATGAACCACGTTTGTGTTGCAACCCACCTTCCAATCCAACAACCAAGTGAAATACTAATTTATATAGCAAAAAACAGTGTTTTTGTTGTTTGTATTAGTTAGTGGATATACTCAATTTTCTATTAAAATGAAATTAAAGTGTGCTAAAAAGAAAGAAGGAAGGTCAGTGTGTCAATTGACATAGTTCATTCAACACACATTCACTACTGGTGGGTTATACTGATTTGTTATTTGCTACTTGACAGCACATTTGGTGTTAAAGTAAAATATTAAAATCCATTTTGAGAGAATGATACTTCACTCAAAAGCTCTTAAATTCGCTGGCAGTTCATCCTGAGATACCAGCTCACATTGTCAGAAAAACTGCAACAACCACCGTTTCAAAAGCTTCGAGACAAAGAAAACCCTGCTTTGGCTCTATGTTTTAATAGAAGAAATCCTCGTGAACAGCTTTTTATTTGAAACAAACACAACAAATATTACAACTTGTTCTTTTCAGCCAAATACCACAGGATAATATTAACCAAGGCGTTCCCATCAGTGGTGTTTTAACAGCAATGTAGATTAATGCAGATGCAGTTATGTCCGTTAGATTAATGTAAAAATGTTAGTACACAAAAGTAATTGTAAAATGAGACAAACCACTGCATGCATAAGGAACAAACAAAACAAATTAGATGAGGGAATAGCGTTGTGAATAATACACAGAACAAACCATGCAACACAGAGATGACTTAAATTGAAGGACCAAAGGAAATGCTGATGAATGAAAGTGAGCTGGGTTGTTTCAAAATGATTACCTGAAAGAAAGTGTCTTTTGGCCTCCAAAACTTCACTTCGCACTGTCACCATTGTTAGAAAATGAAAAGATCCAGAAAAACAATCATTGGTTCAAAAATACATTTTGGGAGATCGACATGCAGTCCCAGAGTCAGCTGGCTGGTTCGTTTCCCAACACGCATCCTAGGCTGCTGAAGACAAGTCACCGCCGATGTCAGCCATGATGCTGTGAATCCATAGGTCCCTGGCCTCCACTGTAGTGTCCACCAGGTAAACTGTCAGCCTGCGTTCCCACAGCTCACCTTTAACCTCTGACAGCTCCCGCACACTCTCCACCTGGGCCACCAGTGCACGGTTCTCCACATGGTTCCTGAATAACATGGAGGCTTCCTCTGTCCACTGTTGCTGTGTCATACCTGTGGAACCAACAGGAGAGGGTATCAGTGCTCCACCTTGTGTTATCAAACATTACATTGCCTTTATGCGTTTCAATTTACTGAAACAGAATCCGACTCACCTGCCAGTTGTGCAGGGATGGCCTGGAAGGGCAGCTGTCTGAACTCCTCCACCAGGGGCTGGAGCAGAGAGCTTTGGACCAGCTCATGTTTTCCGTGGTCCAACTCGTAGATGGAAACCAACCCATTGGTCAGAATCCCCTTCACCTGCACGCGGTGCCAACTAGATAGGAGCAGGCAAAAGTTAAGCCATCAGACAATAGCATCGTCTTTTTTTTTTTTTTTACATTTTGTTAATCGGCACAAAATAGACAGGTTATCACCAATAATTTCTGAGATATATGCAATCAGTGCACAGGCAATCAAGGATAAGCAAGATATTCATATAGGAATAACTGCTATCAGTATGAATGCATTATCCTAAAGCATTATGCTGTTAAAATGTTTCCTTGTATGTAAAGTTTAACGGCAAAATGCTCCAAGATCTTATCAGACCATCTACTGTTTAAGGAGCCCCTGTGGTTTAATTATGAGATTTCTATCATGTGTTAATTTGACTTCTTGTGGTCATAATAATGTAAATGTTACATAAAGGATGTTAGCATGACTACTACTTTCATAGTCCCTGATGAAAGAACATAGTAGGTAAGCTATATGGCAGATTTGCGTCAGGTGTAAACACATTGATCACCGACTTCTTGTCTATTTTGGCTGCGTAGACCTCTCCTTTCTTCACATTGGTGGCGGTGTTGGTCTTCCACGTCTGGTTATAATAGAGGATCATCTCCCCCATCAACACGACCAGCTTATGCAGATCCTGCCATTGCTGCAGCACAAAGTGACCAGGGTGGCAGGCCACTGGCACGAAGACATCCATGTTCTGACCGGGCTGAAAGAAGGAGGTGTGTTACTGTTAATTGTTCCTTACAATGCTTACTAGTAGTCTGGTGACAGTGTAGACATGAATATCTATTCTATATCTGCTGACTGTTAATATTGTGACAACCTAACAAAACAGCTTTAGATTTTATGCACACATTTACGAATTATGAATCATAATATGGGAGAAGACAGACCACAACATACATGCATAAGTGGGCCACTAGAGAAAGTCTGTCCAGCTCCACATACCTGGGGGAGCTCCAGCGGGGGAGGCAGCGGAAGTGGCTGCATCGTGGTTTTGGTGGTCGTGTCTGGTAGAGGTGAGTTTCCTGCTCTGTCAACAGGTTGCCCAGAGAGGCTGCCAAGAGTCAACCTCTCCAGTAAAGCACTGTAAGCTAGAAACGTGGAAAAACAGGAATGCAAAACACCCTCAATTAATGTTGAGTTAGCACTATACATAAAACCCCATAAAACTCTTTGGAGGAGGTTTGACCAGACTTGTTTACGTATGCAAATACTGACTGTTGGTGGGAACCGCCCCAAAAGGCACTTTCTGTTGTGATGCGCAGTTATACCTGTATCCATGCTGCTGTTACTGCTGGTGACTGCGTTGTTGTTGTTCCGTGTTGTGAGTTTGTGCCACAGCTCTGACTGGGCCAGCTGATGGTTGAGGCTTTTGTCCAGCTGCTGACTGTCAGTGCCGATGAACAGGTACATATAGACCAGCCAGTCCCCTTTGTGCTGCTCCAATTTCAAGATCTCAAATGAGGAAGAGATGGAGAAAAAACAAAAAGGCACATGTACACAAACTTAGAGTGACCTTGAGGCCGTTGAGATTGTTTCACGCTGTTCTCTAACAAGGCCGTACTCGTAAGCTTGATTTGCAGTGTTTATATTTGGGATATTTGGAGCGACATCAACAAAACTGCTGCTGCTCCACACACCCTGTCAGTATGCTTCAAATAGTCAAGCCTTTATAATCAACATACACTGAGTGGCCACTTTATTAGGTACACCTTTTTAATAGACTACTACCCCTTATGCCTCCAGAACAGGCTGATTCCACAAGGTGCTGCAAACATCCCTGTGAGCATCAAACAGTTAAAGCGGATTTGTAAGCTGCACGTTCATGCTGCGATTGTCCTGTTCAACCACATCTCTATTGAACTGAGATCTGATTACCGTGGAGGCCACTGGAGTACACTGAACTCATCTTCATGTTGGTGAAACGAGGTTGAGATGACGCGTGCTTTGTGACACTGATTTCAACCCATCTGGTATTAACAAACATTCCATTGTTGAAATCACTTTGATCACATTTCTTTCCAATTTGGAAATTTTATCTGAACAACAACTGAACCTCTCTATCATGTCATTTTTATGCAGAGCTGCTGCCACATGAATACAAGATATTTGCATTAATGGGAGGAGAAGTGTGACTGAGAAAGTGGCCACTGAGTTTAATTTCCTGCTTTATTTGTTGCATGTTTGTGCTGTGGCAGCAATCATTGTGGGAAATAGAGTTGTGGGAATATTGAATTTAGATGTGTTAACTGTATGTTACCTTCATTTTACAGTCGTCAGAGCGCAGGACAATCTCCTTTACCCACAGAACAGCCTCAGGGCTCCAGTCCCCCTGTGGAACGGTGAGGTCAGCCAGGCGACATTTGGTAGCCTGAAGAAAGCAACAAAAACAAGTACAGATGTTTGGAACATGGGTTCAAAACAAATAAAACATTGTTGAAGTACCATAGATAAGAGTTTCAAATCCATGAAGAGCAAAGGATTCTTCTCCATCTACTGAACTGGTTGAGTAAGGTGCAACTACTCCCACAACAGGAGCACACACAAACAACTGACCTGTGGTGGGATGACTATGAATTGTTTGAGGAAAAGAGGGGGGAACTCTCTGAGAGCTGTGACCTCTACAGTTGCTGGAACACCCAAGTCAATGAAGAGGATCTCCATCACTCTGTTGCCGTACATGGTGGTGATCTGAAAACAAGAGCAACAACATGTGAGTGAGTGGGTGCCAGAGACATTTGACTTGAAACTGTCTGCTCAACTAAACAATATCCCAGTACTTTCAATGTCCAAATTTATTTAAGGCTTTTAATTTTAAGCTTTTAAAAGGAAATACATTTGATTGACGCTGTTCTTACCTCCACTCTGGACCACTTTCCTTTGTAGCGGGCGAGACAGAACTTGCCACTGTAGGGTCTAGACACCAGGGACTCAGGAGTCACCTGGAAGGAACAATTACTAGTTATGAAAACTATAAAAAACCCTATACAAGAGAGAAAATAAAGACAGGTAATAAACAACAGCAATCTGTGAACACCAGACCAATACGTTTCACAGCATCGACTGGGGAGAGGTCAAAGTCATCGACCAGAAGTAAGTGGACAGCCAGAGAGAGAGAGATCAAGGAGGCCATAATGTATGCATTGGGAATCAGTGAATTTTACTTAACATCACTTTTATGTAGCCACATCCCAGTCAGGGACATCAGCTGGCAGCTGCTGATCATTCCCTGTCAATTGCCTATTTTAACATTTTTGATTGGGTTGTAGCATCAACTGCAACATGCTCAAAAGGTCAGAGATTTACAACAACAGTGTTTTGTTTGTGATGCAGTTTGGGTTTACTATTGATCTAAATATTTGGATAAAGTTATCCCTGCTTTTATCAGATCACATCTCAATGACTGTAAAACACTGTTTGCCTGCCTCTGTCAACACAAGCTCAGCTCTTAAGAACAAGGTGTAGAGCCCAACCTACAGGTCGGATTTTATAAAGCATTAACCAAATACTTTCCCCGTGATAACGAGTTAATTTCATTAGTTTTCTCGAGATCTCGAGTTATTATCTCGAAATAACAACTGCCATTTTCCCGAGATAAAGATATAATTAATTCGAGATAACGGGATAATTCTCTCAAGATAACGAAACTCTGTTTTCCCGAGATAACAATATTAATTCGAGATCTCGAGATAATGACTGTGATATGATAGGCCTGAGATTATGGAGATGCCCGGGACCTCGTAGCTGGTCTGCTATGTAGTTAACAACGACATCAGGCTCACTTTAGATTGCGCCGCTGATATAGCTGAAGCCTCGCTAACCGTCTTTTTAGATTACGCACACTAATGTGTATATTATCTGTAATAGCATAATGCTATTCAAGCCTGTGTCAGGCCTTGATTGAAAAGATATGTGATGCTGTGATCGATGCTCCTGCTCCTCTGAATGATGTTTCCTGCAATGATTTAATATCTCAAGATCTCAAATTAATTATATCATTATCTCGGGAAAACAAAGTTTTGTTATCTCGAGATCTCGAGAAAATTATCCCGTTATCACTGGAAAACGGCAGTTGTTATTTCGAGATAATAAATTGAGATCTCGAGAAAACAAATGAAATTAACTCGTTATCACGGGAAAACGGAGGAAATAAAATGTATGAATGCATGGCCCTTTAGGGCTTCCGTACAAAAGTGATATTAAAACTACACTGTTGGTATTCTTTATACCTACCTATCAAATAATATAATTCAATTCACTGTAAACCTAAACATTTTGTACAACACTGTTAAACCAACATTATGAAGAAATTGTCATTTGTGCGATTTTGAGCCCCCCACAGTTTTTGTCATAAATATAAATCCCAGGTCTGTAAAAGGTTGTCAGACATAATGTAGGTGCTAACTACAAACAAAACTCACTACATCATAACTATGTTATGTGTTGAAAACATATGTTGAAGTAAACATGTATGTAACGCTGTTATCCTCCCCTCTCTCTGAAGTTACATAGTGCAGAAACAAGTGATGGGGAGGCGGAGTGGCTGAGACAGAGACACCATTCTCCCCATTACAAGACACTGTACCATCAACATGTTTTTGAAGCTGTTATTTTAGGCAGCCTGTCTGTTAGTACTAAAATGGAGATATTCATGAACTCCTAAAGTCTTGTCTACCTGGGAGGTAAAGATGGCCTCTGTTTCCTCCAGCAACTTGCCGAGTCTTGCAACTCCTCTGGAGGGCAGCTGACAGTGGATGATACTATCTGTACACACATTTGTGACACACACGTCCTGATAGGTGGCATTCACCTAGAGGCGACAGAAACATTCATGTTAGATAATAACGGGGAGAGTGATGTCAGTGAAGACCTCACAATCTGTTGGTTTTAAGTGCAACTGAATAAAACTCTACTACTTGTGTCTACTGTACATCAACATGAGAACAGTACAAAAGCACCACTCGCTAGTACAGCAGAGCCAAATAAAAAATATGAGAAAGTGCTCTTCCACTGGCATTTAATTGGCTTCATACATGCAGCACACTACACATGTAGTTAGCGCCACCCTTCTTACAGTCAGAGGGTTGTCCATGGTCTTGTCCCGCAGAGCCTTCAGGCAGGTGGCGTTGATGTTGACGTCATCATCCTGAGAAGTGTCGTACAGCACTGCCAAGGGCATCTCTCCCTGCTGACACGGCTCTAATGCCTCCATCAGCAGGATCTTTCCAACCGCCAACTTGTCTAAGGAGGACACCACCAGTGGATGGGAGCTAAATGCCTCTAGACCTGGGAGGTAAGGAAGGTAAAGACAGGTGGGAAGATGAGGGATGAGGGAGAGGATCAGGGCTATTAGTGACCCCTGACTCATGTTGTCCACTGGCCAATGTAAACATTTTGTCTGTTCTGTTGTAACATCTTTGATCCACATCAGTTACATAAGAAAAAGTCTGCACCTGCAAGTCTAACATTAGTAGCCTGGAATGGCAGTGATAAGAAGTCCTGGTGCAGCTCCAGCAGATTAGTCCCACTGGTTTCCACAGAGAAGCCGTGGTCTAAATAGTACACCTGGCAAACAGACACACAACAGTTCATTTCTACAAAAACACAGAACCACACCGCTTGAGATTTTGCATGGATTTGTGTTTTAAAATGATGAATCTGTTTGAAACTGATTAACATACATTGTTAGTAAAAACAAATCGACAACTACCTACAAACAACTCAATCTTTATTTGTGTAGCGCCAATTCACAACAAAAGTCATCTCATGACACTAATACATTGGACTTATAAAGCGCTTTTCTGAACACTCAAAGACACTTAACAAAGAAAACAAACATTGAGCAGGTCTACAAGCTATTTAACTAACTAAACAAGTTACCTTGACCTTGTCACAGCCCATAACCTCCATGACCTGCGCTCTGGCAAGCTCGTCTCCATCCTCCCCTCTGACTGCTACCAGCTGACCAACAACAGGGTTAGACAGAGTGTGGTGCGAAGAGCTTCGGCTGTAGAAGGAGTGCATGGCTTCCTCCATGGCCTCCTGGGCATTGGAGTAGCTCTCACCTACATATCTGAATGGACAGACAAACATTAGTCCTCGAACACCGTAGCCTAGATGTTGCATTAGCAAATCAAATGTGAGTGGTTGCTCATATTTCACTCCTCACAAAGCTTTGAGGTTGTTTTTTTTTTAGTAGGTGGACTACTCTTCTGTTCCTGTACCTGTGTTAAAAATAATGCTGTTTCCAGCTTCAGGGACTATTACATTCATGTCTAACAATAATGTGTGCCTCACCTTATAGTAACAGCATTGCTGTTCTTGGCATCAGTAATCAGCACAGAGGGGTACTGCTCTGACGGACGAACCAGAGGAGGTGGCATCACAGAACCCACGACCTCCAGACCAGAAGGAAGAGGATGGCGACTGCACTCCTGACCGTCTGTGGCTTCCATGTGTGCACTGTTGTAGATATACAGGATGGCCTGACCACAGGACAGAGAATCAATGACAAACACGTTAATAAATACAAATATTTAAACACAATAACCAGCAGATTAATCAATAATGAAATTAATTGTTTGTTGCAGCCCTTTTGTACATTGTGTTAACTCTGGTACAAGCTGTGCAACCTCATTCACTTACCTTCTTTTTGTTGTGTGGTATGGGGTACTCCACAGTGCATATATCCAGCAAGAGGGACAAGTTATCCAGAATCTCTTCAGGGAACGGCACCTTGTAAGTGTCCATAAAGAGTTTGGGCAAAGCATGGGCCCACAGACCATGACTGTTCTTTGACAGAAGCTCCTTTATTCTCTGACGCACCTCAGCTGGCACGACGACAGTGGAAGATTTTATGGGGGAGCAAGGGGCAGAATCGGAAGTAGGGGAGAAGGTGACCTTCAAAAGGGGTAAAATGTCAGAGCCGGTTTGCAAGGGGGAAGCCAGTGGTGGAGCATTTTGTTTGGGGTTGAGAGTAGCTGTAGGCAAGTTGTGATTATCTTTACATCCACCATTGGCATTAATTGCAAGATTGATACATGTGGGCAGCCAGGGAGCAAGAGCTGGGTTGAGGGCAGGGCTGCGCAGTGTGACCGATGACAACAGCTTGCCTGAAGAGGCAGTGACAGGTTGTGAAGGAAAAATGAAGTTGGGCTTAGCCAAGGGGGAAGCTGTAAGTTTAGGAACATGGAAAGAAGGGACATGAGTGGAAGGCTGTTCAGTTGATGAGGGAGGTGATGAAATGGGTGTGGTGATGGTGCCCGAATCAGTGGCTGATTTTGGCGGAGTGGTGATTCGTTGAGGGACAGTGGAAGGTTTAGGAGGCTGAGGAGGGTAGATGAGGCAGTCAGTTCGGTGGGTGCTGGAAGATTTCTCAACCTGTGAAGGCCAGATGAGCCGGACACAGAGAAGAGAAGGAAAGAGACTTTAACTCCAGTCAACTACTGTTGAGGTTGGGTACAGGTTCGGGGGGGGGGAAAAAAAACAGTAAATGAACATACATCTACAATTGGAAAAAACAACCACTGTTATCAACTTGTGTATTTAAACAGCATCAGATAATTCCCCCCCCAAAAGATAGATGAGGCATTATACCTATGAGGCTTCACAATACCTACTTTATTTGACTGGGGGTATAACTATTGGCACAAATAAAAGTTCCTGACTCACCACACAGATGTCTGTCCACTTTTCCAAATCTGTAAGTGCCTGAGGGTGGAGCTCCTGACTGAACATTTCTCTGTAGACCACCGACAGTTTAGACATCCACAATCCACTGCAGTATTTCTGCAGGAGCTGACTTACTCTGCTCTGCACCAGCTCCTCACTATATGACTGAGGAAAATCACAATTCAAATAAATAAAACAGAAACTACAAATTACAAAATAAACTAATAATTAAAAAGGGATGACAGAAAATGACTGCAGTTACATCAGTGATTGGGGGTGTGGCATGAGTGCTGCATACATAAACACAGGATTGACGTATTAAAAGGCAAACACTGACAAATTTTCTGCTCGTCTAATGTAGGACTTCATTACAATCCTTCAGGGTGCTACCAGCCAGAAGCAACAATTCATTGAATGTCATTTTTTTAACAGCAGTAGGTCTATGCAGTTAAATTTGGAGCTTTTATAGGGGAGTAATAAGGAAAACACATAATGCAATGCGGTGCAATTCAAATCAAATCAAATCAAATCAAATCAAATTTTATTTGTATAGCCCAAATTCACAAATCACAGTTTGCCTCAGAGGGCTTTACAATCTGTACAGAGACGACACCCTCTGTCCTTCGACCCTCGATTCGAGTGAGGAAAAGCTTGCCCCCTTCAGTTGTACGCTGTCATGTCATTTTGTGCAGAATAGAAACACAGAACATTTCTGTCTGTACCTGGGATTGGTTAGGTGTCGACACCTCAGCAGGCTTCTCTGTGAAAAGTTATGCAATGTAGAAGGTTAACAAGTGCTGATGTCAGTAACAGGATGCAGCAGATTAATTCAGCAGATAGTCATTTTTTGTTGTGATCAGTGTTTTACAAAATTAATATGATAAACTGGTCTGCAATTACTTCCTCAATGACAAGTGAAAAAGTTATCAGTGCTGTCTTTTACTCCCCAGCGATTGGACAATATAACAACTAAGCTGATCTGCTGGATTATCACTAGGGCCAATAAAGAGTTTTTTTTTGTTTCAAATCGATCGGCTATATGAAGCACAATTTATCTGATCCCATGTTTATTGTGATGCTGTGTTATCCTGGCTCCACTAGCTGTCAAACAAATCAAAATAAAATAAAGTAAAATTGCCAAGGGTATTGAGTTATCTTGGACAATATAGAAATTGTAAAGGGGTATTTTTTCATATTGAATTATCTATTTTAGGCCATGTGCAGCTGTACTATGAAAGACAAGTATTGGATATGTACAGGGTGAAAAACCTGGAAATATTAAACAATATATGATAAAAAAAAACACCTTGTTGAATGAATAATCCAGCTATTTCAACCCTGATTTATATTCAAAGATGATGAGGATACACACCAAGAAGGTCCCACATACCTTTGGGCATCTGGTGGCAGTTTGAAAAGCTGATCTTCTTTCTGTTGGCAACATAGCAGTATTTAAAGCATAATGTGCTTCATGTCATTCAATACAAACATCTTGCTGAAGTTCTTGATACAATAATAAGTTAATACAGGTTGGTCCAGTGGTTCTTGCTTCAATAAATTTAAGGGTTCCTATTAAAATATATTCAAAAATGTCTTCCCATCTCACTGCTAACACATTAAATGAACCATGACCAATATTTTTAGCATTACATACTATTAAAAAGTGGTGCTAGCAAGCTAACCTGTATATGTGTGTAGTTTTGATTTGTAAACTCAAAATATATATATAGCTGTCAAAAATTAACACTGTATATAGAAGAACCAGGTTAGCTGCATAAGGTTTGCCTGCATGTGTACATTAACCTTTCAGGCACGGCACACTGTTTTACAGCTGGTTGCGGAGCCGGCACTCTGTGCTGAACAGGGGTAGTGGAGCTCAACGTTGGGTCCAACTGCCTGATGTTTAAGGGAAACAAATGCAGCAACATTGGTTAATTCATTTCTCAATTCACTTAAAAGGAAACTCAACCAATTTTACACATTAAAAAGTGTGTTAACAGGTCTTGGGGAGTTCTACTGCATATGTGAAAAAAGTAGTATAAAGCATTTTGGGGCTCCAGAGGAAGCTGCACGTAATCTGATAAATTGACAATGATGTCATTTAGTGGCTATGTTGTATTGTGGGTAATGTAGGAGCCAGGTTTTGAAAAAGGGAAGAGGAATGTGTGGATTAAATGTGATATCGCTGATTCTGCTACATGATTTTGATCATTCGTTATTGAGCTGTTCATTATGCATTTAAGCCATTAAGTGAAATCACTGGATGCAATTTCTCAAATACATGCAGGTTCCTCTGGAGCCACAAAATGCTTTACACTACTTTTTTCACATATGCAGTGGTGCTCCCCAAGACCTATAAACACACTTTAATGTGTGAAAAGTGGTAGAGTGAGAAGTTAAAGCACAGACAAAAGATTAAACACTATTTAGGATTACAAAAACTGATATGCAAGAAAAAAGGGTTATAACTGAAGAATATCACTAATAGCAGCTACAGCAGATATCTATTGACAGCAGATATTGGTCACCTGTAGTCTCCTGAGGACCTGCAGCCTTTGTAGTTGAGTTTATGGGGCCGCGTATAGTTAGCTATCCAGTTAGAGGCATCACCAGATGAGGGTTGGCGGAGAGAAGACCTTGGCCTCACTAGAAGCAGTGTGAGGTCAGAGTGAAACAAAGGGTGGTGGGTTACAGGCAAAGTTGTTCAGAATGTGTTGCTACTCTCTTAGTACGAAGGCTTTTGCAGAGACAGAGCCCTGAAGTAAGAAACAAAGCTGTTTGTGTGTCTCCTACCATTGAGCATGTATGGGTTGGAAGGTTTGAACCTCATCCTGCAATTGACCACTTGGGAGCGGCCAGATTTCTTGGAGCTCTTCTGTCTGGCGACCAACTCAGCAATGTGGGCTGTCTCTTGACACACTGCAGCAAAGCATTTAATCTACAAAGCAGGTTCATTGTTACACTTAGAAATTCATAAAATTGTTAAGTAAAATTCAGCACACTTCTGAGGATTGAGCTAAATCTTAGGAAGTACAAACTTTTCTTTTGAGATTTTCAATTCTGTGTTCATGCTAGCTGCCCGTACAATACATGAATGTAAAAATATATCAATCACACCATGTCAGGCAAAGTAAAATCACAACTCGGTCAGACAATATCATTCTTTTTTAAAAAAAAAGAAAACAGTCCTCACCTCACCCATGCAGTACTCAATGCGGACCACGGATGGGATGCTTCGGAGGTAGTCCTCGAGTTTTGAGTAGCCCAGCTTCTTCAGCGGGATGCTCTCTCCGCACAGATCTTTGTATTCTGACTGGAGTCTATACATAGACACGCCAGTCTTGCTGGACTGGAGCACAGACCGCAACATTTTTTTGATGGACTCGCTGTCCGACATACTGGTAAGTTTACACTGAAACAAAAACAGCACAGAAAATATAACTCAGTATGGTTTTGAACTGCACAAGTACACCAACAACATCTGAAGGATCAATCAAAAGGCGATGTTGCTGTACTTTTAACGCCCTGATAACTGTTCCCAAAGCATTGTGTCATTATCATTGGGAACAAGCTACGCTCAACCTGTAAGTGCTACGTTCCTTTTAACTTTTGGAGACAATATGATACAAAAGTAACACGACTCCAAGTAAAGTGCTTCAACATTGTATGGGAGTTTGTGAAGGTACTTCACATTTTGACAGTCGATTCATCCGTTCATTAACATTGTTAAGAAAATTTAAAAGCATAACATTAGAGAAAGGGAGCCTGTGACATTTATGGCAAAATGCAAGCTGTGACAGTCAAACCTGACAATGAATAATTTGTGTAGCTATGAGCCAGTTATTTAATCTTGGATAGATGCAGGATATTTTCTCCCCCCGAAATAATTCCAATGTGAACAAAACGTTCATATTAAGCCACTTTGTTGTCAACACATTCCTACGGAGCCCCCATGGTGTCAGTCCAGAAAAAAAAAGCTCTGTACTAAACTGAGGGAACCGATTACTAAACTGTGCGCACAGTTTACTAAACTGAGGGAACAGATTACTAAACTGTGCACAGTTTAATAAACTGAGGGAACAGATTGATACACTTGGCAACCCATGCCTACAGATATGTCGTCAGCTACTTCTTTTCAACATTGCGACCACACCGCACCTCACAGGTAAGTCAATGTATCAATATTAACGAGTAGCCTTACAGGTAATGCTATATTGTGTTTAACATTGTACATTGACCGCTTTCGTAACGTTGCATTTATTGTGTTTGTCACGTCAAACGCATCTTTCAGTTGGAGGCAAGTTTAGCAATCTGTTCCCTCAGTTTAGTACAGGGCTTTTTTTTTCTCGACTGACACCAGGGGGGCTCCGTACATTCCTGATTACTTTTGTAGTTGACGTTATTTGTGAAAGCCGAGATTAAACACTGAAGTGTAGCAGTTCAGGACAATAGAGACTAGAATCAAGATAATCAAACAACAAATTCGTGAATCTTGGACATTCATTTTCGGACTCAGCGTCCACGGAGGCATCAGGCCCTGTCCGTCCTCCGGCTATCGCCAAACTGATCGTCGCGAGATGGTCGATGTGGGCGTTAGCTAACAGCTAACAGCCCGTTTGCAGCTAGCACCTAGCCATAAAATAAAGTTTATTTCGGCCCACAATTAACCCGTCACCAACTAGAAAAAAAACATTTGCGACGTGAGCTTACATTTATTAAAAATAAAGATGTTTCCATGTTTGCCTTACCTGTAACTTTAGCCTGCTAACGGTAGCCAAACTGCTAGACTCTTCTTCCGCAGCGTTTAAAATCACGCACACGCCCACACATGTTCAGAAGGTCACTGCCAATGTTGACTTTAAATGTGCCTCAAACTTATCTAATGAACAACTGATACCACGTTTTAGTTGATCAAGCAACTTGTGAATCTTCTAGAAAGGGTCGTTGGATTAATTTTCTTTTAGCTGAAAGCTTTTTAGGATGTTGTAAACGTTAAGTCAACGTTCTTCTTCGTTGGTTTAAGAGCGGTTTGCATCCGAAATGTTGCATTACCGCCCCCTACTGCTGGAAAGTGAGACTCAGTTTTCCATTTTTAAAACAAACAAATACAAACAAACAAATAAAAATGCCCTAATAAATAAATAAATAAATCAATAGGCCTTCACAAATAAATAAATAAATAGGTCTTCATAAATAAATAAACACATTTCCCCACCCCTCATCCAACTCTCTGTCAGCCATTAAGAGCATTATAGGCCCACTTATACCACACAGTGAATCACATCAATGCAGCTGTCCCACTTTTTTTTATTTCAAACTCGAATAATTTGCTTGCCATTGTACAGGTTCTCAAAATGACTATAAATCAAATGCCAATGGTGTGAATTACAAATGATAAATGCTCCCTCTGACCTGATGGAATAGTGACCAATTAATTGAACACATAAACAACATTATATCTTGTTAGTCAGATGTTGTTCCTCGTTTTGTTTTTGGGTTTGTTTGTTTTTTTTGGTCCTTTTGAAAACACCACAGTGTCCCTTGGACATCATGGAAATCCTCTAAAAAAAAAAAAGATCAGAATCGAAGAAAATGTTTCTTTAACAGTCTTCTGCCGGTATGACATCAAACTCTGGTAGTGACTGTGACGCTGCTTGGTGACTCTGTGTTTGAGAGGCCATGACCCAAGCCTGCAACACTGCATCTGAGTGTGGAGATGATGATGTCCGTCGCGATGAAGATAAGGAGACGTGGTGCTTTCTGAGCAGGATCAGACGAGGGTTCCTCAGTAAGGTGTAAAGCAGCATCCAACGCCTCCTGGCCCGACTATTTACAGGGGTTTCTGAAAATAAATTAGAAGTTAGTAAACTGAAAATAAGGAAAAAATAAACATGCAAATGATAAAAAAAAAAAAAAAAAGATATTCTGATAAAACATATAAATCTCTGTATAAGATGAAATTTTGCAGGATCAAACAAAACTGCAACAAAGTGCATTTCAAAAGGTAATTTAAAAGAAGATACTGGAGAGGTGGATGCAGTAATCATAGAGTGAATGATTATTCATGTAAGAGCTCTACACACACCCACAAACCAACCCATCCACCCCCACACACACACATACACACACACACACTGACCAGATGGCGTGTTGCTGAATGTTGAATATGAAGATGCAGCGTGTCTCTCCAGCGTGTTGGAGACCAGCAGCTGGCAGAAACACACCATGACTGGATTGTTATGATAGTGGTCAGCAAAGATCATCCCAACCCAAGTGCTGTAGCCTGGAACATGCAAGGCATAGGCCTACTGTTAGATCCACACACTATGGATAGGAGATAACACTGTAGCAATTTAACAATATGTGTTTGAGGAGGACGCACAACTGAGGAAAAAAATAGTTAACTGATGTATACATATGAATTCTACACTTTAATATAAAGTTTATCACACTTGTCAAGATCAACAAACGCAACAAAGGTCGTTCGCCCTGCTTCAATTAACAGCTCTAAATGCTTCTGAAGTTAATCTCATAAAAGATAGATTAGTTTTGATATTTTACATTTTCCAGCTGTCTAGTTTTCTCTTTTTCTTTCTTTTTTCTCTATTTCTCTCTTGAAATAGCTTCTAAAATTGTTCATTTCCGGCACTAATCATCATCCATGACTGAAACATTTTTCTAAATTTAATAATCCAGGTTGAATAATAAAAAAAAGATACATATCTACATTTCTCTACAGTTATCACACTATTACTATATTTTTTGTCTTAAAGGGTAATTCCACCAATTTTACTGCTGCATATGTTAAAGCAGTAGAAAGTAGTGGCTAAATTGCATTGTGGGTAATGTAGTAATCTGGTCCAGTACTGCACTCATCTAACAATGTTGGAGTCATTATGGACAGTTTCAAAACAAATGATCACAATCAATACAGCAGAACCAGAGAAATCAGCTGTTTATTCCACACATTATTTTTCCTTTACAAAACATGGCATACATTACCCACCATGCAACTTAACCACTGAGTGACATCACTGGAGGCAATTTATCAGATTACATGCAGCTTCTTCTGGAGCCACAAAAGGCTTTATACTACTTTTTTTCACATATGCAGTTTTTCACATATGCAGTAATACTTGCCAAGACCTGTAATTGGTGGAGTTACCCTTTAAGACACACAGCAACTCCGCTGATACACTGTGAAATGCTGCCATCTGCTGGAAGATGTGGATGCAAGCAGGTTAATACCAGTATCACTAACAGTATTTATATAGTATAGTTGTTTTATGGTGGTAAATCTTGAAATATGCAATATATCCTTTAAACATTATTTCACTTTTGTCTCACATGAATCTCAGTTGAAGTTGAGCTTACCGGCATCCATGCCTTCATATCCTCTCTGCATTATGGTCCGGTCTATGCGTGACACCAGCCACGTTCCTGCCAGAATGCTGCTCAGCAACCTCAGTATGCAGTTGCCGATCCCCATCACCACATTGTAGAAAAAGAAGAAGTAGTTGAAGCAGTGGAAAGCCTTCCTGAAGAGGAGGAAGAGAAACTGTGATTCCAGGTTACTGTACAGTGCAGGTTTACTTTAAAATATATTCACTTGTTACTCTTAAGGGGATTGTTGACACTGTTAAACACCATGATAGATGTTTTCTGTATCTGCTTGTTTCAGCGAGTCATTGAAGCTACTTCACTCTATTAAGTAAGAGAGAAAGTTTTATGACTTCATTATCTCATTTGGCCTTTATCACCAGCACTTCCCTTTTCAACAGTCACTGTTTGCTGACATGGGACCTTTGTTTCAGTGTGATGGTTTTATCACTTACGTAAGATGTAGATATAGGTCACCCACCTGTTGTTGAGAGCCAGAGGTTTTTCTTTATCAGTGGGAGACATTTTGTCCTGGAGGAAGAAGATCTGAACCAGAACTACCTGGAGAATCACCAGGGCGATCACCAGGGCGATGGTCAGGCTGAGAGACACAGGAGAAATAAAAATCAATCAGCCACTTGGTCTGATCTAACCACCCATTATATATCAGCAACCACAAGGAAAGCAGCCTTACACTGTAATTCCCACGTTGCTGAGCATGGTCAGTACTCTGCCATGCTGTATAGGAATAACCACAGCATAGACAAACAGCATGGCAAACAGGAAGTGGACAAAATGGACAATCAGGTAGCCTGAAGGGGAAACGCAGTAGAGACATCCTTATTAGCTTATGTAATCAAGACTATTCTGTGTGATAGGACAAAAACAATTATTCATGTTTTTAAGAAAATGAATAACTTACCCCACAACGTAAATGCTATTTGCCAACCAGAGTATCTTGTGATGGAAGCCTGTGAAAATTCAATGAGAAAATGCAATCCTAAAGTCTATTGAGCAAAAGTGTGTGTGTGTGTGTGTGTGTGTGTCCTTTACATATTCAAACATTCAAATACATGCTCACACATTTGAATAGTTCAGACTTGCAGACATGTGTGTATGCGAGAGCCTGTTTCTGCACGTACAATTAGCCAGAATTCCCGTCAAGATGCCTGAGAGCCATTTGTGATAATTATGAAGCGTTTTGGCAAAGCTGGCGGGGTGCAGCGGCCTTATGGTTCCACAATATGAGGACCACACAGATCATACACTGTGATGAACACACACATTTTGACCTATCAACACAGTTATACTAGGGCTGATCTCACACTTGTAAGCTGATTTTGAGTGAAACAAGTGAAATTTGATTTGCACTAGAATTACTGCCATCTGCTGAACGTGTGTGTGTGTGTTTGTGCGCATTACTTACTACACTGACAGCTGAGCTAGGGTTGTGAAACTTCTCAGGAAGAAACCCCTTCTGCCCTCTCCACAGTCTCTTCAAGTGTTTTCTGTGTGGACAGTTACACAATGACACTTATTTATGTCGGGTTTTATTATAACTTGTTGTAATATCGTCCAAACTCTTGAAATCTACAGTTTTTAGTTAAACTTTCTCTTACCTGTAACATGCCAAGACGTGGAGGGTGTAGGCTACTGAGTTGAGACTAGCAAAGATGGTGGTAGCGAGCCAAGACTCTGGAATAAAAGACATCACAATAAGGCTTAACTTGTTTCACACGGTTTTTAGGACCATAAATAAACAACCACAAATCATTCATGTTCCAAAATCGATTACAAAAATGTGATTTGTTTGATTTATCAGTGAGGAGTTGATTTTTGGCTCATTCTTATGAGAAATGTTCAGAATCCGGAAGGAGGAAGCCGGACAGAACTGTCCACAAGGAACATGAATCATGCAGACCAACTCACTCCTGGCCACGTCGATGAACTCCTCCAGCTGTGGTATCATCGGTGCCAGAGCTTCAGTCTGGTTACAAGAAGTCACCAGGTATTCTAGTGTCTGCTTCCACCTCTCTACTCGGTCAAAAGCCACATTACTGACGCTGTAGTCGGCCAGGGTCATCTGCAAAATGCAATAAGACAAATTTGTAGATGTTTGAGTCATCACTTTCCAGAGCAAAGAGTTTGGATGAGACATTTGGTTCGACATAATGAAAGGGCTGTCTCATTATACCGTATACAGGCCTATGAGGGATATAATGGCAGTGCCGATGATCCTGTTTGGGAACTTGAAGTGGGGGTCCCACTCATACACTCTTCTCTGGAACCAGCTGAGGGGCTCACTGCGACACAGAAAGGAGGGTCAAACCTGATTGTGGGTGTGTGTCTTCATGACTGTGTGTTGCTGCCTTCAAGTGCTATCTGAAATCTGGTAAATCTGTCTACACTTAACAGTTTTTTGTAAACAACCGACAGAACTGAAAATCTACCTGTGTGCAGGTGGTTTCCTCAGCAGGCTCTTAACATGTTGCACCTGGTGCTGCTCAATCAGCTCCTCAGGGTCCTGGCAGCAGATGCAGTTTATTATCGAGGGGGAAAAAAACAGGAAAAAGATTCAAGATGTATTTATTTTATCATTCTACAACTGGATTATTTAACGTGAAGTAATGGTAGATTTTTAGTCACACTCCTGTACCTTCAATTAAATATTTATGTATTTTTAAAATATTTGATATTGATATTGATATTCTAGGTGAATCCTGGCAAAGGATTAGTCCTCACACTCACATTGTCACATGATTTGGTGTGTAAATGTTTACAACAACAGGACAATAAAACAGGATAAAGATGAGAACAAATAAAAGCAAAAAAAAAAGGATGAATAAAAGAGGAAAAAAACAGCAAGAATCATTTCAATCATTTTACGCCGGCACGCTGACCTCTGTTTCCAGTTGCAGATGAATTCGAACAGCTTTAACCAATATGTAGATAAATCGTCCCAAGAGGAAGACGAGGGAGAGGATGCAGGGCCACTGGACAACAATCTTCTGGTGTTTACCCAGAATCTTTAAAATCATACACAAAGTTATTCATTTGTCCATTTTCTCCATGATATTCAACAAAGTACCCACAGGCAAGTCTTCATAAAGAGCCTCATTCATTTAGCTGCAGGCTGAAACAATAATCTGGACGGAGGAGGCTGGTTACTTGGTCACAAGCCACACAGCAACAAGCACTATTGCACTTTGATGAGTTTTACTCACCTACCTTACCACTGGGACAGGTGAATGTATCCCAGACCATAATGATGATCCTACAAACAAGCACAGAGACACAAAATAAACCCACTCATCTGTCCATCTACAGCCCAAAGTCTTTCATATATTGTGAAAGTGTTTCTTTATCATTTTGTGTGAAGTAACCCTCATTTTACAAAGTTGTGTAAAAGAAACAAACTATTGAAATAAACCTTTTGTTGTTCTAATCCACATTGTGAAACATGTATGTCTGGATTTATAATGAATAAACATTTACCAGCACAGAGAGTACAGTATTCCCAGCACTGCCCCAGCTGCTCTGCAAGGCGTGGACAGACAGGCAAAGAAGGGGAAATAGACTAGGCCCACCTCTAATGCTCCGATCAGAAACACGATAGCTGAAGGATGAGAATCGGGAAACACCACATCAGTCAACATGATTAGATCTTGTATCTGCAGGGTTTGAATATAGAGCCTGTATCACAGTGTTCAACAATGGGAGTACCTCTGGCCCAAGCTGGGAGAGTGAAGGGGATGTAGCCTTCAGAGAAGAGCAGCAGGACGCTGGAGGACACGGCACCGAATGCAAACCCATAGGACCAACGATTACTGAGGCTGCCTATAGTGTCTAAAGGACTGGGACACAGTCATGACAAAAACTATAAACACACACAAAAGCACACGGCTGCTTAAAGTAGCCTGATACATGAGAGTAAGAAGAGGATGGATGTTAGATAATCCAGACTGTTGCCTATGACAACAAGGAAACATTATTCATATTGCTGTTACTTTATCTCCTGACACGTAGTTGTTATTGCTGCCGTTGACTTACATCACAATGGCAAAACGTCCTCCCAGGAAGGGCAGCCTGCGGTCGATGCCCAGTGTTTTAGCTCTCTTCTGGAGGAATGAGAGTATCCCTGTGATGAACACCTGCAGGACAAGAAATCAATACAAACTTCAACAGAAGCTTTGTTTGCATCACTGCAGCTGTCGGCTTTTTGTTGATTTTAAAAGGGGGGGATGGGCCCGGTTTGTTTTATTCATGACTAGCGAGCTAGTTTCTTTAGGTTTCAGAGTCACAGTCAGGAGATTTTACCTTGCACAAACCGCAGTAGATGCATCCTCTGGTCACCAACAAGTTGATCGATACTGTGTGTCCGAGGTGGCAGAGTCATCCACTGAATTGAGGGCTGACTTTGTAAAATGTCGGTCTCATATCTGAACCTTATACTTTGCATCACCAGCTTGGCAAGTGTCCTATCAAAGCAGCGTTGATCATGCAGCTGTTTCTTCAAACTCATTCACTGAAGGTGTTGTAGTAACACCTGTGTTGTGTTTAAGGTCTGGAACTGAAGAAGAGAATTGTAGCTCCAACTTAAAAAACACAACTTCAGTTGGTAACACACAATAAATTGTGTTAATCTAACTTGTTAACTTAAATTACATTAATGTGTGTTATCAACTGAGGCAGTTTTTGAAAGTCAGTGAGTACACTTTTTTCAGCGTGGTTGTACACTGGAAAAAATGTTTTTGGATGAAATTAACAAGTTTAATTTTTGCCATAAAGAAAGATAGCTCTGATAATTCTCTTTTTCAGTGTGTAGTGTAATTATATTTCTAGACATCCTCTGTTATGTGATTACAGAAACTTAAAATGCTGTTTTCCAGAGTAATAACAAACAACACTTCATAACAATGGTACAAATCATAAACTTAAGTAATGACTAACTAACGCGTGACCTAGATGATTTGGTGAATAAACTGACATAGGATGTATCATAAAGTCCTGTTGCTCAACATTAACAAGTTATATAGTTACTATAACCTGAGGAGATCATTAAGGAATGCTGATTCACAGATTTACTTCATACACGAGTTGAAATGCTTAAAGTTAGCTGGATTTCATTTACATAAATGTTTATTCACGTCACAGTATTAGTGTATTTATGTTTAAAAAGCAAATGTTTACATCCTGCATCTGTTAAAATCATCACGAGTCATGCGTTAGTTAATCATTAGTTAAGGATATGATTCTGCCCTTACTATAAACTGTAACCAAAAATGCATAAAGCATCAGCATGTGCTGCTAAATTTCCGTTTTCCTCGTTGTCATGCGAAAATTAAACAACTTTATGGTTCATTTTTCAGTAAAACTGAGTGAGCACACATTTATTGTTGAGAAAATTAACCTTTTTCTTAAACTGAGCAAACCATTTTAAGCCCATTTGACCACCTGACAAATACAGTGTCTCAAAGCTGTTATTTTTTGGTCAAGACAAGTTGACATTCTGGATATACATGGTTTCATATCGCAGGTTAAATCGATGGACAACTCACTGCTGGTATGAGCGAAACATGCAGGAAGAGTTCCATAGAGATGCCATTCTGACAGTCCTGAACTCTGTCGACCCTGGAGACACAGTGACAATGCAAACAGGATTTTATAGTGAAAGTAGGCAGAAATGAATGGGATGGATTGAACTAGCTCAGGTTCAGGTTCACTGTTGCTCTGTCTTGATACAAAACTGCTCGTGAACTCTGCGAAACATTCACCCGTCGACTGACAGTAACAACGTACAGAGCTGCATCGTAACGTCAGCAGCAGGGAGCAGAGTATTTACAGTCCGTACTTACTCAGGTTCCACTTGGGTTGTTATCATCGTCAGGTCACTGAAGTCTTAAAGGCTCTGTCTCTGCTCTGCCGTAAAGACTGAGGAAGCAACTGAATTCATACCACTTCTCTGTTTCCTGGTTTCAGTCATGTGACTCACACAGTTGACCTTTGACCTCAGGATTCAACACTTTATTTCTCTCTGTAGTTTCATGTCCACTGTCCCGGTGTGTCGCTCTGTGCTTTTGTCATCTTCATGACACACACCACACACACACACACGCCTGAACATTATTGACCGCTGTGTTACTCAGTCTAAGATGTGCAAATATTGCCTCCCGACACAGATAACCAACCGATCATTCACCTCCTGCCTCCACAAAACAAAGGAAAGCTTTCAGATTATGTTACCTGAAAACATTTCCTTTCCTTTTTATTACCTCCATTGCAAAAAAAAAAATAAAATAAAATGCATTCACTAGCTTCCTTTTCTTGATTTATTTAATTTGTAGCATCAGTTTTACTCATTTATGCATGATTCAGACTTCCTATCACTGCCAGACTTAAAATAAAAGGAAATGTCAGACGGTTGTTTACTGCTGATTGATGTTTATTGCTCATCGTAATGACACAAACATTTAGGACAGCTGGGATCCGATGTTGGGTTGATAATCAGATCCCGATTGGTCACCTTAGTGGTGACATCATCTCCTGGGCAGGTCAGCAGCTCGTCTCCTTGGCGATCAAAATGTCCATCTTGGTTCTTCTGCAGAGAGGATCAGAACACGTCACCGCTGTGATTCAATCTGTTTTGCACAGCTGGGAATCAACCTCAGTGAAAATGATATCAAATATTGTGATGAAACCACCAAATCACGAAGAAAACTTGAATTCTAGTTGACCCTAAACAGAGAGCACATGGTGGCAAAGTACTAAGTATAGTTCCTTAGATATCCCCTCTATCAACTCTGAAGTGGCATCTAGTCTGGACGCACAATTAACAATACTTGAACTTAGGAGTGCTTTAATGTCTATGCAGAATGGCCTCCACGGTTTCCCTGCTGAATTTTTAAAAACATTTTCAGATACACTGTCCCCACTACTACTTAACATGCTTAATGAATCACTGCAAAGTGGCTTACTCCGTCTCACATTACGTCAGGCTACTATCTCTCTTATATTAAAGAAGGATACAGATCCACTGTCCTGTAGTAATAATCGCCCTATCTCTCTGCTTTGTGCAGACGTCAAACTACTAGCTAAAATGCAAGCTAGGTGAGGGGTTACCCTTCCAACTATCATCGCCGCAGACCAAGCAGGGTTTGTAAAGAACAGACATTCCTTTCATAATGTCAGGCAACTATTTGGTATGCTGTATTCACCCACAACCTCTGACACCCCTGAGCTGGTCGTTTCAATGGATGCTGAAAGGCTTTTGACCGCGTGGAGTGGCCTTACCTGTTTTACACATCGAAACGTTTTGGCTTTGGCAATACATTTATATCATGGATTAAGCTTTTATATATACATCCCCTCTTGCTTGTGTCCGCACAAATAATGACTTCGCTGACTATTTCTCCCTTGAACGTGGTACCCGACAGGGCTGCCACTCTCTCCATTGCTGTTTGCTATTGCCATTGAACCTCTAGCAGCAGCCCTCAGGTCCAGTCAGATGCCGGCCATCTCAAGAGGTGGCATAGAACATAAATTGTCCCTATACGCTGATGACCTTTTGGTCTTTCTTTCCCACCCAGACAAA
This sequence comes from Pagrus pagrus, assembly GCF_965226575.1. Taxonomy (NCBI): domain Eukaryota; kingdom Metazoa; phylum Chordata; class Actinopteri; order Spariformes; family Sparidae; genus Pagrus; species Pagrus pagrus. The sequence goes on along the minus strand of NC_140186.1, from coordinate 22,515,526 downwards.
TCTATCCCCCTAGTACTATCCGTGTTGAAAGAATTTGGGCATATCTCAGGTTATAAATTAAATCTTCATAAAAGTGAATTTATGCCAGTCATTGCTGCGGCCACAGCCTATCCCCTGTCAAAGTATCCATTCAGAACATCTCTGGAGCACTTCAAATGTTTGGGTGTTTGTGTAACTAAAAACTATTCAGAACTATTTAAATCTAACTTTTAAATGTAGTGGAGGGGAAGTACTAAATGTACTTAATTACATTCCATCACTGCAAAGTATAAACCGTTGTTATGAACTAAAAGAAACAAGCTCTACAGTAAACATTTCTCAGTGATTTACAGTGTGCATGTTTAAAATGTATTTGTCTTATTATCTATCTAGTTTTCTTGTTTATTTATTTAGCGTTGGCACTAATGTAACACACGGCAATAAAGATTATTTGAATTTGATAAGAAATCACACCTCATTAACTTATTGTGTCTGGATGTAGAAGCACATTTGGGCAACAGTGGAGAGATAAAGTGATAAATGCCATCAATGAGGATTTTTATATACAAAGTCAGACAGAAAGAGACAGAGAGCACTGTTATTTACTTTACATAAAAGTCCAAAACAGAAAACATATGTGTCCTTTAATAAAGCTTCTTTGTGATTCAAAGAGGTTTGTATGCAATGCTGCAAGATCTCATGAAATTTAGTGCTTTTTCATGATTTGCTCACCAGAGACGTGACCAGTGTTTTCTAGCAGTGACTAATGAGCCCCAGCTCATTTCCAGTCTAGGACATGAATAATAGGCTGAACTGGAAAGCGTCCAGTTATTTGAATCAGCTGCTGTTTCACCACCAGGGGGCGACTCGGTCACTTTATCCTCCATAAAGTTGACTTTAGGTGAGAATGCTGTGAGGGTGCAGCAGCTGTGTGTACTCACTGTCTCTGGTCACACAGGCTGCACTCGTTGCCGTAGGTGTTTCCATCGCTGCCGCACACCGGTTCGTAGTGCCGGGGGCACACCATGAGCTCCATCTCGGGACAGGAAGGCTGCGAGAACATAAAACAACTTACCAGAAGAAAACTCATTCACCATAGTACGTGTTTAAAATGACTTGTTTACACACTTATTATCCTCTTTAATCATGATCAAAACACACTCTTATATGCACACACACACACACACACACACACACACACACACACACAGCAATAAGTCAAGATGCAGCACCTTCCTCGGGAGTCCAGACGCCTCAGAATCTATAAAGAGAGCAGATGACTGATAAAACCATACATGTTGGAATAATAAACTCCTGTTTATGAGCTAGTGAGTAAGCAACCCACCTGATACAGACACAAAAATATCATCCTCATGCAAAAGTGACTTTACAGCCGAGAATAGATATTTTCTATAGAGTTATTTCTGATCTGTTCTGGTTAACACACTACAAGTAGAGTATATGAGTGCCTACTAGGGCTGCACACATCTTGTTTTCCAGATATAAAGGACGCATTTGTTTGGCACAGACCCCAACAAACATTGCATTGTCATGATTGTATTAGTTTTCCCACTAATCGTGAATCAAATCACAATGATAACATCTGTCAAAATGTTTTTATTTACCATATTGTTCACCTATAGCGCTGCTATGTAATATGACATACATATAATTTTAATGTACAATGCTTATAATAAGCATGCAAACAAGTATTATATAATTCTGTTTCACCTCAACATCAATGTGTTGTTTTCTGTAACTAAATCTCCTCTGACCCATGTTGTAACACCACCAACATGAAACCTTAAAGGCACAATATGTAGAGAAAGTGTTAAAAATGGCTCTATACTCCTTTATCTTGATCTATAACACCCACTTTACCATAAATGTATAAAATACCTCAAACTGAGAGTGTTTCTTTGTTACCTGCAGCCACACAGAACAGCAGAAGTCCCAGAAAAACAGCTCTTCCAGTCATCATGTTGGTGGATGAATAACTTCAGTGACTGAAACCACTGTGTGTGTTTTTTTGCTAGCAGTAGATTATGTGTGTGTGTGTGTGTGTGGGAGCATTAACACACACGCCCACACAGACAGTAAACACATCTTTTGTTCAATCATTAGCTACAAACTTCCATCTGTCAAACCTTTGGTCACTGCTGCAGCAACACAAACGCAAAAATAATCAAATCAGGAGTCGTTTTTTTTCTCAAAATGTATGATTTTTTTATTTTTTAATGCAAAGAGTAACTATACACAATGAGTAACAGACCCAAACAGCTGTTTAATACTTAAAAATGTAAACAAATAATATTGAGCACGAGAAGAGAAATATCACCATCTTACTGTCCTGCATGTCTCTTTATCTCACTGCCTCTTTTCACTCATTTCTCTCAATCATGTAAGCCTCCGTCCTCTATTTCAAGTGTCAAAAAAATGCTTTGACGCAATGTTGCAGCTTCATTTCAAGCTTCAAATGTCTTATTTGCCAAATCTCTTACTTCTACGTCTCTGACACTACAGGCTATAAAGTGCTCACATTTAGCTGAGGGTGAGTCTGAACACCCACAGCAGTGATTAGATCCCCGAGATGACGGAAACCCCTTCCATGATTTTATATGACACAGAGCACCCTTAATGACAATCTGTCATTAAATTAAACCCTGGATATGATTTTTTTTTTGGAATATAAAGCATTACAAGCACAACTCTAATAGACGTGGCCCCTGTTTTATGTGTAGTCTGGCCGTTGGACTAACTCTGGAATCTCACTCATCAAGTTACACTTTGACACAGATAATAAAAAGATAAGAAATAGAATAGACTTGTTTATACATAATATTTGCAATATGATAAGTGTAATTATACACAGTGTGGGCAGTGTACAACCACCAGCTCTTTGGTCTTCCCGGTGTTGAGCTGGAGGTGGCTCCGCTGGCACCAGTCTACGAAGTTAAGTTAATAAGTTAATAAGTTAATAAGTTCTCTGTAGGCTCTGTCGTCCCCGTCCCTGATGAGGCCGGTGATAGCAGAGTCGTCAGAGAACTTTTGTAGATGGCGGTGGGGTGATTGGTGGCAGAAGTCTGCAGTGTACAGGGTGAACAGGAAAGGGTCCAGGACTGTTCCCTGCGGGGCCCCCGTACTGCAGACGACTGTGTCCGACACACAGTCCCGAGTCCTCACATACTGTGGCCGGTTGGTGAGGTAGTCGAGGATCCAGGACGTGAGGTGTTGGTCCACCCCGTGAGCTCCAGCTTGTCCCCCAAAAGTGCAGGCTGTATAGTGTTGAAAGCACTGGAGAAATCAAAGAACATGATCCTCACAGTGCTTCCAGGCTTTTCCAGGTGAGACAGTGATCTGTCCAGGAGGAAGATGATAGCGTCATCCACTCCAATGCCAGGCTGGTAGGCAAACTGGAGTGGGTCCATGAAAGGACCCACCAGAGGGCGGAGATGGACAAGGACCAGCCGCTCCAGGGTCTTCATCAGGTGTGAAGTGAGAGCAACTGGTCTGTAGCTGTTGAAGTCCTTTGGGTGAGGGGTCTTTGGTACTGATACCACGCAGGAGGTTTTCCACAGCAGTGGCACTTTTCTCAGCTTCAGGCTCATGTTGAAGAGGTACTCCACAATCCTGCACAGCTGGTCTGCACAGGACTTGAGGAGCCTAGAGCTGATCCCGTCTGGACCTGTGGCCTTCTTCACCTTCATCTTCCTCAGTTCGTTCTTCACCTGGATAGTGGAGACGGACAGTGGAGCAGAGGGGCTGAGTGTCGGGTGGGGGAGGTGGGTGAATGTCAGGGGGGCAGTGGGGGGAGTATGCAACATGAAAGCAGTGGAAAGGGAGGTAGAGGTGAGAATGGGGCAGTAAAAAGGGGGGGGTGGGGGGGTGGAAGAGGTGGGGGGCAGCAGAGATGACTGGGCCGGGGGAGGGGTGGGTGTCTGGTCAAACCTATTGAAGAACTATAGCTGCCCGCTGCCTTGTCCACATATTTGATCAAGCCAAGCTTCCGGATGCCCCACTCTGCCACCTGGTGGACAGGATAAGGTTTGTGAGTGAGTGTCAACCATCTTCTTTTGAAACAATAACACTGAGGATTAATGATCTGTTTATTTGCATAGACCAATATTCTATATAATGCCTCAGCAGACTACAATACCAAATGATGAGCCTAATTTATATCTAAATGACCAAAACAATCTGTCATAGTAAATACAGTCGGTCCATATATATGTGTCCATGCGTGTGTTACTGACCTCACAGACTTCCTTCTCAGGCACGCCCCTCAGGATGGCGTAAAACTCGAGGTGTTCTCTTCCGGTCAGCAGGTCGTTGATGGCATCAAACTGAGGACAGTAGCCCATGTTCTGATGCACCTCATCTATCTCTGTGTTCACACTGGAGACAGTTTAAGAGTGTTTAGTTTCATAGAAAGCAAAACATTTTAAAGAAAGCTAATTTAAGTTCCAGTGTAAACCAGCTTGTTGAAGATCAATTACACTTTACATTATCTTAACATCTTATTCTGCCACTATTCAATATTTATTTCAAGTATCTTAATTACATCACTGATGCCAAGAATATATCATGGTGTTCACTACCTCTTGACAGTCTGGTTTGCTGAATAAACTTGAAGATTATATGAATTTAAATACAAATGACTGGATGTTTTGTTTATTTTGAGGCATTTTACCTTTTGCCAGCCAGGTAAGCCTCTCCACCGGTGACCACAGAGTCTCCCGTCAGCATTTTAAAGGTGCTGGTTTTGCCTGCGCCATTCACCCCCAGCAAACCAAAGCACTGAAGGAGAGGAGACATGATATGAGCTTAACCTTCTCATCCTGTTACAAACACAACTTTAATGACAGACAAACTTTTTATCAGTAAAATAAAAGAAAGCCTGTTTTTTTTTTTCTGTCCCGTACCTCTCCAGGGGGGATGCCAACACACAGCCGGTCCACAGTCCTTAGTCTAAGATGTGTAAATATTGGCTCCCAATACAGATAACCAACCGATATTTCACCTCCTGCCTCCACAAAACAAAGGAATGCTTTCAGATTATGTTACCTGAATATTTCCTTTCTTTATTTACTTTCCTTTTTATTACCTCCATTGCAAAAAAAGAAATAAAAATGCATTCACTAGCTTCCTTTTCTTGATTTATTTAATTTGTAGCATCAGTTTGACTCATTTATGCCTGACTCAGACTTCCTATCACTGCCAGACTTAGATTTGGATTTTAATGAACTAAATAAAAGGAAATGTCAGACGGTTGTTTACTGCTGATTGATGTTTATTGTTCATCGTAATGACACAAACATTTAGGACAGCTGGGATCCGATGTTGGGTTGATAATCAGATCCCGATTGGTCACCTTAGTGGTGACATCATCTCCTGGGCAGGTCAGCAGCTCGTCTCCTTGGCGACCAAAATGTCCATCTTGGTTGTTCTGCAGAGAGGATCAGAACACGTCACCGCTGTGATTCAATCTGTTTTGCACAGCTGGGAATCAACGTCAGTGAAAATGATATCAAATATTGTGATGAAACCACCAAATCACGAAGAAAACTTGAATTCTAGTTGACCCTAAACAGAGAGTACATGGTGGCAAAGTACCATGCAACCATGACTGATATAAAACTAAGGAAAATGTTGACAGTGTGCAGAATAAATGGGCAGATCTTGTCTGTGGAACCAGGCTGTCACAGGCAGAACAGGCCACCCAGGGAGGCCAGGCTGTGTCCATTTTGTCATAAAAGAGAGGCTGAGACAGAATCTCTCTTCTTATTATCGTAGTATAAAAATCTGAGAGGGGTTATCTTTGAAAAAATAGACAACATACTATATTCTGTGTTTCTCAATTTCCCTGACCCTCAGAAAGAGGAGAAAAGAAAACTGGGGAGAAAGGTCAGTGGGTAGTATTAGCTGCAAGATATCAGTGTTGTAAAATGTAGCCAAAAGTCATACTTGAGTAAGAGTAATGATATTGTGTTAAAATATTACTTCAAAAGTGAAAGTCACCTTTGCAAAATGTATTTGATTAAAAGTCGTTAAGTCTCTGCTATTACATGTACAAAAGTAAAAGTAAAATATACATATATTTACATGTATGTACTGCGTGTGCTATGTAGTAAGCGGTTAACCGATAATCATTGGATCCAATATTCAGCATTTTTGTGATTATTGGAATCAGTGTTTTTTGTTTTTTTTAAGTCAGATTGCTGATAAAATAAATTCATTCAAAAATACACTGATCTGGCTCTCATGCAGCCTGCAATCTGCAAAGTAACTAGTAACTAAAGTTATCAAATTCATGTAGCATTTGCCTTTAAATGTAGTGGAGGGGAAGTATAAAGTAGCAGAAAATTTAAATACTCAAGTAAAGTACAAATACTTCAAAACTGTACTTAATGCTGGTGCTTGAGTAAATGTACTTAATTAGATTCCGTCACTATTTCTCAGTGATTTACAGTGTGCATGTTTAAAATGTATTTGTCTTATTATCTATCTAGTTTTCTCATTTATTTATTTAGCGTTGGCACTAATGTAACACACATGGAAATAAAGATGATTTGAATTTGATAAGAAATCACACCTCATATTAACTCGTTGTGTCTGGATGTAGAAGCACATTTGAGCAACAGTGGAGAGGTAAATATAAAGTGATAAATGCCATCAATGAGGATTTTTATATACACTACATTGTGTGTAGGGATTAAAGACAGACTATCAGAAGTCAAACAGAAAGAAACAAAGAGCACTGTTATTTCCTTACGTAAAAGTCCAAAACAGAAAACATATGTGTCCTTTAATAAAGCTTCTTTGTGATTCAAAGAGGTTTTTTATGCAATGCTGCAAGATCTCATGAAATTTAGTGCTTTTTCATGATTTGCTCACCAGATATGTGACCAGCGTTTTCTAGCAGTGACTAATGAGCCCCAGCTCATTTCCAGACCGGGACATGAATAATAGGCTGAACTGGAAAGCGTCCAGTTATTTGAATCAGCTGCTGTTTCACCACCAGGGGGCGACTCAGTCACTTTATCCTCCATAAAGTTGACTTTAGTTGACCTAATGTGTGAAAGCTGTGAGGGTGCAGCAGCTGTGTGTACTCACTGTCTGTGGGCACAAAGGGTGCACTCGTTGGCGTAGGTGTTTCCATCACTGCCGCACACCGGAGCGAGGTTCAGGGGGCACGCCACGATCTCCATCTCAGGACAGGAAGGCTGCGAGAACATAAAACATCTTACCTGTCATCACCTGAGAAGATGTTTAAAATGACATGAATTCACACTATTTATCCTCTTTAATCATGATCAAAACACACTCTTGTATCCACACCCACACACACACACACACACACACACACACACACAAAGACACACACAGCGATAAGTCAGATGCAGCACCTTCCTCAGGAGTCCAGACTGCTTGTCAGAATCTATAAAGAGAGCAGATGACTGATGAAACCATACATGTTAATTGACTCCATACCTCATGAATCATCAACATGAAACCTTAAAGGCACAACATGTAGAGAAACTGTTAAAAATTGCTCTATACCCCTTTATCTTGATCTATAACACCCACTTTACCATAAATGTATAAAGTACCTCAAACTGAGAGTGTTTCTTTGTTACCTGCAGCCACACAGAACAGCAGAAGTCCCAGAAAAACAGCTCTTCCAGTCATCATGTTGGTGGATGAATAACTCAGAGTGACTGAAACCACTGTGTGTTTTTGCTAGCAGTAGATTTTGTGTGTGTGTGTGTGTGTGTGTGTGTGTGTGTGCGTGGGAGCACAGCAGGTGACACACAAAAACACATGCACGCTCTAGAAACTTATAGCGAGCATTAACACACACGCCCACACAGACAGTAAACACATCTTTTGTTCAATCATTAGCTACAAACTTCCATCTGTCAAACCTTTGGTCACTGCTGCAGCAACACAAACGCAAAAATAATCAAATCAGGAGTCGTTTTTTTTCTCAAAATGTATGATTTTTTAATTTTTTAATGCAAAGAGTAACTATACACAATGAGTAACAGACCCAAACAGCTGTTTAATACTTAAAAATGTAAACAAATAATATTGAGCACGAGAAGAGAAATATCACCATCTTACTGTCCTGCATGTCTCTTTATCTCACTGCCTCTTTTCACTCATTTCTCTCAATCATGTAAGCCTCCGTTCTCTATTTCAAGTGTCAAAAAAATGTTTTGACGCAGTGTTGCAGCTTCATTTCGTCTGAATTATATCTGTGTTCCAGTGCAGACATTTGATTTGAAATGTCTTATTTGCCAAATCTCTTACTTCTACATCTCTGACACTACAGGCTATAAAGTGCTCACATTTAGCTGAGGGTGAGTCTGAACACCCACAGCAGTGATTAGATCCCCGAGATGACGGAAACCCATTCCATGATTTTATATGACACAGAGCACCCTTAATGACAATCTGTCATTAAATTAAACCCTGGATATGATCTTTTTTTTTTTGGAATATAAAGCATTACAAGCACAACTCTAATAGACGTGGTCCCTGTTTTATGTGTAGTCTGGCCTTTGGACTAACTTTGGAAAGTCTAAAATCGGAGTTACTGGCGGTACAGTCAGTGCTGCAGCTTATGTGGACAAAACTGAAAGATTGGAATTTGGCAACATCACCAGGAAATAGCAAAAACTTGCAGTCTGATGGAGACTGAATGAGGGAGAACAAATTTCACATGAAATATGCTTTTTGTTCTCAACAACAAAGGAGAATTTCTGTGAGCTGATGGATAAAGAACTGAAACAAAAGCACAACTTAAAACTTTACAAAACCTCCTTGAGATTATGCTGGTTGATCAAAGGTACATATTCAGCTCCATTTGGCACAGTTAATGTTTGTTCATTCCACTGGTAACATTTTTTTTCACTTGACATCACAAGATACTGCTGCCACTGTACATAATATCCACATCAGTGATGGCTCAGGTCTCAAACACTTCCATCGTGCCCTCACACAGTGCATGTATAAAAGCACACATTACAAGAAAAGTTGCCATCTTTAGACCCCATACAAGCAGAGTAGCTGTGGACCTGTTTTCTCCGTGTATGGGAGCTACAGTTTTGCCCACAGGAACATCTCCATCTCACTCATCAAGTTACACTTTGACACAGATTTTCCTTTTTTTTTTTTACAACAGAATCTGAACTCCACATATACGTTATTTGGCGGTAAACCGACAACAATAATGAAGCACAATTCAGTCGTCTCCAGTCCTTTACAAGCTGAGCTGACGGCATGCTCTGGCACACACACACACACACACAGAAGTGCTGATAGTCCAGGTGTGTGGCCCAGTGGAAAGCATGCAGTATATATTTCCAATGAACTTTCAGAAACACCGGTCCAAAATTGTCTGCAATCTTCAGCTTTCTGTCGAAGTCACAACTGCCAGTTTGTGACGGTTCTCCTGCGTCCGTTCTGATTGGCCTTTAGTTCCATTTAAAGAGGGCAGGACAAGTAAAACAAGCCAGTATAGTAGGCTGCGTCATGTACAGACATCAAGCAACCACACATTTTTTTTTTTGTTTTTGACAATGAAGGACACAATTTCTTAACAAAAAAAGAGGAAACTGTCAAGTTTCAGTCATCACCTTCACAAAAAGCTGATGTTTTGTGCTTTGACGCATGTTGGAATCTGTCTTATACATTCCTTAGCAGCCTACATACATTGTTGTTGTTTTTAAATGGAGTGCTCGGATTTCTCTCTCCACCATGATACAGTATAGGCACTGTGCTGGACAATGTCAAGGACACCAAGAACAACAAATATAAAAGACAACTTGGTTATCAATCTTAATTGTTATCCAAACAAAAAACTCCAAAGAGGTTAGCTTCATCTATTAGAATTAAATTACCTTAAAAAATCAAATTAGTAAAAATAATCATGTTGCATGATTGTGACTTAAATTAACTGGATTGTAAATGCTTCTTTTGCATTATAAAACAACTGCGCTTGGTAACGAAGAGCGACAAAGAGGTTTGACCCTGATAAAAAAGTAGTCAGTCCATCAAGCAGTTGGCAGTGAATGATCAGAACCTTTTCTGTTGCTGTTTCACGCTACAATACAGAGTAGCACACACACACGCCCCCCTGACTACTGCTCACTACTTTTAGGACAGGGGATGTATCTACTAGAGATATTTCCTTCTATCATCCCAGATGCCGTGTCCACTGAGTGAGTAGCAGGTCTACAGGCTTTCAAGTCTGACACAGCATCATAATCCTGCTGTCGCTTCAAGTGTTTCTTTCTTTCTGTCTGTCCGTCTTAGTGAAGGAGAAGCACCAGTCTCCAACCCTCACAGGAATTTCTTTTCATCTTAAATATATTTCTATATATTTCTTGCATTGATTTGCATTGAGTTTTCATTGTTTCAGTGTCTGTCACGATACCTGCAGTCTCTGCCTTTTCAAGAGGCTGTGCGCTGAAGTGCAGGTCCACTGAGAAAATGATAACAATTAAAAAATACTAAAAAATAGAAAAAAAAACAAAAATTTAACATAGTCTGTCTCCCCCGCTGGTTAGTGGTCCATATTTTGTGTGTTGGGGGAGGGTGGGTGAAGCTAAGCAACACCCACTGATGGTATGTTGTGGAATCAGACGCAGCTCTCCCTGGTCTTGTTGTCCGTGAGGAAAGAGTTTAGCTGGGAAATGTCCACTACCACAGCGTCCCGCTTGTTCAGATGGACGTCTTTCAAATGGTCCTCATCACTTTGGTCCTTGGCGAAATTTACAAACACCTGCAGGAAGGAAGAGAAGAGGAGGCAGGATTTAGATTTAGCGTAAACATTAGTCATAATCTAGTTGCAGTCTGAGTCTTGAGACTTGCTTACTTGGTCTAGAGTAGTCTGGGAGACGGAGTAGTCCTCTATGCTGAGCGCCTCCTTGTTCGTAGAGAGCAGGGAGAAGATGCGGGCGAGGGAGGTGAGGGAGGAGGGCAGCTGGTACTGCAGCATGTTGCGGTGTTTCTCCTTCAGTGTGCTGCCAGGGAGCTCCCGCTCGATGAACTCCATCACCGGCCGGAGGTCTGGGTCAGGGCCAGCCACCCGCAGGATGATGGTGTAGCCATCACCAAACCTGGTAGGAGCATGACGAAGCACATTTCATTCACCGGATCTGTTTAAGTGATAATCTTTCTCATTTCTTCTGTGTGTGAGCCTACTGTATGTGCAATGCGATTGTGGCGTGAATTCCCACCTGTTTTTGAGATGTTGCACACTGCCCAAACAGCGGAACCTGCCGTTGACCATGATGGCCATTCTTGTGCAAAGTGCTTCACACTCTTCCATGCTGCAAAAAACACATGAACACACCAGGATGAGCTCAGTCTCAGAGTTAATACACAAACTATAGGCAATGACATGTTAATATAGAATGATATGGTTCAGTTGATTGAACAGATGTAATCTAACCTGTGTGAGGTCAGGACTACAGATCGTCCCTCTTTGATGATGCTCAGGATTGCGTTCCACAGAGCACGGCGAGCTTTAGGATCCATGCCTGTAGTTGGTTCATCCTGTAAACAGGAAACATCAGATATTCAGATGCTGCTACAATGATCACGCTGATGCTGTATGCTACAATAATTCAGAAGTATTTGTGTATGTTTGAACATGTTCCACTCACCAGAAACACTACAGGTGGTCCTCCTATGAGAGCAATGGCGGTGGACAGTTTCCTCATGTTTCCTCCACTATAGCTGCCCGCTGCCTTGTCCACATATTTGATCAAGCCAAGCTTCCGGATGCCCCACTCTGCCACCTGGTGGACAGGATAAGATTTGTGAGTGAGTGTCAACCATCTTCTTTTGAAACAATAATACTGAGGATAAATGATCTGTTTATTTGCATAGACCAATATTCTATATAATGCCTCAGCAGACTACAATACCAAATGATGAGCCTAATTTATATCTAAATGACAAAAAACAATCTGTCATAGTAAATACAGTCGGTCCATATATATGTGTCCATGCGTGTTACTGACCTCACAGACTTCCTTCTCAGGCACGCCCCTCAGGATGGCGTAAAACTCGAGGTGTTCTCTTCCGGTCAGCAGGTCGTTGATGGCATCAAACTGAGGACAGTAGCCCATGTTCTGATGCACCTCATCTATCTCTGTGTTCACACTGGAGACAGTTTAAGAGTGTTTAGTTTCATAGAAAGCAAAACATTTTAAAGAAAGCTAATTTAAGTTCCAGTGTAAACCAGCTTGTTGAAGAAGATCAATTACACTTTACATTATCTTAACATCTTATTCTGCCACGATTCAATATTTAAGTATCTTAATTACATCACTGATGCCAAGAATATATCATGGTGTTCACTACCTCTTGACAGTCTGGTTTGCTGAATAAACTTGAAGATTATATGAATTTAAATACAAATGATTGGATGTTTTGTTTATTTTGAGGCATTTTACCTTTTGCCAGCCAGGTAAGCCTCTCCACCGGTAACCACAGAGTCTCCCGTCAGCATTTTAAAGGTGCTGGTTTTGCCTGCGCCATTCACCCCCAGCAAACCAAAGCACTGAAGGAGAGGAGAGACATGATATTAGCTTAACCTTCTCATCCTGTTACGAACATTAATGACACATTTTTTATCAGTTAAATAAAAGAAAGCCTGGTGTATTTTTTTCTGCCCCGTACCTCTCCAGGGGGGATGCCAACACACAGCCGGTCCACTGCCGGCTTCTGTTTACGCTTGTAAATCTTGGTGAGCTGTCTGAGCTCAAGGATGTCTGACTGTCCTGCTCCGCTCAGGATCCTCTGTCGCTCTCTGGCCACGTCCTCGTCTTCTTCTCCGATAGGTTTCAGATGACTGGTGGACGACCTAGATGGACAGAGATGGACGGGGGGTCACATTAAACACAGGGTTTAGTTGATTTCTTCACCCAGAGGGGATTCAAATCCAAATCCCCCTATTATTTTGACTTATGACGTTTTAGTCATGGATACTCTGTTATGAGGAAATCTCTAGAGAGGCTGTTTTCTTCACATTTAAGTTAAAGGATCACTAACCTCGCTTTGAAGCAGAAGCGGTACTGGATGAGGACAGTGATGACAAAGAAGATCACGCCCTCTATGGCCATTGCAAACAGGTTCTTTCCCACCATGTCCCAGGCCAGAGGAGAGCGGAACCGGTTCTCACCTTCAGAAACACAAATAGAACCACAGATCAGACATTTTAAACACATCTAGAAAATTTATTTTTGCTTCCTTGCCAAAACATAAGTATATATTTGTAGGAGAGGTCTGCTGAAATTACCAAATCTCTCCAAGGCGTCAGCCATTGCCTGATTCTTCACCATGTCAATCAGTCCTCTACCCAGACAAAAGTGAGGGAAGATGAGGAACACGTTCTTCAGGATGTCGTTGATACCACCGATTTCCTTAAATGGGAACAAAGACAGCTCCTAATTAAAGCATTCAGGGGTAAAGCATTCATTCTCAATTATTTCTTAGTTTACATTCAAAAGCATCCCTTTCTCAGACAATCTGAACGAAAATAACTTATTTACATTGCTTCCAAACAGCTCCAGAACAAATGTGGAGACGCTGCCGTTGATTCCTATCAGTATGTTAACGCTGGTCAGGACCACGTAGGCCGTGCTGGGGATCTTGAAGAAGAACGAGGCTGGGTACATCAGAGGGGTGATGGACCATCTGTGAAGAGATACAGAGATAATTTTAGATGAGAAGGGGTTAGAGAAATAGAGAAAATAAATGAAAGGAACAGCTAAACAAGCTGAGTGTATGTCAAAATGTACCCGTAGAGCAGCAGCAGCAGGGCCAGCACAGGTAGATTGGTGGAAGAGACGTAGGCGTCTTGTTGGAAACACACAAAGATGATGATGACCAGTGTTGCTGGGACGATGTAGTTACACTGCAAGAGGTGAAGGAGAGGAGGAGGGTGAAAAAGAGGCTTTGGTACATTTTAAGTTATAAGATTAGATAACTATATTATGTCCTGATCAATTTGGACTTTTCCCCTTTAATTTCTAATTTAGTTAAGACAGAAGCCAAGTTCATCTGAAATGTCTTACCATATCCCAGACAAAGTTGGCCAGCCAGTAGAGGAAAGGCTGCACTCCACTGATGAACTGCATGTGTTTGGCCTTGTTCACTCTCTCCTGGATGAGGAAGACTACAAAGCTGGCGGGGACAAAGGACATGGCGAAGATCACGCAGATGGAAACCAGCACATCCACTGATGTCGTCATCCTGAGGGAGGGAGAACAGATCAAAGGAAGCAATGGAAGTGAAGTCTCTCAGAAAAGGTCAAAGAAATGTTATAACTGTTTATACACCTCTCTGTAACAACAGTAATACTCACAGTGCGACCTGTGACAGCTGTTCCTTGGTGAGGTTGAGCGGGTGATTGTGGGCAGTGATGCCAAACTTTGTGGGGTCTTTGCCACCTTTAAGACTTGCCCGCAGGATGCCGTTGTTCATCACGTTGAGGAAAGAACCAATGCTGTGCCAGCCCTTGTTGTTGAACCAGATCTGGGAAGAGAGGGAGGCGGACTTTTAGTTTCTGTACCCTCAGAGGACATACAATGCCAGCTAGGAGTAAATTAGTAGCTTGGTGATCAGCTGAATGCCGCAAGTCTGTGAGGGAGAAAAGATTACAGTGTGTCTTGAGTAAATATATATTTTCCCTTCTGCTCTGACTCCCGCTTCAGCTTTTCTTTCTTATGTCTTTCCAGGTTTATGGTTGCTTTTCTTTTTGAAAAATTAAAGCTCCTTTAGTTTGTGGTTCTGGATAAAAGTATGACTGAAATGTGAAATTGTAATGTGTAACATTCAAAGTTGGTCATCAACATTGTCCTAAACAAAGAAAAGTTATTCAAAACTAAGAAAAACTAAATTCATGAATAAGAAAGAAAAAACTAAATGGGCAACAAATTAAAATATTATACAATCAAATTAGACAATATTAATCAAATGCGTGAAGCGTGTCCACATGGGTATAACAGCTGCATTGCTTGAGAATTTGGTGAGGAAAGCTCGACGGCGACCTACAGTGCCACGTGCTGTTGTATAACCGGTGTGTTTGCGCGTGGGTGTGCTAACCTTGACGTTATTCTTGGTGTCCAATCCTTGGATAAAACTGGAGAGACTCTGAAAGAAACGATCGGCTGCAGTTCCCTGGAGGGTGGGTAAGGCAGAAACAGAGAAAGAGGATAGGGGAGGGAGAGAAGCTTCATTAGCACATGTAAACTGGGTAAACTGACATTGTTCGAACCTGCAATAATACATGTTTAGTTCCACTACAGCTCAAATTATAAAGAAATTAAAATGAGTCACTGTATACAGCACTAGCTGAAACCAAAGTAGTAAAACCAACCACATTATTCAGCTTTTCTTGTGTATTGGCGCAGTAAAATAATAATGTAATGACATCTCTTACTCTCTCAAGATGGAAGCGTCTCCTCAGCTCAGCTATCGCATCATCGATTTCATCCGTGTGGGACAGAAGCTGAGAACTTCTGGCGCCCAACGAGAATCCACCGTATCTGCATGGAGAACAATCCTTTTAATCTCAGCACAGGACAGAGCAGAGAGCTGCTCGGCTCAATATTATTGACAAATCAGCTCAAGATGGATCATGTCTTATAACCTACCTGAACTCATTGACCCAAATCTTGTTCTTCAGGCTGTAAGAGAAGAAAAAAAAAAATGATTCAATGTTTAACACATCATCTAATAAGTTATAAAACAATGAACTCGCACAAATATCAGTGTGTGTAAAATGACTGTTACCTCTTTCCAATGATCTGAGCGTAGGTTTTAACCAGATAGTCCGAGACGTTTCTGCCAGTCAGATTCTGAAGAGTGTCTTTGTCACTGATCTTCATCTGGATACACAAACACACAAAACACTTCATTAACATTTGCCTTTTATTATATCAGTTTACTTTCATTTTTGTGTGTAAGCAAGGTTGATAGTGTCTTCGTTGTAAGGTTATATGATTAACACTTAAGTCTTGACCTTCTAATTGTTTGGTGTCACTGACCTGTGGTGGTGGAAGTCCGCCGGCACCTGCGGGACACTCTGGAAGCATCCTCTTGCGTCCTCCACAGCTGCACTCACACAGGGGAGAGGGGTTCTCCATGGACCAGTTGCCTTTGTCGAACATCTCCTTCAGACTTTGAGAGACTTGCGGGACTGACCACTCATCCTCAACTGCCGTACAGGGAATGTCCCTGGAGCACAGAAAGAGATAAGTTTCCATTTAATTTCAAATCTATATTTTATGCATATGTGTACACAACCATAATGTGATCTATTCAAATGTGTATTAACTTTTCTTCTGCAAACTTACGATATGGGTTCTCCTTCCATGCAACGTGTTCCAAATCCCGGTTTTTCTGTCAGAGCTCCCAGTAGTTTGTTGGTGTGAGGGTCCTCAGGTAAGTCATTACTACAAATCAACAGAGAACAAGTTGCCTTTAATAAGACATTCTGATAATCCATAAATGTGAGAAAACAGCATTTCTTGAATCGTCCTGAAGTGTAAATAGACGATGAGCTGAACACTACTAATAATAGACTGACATTTAAAATGGCTTTATCATCAATTTCTCATAATGCCAGTGTATGAGTTTCACAGCTACTTCACAGTAGTTGCACAATAGTACAACTGCAGTTCAGCACTCTAAGCCGGTGAGTTTAAAAATACATCAGTTAGGTAACATGCAAACATAAATACAGTTAGGTAACCTTTACATCTTTAATGGGTTGTGCACTTTGGTGATGGAAATAACATGTTTATTTCCTTTTCTTGACAGAAAAACAGAATGATGTGACTGAGGTGAATATAAGGTTAAAAAGTGCTTAGCTGGTGTAATGTGAAGAATGTACACAATGAGCAGAATTTTTTAAAGTTAAGTTTGTGAGAAGAAAGTCAATGCATTGTCTCACCTGATGAAGGTGAACTGTTCTCCATACATGCCGGGATCCAGAGCCAGACTTGGGTACTTTCCAAATGGAGGAACAATCAGACTGAACACCAGGGCAATACACACAAACACCGCCGGAAGAACAATCTGAAAAAACAAAACATCATGAAAATGCATTAAAATTGTGTTGATGTAAAGCAGAAAGACCCACATCGACATGTCTATTTAGAGTATGTGTGTATGAAAACAGCATCAGTATACCTGAGCAAAGAAGCCTTTCCTGGAGCGCCGAGCATAGAGGAATCGTTTCCAGAGCAGTGCAACAAACTGCTGTCTCTTCAGACTCCAGCCTTTGACCTGGTACGAACCTTTGCCATCTGTTCCACTGAGCCAGTCGGTCTCCCGGGATTCTGCGCACAGAGATGGTGATACACGTGAGCAAACTTGCAAAATGAAGTCTGTGTCCTGATTTTGTAAGTTTATCGAATGCCTGCAATTGCAATTTTCCTGGCACAGAGCACCAAATGTCTATGTTTTGCAATATAAATCTGCTTTTTCTCCATCAAAAATCTGAGATGTGACATATCTGTCAAAGAGTAACAGCAATGATAGCAATTGAAATTATGCTATCATTGCACTGCATGCTGGGTAGTGCAGTTCTACCTGGGTCACCTTCAGAGTCGTTAAAGTCAAAGTCGTCCTCAGTGAAGGGCTTCAGGCAGCTCTGGTGGTCTCCAAATGCATGATGGCGACGAATTCTGGTTGGCACGACTCCATCTGCAGCCACAGGAGGATGGACATGTTCATTTAAACTAGTTGATCTTCAAATCTTCCGTTTTGTTTAAAGGTAACTAAGGATTTATTCCACTAATTCTCAAATAAAGGTGCAAATCTCACCTGAAAGCTCAACAGCATCCACTCCACTGTCCTCAGCCACTTTCAGGAAAATCTGCAGAGTTGGAAGAGATACGATTAATACATGGGCAGAAGCATTAAAACAATAAGTCAAGCAGAAAATAAAAGGCCAGACACAAGGGTGTGTTAATGCTGCTCCTCACCTCCTCCAGGGTGGTATCAGATATTCCATAGCTGGATATTCCCAGGTCGGTGAGTCTGTCATCCAGCTCGTGGAAGAGCTCTACAAAGGCTCCGTCTTTAGCTGACTGATAGGGCAAGACATAAGTGAGCTCGTGGCCAAGGTCCTCAACCAGGCGAGCCTCAGAGACATGCTTGAATATCACGTTGGAGATAAGGGACACATCTGTAGGGAAGAAATCAGCAGAAAGAATGACAGGTTAGTTAATTTTACAGGAAGAAACGTATCTAGCTTTGAAGTAGCCAAAGTGTGTCAGTTCTTACCAATGGTAGTGGTTTCACTTTCTGGTTCGCTGCCCAGACCAGCATCTGAACTGCTCTGTGATACACTGTCCTCCTGAAGCAAAGGCAAAGAGAGTAAACAGTTAAGTGAAAGACAGACTCAATAAAACATCTCCTTTCTTCATGATAAGAATCTCTCACTAGCTGAGACAAATTAACTTTCTGCGCTGGAAGTAAACTCCTTCTCTTGCATCTTTTAAAAAAACACCTGCTCCTCTTGATGTCTCTCTTACCTTCTCGTTCTTCTTGCTGTAGGAGACGGTGCTGGCAGAATTCCTGCAGGACTGAAGTGTCAGGTCATAGTCTCTCTTGACCAGGGTCAGATAGTAGCCCGTGCCAAGTTGGGTCTTCAGGAAGAGCGAGGAGCCTACGCAGCACAGCTTGCCGTGGGAAATGATGGCAATGCGGTCACCCAGGATGTCAGCCTCGTCCATGTGGTGAGTGGACAGGATGATGGTGCGACCTGACAGAGGAACAAACACATTCAGCAGAATTAAAACATCATACTATATATCCAAAATAACTATGAAATGACCAAGAGTAAATTATCAGTTGTATTTACCTTGTCTGTATTTAAGCAGCAGGTCCCAGATGCCCCTGCGAGCATAGGGATCGACCCCAGCAGTAGGTTCATCCAGGATTACAACCTTTGAGCCTCCAACAAAAGCCAGGGCCACTGACAGCTTTCTCTGCATCCCTCCTACAAAGACAACAGGAAGAAAACGTCAGAATGATAAACTTTAATATCTAATTACTATCTTAATGGAAATTCCCCTTCAATTCAAATATTACTTGTGAAACCACTACAAGGAAAAAAAAAACAAAGCAGTAAAATAATCAAACTGACCAGACAGTGTGCTGGTGCGAGACGCTCGTTTGTGAGGCAATCCGACATCGTTCACAATTTGTTCCATCTCAGCCTTCACCTTCTCCTCTGGCAGGCCCTTCAGACGGGCGTAAAACCAGATGTGTTCCTCCACTGTCAGCCTGGTTTACAACAAATTACACAAATTTACACAATTACCAAAACGTAAGTGGGAACAAATGAGCACAGAATTCAGTTTTTGAATTAAAGACATTCGGATACTGAGATCTTGACTGTATACGTACATGCTGAAAAGTACGTTGTGTTGGGGACAGACACCCAGATTCTGCCTGATGGTGCTCAGTTCAGTGCGGATGTCCTTGCCGAGGATGTAGGCTGTGCCAGAGGTGGGTGGAAATAGTCCTGTCAGGATTGACCTATGAGAAAAGCAGCAGGGACACAACAGTCACCATCAATCGCCATCTCAACAGAGTAGATTAGTGACAAAGGTGTATTTTAGATGTACTGCAGGTAATTTGTGTATTATCTTACATTGTTGTGGTCTTGCCAGCTCCATTGTGTCCGAGGAAGGAGGTTATCTGTCCGTTATAGAACCTCAGGGACAGCCCGTCTACTGCCAGTTTGTTCCCGTGGCTGTAGACCTTCACCAGATTCTCGATGTAAACACCTGGCTCGATGTGGCCCGGCTCCTCCTCAATACACACAGCTGTGGATAAAATAAAGTCAAGGAAAACAACGTTTTAATTACAATGTTAATTACAATTAATGTTTGTAAAGACACATAAACAGAAAAACAAGTAAGTATGTATATGTAAATATGTAATGTATTGATGATTATGATTTGTACCGTCAGCGTTGCCCTTCTTTGACAGAGGGGTGGAGAGGTTATTGTTCTCTTTTTCTCCACACCAGTATGTCCTAGTGAAAGGGAAATACCAAGGCCTGGGGATCCCGTATTGACCTGTAATAGAACAGTGAATGTTTTTGATTTCAGTCCTGTTCACTATAACAACCACAAAAAACTATTTAACTGTAAATCATTGATTTAAGGAAAAAAACACACACAACTTTATTCATGACTCACCAGGGAAAACAGCTTCGATGTACCAGGTCATTACTCCGTAGAGCACGGCGTCAAACAGCATGAGGGAGATAGAGGTGGTCAGGTTGTAGCTGTCTTCCTCCAGAGGGCTGGCCAGCAGGTTCGACCACTGGATACCGACCCCCTGCTCCTCGAACAGGGCAAAGTACTCACAGCCAAAACCAAAAGCCACAGGAGACAGCAGACTCTGGGAGGAGAACAGAGAAGCCAGAGATAAGTGGAGAGAAAGATAATAATTCTAGAAAGCATGCACATGATTTTTTGGAACGTGTCGGTCCATTTGACGCAATAATGGAGACCATTTTTAATTCTCTATTTGAATTTGAAAGTACATATGAGGGTGAAATCTCAATAAACTCACACTTAACACAAAATACTGACTATTCATGTCTGTATTGACTTGTATATAATTCAATTTCTTCCACGCACCACTACAACTTTTGCTCCAAAGCCCACGTAGTCTTGCCAGGCGACACACAGGACATAGGGCAGGTAGAGGGTGAAGTATATAATGCCACCGCAGGCAGCTGCCAAGTTGGCGCGAGAGAACAGGGTGCTGATGAGGAAACACTGCATGATCGTCACGACGCCGAAGGATCCCAGGAAAAGAAACACCACCCCTGGGTCACTGTAGGGCAGCAGGTTTCCCATCTGAGAAGGGAGGAAGGGAAAAGAATAAAAAAGAAAGAGAATTAAATAGTTTTCTGGTTACAGCAGGATGATATCACTTGTTTTCCACAAACTGATGACATTTTTAGACAATGAAGTGTTGTGATCATGGAAAACTTTTATTATTGAGTTAAATGTTGAGTATAAACATCAGCAATAATCAGTTGAGTGAGTTCACTTGTTTTCTACAATTTGCTGACATTCCTGCATGATGACAGAGTGTATGCACGTGTATGTGTGTGTGTGTCTGTGGCAACACCAACCTTCAGTAACATCACCAACAAGCCGGCGCTGATCAGGAGCGGGATTAAACTGCTGATGAACCAGCTGAGCCACAGGATGCCGTTGTTCAGTCCCATGATCCTCATGGTCTCCTTGAGCCGAGCCTCCTTCTCGTAAACCACACCCTTTATGATGATCGCCACTGAGTACATCCACGCCAAGGTCATGAAGAGAGGCATTGAGCGACTCATCACCCGCAGGAAACTGTGAAAAAAAAATTCAGATCTGGTTATGTAACTTTTAAAGTAAGGTGCAATTTGTTTTTTACTTTTCAAGGTCACTTACATGTCATCAACATAGCAGGGGTAAGGCATCTGCTGAATGTAGATGCCCGTCTTTTCCTTGGTGCCTGTGACAGCTCTGATGATTCCTTGCTCAATGACGTCCTGCAGGTAAGAAAACCCACCCCAGATGTAGCGAAGGTCCTCAAAGGGGTCTGCCCTGGGACCGGGGTCCCAATATCTGCAAAGGAAGATGAAAATCAGTAAGAACATACTAAAACTGCAAAGGAGCTGAGGTCAAATATTAGTTGGACACAGCCTCTTACCCGTCTTTAATCTTGTTTGTCCTCTCCACATTATCAATGTCCATGCGGATCTTATAGTTGACGTTAGGAGGCAAGTCAGGGCTGTTGCTATGGGCGATGTCAGGAAACACGATTCCAGCCCAGAACTTTTGGTTGTTCAGAAGACCCATGGACTTGTTGACCAGTCTCTCCTCATTCGCTACTGGCTCCAGTTTGTCCAGGTTCACACACTGAGAACAAAAAATAGAGGCATATTTTACTCTGAGAGTCTGACAAGCAGTAGAGCTGAATTTGCATGAGTTGTTGTGAAGTTTAAATTGTGTCTGAAGGTCTGAGTCATCTAGTTAACAAAAAACCCGTAAGAACATCTTTTCCTGACAGAAGTTCTGAATTGGAGCATCTCTTTATCACTTAAAATGTTAAAAGTTGACCAGACAGACACTTAACAGATGCAAACTAACTAATCAACTCTTAAACTCAGATCATAAAAATACGACCACTACACCTATTACACAAACTCATGTGGATTGGGTAGACACAAAGTAACCACAGTTGTTGAGACATCCTGTAGATAAGCCTCTCACATACTCTCACATATCTGACATAAGCTGACTTGTACCTCATCTCTCCACACTGTGTGAGAAGCCATTGAGTTCAGAAAGCATAATGAAAACACATTATGGGCACCTCTAATGCTTTAGCCAGGACAGGCTTATCAGACGCGAAAGGCCTTGACATAGTTTTTAGTGTGAGGAAAGTCTTTTAACACACATTATATGATCTCTTCAATGGGTGAGACACAGTCAGCGGGCCAGTGGGTCAAGGAATGAAATGTCATGGTGTTTACTTGGTGTTTGACCTCAAGTTGAGGTTTTAAATTCTGTCTTTGTAAATGATTAGTACTGTTTTTCTCCATGTTATTGCATTATCTATAACGGCATGAGGGAATGCGAAGACTAAAAAGAGTCACTAAGGTCAGGAGGTGGATTCAAACCCATAAAATCATTAGTTTTAGTCATCAGTCTGTGGAATGGAAAACATCATTATTTATTTAGCTAATCTAATCACCATATATAGTTTAGCAGTACATCACAAGGCCATTAGTTCACATTTACTACTGAACCTTAATGTTTACTTTGTAGACCTCTCAATCAAGATTGACCATTCACTATGCCATGAACATTGATTAACATTTTGCAGGGGTCTAGAAGTGGTTGTTTATCTCTGATGCTTGGCTCTGGCACACTGACCCACTACGCAGAGGCAGGAAGCAGTGACACACTCAGCATGGCAATAATTCAATTTGATGAGGGGAGGAAGGGGAAAGAACATTTGATTTTAAGTCTTTAAATAGCTGTGCCAGGAGCTAAATTCAGTTCAAAGTGCATTAAAAAGCAATAGAAGATACTCAAAGATTTTATAATGACCTATTTGGGCAAGTGGCATTTAACCTATTTCCCCACTAGCTTTTCTTTGCATCTTGACCTAAATGGAAGATATTGGATAACCTGTATTTTACAGACACAACTTAAAACCCGTACAAAGAAGTGTACTGCGTTACTGAAAACAAGGGCAGCTACACAGTTATATAATTACACATGTCTGAATAAACAGACTGACTTTGTTATGTAAACACATCATATCATGCTCTACATTATTTTCCATGAAAATTAAAATTGGTCTGATTTTATGTGTTTCCTAGCAAAAATGACATTTTCTATTCTTCGTCATGTGTTTAATGATGCATCAAGCACTAACGCACTAACCTCCATGAAGCGTGAGATGGTCTGTATGGCCTGGTCGGTTTCGTTAAAGACTTCTCTCCAGGTATAGGCCGATCCCGCAGATCTCTGGTCCTCTGATGCCTTGGAAAGGAAGGCCGACACATCTGACACACGCCACTCAGTCCCACTGAGCTGGGCGTTCAAGAATGCAGCACTGGCATTATTCTGGAGCAGGGTCTAAGAAAAAGGAAGGTTTTTATTGTTTATTATAGAGAGTCATGGTAGAAAAGAATAAAAACCTAAAATGTTAAATAGGATACAGATAAAGAAAAAAAATGACATTTACAAGCAGCTCAGTCTTACTGTCACAAGACCTTACAATCCTTATTAACCTTCTTTCTCTTGCTTTAAAATGTATGTCAAAGAACAGTGAAAAATAACTGTTGAATAATCACTCTCTGCCTTTAGGCTTGTTTGGTTTTAAGACCTTTTTTCCTGATGCACCCTGCGGTATGATTGTGTATCTCCTTGTGATGCCTGTGACCTATTTTACTGTCATTAGATTTCCTGAGATCCCTATTCAAGGCTTTTTTCAAAGTATTATCTCTGCTCAATTATCTCGGCATTCAGCCATTTTCCTGTAACCCAGACAGAGAAAACTATTTCATGGCAGACAGTAGTAGCAGCAGAGACAGCCATATACTCAAATACCTTATATAACAGCACACTGTTAGTGGAACAAAATAAAACTGATGAGAGCTTTAAATGTTTTAAACTAATCGCAATAAATGGGTGTTCACATGGCACCTGCAAAAATATATTGAACAACAACATAAAGTTGATGCGCTCAGCAAATATCTCTGGCATGAGGTTATTTTACAGTTACACCTTTCACCACTAGGTGGAAGTGGTGCTTATGCAGTTTACAGAAGAAAAATGGAAGTTGAGAAAAAAGAAAGAAAGAGGAAGAGCCATGTTGTGAACTACACGCCATCTGATAGATACTTTTTCCTCACGAACATGATGGTAAATTGGTCATTCTGGTAGAGTGACTGTATTTTTATAGCCATTAAACTAGACAGAACAAGTAGTCCAGTGTGCAAGAAAACCAACACTTTGTGTGCACGTCCCTGTTTAATGTGATCAGAGAGGAAAAAATATTGTTTTTCTTTGAGGTTGCAGACTGCTGCCAGACCCACATTTTATTACCACTCTGACAATTCCACTATGATTTGTTTTAAATAATTGAGTTTTATGGATGACACTTTGCCCCTTTCAGCTGAATTATCTGTCTGTATATCTCTCACCTTACGTTCACCAGCCAATATAAAAAAATTACTTCTCTTTGACTCCTCCTTCTCCACAGTTACAAGAACTTTTATCATCTTGCAAAGGCCCCATAATAGGTCAAACCAATTTTGTGACATTCAGGGTCAGTCAGAAATCTTGTAGACCTATACTGAAGTAGTCTGGGTGGTCACATTAGACACATAATTACACTTCAGTCAGAGATGCAGAGATTTCTCTCTTTAAACCCTTAATGTAAACAGGAAGAACACAGAGACCCTATGACGTCTGTTCGTGTGTGTTATCAGCGCATACACACTCACCCTGACCATGTCCATTTCCTCGCTATTCTCGATGAAGTTCCAAAGTTTGGGCCTCATCTCCTCCCACATTCCACCGAGGTCCCTCAGCACGCCGAGCTCCTGGAAGGTCTTATTAACCTGCGACACACACAAATGCACTCAGTCTCATTTAATGGTTCTTTATTTATGATTCTGATTAGGGATTAGAGATTAGAGAGGTCTGTTGTTGTACCTCGTGGATGATTCTCTGTGTGGCTGGAGTATCTGGGGTGTACAGGATCTTCCCCATGAGCAGAGGCTTCAGAGCTCTCCAGATCATCCTGGAAATGGGGCTGGACTCGAGGCTTCGCATCATGTTGTTACAATAGGGAGCTGGAGAATAAACACAGACATTCTCAATCTTGAACCTTGTCTGGCAAGAATTTTTAAAAAAAGGTTGTTTCCAGTTACTTAAGACACATACTGGAAGAGTTGTCATAAGCGGAGAGAGGTTCGCTGTCGCTGTCGTTGCCATGGTTTCCGAAGAGGGCCTTGTAGTTGTTGTCTTCATACCAGTTGAGAGACTTGATTTTGAGGCCGCCTCCCTCGGGGTGTCCACAGACGATTCGTGACACAGCCTGGTACATCTGGTTTGGGGAGCCTGTGGCATTTGCAGTCAGATACAGGATCTCCTTACGCATATCTTTCCAACTCTTCATATTGGAAAGCTGGAGGGAGGGGGAGACACATGGAGAATTGTTAAAACGGTGACATTTTGGGATAAGTGGCTGCCGGAGGCGTCTTACTGTCTTACATGCTTGTAGGTGATTAAAGTACATGGATTATGAATAGCTGCACTTTTTTTTTTATTTTTCCCAACTGCATCATATACGGTAAATAACTGTGAGATGTGAAAATGATATCTTCATTTAAGGCGATCATCTTTCATAACAGGGGGAGCTTATATACACCCCGTTTGTGTGACACTGCATGTTTGAAGTTATTAAAGGTTATCATCTGCACTATGAGTGGTATTCTAGACATGGAAGTCAAGTGTTGCATTGCGGGGTGGAGACACTTAGCACTTAGCCGTCTGCCTGACTAAGATAAATTTAACTGCTGTTCCCAGTCCTATCTCCCCCGCTCTGTGTGCACGTGTGTGTGTGTGTGTGTGTGTGTGTGTGTGTGGTTTTGCATTTCTCTCCAGAGGACAGGTCAGATAACACATGAGATGTAATTTGGTGTGTTGCTTAGATGTTATCACACAGTTTCCTACATAAAAAGTACGACAATGTATATTCTTGGAGTTTCTTAGAATGTAAATATTGTCACTGGTGTTAATAGTTTTACCTCTCCACTGTGTTTCTTTAAAAAAAAAAATGTCAATGCTGTAGGCTTGGGGGCACTGTAATACTGTTGCTCTGTTATGACGGCAGTGTATTGGTACTGCTGCTTCTCAGCTACTATTAACAGTCATATTATAGTTCAGTATTGTTGCCAATGACTAAAAGAGAAATAAAAGGTCAAAGCCAAATTGTGACTGTGACATTTTTTTAATGAAAACTAAATCATTAACTCTTTAATTAAGTATTTTTGCTGAAGATGAGCAAAAAGTTTTAATGGTAGTCTTCTTAAGTAATATGCTTCGGTAGAATTATGCTTGCTTACAGGAAAAGTAACTTTATCAACCATCAAGTTGGTGTTACGTCAGTCTGAAGGGAGCAGGGAGTTCATTGTGGTTCACACGGAGGTTACTATGGGTCAAAAGACAAGTCGCCACAAGTTCCCAGTTAATGTCTCCAAACTGGTCAACTGCGCATATAATTATGTCACCAACTCGTGATACGGAAGGAATGAAAGAAGGGGTGTTGTGTTTTTCATGCAAGTAAAACAAACAAGGGGTGGAAGAAGAGGGGAGCTTTTGTCTCTAAAGTTTGAAATGCAGGAGGTTATACTTGGGCTGAAGTGTGAGGGACGAAGGCTGAGGAAATCACACCTTTTTTCTGAGGTGAATATGTTAGGAGGTCAGAGATAGATAGATAGAGAAAGAAAGAAATAAAAGAAAGAAAGAAAGAAAGAAAGAAAGAAAGAAAATCATATGCGCTTGCAGCAGAGAAGGCAGGAGAGGGAGGTGTGAGAACAAAGAGAGGTTACTTTCGGTCGTCCTCCTAATAGGCAAACCTCCGCAGGCTCCACAAGCAGAGCGCTATTATACTGACAACTGTTGAGTACACACTCACTGACATATAAACACACATGCACGCACTAACACACAAATGAGAGGATCAGAAGATCAACAGAAGATCCTGACACGTCATTCATCGCTGTATCAGAACAAATAACACTGTTTTCTCCATCAAGTCAGTTTAATGTCAAATCACCTGTCTACAGCATGTTATTCTTATTCTGCCCGTCAACATATACTCAACACTTTTTTCCAACAAAGAGACAGTGAGACTGAGAGCGCTGCTGCATCTCAGATCATAGATGCACGTTCTGTACACAGCTGCTCTGCAGATGAGCCTGCTGCCACATCAAACACATGCTTTCTGGGTCTTTGTGTTAGTGGTTTTCCTGTATGGCTGTCGATGTGTGCTAACGTGTTAAAAAGCTGTGCATGTGTGTGTTACATATGTACTTGTAAATATGTGTCCTCATCTCTTCACACCAGCTGCGAAAGCAGAGCGATGGCTGACGGAAACCTCAAAAACCATTTATTTCCTCTGTTTCGGTGTCAAGTGCTCGCACACAAACACATCTCATAAAGTAGGGGTATTTTTTGTCTGTGTGTAAATGACTCTCTCTGTCTGCCAAAAATGAACATGACTGTGCATGGTCCAAGTGGGTGAGGTTTCATTTGCCTTTGCTGAAAACGTTTTTTGTGTGACTGAGTCTATGTGTCATTTCCCTCGAGGGATGATGCCCATGTTAACTTAGATGACTAGGTGGAAACACACACACGCACACACAGATGGGCAGGCAGCAGACGAGGATCGTCCCAGAGTAACCTCGTAGCAGAGCCTGCTTGAGGTTACTAAAGTTCAAATTCACGCTCTGGTACACAGCTATTTAGATCAGGACAGCTCAGAGGCTAATCATAAATTAATTGTTAATATGAAATTGTAGATTTTTAACTAAATCCAAACCAGGTTGTGCCCTGAAAATTATGATTCCTGCTGTAAACAAACAAGACTAAAAAAATATTGGTGATGAGCATCTGCCTTACATAAAAGGAATCCTAAAAAAGAATATTAAAATGTTTTGGTTCTGATCGGGTCAAAATGAAACATCTTTGTACTCTTGACCATAGAAGACGATCAGTTAAATTTAGAGAATCTAATTGTTTTCCCTCTAGATATCAGGTTGTAGTTTTCTCAATGATAGTGATCAGGCTTCGAAACAGAGAGGTTACTATAGTTTATTCACTCCCTCCCTGCCTCTTTGCTTAGCAACCGCTTGAGCTACTTATTGCAAACAATACAAAGACGATAAATGTCACTAATGCTTCCTGGAAGCATGTTGATTATAAATTAGAAATAATTATTCAAAAAGAATTGGTTTGCTGGGCTTGTCAGGGAAGGAAACGAATTACCCTTTTCCCCCTTTATTACCACCTATAATAATGCAGGCTTTAGTATATGTTGTTGTAATAGCCTGGGAATGAGTGCGAGTCCAGATTATTAGAGTTCAAATCGGTGTACTGCCAGCCTCCAGAGCTAAACAAAGTAATCCACTTACAAACAGAGAAAAGGGTTAAAGAGTGTACAGCAACTAAATAGGATTTAATGACCGTAAATCAAGAACGTGGATGGCTGCTGGACAAGATTGATCAGCTATGAATAAGGAATAAGTAAAGGATATTCTATTGTTCACAGGTTACTTCACTCTGACGATGAAGATAATGTAAGTTTTTGTAAGGATCTTTGTGAGAGCAGTGAGGACAATCTGCAATTGCTTCATATACAATGCAAGTGCAACTAAACTTGAACTTTCTATAACATGTCTGTCAAAGTGCATACAAAGTTGGATTTTTACATAATCGCACCACTGGCAGAATTTTTATGTGGCTCTTTACATGGCTGAAAATGTTAAAATAAGCTTTTTCTTGACTACTGAGAAGACATTTGAAAATGCATTATTGCTGTGGTTCTTTTTGCCCTCCAACAGTGATAAGCCCCGGTTTGAAACACAGGCTGCAGATGATTACTGGTTAGGGAGGAGAGGTTACATGAGTGCATCTATCCACTCTGCCAGCCGTCTACCAACCAGCTGAGCAAACCCATATAATCTGCTTCTAACAAAGTAATACATCCTGAAGAGGAATGATTTCTGTTCACGAAAGAATAATCAGATTAAATAGATGCTCTTTCAGTGAACACGCCACTGTGTGTTTACATCATACCTGAAGTATCAGTGGCCTAAAATAAACATAAGGTCTCCACAGGAGAACAAAAGATCGACAAGAGCATTTCAGACACAAACAAAATGGTGGTGGAACCTGGGAGAAAGTTATGCAAGATTTTTTTGGGTTGATATTCTTCCACTTTGGATGTCTGTTAATCATTGCCCTCTCACACAATAGAGCTAAAAAGATAAAATTGGTGGAATATTGGAGAAAGCACAAACAACAAAAGAGAAAAGACGAAATCTGTGACGTTTTTACAGGTGTTTAGACAGGAAGCACTTTCACACCCGTAAATCTACACACACACACACACACACACACACACACACACACACACAATTGTACACATACAGCTGGGTCTGTGTTTAGCCAACTCAGCAGCACCCTGAGATAAAGGAGCATGTGTCATGTTGTGTTGTGTTGTGTTGTGCCGTCTGTGTTTTTGCACCACGAACTGCTGCTTCTCTCCTTTCTCACTACATTCCACCTGCTCAGACTGGGTTACATTAGCTTGGGTCAGCATGCCAGTGCAAGAGAGTGAGAGAGCGAGAGTGTGCATGTGTTTGCGCGCATGTGATCCTATACTGGTTGTGTATGCGAGGCAGTGAAGACACCTGGTTGTTGGCTGAGTAAGGCTCTCATGCCACCACCTACAGGAACATTTCACACAGCCACTTTTTTCTTATTAAAGCTTGAGAAAGAAACTTTTTTGTAGAGCTTTTATGATTTATACTGTAGTTTGTTAAGGTGAGGTGAAATCTAGCTTCAAAAAAGGGGAAAATCAAAGCTAAAATTCCTTAATTAACATTGTTGAACGTTGAAAAACAGAACCCATACCAACACATGACAACTTGCTGAACTTAAGGACTTTGAAGCAAGTTTGCTTTATTACTACGAGCGACTTGTGTGTAAAATAAACTAAATAACTTTGCAGAAAGCGGATTCTCGGTAGAAAATTGATTTTATCTACAAACATTACTACTGAAGTCTGAACTTTGGAAACAAATACTTCAGTCGTCCTGTTTGTATCTGTTGTAACATGCGTGGGTTTGTTCTCAGTGTATGTGTATGTGTGTAAGTGTATGTGTGTGCGTGTGCGTGTGCGTGTGTGGTGTACTTACCTCCACGGCCAGTGCTCCCAGGTTCTCCAGAAGATAATCGGTTGCAGCTGAGACTTCCTGAACGACTTTGGGGTTGGACTTCACATCCTTCTGTTTGAGAGAAAGGGCACCTTTACTAAAGTGCAGAGATGTTACACTTTTCTTTTGTGTGTGCATAATTAATACATCCTGTAAAAAGAAATTGAAACAGGTAATAAAACTAAATTGATGTTCAGGGGAAGAAGGAGGCCAAGGTGCTCATAAAAAGTTCTCAAAATACAAACAAATCTTGTAGTCATATTATATTAACATATGTGCTATCTTCCTACTTATTCATTTAGTATTAATTGTGAAACTTCTCTTTAGTTTTCCTTTGTATATTTTCTCACATATGACATTTCGAAGGAAAAGGCTCATCACAGAGGCAAAGAAAGATGAGAAGGGAAATAAAAGTTGCGGTAAAGGAGAAGTGGGAGAGAAGGATGAGGAAAAACATTGGGGTCAAAGGTGAGTGAAGAGGGGAGCCGAGAAAGAACAACAGGTCAGGCTTTGACCCCCTGTGTTCCCGTCACTCAAACTGCTGTGTGTGTGAGTGTGTGTGTGTGTGTGTGTGTGTGTGTGTGTGTGTGTGTGTGTTCTCATCTATCACGCTATGCTGTCAGCTGCTGGAACGCCTGACACTCGATAAAGCACAGGTGTCGCTGAAGACAGAACAGCCGTCAAGGAAGAGAGAAAGATACTGTAGCTTTCTAGTATGTTCACTCTCTCGTTTGCTCACTCGCCTGCCTCATTTTCTATTTATCGCTCGCTGTCTTACACACACATGCACCCCCATAGAGTAACTTTTGGGAGAAAGCTGAGTTATGTATGCTCTCACTTTAAATGTAATTTTGTCACTTTTAGACAGGAATTTCCATCCATGCATCAAAGTTGATCAAAATCTAGAGTTTTGTATAGAGAACAAGTGTTTTGGGGTGAATCAGGTCCACAGTGAGCAAGACAATGATTTCATTCTCATATCAAGAGACTTAAAGGCAGCTTTTCTAATCTCTTTAACAGCGCAGCAAACACAGCAAGGCTCTGGGTTACAGAGCATTGCTGACTCAATTTTTACTTAAAGACACACTCTGTTTTTCTTCGTTTGACTGTTTCTTCCTCTATAATCAGAACTACAGCACACAATGTTTGTTTCACCTTTTGCCATCCTTCACCATCGTGACTCACATTATTGTCACGGGTTTTATGGGTAGGGGGCAGGCTGTTCGGGAAGATAAATTGGAGGAGAGGTGACGCTGATGGGGAACAGAGGCGATGAGAGGGAGGGAAAATGAGTAGAAGAAAACAAGGGAAAGTTTCATAGTAAGCAGAAAAGACAAGGGATCAGGGATTTACTTCAAATGGGTGAATAAAAGGAAGTCTGGCTCTGACTGGCGATTTAATGCCAGACCTATACAAACAGTGATTCCTCATGTCACATAACGTTAGTCTCACTGTCAATGGTTCCCATTTAGCAGTCACAGTAAAATTACCTCCAAAGACAGTTACAACAAGTCTCTGAAGTGAAGAGGAAGCCATCCACCATGTAGATGTGTATGTGTATTTGTATCTGTGTGTGCACTTGTCCATGATGTCCCATATTCTGTAAACACCCAAGTTGTTAAAAAGTAAAAAAAAATAGCAAAACCTCTTAGTGATTCTTCTTATAAAACAGAAGAGAAAATCTGTTATTTTAAAAACAATATAGTATGAGCCCCTGTTGACTGCAGAATACTGCATTTATGGCAATATCTATGGTGACACAAACTCATCTTGCTTATGTTGGAGGACACAAAACTGTCTAGCAGTGAAGTAACACAGGTCAGTGATGTTATAATGTTTGTTACAGTGAAAAGGGAAGAGTGTGTCTTCCTGACCAAGAGGACAAGATACAGAGTCCTGGTGAAACATGTCAGCAAAATTGTGAAAAAGAATGGTCGACCTGACTGACTGGGAGGCCAACAGAATGATAAATTGATGTTCTCAGGTTTGACGTTGTGTCATCACCAACAAGGTGCAGGGCCAAAACTATGAAAATAAGATCCATGTTGTTAAGAGTATTTGATTATTATTTTTGATCGGGATGTTAAAACTACAACTGGTTGGTGTGTTTGACTCAATGGATAAACTTACCCAAATCGGTTTGAGGAAATCCAAATTGGACAGGAAGTGGCTTTGCGCCTTGTTTAGCCAATCACTAGAGGACTTGCAGATAATTTCTTGAGTCAGTTGGGAGACATTACGGTCGGCAATGTGAACAAACTCCTCCAGGGGTGTGGTGTTACAGAGGTCTCTCAGATGGAAACCAAAACCTTTAGTCAGCACCTGCACAGAGAACAAAGACGGTTGATCAGAAAAATTGGAGAAATACAAAAACATGTGTACTACATGCCATGAGAGGATAGATGAGAGAAAAAATATCCAGTTTGATTGTTTGGGGTCAATAAAGGGACCGATCTCCTTGTTTGACTTTGAAACATACAACAACAGAACAGTGGTCCTGCCAATAAACGTTCATAGATGGTCCGGTAAATTATTTCTATTTCTCTTCCAAGAAACACTTGCTCACTTTGCCTTCGCAAGCAACATTGCATCAGTGTGTGGTGAGTAACACTGTTTCATCACAGAGGTCCCTTGCTAGGGGTTCTTGACTCTGTAAAAATTGTCATGTCTCAGCTTAGAAACATCCTGACCATGAGAACAAAACAATGATGTTCACGGAAAGATATTGCCGAGGGAGAGATATGTTATGAATGTCGAATGGGCTGGGGCTAGCCAAGGACATCTTCTGGAAAGCTTTTTGACGAAACACGTAATAAAAATAAAACTCTACCCGCAGAGAATCATCTTTGTCATTGGTTGTGAATGCAGGAGGCATTCACAACATATGTTCTTCTACGCACGGAATTCTTTATTTTTATTTTTTTTATTATTATATCTTCCGGGTCAGAAAGTTTGGCCCTTAACTCCTTCAACATTTTTCAACGTATTCACTCCATTCAAAAACCAAAATATTCATCTCAATTGGGAATCGACCGCGTCTATTTTTCTCATTCATATCATTCATAGTTTCCGAGATATTCAGCGTTTTCCGGCCATTTTTTCCCATTCAAGCAGATTACGGAATGTTCAAAAAATCCCACATTTCACACTTTTTCAAGCATTTTCAAAACTCATCTAGTCATTCACACTTCAAGATAGAAACTCCATTCAAACTCTGAAATATTCCACTATTTGTCTACATTCAAGCCTGTATTCATCTTTCTCACAGCATTCATACTTTTTGCACAGTCGCAGTTCAAACATCGGTAACGTTTCAGATTTTTGCATTGGTGTGTATTGGGTGGATCACACTTTTTCAAGCATTTTCAAAGCTCAGCTAATCATTCACACTTCCAGATAGAAACTCCATTCAAACTTTGAAATATTCAACTATTTGTCTACATTCAAGCCTGTATTCATCTTTCTCACAGCATTCATACTTTTTGCACAGTCGCAGTTCAAACATCGGTAACTTTTCAGGCACTTTCAGATTTTTGCATTGGTGTGTATGGGGTGGAATGTTGAGAGCCAGAGTGGAGGAGCCAACTGACAGAGTGGGAAGCACCTCAAAAAAATTCAGAAAATCTCGTCTTCAACTCGCGCTTGCATCCACAATTTTCACTCCAGCAGAAAAATAACCACATCAGCTTGTAGGAAAATTCGTGCCGGTCGCTAGAGTGGTTCTCTGGAGCCAATCGGACAAAAACTCTTGGCTCAGTGGGCGTTTAACTGAAAGCAACACCGACCAACTGCCGCATCAAGTCCCATGTAATTGATAGGAAAAAAATCTGGAGGCAGGCAAACACATCCACTTTTCTGAACTGCTCCAGAAGACACATTTTTGACCACACACACACAAAAATTTCACAAAATGTTGACAAGACTCTCATAGTTTTGACCATATCATTATTTGAGTGATAGCAGTTACTGTTTTGGAGGGAGAAGCATGTTAATGTGAGGTAAACCTCAGCAGAAATCACTATTAAATCAACTCCCACAGTCCGTTGCCGCGACCACCCTGGTTACCGTCACTGTGGCAACCGAGATAGAGAGACAGATTTATCAATGAGTCAGTTTACTACACCCAGTGTATTACAGAGTATATTTCCCAACATTTCAACTATATTTAACTATTATCTTTTCATTAATTCAAGCCAGAATCTCCATCTAAATATTGAAATGTTCCCAATCACTGACACATTGACATTTATTTAACGTTTCAGTCCCATTCAGAGTATTTGATCCATTCTCACTGTAACATCTCTTCATACTCCTGTTTGGCTCACAGCTTATATTCTATTTTTAATCCTTCATTCTCACCCAACTATTAGGAAGCTTCATTGTCTTCAGAAGAGACTTCAAATAAATTCAAGCCACCAATTCAGTTTGGCCTTAGCTTTTCAACAAACCCTAAATTATTTCACAGTTTTTAGATATTCTGGACATTATTCAAAGTTTTCAAAGCCAGCAGTCCGCATTTGGCGTCAGCTCTTCAAAAACCTTCAAATATTCAACATATTTCATATATTCTGGACATTATTCAAAGTTTTCAACGTCACCATTGCGCATTTGGCGTCAGCTCTTCAAAAACCTTCAAATATTCAACATATTTCATATATTCTGGACATTATTCAAAGTTTTCAACGTCACCATTGCGCATTTGGCGTTTGCTTCTCAACAGGGTGCATTCACAACCGCAAGTTCTTCAGGACTTGCCTTCTCTAGTTTAAAATAAAACTTCTCCCCTCTCATTTTTCATAGGGTTAAAGACACTGAAGAGGAAGCACAGCTGCGCACATGCAAGCAAAGTAACAGAATGCTGTATCCTATGTCCCTGGACAGAGGCTCTGTTCTGTGTTCTGTGTGTGTGTGTGTGAGAGAGTGTGTGAGTGAGAGACGAAGACGAAGAGCGAGCGGGGAGCACACTGACTTATCATCTAAATGTCCTTGACCAGTCTGTGTTATGCCATCATGTCTGTCAGACTACAAATTGTAACACACACACACACACACACACACACACACACACACACACACACACACACACACACACACACTGTGATAATCTTTTCATTGGGAAAAACATCAGGGCTTACAGCAGTGAGTTTGGAGGATTGGGAATCATACTAATCATCCCAGAGAACCCCAAACATATTTTTCCCTTTAGATATTTTTGCTTTCATGTATCTCACTGCTGTTATTCCATACAAGCTTCCTTTAATTTTCACCCCTCTCCTTAAATAATGTTCCGAACATCCCTCCTGGACTAATGGATAGTCATCCTCTCTAATCAATAGATGTCTGGGACAGACTGATGGGTAGAACAGAATCAGATGGTGTAATGTGAATTTGTCTTTGAGCCTCTGTGTCTGCACGTGAGGAGAAATGGGGGCAGGGGGAAAGGGAGGAGAGGCAGGCATGTGACACCAGCCATCCAATTGTAAAGCAGGGATGATGTGGTGGGCTGGGTTGGGGGCTGTTGTTGAGGTGGGTAGCTGAATCAGTCAATGTATGTGTGTGACATTGGGGATGGGGGTGATCATCACGTCGTCATGAAAAGAAGAAAAAGAAAAGAGAGAAAGGGCAGAGGAGATAACAAGGATATGACAAGAAGAAGAGCTTGATTTTTTGTTCTTGTGGGAAAAAAAACATAAGGAAGAGGCAGACGGGGGCTTTTGGTGCCCGACAACCTCTATATCCCCCACCCACAGTGATTTTTCTGCTGGGTATTAAGGGCTTAGCTGTGCCACAGCAGAGTCCTATGGCCCAACAGATACTGTCAAGCCAAGGTCATTGGATTCATGCACAAGCACTGTGGCCAGGGGGGTGTGATTATCTCATACTTGAAAACAACACAGAAAACAACTTTACACACAAAACAATATTGTACTGTTTGCTTTGGTTCTGAGGAACTACAAGCATGAAACTCTACCTTTTCCAGATTGACGTCAGCCTCCACGATCTGCTTCAGCGCGTGACGAGGAAGTGAGGCATTGTGGTGAAGGAAGTGGGAAAGGGTCTCATCATCTCGCAAAAAGTCCTTCAGCTTGAAACCTAGAAAAAACATAGAAGCATTGACTCAACCAAGTGTGAGACATAGACGCTTTTAAAACAAGACGTTTTTATTTGCTGGTTGATATTGATACCAGGATTCACAGCTGTGTTCCCAGCGTGATATACAGTAAAATTAATTTATTTTCCACAATAAAGTGGGGCTGCAAACCACTTTCTCATGCAATTTCATGTCATAAAATACATCCTATAACCTCCATCCTATCCTAACTATTCTGACAAGAAAATCTACCAAATTCCCAGATTTTCCTTGTCCTCAGTATCCCTCATAAAATTCCTTAACATTACAGAAATTATATCCAGTGGAAACCCCCAGAGCAAGAGCTCCATGATTTAATGCTCAGTGACAACAACAACATGCAATATACCAAGGATTAGTGGACTCAAACTGAGCTCATAAATATACATCACTTAATTAAAGGATTGTTTCCAAATCAAATGATATATTTGAATACTTCACAAACACAGACACACACTGTCCTCTCTGCATTCTCCCTGAGAACTTTTTGTACTTTTGCTGCATTCCAAAAAGGTCAAAACCATTTCTGAAACTGGCCTGAGTCAGCTGTGTGGTTGCGCGCACACACACACACACACACACACACACACACACACACACACACACACACACACACACACACACACGCAGCTCACTTCTCCTCAGCTCTGGGTTTTGTTCTCAGGCCGGGTTACTACAGGGCGTTCCACTTTAGTCCAGATACTGGTCTTCCTTCCTTTCTCCTCTCTCTCAAATTTTTGCCATCTCGACCTTTCACCTATTTTTCTGTACCCTGAATGGCTTTTTGCTCATTTTTCTCCTGACTAGACCTTGGCTGAAACTAGTTGCGAGGAATCATGCAGAGAGAACAGGAATAGCTCCTGTTGCCCTTCGGCTGCTGCAGCTCAGCAGACTGTTATTTTGGTTATTAACATCTGTTAATGTGCGCTGTTGTGTAACAGCATACTTTTATGTTATCATGGCTTGATGCATCAAATTTAACTGATTATTTCCTCTACTGCCCTGGATTATCAAGATGAATTTTTTTTAGAAAGCCTGAATGGTAACTGCTCTGCTCTTGTCTAGTCTGTTCGCAGCCTTAAAAAAATAGGTTTTGATGGATTATTTTAAAATGTCTTCCTGCTTCCCTTCCCTCTAGTCCTCCCTTCATCTCCAGTAAATCTTTTTGTACTTGCTATCATTTATAGCTATCAGATGACCCCTCTACACACACACACACACACACACAGGAAATACTTTGCTTCGACTGAACTGAACATCTCTTGGGAGGAACTGAAAGAGAACAGTGTGTTTCTGTCTGTTGAGTGGGCACATGTGTGGTGTCGCTGTTACATATATTACCATTTCTGCTCTCCATGGGCCTCTGTGCATGTGTGGTGTGTGTGTGTGTGTGTGTGTGTGTGTGTGTGTGTGTGTGTGTGTGTGTGTGTGTGTGTGAATCATGCACCTGTGCCTGCATATGCTCCTGTGTGCTCTTAACTCTCAGGAGTGAACAACCAGGGAGTGCTAATAAGGTCTAATCAGTGTCCCAGTAGGAAGTCACAGCTCCCATGGTGCACTGCATCCAAAGGCCCATGAGGATAGACCAGACTGGATGGAGCAAACTTGTTAAAATGGAAAATCTAGCAGTCTTGCGTAGTAAGCAAAGGTGTTTACGTGTTTGTGTCTGTATTTTCACTTCCTTTTTCTATCTTAACTTTGTGTGTTTGTCTTTATTTGCACTGCTTAAGTGCTTTAAATCCCCTGAGTTATCAGGAACAATGTAACACGTAACAAACCTTGATTTATTTGTTTATGTGTGCTTTTCCTATGTTGGAGCCAGCTAGATACAAGGGTGAGCCCTACATTAACACTTACAAGTCTGTACATGCTCCCGTGGTGCCTATCATCAGACAATTTCACACCCTTAGCTACCAGTGTCATCACCGGTCAAACTGGTCCATGAGCAGGCTGTGATATGTTGAACCACATATTCCCAAATCCATTCTCCTCCTTTCAGTATAGTGCTTTTACTGCTCAGATAGGTTACGGTTAAAGTCAAGGTTGAAGTAGAGAATGGGCTGATGTTTATGGTCAAGGTGATAAGAAATCATCTCTTCCTTTTTAAAGAGAGGGGTACAAAAATCTGTGTGTGTGTGTGAACATTTCAGAAAAAAGGCAGCACGAGTAAATTCAGCAGGCCAAATCTCTGACACATCACTCCTTTGAGTCAAATGGAGTCTTTTAAAGCAGCCAACCAGATAAAATATGAAAGTGGTGAAAGGCTAAAAATGTAAGAAGTTCTCCTCTATTATGCAAATCCACTTTCAGCTTCACTTTTGCCAAGACAGGTAGGAAGATAAGAAAAAGCCTGTGGCGTATGAAAGGCTTGAGACTGATGATCAGAATGAATTTATCTGTTTGGTACTTAGAGAATCTTTCTCAGCTGAAAATTGTTGCATGACTCAGTTCTTCAAATTTCTACCTTTCATCTATCTGCCATGTGATTCTGCACTATCTCAAATGGAAATGCATTAAACCTGATTATATAAATATACATATCCTGCAGCTATCCTATCAGGAAAAAAGCTAATTCTTCTCCCTGGCCCCTCACAGTCCCCCTTCACTGTCAGTGTAAATCTCATTTGCTGACCCCGCAGGTTGCTGAATTATTAACTGCCACGTGAGGGGCTCCACCATCAGCTCTTTGATCCATGCTGTTATCATCATCACTCTGCATCAGCAACACTCTGTTTACCTTCTCCTGCATCATACATGATGGTACAGTGTGACATCAGTACATTCCCTCACGTGGATTGAAGATAGTGCAGAGTGGAATATGGGATTGAGCACTCTCAGACCGCTGTGCATTTCTAAATCAATTGTGATGAAGTGCACTTATGCACTGAAGTTTAAAATAACAAATGAGCCAAAAAGGGAAGAAAAAAAAATCAATGCAGACCCTTGGCTCTGTTCATTCCAGTGGAGATGTATTAAGCCACTGTGAGTAGTTGAGGTGAAAATCTATTACTGGGCTCTAAAATGAACTTCTAACAAGATGGACAGGAATGAACCAAAAAGAGAAGAGGATTCTTTATAATTAGAAATGAACACTATTTTTTCATTTGCTCTGACATGTAATCTCTCCTTTTTACAGGTCATGCTTTGCAGGGCCATTGCATAACATACTGTACCTCTGGGCTAACAGAGCAGACGGTAGCCAAAACAACAAGAAGCTTGATTGTTCTGCTTTGTTTCATAATTTCTGATGGTACACTCTGCTCAATTTACCCTCACATTGGGATCTGATGTGAAACCAACTAATACCCCTTTTTTATGGAAACTACATATCAGCAGCTGTAAGCAAGGAAATACTAATGGGCACCCAGTCTATTTACACTGCCTAATTTCAGTATATCAATTAAATGAGGTCAGTAGTTATGTTACTGCTGTTTACTGTTCCTGCACTCTGTCCTGTCATGCCCTTCCTTGTGTTTTGATCCACCATTTTATACAATTTACATGTTTTTTCATAACTCCATCACGTTTCCTTTTCATCCTGGTTGTCTGTGTACATGTGGTTGGCTGGAAAACAGAGATTGCTCCCACGTCAGAGAAATGGGTACTGAACCGAAATGAAAAAAATGTGTTTGTGTGACTTCTGCTCAAGTGAAGTAAAGTAAGTGCAGAGTTCAACACAGCCCTCTTTCCTATTTTCAGGTTGCTTTTGACCGACTCAGTGCAGTGGAGTCAACAGCAAGATGTTATTTTAGAAAGATGACCTTTCTCTGCTCATGACAGCCAGGGTCATGACGATCAATCTCTCCATCTCACTCTAAAATTTAAAGATGACTATTAAATGGATTAGCAAAATTGACAGCAGAACAGCTTGACCTTATCACATCCTGGTCCTACAGTGATGGTACAACAATTGCCAGGGTGGAGCACAATTTTCTGTTTTTCCTGTCTTGTACCACAACTAGCACATAATGGCGCGGCACAACGCCCAAAGGCCTCTGGGAGCTGGGCCCACCATGGCTGGCAGGCAGTGATAAGGAAGGGGGGCGTTACACTCTCAACACTGCTCTGAAGACTTCAGCTGCATCAGCTGTTACACTGCAAAAGTGACCATTTAAAATTTTTGATCTGCAATGATTTAAGCTTCATTCACATTGTGCTTATTGATTGTCATGCCTCAGTCCTTCTTTTTAATCCAAATCTAAAGAGATTACAGCTACAGTGGAAATTAGTATGTTTCACTTAACAACTTGTTAAAAACATTTTGGCAAAAGCTGGGGCTCTAGGTGGGACTGATTAAAAACAATGTCTTTGAATATTTCAAATAACTAAAAAATACACTTGTCAAGATTACATATTATACTTCTTGCTATTTTTGGGGAAACAGCATGTTTTCATAAACACATATATTTCCCAAGCTGAAGCTCAGAAGCATTAACAGCAACGTGTGAACAAACTGTAGGTGTGAGTCACTGCATAAGCAGTTGTGTAGGTGTGTTCCTTTCTGTTTATATGAGCAAGAAAAATGGATGACTGGGAAATCAATGTGAATGGGTGGGTGACTGAACTGGTCAATCAGTTGGTCATTCAAGAACTTTATATAACAGACATGAAAGGTATGTCCTTACGAGCAGTGTTCTTCTGCAGCTTCCCAAGGGCTCTCAACAGGCCTTTGTAGCCCTCGTAGCTTTTATCATTCTGGGTGTACAGCAGGATCTTCTTGGCGTCAGTGAACAGACGGGAGATTCTGGTGTTGTTCGCAGGGAGAAAGGGAGACTAAATTAGACACATCTCTTGAGAATTTAAGACCTAAGATGAGCTCTTCTCAATGTTGATAAAAAAGATTGGAAAACGTTAGTAGAAAATTAAACAAAAATCATTTGTGGAAAATGTTGAATTAGTGCTTTCTTTAAACAATTTGATTAAACTACTACTTGCTTAATCAGCAAAAGGGTCTTGTTACTCACATAGAGTCATTGAAGTTTCCCACCACCCCGGGACTCTCGCCAGGCGTAGGATTACGGAAGCAGGGGTTGTTGGCGTTACAGATGATGCCTTGTACCCAGGGAAGGGTACCTGCTGAGGGCATGGCCTTGTTAGGGAAATGGCCTGGAAAGGAAAGGGACAGCATATACTTATTATGATTAGTTTTAAATTTAGATTTAAGTATCAGTAAAATCAGAAAATGACATAATTGGGCCTCGCTGGAGAAAAGTGATCTCAGTTACTAGATATTCAATTTTTGCCTCACCAACAAACCTAAACCCTATGTATGACCTTTTATGTAAAAAATTACCTCTCTGTTATACCAACAGCTAAGAGGCCCTTTGGTTAAACTATTGCTAAATGTGTTGAACATTTGCAGAACTGGGAGCTTTCCAAAAGATTTGTGTTATGACATTGACAGGTTTTATAACTAATTATAACCACTGCCAGATAAACCACTGCCTTTAAAATCAGCTTTAAAAAGCATTGACATTATCTTTACAATTGTTTGTCCTCTTATCTGCTGACTTTACCGCTACTGCTGCAATCTACTGAAGTTAACGAGCTTTTATACTGGAAAGATAAGTATAAAGGGGGAGAGAGGGGAGTCAGGAGGTTGACCCAATTTTTGGGTTTTACTGGGTAAGAACCGTCTTGTGATACACTGTCATTTGCTTTTGCTCCAAATAAGGGATCTGGTTTAGTGTAAACAAAACCATCACATGCCAACTCATAATGATTATGTTTGACACTTGATTTGTCCAAAAGCAAGTGCATGTCAGTAACACCAACTTTATGTCTTCCACCTCTTCCATTCAAGGTGTCGAACCCAACTGAATGAACTAACTACACATAACGATACCAGTAGGATTTCAACAACTACCTCTGGAAACTCTTTCGCAGGTAACTGTTCTCCTTCTTAAAAGTGCTTTCGACCAGTGATAATCTTATTGAGTTGAAACGTGGTCAAAGTTGTGAAACCAGTTCTGCTGACGAATTAGATTGCAATTCCCTTTTCCAGGAGTTAAAGGTCCTGTGACATGTTCACACAGTGCAGGCAAATATTGACAAATCCAAAAGATCCTTATATGAGGATAACACGGAAACCTTGGATGAGGGACACGTTGATCTTACCAAGAACTAAAAGACAAACACCCTCTAACAACAGACGATTTCTGTAGCACAGTATAATAACGGGCTAACAATCATCAGGAGAGAATACTCCAGTGTGTTTGAGGTGAATATAAAATGGCAATAGATTAATACTTCCTAGCATGAAAAATCATAGATTCTCTTTTCTTGCGTACCATTTAATTATGTTGAGGAACACAACACTCAACATTTAATGCAGCATCTGCAAATGTAATCTATCTTAAACTTCATATGGTTGAAATCTGAAAGTCTCAAAAAAAGCTTTGGTAAAGTGCCCCCTTCCCTCCCCCAGTCTCTCCCTGTCTGCTTACATTCATGTTGCTCATAGGGTGGATAATGTATTCTGACTGAGATCAGGATGAAGAAGATGAAAAGGGGCCAGATGATCTCAATCAGCAGCTGGATCTAAGAAAGGAAGACAAAAAAGGATGATAATGTTGCGTTAATCAAGCAAATACAAGAAGAATGAATAAGAACTCATGAAACAAATTAGTTAGTCACCGCAAAACAGTGACAAGTTTAGCAGTTTTTGCATATTTTCAGTTCAAATAGGGTCATCTCAAATGCTTTAGAAATTATTTGTGTGTGTGTATGTGTGTGTGGAGGGGGTTGTCAGCTGTTGTCTTTTGCAAACAGTAATCCCACCATGAGTCTGGGAAGAGTATATGGGTTAATAAGGGGAGACAGAGCGAGACAGAGAGATAGAGGTCTGCGGGGGTTTAGAGGACTATGAGTTTGTCCATCTGTACCATATGGCCCCTCTACTTCAGCTGCCTGTGTCTCAGCCTTAACCAGCATGGCAGACATGCTGTGTGAGGATAAAGAATAAAGACACTGTCTTAGAAAACGCACTGCATCCCTCTATTGGAAGTAATTGGACTGATTG
Source organism: Pagrus pagrus (assembly GCF_965226575.1). Taxonomy (NCBI): domain Eukaryota; kingdom Metazoa; phylum Chordata; class Actinopteri; order Spariformes; family Sparidae; genus Pagrus; species Pagrus pagrus. The sequence goes on along the minus strand of NC_140186.1, from coordinate 22,471,825 downwards.
TCAAGCAGCCCTAGCTGTCACTTTAAGGAGAGGTTTCTGCTTGACCGTCAAATGGCTTAATTGTGTGCAGATGAGCCTCCTCACGTATAAAGAGTACACTGTGCTCCAGCTTGGAACTGAATTTGATTTACATAACTTTGAGTGTGTGGGCATCAACCAGCACAAGATGGTAACTGGACAATGGACTTGACATGTAAATGTGTCATCAACACATCGTTGACTGACTCACTGTAATCTGTAAACTATGATGCTTTTCAGTCCAAACTGCTCAGAGGAGAATTACATAATTTCCATTGTTGTGAGCTACATATGCACTGGAACCACAAAAATACACTTCTAAAAAGCCTTTGTAATGCCGTCATGGCTAGTCATGTGATGCTGGAAAAATCAACTCTGCCTATCCACAAAAACTGTGCCTAAGACAAATCATTCAGAGGAAATTATCCTTAAGGAAACACACCCCTCCATTTTGGTTTTTAGTCTGTGTTTGTATGACTAAAAATTGGCTTGCTTGCATTATTAGGACAGTTAACCCAAAGAAATGCAACATACGTTAATAATTCTGTCTAGCAGCATGTATAACTAAATACTTATGTGTACTGGGACTTGCAAATAAAAAATGTCATTATTAAAATATAAGTGCCAATAGGGCTGCACAATATGGTACAAAAATTTATATTGTGATTATTTTGATAGATAGTACAATTGCAATATGATTCATGGTAAGTGGGAATGGTCAGTTTTACATTATATATTATATATATATGTTATTATAATTTTTACATCTTTAAATTTGAAGAACAAGATTTGTAGATCATTGGCATCTCTGCAGCACTACAGTACTTCATTATAATGCTGTTTTTTTTATATTCTATCCTTATCAAATAGTTGCAGCCTCTGTAATTTCGATATTTCATTTGCAATTTTGATAATATTTTGATTAACTGTGCAACCCTAAGTGCTAGGTTGGATCATTAGGAATGGAAAACATATATTTTTAATTGAATAAAAAACAACAGATAAAGAAGCTGGATAAATATTTTACTGTGGACTATGAGACAGTAATTCGAAACACTCATACTTACAGTCTGTCTCCGTCGGTAGGTGAAGTTCTTCCAAAGCAGTAAACCCAGTTGAGTGGAGACTGCCATGTTGACGTCTTCCCAACCTCACTGAGCCCTCTCCTGCTCCTCGCTGTGGACAAAAAAAGACCAAGAGAGAGGGTCAACCACTGCAAACATGTACAACAGATAAAACCAGTAAAAAGACATTATATATTAATCACAGTCAGCTTTGTTTGTGTGGAAAAACTGTAATCCAGCACACATTGACGCACACAACCGATGTAAAAACAGAACAGAAAGTTGTTACAGAAGAAAATCGTAGCGTCAGAGAGAGTACTTTTCTTTAAGAAAAAAAAAACAAAAATAAAAATCCTCAAGGAAGAAAATCAAACAGGAGCCCAACAAACATTACCTGGCTGCGTATTACTATATTCTTAAAAATAAACAACTGTTAAAACAATACAGTGCAAAATACAGTAAATTACCCTAAAAAACAATGAATGACTGCTGACAAAAGATTCACCTGTTGTACAAAACTGTTTCACTCTGAAACGCAGCGCAGCCAAAAGTACAGCAACGCTCAGCAAATGGAAGTTGGCTGATGACTGAGAAAGGCTGCTAACTACTGCAGATTCAGGTCCACTTGATGTAGACTCATCAGTCCAAAGGTTAAGCTACAGTTCAACTGGGAGGATGAGTGGGTGGTGGGCAGTTTTCATGTGGTGAAAGTAGTCACAAATCTCTTTGTCAACACTATTTTCATCATGTTAACACCTCAGTATAACACACAATAGTACATTTAATCACTTTGGTCTCATGCTGTCCCCATTGTTCAATCTAAATCAAACAACTCATTGATTAAACAGTAATAGTGGGTTTGTTCAAAGTAATAAGTAGTCAATAAAGTAAATAAACTGATATACTCAACACTGAAGCTCAGTGTCGAGTGTATCAGATGAACTAAATTCAGCTTGTATGAAAAGCTGTGTGTTGCGCACACTATTTCATGTCTATTTGTTTATTCTATTTGTGGATTCAAAAGTCCATCGACTCATGTTACAACATGCTTGGATCGGACCACCAAGTCCATTATTTGAACAAAGAACTCAGAGAAGACCAAAGTACACAAAATATTTCTTGCAGTTCTGTGATTTTGTTTCATTTTGCACAGATTGCTTAGTTAAATGTAAGTTAAAAAAAAAGAAGCCCCACAAATTAGAAACATCAGGAGTTATCCAGCTCTATTTGCAATCCAGTTTTCTGAGACAGACACAGAGTTAAAATCAGGTCAGCCACTCAAGACTGAGACCCTTAAATCCTTCAGTAAGGCCGTCATGGTTTACAGTATTTGAGGAAAATATAGGTTGGGTTCTTGGCATTTATGCAATCTAAAAAAGGGACTCTGTATAATGATGAACATTTAACAAACTCCATGTTCACCAAGAGCTAATTAGAATGGGTACAGTGAGTACATCAATGTTCCATGTCCATACCGTATTTCACAGGTATTAGTATTATTATAGCTGTTGTTTTAGTGGTTTGTTATGGAAGAGTTGAAATCTGAAAGACAAAGGCTTAAGAATGTCCTTACAGAATAAAGCTAATTGGATGTCAGACACATCACGAGTACACAGTGATGATCAAGTCAAGTCATTAATCCAGTTTTTGTGGTTTTACACCACATTTTCTCTAATCATAGTGACACATTAATCACATCCAACCACGTCAGCAGTATCAACTTACTAAGAGGCCGAAACAAATTCACAGCATCACTGCCAGAATATATGCCTACTAGCACTAAATCATTGCAAGTGGGGATGGCCAAAAAGACAACACAGATGTTTACGACATTTTACTTTTTTTGCCAGTAACTCAGCGGCATTGCACAAATTTTCCACAGTTACATGCAACTGGCTGTATTAAGCAAATCCACTGGAATGTATGAAATGTCGCAATAAAAAACTAACAGGAACTTTGGGATCAACAAACAACACAGTGACCCAGGTACAATATCTGCTGTCCTACGGGTACATCTGTTTTCTCTCCGTGAGTCACTTGATTTAAATGCAGCACTCACGGCACATATTTAACTGTTTCATTGACAAACAATGTAAAATACCTGCTGCAGGCTTACTGAAAGAGACACAATAAGAACAAACAGATGTTCACCGACTACGCAAGTGAACATTTGATTGATGGGAAAGCAGATCAGCTGGACACAATATGAAACTCTTCAACAACGCTGGAAGCAACATTAATGCCTATATTTCTGCAGGCTTAAAGACAATAAGACCATTAGCACAGGCTTATCCTGATCAGAAATTAACATTTTCTTTTCTTTTACAGAAGATTAAAAAAAATTTCTGATATGTCTTCCACTACACTACAGCAAATATCCTATAAAATAATGAGCTAAAAAACACCACCTCCATATTGTAGTCTGCAATGTTTCTCTCTGTGTGTGTGGGTGGACAACAGTGTATACAATTTACACCTTCGTCACATTTGGCACACACTGAATGGATGGAATGGATTTTTCCCTTCTTTCCCCCTAATTACATTCCCAAACGACAAAAACTGAAAGAAATTGTGGCTGTTTAAACCGTCCACCTTCATTTGAGGATGTATATCTTTTCAAAGCAACATGTTTACATGTTTACTGCCTATCACAGGACTTGATTTCATGACCTTGCATTAGCTTTATTCCACTTGTGTTTTCTGTGGGCTAATAAAACAATCATAGCTTTGGTCGTTTTTGTCGAGTTTTTCCTCCGTGAACTGTCTGATTTTGTTAAACACGGTGGTTCAAACAACAGCGTATGCAGAGAGGAGAGAGGCTGAGCAGCACAAATGGTGCAGAGCCAGGGCGCCTCTAGTGGCACAAAAATCTCTTTTTTTAATACTTGTTTACCATCAATCCTTGCTCACGTGTTATAACGCACTCATACAGGATTTGTTTTTCCTCTCAACTCCATTGTCTCCATTCTTTTCCGAACACACTTGACGAATCACTGAGAATCAACCAAAAACTAATCAAAACCCGAACAGTTCATTTGTGCTTTTACGAAAAAAGACGATTTAAGAGCGTCGATGCTCTGCAAGACACATGTTTGCTTCCTCAAACCTCGAATGAGAGCAGAAAGCAAATGCATTTCATCGACGCTGCACCATCACTGCACACATGTACATTCACAAAAAGCGCTAAAATAATACATTACAGCGCTGACAACATATTGATAGAGAAAAACAGAATAAAAAAAAGTGAGGAATGAAAAACAATATAATGTTAATTGTCATACAGGGACATCTTTCACTCTGCGACTCAATGTCAACATTAGGACAGATTAGGAGAATTAATCGTCGTTTGACTGACTTATGTACTTATGTTTCATTGTTCTCTTAAAATAAGGTTACTGTCGGTCACTCAGCTGCGCGATGCTGGGCCACAGCAGCTTCAAGCTAACCAAAATGAGACTGCAAGTAAGATAAAGGTGCTTTCAGCATTAAGCTGCATCAAATGTGACTCAAATAATTACCATTAGGAACACAAAATATGACCTTTTGTAACCTTAAAAACAACAACTGTGCAGATTTAGAATGAAGAACGTTAAAGGTAAAGTGTACATTTGCTTTCTACTTGTCAAACTCCTCTGTAGAGACGATATTTGATACGAAATAAAAACGTTGCCACAAAGAGGCTTTTATTTTGGAAATACCTCACCGGAAGCTCTGTGTTTGCTCTAGCTAGCTTAACACTGGTCCTTGTCTCACGGTCGAAAAGATGATGATATACATCATAAAAGAGTAAAAAAACAGCAAATGCGATACTTGTCATTTTAGCCAAACAACGGCAATGTCTTTCACAAACAAACGTCCATTCACCGCATTGCAATTCTTGTTTAATTTTGAGACGTTAAAACGGAAAAAACTCGGCAAACAATTATCCAGCAGCAATTAGCATTCAAGACGAAAAATATTGTGGTTTCTGACCTTCGCTTACTCTTAAAGTCAAAAAAGAAAATTAAGCCGACAATAAATGTAGATATATTAATATAAAAATGTGACTTTACAGTTACACGGTGGGATACATCTCTTTGTTGATCCAACAAAGGAAGTCACAACCCCCCCCAAACTCCCTGACAATAAAATAAAAAACTCCAAACTCACCAACCAATCCTGAACGTGTGAATATCCACTCTTTCCCTTTTCATAAAGTGAATTCCCTTCTCCAAAACAAGTTATAACGGGAAAGTAAACTGTACTCCTCTACTGTTGCGGTCCTCCGTTTCTCTGAGTCTCAGTGTCTGACAAAACAGTTTTTTCCTCCGGCAGGGTTTTATACGGCTGCTCGCTGCGCAGCGGAGCGGCGGCAGAGGTAACTAACGGTCACCGTTTGATGCTGCGCCATATAAGGCAAGCACGTGCGGAGTCAAAACATCTCTTAAAGGGCCAGCGACACCTCAGCGCCTCCTCAGTGCGCGGTGCTGCTTTTCAATTACTGCCAAGCTCAAGATGAGTGCAGGGAAAATATTCAATTAGGCTACTACACATGCTATTTTTAGGCTAGGACTGCAGCTACCTAAAGTAGGCTACTAATAACCTGTTAGAGTAATCGTCATTATCATTACAACACGGGAGAAGAGTATTTAAAAAAAAAGTGTTATATGATATGATGATATATAAATGTTGATTTTATATTTCTATTTATTTCAGTATGTACTATATATATGTGTGTGTGTGTGTGTGTGTGTGTGTGTGTGTGTGTGTGTGTGTGTGTGTGTGTGTGTACACTCTGTCAGTCTTGTCTCTCCAATGTGTCCCACAAACCTCATTGGTCTCAAACCCTTGCTGACACCCTTCTCCTCTTTCCTCTTCCTAAAATGCGTTGCTATGTAGGTGAGAGGGTAAATGTGGTTATCTCTCTGTATATGTGTGTTAGCTCTGTGGCAGGTTAGAGGTTGTACTCCACATCTTGCCCCAATGTGTACTGGGGAAGGTTCCAGGCCTCAATGACCCTGAACAGGACAGGCGGCTTAAGAAAATGGATGGATGGAGGTTTGCTTGCTGCTGATTCATTTGCACTTGCTATCATCTATCAAACCGAGACTGAGACTGCAACAGGCAATGGACAGCGGGCCACTTGCAGTACACCAAAATTTCACGTCTCTGCCAGTTCCCTGGCAAGTTGAAAATTTGTTTCTGTGAGTAACATTTCTTGTGAAGGCCAAAGTGACAGAGTGTGGCTGTTTGATTTTAACCAATCAGTTGATTGAATAATTGTTTAAACAACAAAGTTCCCCCTGGGGATATTGATTAGATTTTCTTCCTGGGATTATCTTTTGAAATCAATTAAAGTACAATTAAGTATACAAATATATTGCTGAGAATTGTGGGGTTGTTGTCACTCCTGACCATTCATGTGCTTCAATTTGAAAATTACTTACCTGAGTACCTGAGCTTACAGAAGACTATGGCTCTCAGATGGCTACTTTTAACACAAAGACGTGCTAACACACGCACATTTGTAGTTGGTTTGCTGCTACATGAAAAAATGAATGCCCCTCTAACACCAGCTTTATATTAAACATAGTCACAATAACATTTCAAAGAATCAAGAAGAATTTGTACAACCATCATTGCGGTGTGAGTGTGTTCTCCTGCAAAAAGTTAAAATGCACTGTCTTGTTGTCCGCTCAGTGAGTGTAGCTGAACAATGACAGTTTATGGAGCATGGCCACTGGGGAACTGGGTCACTTTACTGTCTAACAAGCAACTGTAAACACTTTACTAGTCATCAGACCTCGATGTCTGGCTGGTTTATGTTTTTCTGACTGCATGGCTGACACCCATACCAGATTAAATAGCAGTGGTGAAGGAAGTATACAGGTTCTTTCCATCGCAAAAACATGAATCCCATACAATAAAAAATACTTTACAAAGAAAAGTCGCACTTTAATGTAACTGTCATTATTAAATGGTAAAATTATAGCTCATTAAGCATGAATTAATAGTTATTTGACTATTAACAAACAATGAAATGCTCTTTTAAACCATTTATTACCTAACTGTCAAGGTTGTATAAACACACTCAGTTGCAACTTTATGATGGCCATCCAAATAATGTTTACATATGAACTACATAGTATTTATAATCCATTTACAAAGTTTTATAACTTACTTATACTTTTTTTTACATTTCCCCACTGTTATACAGCTAAAAGGTGGTCTGGTAAGGACCTTGTTATAACAAGCATTTTCCCTTAATGATGATGAAGTGGGAGTCAAAAGGGAGAGGGAACAACGTTGAACAGTTTAACAACGCATGCTGATTATCACACATCCTCACATGGGTCGCACATCGTGAGGAGCAACACCTTTACTAAAAAGGAAAAAAAAAACTACTGCTGACCTCACACGAACACCATTGTGAACTTTTCAACTGCTCTCTTAACAAATCCTCAGAATAAAGAGCAGCTCTTCACCTCAACACTAATCCTATTTGTTTCCTGGTTATCTTTTGTTGATGTTTGAGGGAAGCTAGATGAGCCTCATGCACAGTCCGGACTTGCTGATGTACAGAGGACCTGACAACCATCTGGCAGTGATTATGTGCCTCCACTGTCTGTTCTCTTTGCTTAAGGGGGCAATTAGTTTAAATATAACACAGGTGATGGTGGACAGCTAAATCGCTCATTTTCTTTCCCATTTAAATCTGTAGATACCAAGTAGGGGAAAAAAGGGAAGATTATAAAGTTTTTTGCCAAATCACAGACCCCATTGCTTCTATTCTATTGCAGTATTCTACATTTTCTGCTTATTATTTACCCAGAAAAGATACATTATATTTATTGTCTCAAGCGACCTCAAGCAGACACAGTCAGAACCCTGTAGAGCACATGTTCTAATATACATTGCAACAAATGATTTGCAAGATTCAGCTGATTTTGCTTTAGTAATGAAGTGAATGTGAACATTTAACTGTGTTTGCTACAAAAAGTCCTGCCTGGCTCTGTCTGCTGAAACGAGATGAAACAAAAACTGGAGGAAAAGGTAAATGTTGGTCATCTAAAAACCTTATTTTCCTCCATTGTGGACAGGGCCTCAGTGAGCTCTCCCAGTATGACGGCCCATTTAAACTGGATGCTTAATCAGAGTGATTAGTCGTGTAATCCATCAAAGAAGCTCTGAAACTGTCTGCAGGGATAGAGATGGATGATAATCATCAAAGATGACTGAATTATACAACAGCTCATCTTTCATCTGAAGAATTCAGACTAACTGTGGAAAATTTGAGCTGCTGTCAATTTCAAAGTGTTTAGTCGTTCTCATGAAAACAAAGACTGATAGCTACATATAATAGTGATATTAAAAAGTGTGAGTTTATGGCCTTTTTAGTGATTCTAAATGAACATTTTTGAATTGTTAAATAAAGGGCAGACTATATCTTATCTAATTTGAAGTTTCTGAGAATTATTACAGACTTCCTCAGTGGTTAAATCTAATCAGGTAAATGATTGGTTTAACAAAGCCATTTCCAAAGAGACTGATTACATTATTTCTCAATGACACATTTAAGATAAGTATAAAAAGTGATACAATTACTGTAAAAAGCACCTTTTTATTTTTATTTAACAATTCTGTATTTGCGTGATAAATGAATGAATGCATGACTGGGTTTAAAAGGAACGAACAAAAAACACTGTATTAATCCGCCAATTCTCGGAGAGGGAAGCAGCTTTTTCTATTTCTAGCTCCTGTCCTTTCAGAGGGTCAGAGTTCACTGGCAGTTTCAGAGCAGCTAACAGGCAATGATTGTCTTGTTCCAGGACATTTGAGGACACTAAACTGCAAGTATGAAATTTCACGAAAAGCACATGACTGATACAAAATATCACGCACAGATACAAGGTTCACCTCTGAGCAGTCCAGGACAAAAGTTGGAGATGGGAACCATAGTTCATTTTTCATCGAATCATACTGAAGGGATGGAGGAAAATGTGTGATATTGTGATGACAGTTGTGATGAAAATTGACCAAAAAATCCAGCAGTTCACATCTCCGTGATAATGTGTAGTAAGCTGTCAGGTGCAGTTATTCCCTCTGGCTGGAGAACAATGGTTTGTTATGGCTGGCACAGTGTGAGGTAGCTTACATGCTTGGGACTGGTGGGATCACTAGACTGTAACCCACTTAGGATGTTAAAACACTCTTTGGACTTCTTGGAGTTGTGCCTACAAGATTATGAAACAGAAGACTTGAACGTTCAAAATGTCCACCAGAACACGGTTAGAGCATGTTCAAGCAGGTGGGCAGCATGCCCTGTAGAGAAAAGAAACATCTATTGCACGTTTAAAGAAAAATGCAAAAAGAAAACACACAAAAAAACAAGGATTATGAACTCCTACAGGAGAATTTGTTGAGAACAGAGTGTAATTTCATTGTTTCAAAGGTGGTAGGTGGTGAGCCATGAGCTAACAGTGTGAGCCATCATGTACAATCATATTATGTATGTTATGTGGGATTGTTAGAACACTGAGGTAGAATGATGGGACAGGGGAGACCGGACCTCCAGACCTAGGAAAAATATGATTTGTCCTCCCCAATATATCACTGTAAACACAACTATGTAATTTCAAATAACATGCAATAAAAGCACTTGGCCCTCCTCGCCCTCAGCGCTGGCACATGATGCAGGATGTGTGGGAACTTGTGTCTGTCGTTGCTCGCTGACCTCCTGAAGTCCAGCAAATGATATGTTAGACATTTCTTCTCTTAAGCACAATAAAAACATGTTCTTTATCGCCACCAGTCTTCATCTTCTTTGCACTGAATTACAGGCCACTCTTTATGTTAGCTGGCGGTAGCTGATGTTTACCGGCGAGCCACAGTAACATTAAGTGTTTGCAGCTGTTTGAATCTGAGACAGTGAAAGAAGCTGGAAAAGCAATGTTAGTGTCCTGAGCGGAAGAAGTGTTTGCTAGCAGAGTTACAGCCCTATGTTTATCAGCCTTGAGAAAGTTTCATGTAGGTCTCCACTCCACACTCATTAACTATTAAACTGCTTCATGGTTTTGAGAGAACAAATGACAGTTTTGTTGTTTGTTGGAGTTGTTTAATGCTGCTGGATTGTGGATTTCTTTGTAAAGGACTCGGGTCAGACAGTCCAAACTAGGTCCTCATGTCAGTGTCTCTCTCTGCTCCGCTAACAGAGAGCAGAGGGAGCAGAGAGAGTCCACTAACATAAACATTCGATCGGCTTCAGAAGTTACAGAGACCATCACATTTTATGTTGAAAAGTAGTCTTAATACATGTGGTTCACTCAAGAAAAATGTTTTTTTTCTCCATATCATGACATGAAGTGTGATCCCAGAGCTGAGCAGAATTTTATTTAGTAACATAAAAACAAATATTGACCTTGTACATATGGATGATGCACAAAGATTAAGCTGGCTGTTTACATATGAAACTCATAGACTAGCCACCTACCTGGAGAGAGCATGGAAGATGAGGAAAAAACAACTCTTTATCAAGATAAACAGTAGATTTGTAAAAACATTCATTTTCAATGTACAGTTCATTTGAAATGTGTGTTTTCATGTTTTTTTCTCTTCTTTCCTTTTTTCCCCTGCAAGAAATTGGTGATTCAGTATATTGTAATTTAATTTATTTTATGTATTTATCTATATATATATATTTGTTGAACCGGAAGATGACATATGTTCTGTATTGTGATGATGTCTTGTAATCCCATGTGGGATGGGCCAGATATTGGCCTGACACGGAAATAAAAAGTAACTAATAATATAATAATAATAATAACTTTATTTACAAAGCGCCTTTCGAAACATGATTGATTGATTGATTGATTGATTGATTGATTTTTATTTATTTAAGTGTCATGCACATCTTTTTGTGCCCAGCCCGCATGGGCTTACAGGACACTCATTATTTAAATACATTCAAAGATAGCTTTGGCGTGTCGAAACAACCGTTACAAAGTGTTTACACTGACCGGCAAATAAAGGAAAACATTGAATATAAAATACAGTCAGCAGTTCAGAAATAAAAACAAGTTAGGCACAGATAAGAACAAATTAACCAGTTAATCTAAAGCCACGCGGTAGAGATAAGTTTTGAGAGATGATTTAAAGGCAGGCAGTGAATTTTCCATACTAAGCTCCTCAGGTAAACTATTCCAAAGGGTTGGAGCCCCAACAGCACTAACTAATGAACATAGGAAAAAAAGATGTCCAATCAGTCATGAGTGGAAATGGTTTCTTTGGAAACCATGCAGTTTGGCCAAAAGCTACAAACCAGGCATCTAATGACTGTGACCAAAAGACATTACAGACATTTTTGTATTAACTGAATCAATAAAACTTTTGAAAGAAACTCTTTATAACACAGAACTTAAAAACTGATATGCAGCAATAGGGCCACTTGAACCTGAGCCCATCATGCCATCAGTGTACCCTGATGGTTTCTTCATCACTTCTTGGGGGAGGAAAAAAGAGGTAAAAGGAGCAATTACTCAATTTGCATGACGACCCATTGGAACCAATGTAATGGCCCACTGACTTTTTTTAACTGAGAGACTTGTCTATGTACAATTAGGGGAAAGTGGTGCACAGACTCAAAAGTCAAGGATGAGGCAAATAATCTGCAACCTCTAAGAAAGCAGTCTTCTAGTTGTAAATACTGGATCTTTGCTTGTTGACAACAGTTTCTGTGGAGTTTAAGAATTTGGCCTCAGAATTAACTCAGACTGAAATGAACCAGCCTGTTGATCCACTTGTCTCTTTCAGGGTAAAATATGTGTCTCATGATCTTTCCAACCTTTATTTCTTCGTTGCAGGGAGGCATTTACAGACTTGTTCTGGATGCTTCTTCCCGTGTTGGAAAAAAGTGAATCAGCTTCCTCATTTTCATTTTAACCGATAGTAACCCCTGATAGAGCTGCAGTTGAGAATATACAACAGTGCTCTTTGTTGGAATAAATTAAGCTGCAGGATGTCTCAGTCTTCTCCGTGTGCTATCTGCTGTCCTGTCCGTAAATTGCGTGCTGCATAAACACATCAACCCAGGTAAAAAACGACTAATATGCAGGCATGTCGACATGATGCGGTGGCAGACGCAGAATGAAAGGAGGAAGAGGATGGACGATTTGTCCGATAGTAACCCCGGCACGGAGAGCGAAGGAGGAGGGGAGGTTTGTCCGATAGTAACCTCAGCACAGAGCTGGATGAAGGAAAGCAGGATAGGAGGGGGATGGTGTACGTATCGCCTATATTTATCTCTGCGTTGCAAAAATGTGTCACATCTGTGTGAAATGCTGAAAAAATGACCGATTATCCTCAAATGCATCTGTTTTTGACACAGACCATCACAGCAGCCTTTTTAAAGGGACGCCATAACCGGAAACAATCACTCGAGACATGTCAGTGTTTCAGTGTGTCGTAAGTGTTGCAGCAGAACACAGAATACACAGAATAAACCACGGGAAGCATTTCTCGAAAGCCATTAAACCGATAGCCTACATAACACACACAAAGAGCCTTCGGGAGCAGGAGCTCTGTGTTAGATAAACACTGCTGCGTGGCTTTCCTCCTTGCTGGCAACGTCGGCACTCATGTGGCCTTCAGGTGCTGTCGGATTATTGTTATATTATTGTTAGAGTTGCAAATGAAAGGACATTGATCAAGCAACCAGTACATGAATCAGCCATCTAAGAGAAGAATCAATGTTGCACTGGTCTTCATTCAAGTGTCACGAACTATCTGGTCCAAAAGCAAGGTTTGATTTTAGAGGTATGGCATTTTATGTCGAGCACTGATTCTTTTGACTCTTGAGTTTCTGTAACTTCAATTTTAAAAACAAATGTAAAATATTAGATCTAATTTTCAATAACTTGCGCTTAATTACTTGCAACTCCTTCTTTCTACAGAGAAGAGGCAACGGCAGTTTAATAGTTTATTAAAACACTTGTCAGTCTATTTGACATTTTCACACACACACACACACACACACACACACACACACACACACACACACACACACACACACACACAATTTACAGCACTTTTGAGCTGATTCACATTCACAAGTTTATCCATTTCTTTATTTGTTTGCTTGTTTGTTCTTTTGTTAAATATCATTTATTATGACCGATTTGCGTAAAAAGTCTCACCTAGACGCATGGATGTACGAGCTTTGGAGGAGTCCGTGAACGCAGCGCGCTTTGACCGCTCGTTACCTCGTGCTGCAGCCATCAGAGAACTGGGTGAAAGGGGAATGATGTCACTGACTGGCTGAGGGCGGCTGAGGAGAACAATAAAAGACTCCTGAGCTACTGGAAGTGGTTACCGGGCAGAAATAGAGCAGGAGGAGCTGATTGTTTTATTACCAAAGGAATGTGTCATGTCTGTGAACAACAGCGCAGGAATTACTGAATGTTTACCTCAGACATTCCTTATACCAGATAGGTAGATAGGTGTGACAATCTCCTTGAATCTCTTATTATATCACCATAAAAACACACATTTTTCTGCATCTGTGGTAATCCATAACAACATCATAGTTCAATGGGTTTTTTTGAGCTAAGGATCAGGTCAGCGGGTGAAGGAGTCATGTGGGAATATGAGGGAAGAGGTTTGAATGGTGGCCAGCATGGTTTTCAATAAAATGCAGCGATTAATTTCTGGAAAAGATTGATTGTTTTACCCTGGTAACAGTTTACAATAACTGTCATTAATAAATGGTGCACTTACAGTAAATAAAAATGTTGTTAATAGTTATTTGAGGGTTAACAGACAATGAAATGCTTTACAAACCATTTATTAAGTGATTGTAAAGGTTTATTAACATCGGTCACAGAATCCAATTAATGTTTATAGATGAACTTCACAGTATTTAGTAAAGATTTACAAAGTATAATAATCATAAGCCATTAACTAAAGTTATATGAACTTAACATTTACTAATGATGGTTATAATAAAGTCTTACAATTACTCCTTGTATGGAGGCTTTGGGGATTTTTCCCTTCAGGACTCAATGAAAAGGTCATGTGCTCCACAGGAGACAAAGTATATGAGCTTCTAATAGCTTTGATATGGCACAAACTTCTCAGAGGTTCAAGGCTTTGCATGTATGACCCTGATACAGAATGCTATCCAAGAACATATATGGCATATATGCATTATGTTTTTTACTAGGTCAACGTAGAGTCATTGATTATACTCACAGTTGCTGTTTGCAGCATTCTTGTTTTCAGTACGTAAGATGTTTGTGTGTTATGCCTCAATTCATGTGTGCTAACTAGCAGCCATGACATGAACAGCAATTTCTTATTAACGACTCAATTAGTGACTGAGTTAGAAATGATCCAGAGCTTGTCCTATATAGCAACTGTACATACTGCACACATACTATGTGTGTTTGTGCATACACTACTTGTGTGACCAATCATATTGAATAATGATTTCCCATGTAGCTGTAATGAAGCACCACTAGAAGTGTCCTACTTATGCTCAGTTGGTGAATGAGGCCATTGTTGCAGCAGTAGCTTACAAGTCTCTCTTTCTGTGTATCGCTTGGAAAGAATCTTCACAAGTCGTGACCCTGACTGATTATTGGACTGTTTTGTGTTCACTGTGTTCTGTTCCATTTATGGTTCATAAGTGGGACTTTTGTAGGCTAGATTAAATGTTTCAGTGTTTGTTGGAGGCATAACATGTCCCTAAAAAGATTTCACAAACACACATTATCAGTTTATTTGGTTCACACAATAGCTGTGTGAATAAATGCTCTGTGTTGTGTAAGTAATTTATATTCAACTTTTGTTTACAGAAAACATTGCTTGACAAAAAAAAAAACAACTCTAACTGCATTTCCTGGTCCTCCTCAGTCGATAAGGAAAATCTGTAAAAATAAATAAAGCGAAACATTGAAAAAAAAAAGTTGTATAAGGCTGATTGTGGCTCTGCAAAAAATCTGCTAAATTGCCTCGAGTGATGTCACTTGAGTCAGCGTCGGTTGGGGCGGAAGACTACAAGTTTGAAAAGTTAAAAAATCTCCATGTGTGGAATTAGAAAGAAGTGAGCAGACCTCTACTAGCTTCTCATCTCCCAGGCTTGTGGCTCAAGGCTACGTTACACTGCTACGAGCATAACACTCAACATTTAAACAGACAAAGTAAATAGAGGCCTTTCTCCACTCCACCTATAAACTTGTTCTGGCTCCCGTGAACAATGCTGAGAAACACTGTCCAGTGGCTGAGCCTAACTGCTGACCTCTGGTTACGGATGTCCAGGACTTCCCCTCCTGCATGCATTCTTCATTTCAGGGAAGATATGACTGATAGCAGATGAGCCTTCTTCTTGGAAAACAATCTTGTTTGGCATGTCTTCAAAGAAAACACAATTTTTTATAGACACATTAAATTTTACAGTAGATTAAATTGAATAAATGCATACGTTCTTTTGCTGAACCTGTTTTGTTGTGACATATTGTCCTCTGAACACATCACTGAGTACATTCAGTTTATTTAAAAGACTGTGGTTATAATTTTGAGTAACTGCTGTGTGCTTTTCCCTGTGACCCTCTAGCCCTCAAAGTACTCAAGATGACGTGTTAAGTGTAAAGCAGCAGTTCAGCATGACCTATGGACACATTTCAAACAGATTTTGATGTGTTCAGCAATTTGTTGCAGACTTCGTCACCACACATCACTCCCATCCTCTAACACACACTCACATGTTGTTTTGTTTTATCGAAGGCTGAGCTGACATCAGCAAACATCCTCTTCCCTTCAACAATGTGTGTCAAAGTGCAACGTCTCTGAGAAAGTCATGTCTTGCGGGTTAATGCTTACTTACAGGCCCAAGTGAGCAGATAATTGATAATTGTCTGTAGATTTTCTTATAAAAAAGTATGAATTTAGGATGATCCAAGGTATATATATCAAAATGTATAATAGCAGTGGATTAGTTTAAATATTAATAGACCCTTTCAACTGCAGGAGAGGCCCAGATGGAACTAATATCATTAACAACGTCTCTGTTCCATTTGTGTCCTGATGAAGCCCCACCAGTGAATCATCATGCACAATAGCAGAGCCCTCAAACTAGCAAGACTAAATGGGATGCACCCCCTGTTATTTGAATAATTACCTTTGCTATTCCTGCTATCACACGCCAAGATTATCTGCTGCGTAAAAGGTTTTTAATCCCCGTTGAGATTACTGGGTCACTGCATGATACAGCAAAGAAATTTGGAGTTTAATACGAATAGAGGGTTTTACATATAATACACCTGACAAATTCTGAATTAAAGCTGTGGTTGGTAAGAATGGAGGAATCAGCAAGAGCAAGTCTAATTTGGAAAGAATCCAACCCCAAAAATCTCATCCTCCTTTCCACCGACTGCCCCATAGCTCTCATTGGCCAGCTGGGAGATGTGTGTTAGCAGCTAGTTCACTATGTTCAACAAGCTCTCTTCACTTTTTTTCATCTAACAAGTACATTAATTAACAACTCTCTTAAATGGCATATATACAAAAGCAAAGCAGCCAAACTTACCTCAGTCAGAAATGCTACAAGGTGCCAAAGTTTCTCTTTACTGCTGTAGGTGTGTGCTTTGTGCTAACTGGGTTAGCTTGACTCAGGGGCTGTGTGCTTTGTGCTAATGTAGGCAGATGAAGGAGTCTTAGTGCTCTGAGTTAGCTAGCTGCTGAACAACAGGCTCAGAGGCTGTGTACTGAGTGCAGCGCATTATAGTCACTCTAATTGTATCCACATAGCTGCTGAACTAACCTCATGTCTCAGATGTAAGAAAACAGCTAACATTATCATAAAGCGTAAAAAAAATGCTATTGTTAGTTCTCATTGCTGTCAGGTGAATATGTTCGTACTGAGAAATTATAGCTTCACTTTCTCTGCCATTGTTGTGCCACTAGCTCGCTAATAGCTATAGCAATACATCCACCTAGTTTTGTGGAAGACTCCAGTTGGGCAATGGGCAGATAGTGTGCAGGCAGGCAGGTAAATGGGTAAACAAACAGGTAGGCTGTCTTTTTTAATCTGTTTTATAAGGGCTGAATGAAACGATTGGATGGGCTTTAAAGGCATGCGACAGCTACGGATACGGATTTATTTTTTCAGAGCATTTGATTTATTGATTGCTGTCAGGATTAGAGCATGCATACTGAACCTAAACCCGTGAGGCTGTGCTCGGACAGAAATCTGGAAAAGATTTCCTGGTTTGGGTCAAGTTCAGTCACATCAGTAGACGTGGTCTTCAAGTTCTTTTAGTGAAAATATAGTCTCATAAATGTAGTATTAAAATAAGTGATAACTGATATTTAGTGATAAATAATAACAAGTCATGTACCTATTGTTGGGGCAGGACATATTGTCCTGTCATGATAATGCTTTGAATGCAACACAGAGGCCATTTGTTCCTTTCCAGTTGGCAAACATTCATATTGGACTCTGCGTGACAAACAGGGTAATCCAAACTCAGTGCTTCATCTTACAATTATGAGATCGAGTTGGGTTTGGACGTAGAAAACAAAACATCTGTCACGTTCAGATTGGGCTCAGTTACTCTCTTGGACTAAAAAATTTAAAAATGAGAACTGGTTACAACATTAAAACACTAAATATTGAATGCAAAAACATTTAAAGTGTGTATTCAAGTACCATGAAAATGAATCAATGAAGAAACATTCACTACTGGAAGCAAGAAACTCCGAGTGAGAACATAAGAAGCTATTTAAACCACATATACAATTAATCATCAGCTCACCTTTAATTGTTCCATCAAGGTGAAATGATTTCATTATTTATGTATGCCCTCTTAACGATGCTCATTGTTGTGTGAGGTTACTATTGTGGCCCTGCCTTTTCATGGCTGCACACCCATTAATCCACTCTCGACTTCAAAAGCAGTCAGTGTAGCTGCATTTTTAATGACATTAATGTTATCTTTTGTCTTTGTCTTTGAGTTTCTTCAAATGGAATGGGTCATTGTGTATCCCTATGTCAGATCGGAAGAAAGGCTGCTTTGAATTTCCAGACTACCAGGAAACTAAGTTGTGAATGTTAATGATGGATGGTTTGGTCATGTCAGTTCGGGTCAAAATAACCTTCAGCTCCTCCGTATGTTCTGGCTGGGTGAATGTGAGGCCAGCTGGTGTCAACAAGACATAACATCCTCAGCAAACCCCTCCCTGGGTTAATAAAGCGTTCAAAGGAAACATATTTGTGTAAAACGTAAGTGCACACCAGAGCATAGACTTTTTCACATTAATGGATAGCTTGACCCTGTTTTTAGCTCTAAAGAGCATAACAAACCAAGCTCATCACATGTGTGCTCAGGTTGAGATGTTTTGTGTGAACCCACTTAGCAGACTAATTCATACGTATATAAAGGTTCAGGGGAGTCGTGTATTCTGCATATAAGGCAGAGTTTAGTGTAGGTGAAAGTTGTTTGTTGAATGCTTTCTGTTGCATAATGCGACTGCTCTGTCAGTGGGCGACCATCACGAACTTATAACTGACCCGATCACTGTGTGAGTGTGTGTGTGTGTGTGTGTGTGTGTGTGTGTGTGTGTGTGTGTGTGTGTGTGTGTGTGTGTGAAGCATCTGTTGGTATTTGTATCAGAGTGCATTTAAGGTTAAATGTGTTTTCATCAACTAATGTCTTTGTGTGTATGTATGAGTCAGATTTGATCTTTTTCCTCTAAATACAAGTTTGTGTTGACAGCTCAAGTAAACATGTTTTACCCTTTTTTATATAAACGGTTATTCTCTCAGATAAAGTCTCATTCATCTCTTTGGACACAGGAAATCACTCCACATGTTCCTCCTTAAAATTGGAGTCCATCTCTTCTGTCATTGCTGAGGAGTACGCTTCATTTTTTAGAAATCACGTGTTAGTCAAATGCGCATGAATTTCACTCTTATTGATGCCGATCATACTTACCACCCATTTCTTCTTCTGTTTATTCAAAACAAATCTTAAATGTGGAAAAACTCCATTACTCGCTGACCACTTGAGGAGTTTAACTAAACAAGTCCTACCAGAGCTACAGCAAAGCAAACTTAAAATCATTAAAAAAAAACTGCATAACAGTTATATAACAGAATATAACATTAATTATTACAGATGATATAGAATTTGACTGATTTGTTATTTTACTTAAAAATTGCATCATCAATCATCACATTGTTTTTCAGTCATGTGAGTGTCCTCTCCACCCTTTCCAAAAATGACTCTGCGTGCGTGTACTAGTGTGCTGACTAGCCATCTGCCGCCCTCTGTTCTATATAATGGAGTATTCATCTCAAACAGCTGGCGGCCACACTGACCTCTATGTATTCTCTGTCTGTCTCTCTGACAGTCAGTCTGTCTGCATCTCTTCTCAGTCTGATTATTCAGGTCTCCCACTCCTTGTGCAATCTTTAAAATATATCACATATAGTCCAGTCCAGTTCACTTTTGACCAATTTTGACAGTCTTGTTTTGCTGTTTATTTATATCTGCAGCCAGCTAAAAGACAGAATAAGTTACATTAAACCAAACATTGCAGGGAAAACTGTTAACAAACATCAGTAGTGTCCTTGAAGCAGGCGTTTGTAAAAGGATGATGTGGGGGATGGAACACAGTGGAACAGAAAACAAAATGTAACCAACACAAACACCAGTCAAAACCCAAATTATAGTAGGAGAGACCGTCTGATTGACAGCATATAATGTAGTAGGTGAACCTCAACTCTGAGGACTGATGAAGACGTTACATTGTGTGTGTGTTTGTGTGCTGGCAAGGCCTTTAAGATGTAGTTTTAACAGTTTCAAACTCGAGCTGCACTGTTCTCGCAACACTCTGTGCTACTTTTTTGACCAAATTCCAAATATTATCTTTGTACACACTTTAAAAGCATTTAACTGGTCAACTTAACGGTAATTTTGCATGCACATATTGTCACAGTTAATATCATAACTTACGATACTCATAACTATCATAGTATCATTAGGTTTTAATGTAAAAGTGCATGTTAAATGGTTAAAGGTTATAGGTTGACCTGAACATAGTCAACGTTTAGTCTGTATCTTTAAAGTTATGGGATGTAAATATGTACATTTACTAGAATACAATTTTGAGATATTTGTACTGTGTTTTCATTTTCTATTACTTCATACTTTCACTCCATTACATGTCTAATATTGTATCCGATACTATACAGATACTTTGTCCATGTAGGTTTTTCTGTCGAGGTACTTGGAGACTTTTACTCACGTACTATTTGTTTGGGTGACTTTCAGCATGCTATCTTTACTTTAACTCAAGTATGACTTTTGGATACTTTTTAACAACACTGTTTATGTCTCTTTCTATCTCCTGTACTTTGCATCTGTCTCCTCCATAGTTAATCTGTGCCTGCAGTGTGACTCTCCATTTTAGGGATCTCTGGCCTGTGTTTAGAGAGAGATATTGCTGTTTTGTTTCCTGTTGCTCCAATCACTCTCTCTCTCCCTCTCTCTCTCCCTCTCTTGCTCCACCATCTGGGATAGGCGTCCCATATTTTTCTTTCTCTCTTTTTGCTGCCCTGGTTGTTTTTCTCATGTCAGGGCCTCTGTCTGACTCTGCTGATTAAGCAACATTTTATGTCCTATGCAAGTTATGCATGTACACACACACACACACACACACACACACACACACACACACACACACACACACACACACAGCACTCACACACACAGCACTCACACACCTATAGATACATGAGAATGAATACATTAATCTATATGGAGTGAAAGGTTTAATAGTTGCAGCTCAGTTTGTGCAGCCGTTTCTCTCACAAAGGGTTAACTTGTGGAAATGTTGCTGGATGTTGAAACTAAAGCACCGGGCCTTCGACAGAGGAGAAAGCAGGCAGGTTGAGAATCCCGTTGAAACATGAATTATGAAGGAATAACACACACACACATACAGGCAAACGATCACAGCTTTGTCCTTGCATGGAATGATGTATACACACACGCACACACACCCTCTCTCTGTCTCACATACACACATACATATTGGTACAGCACAGCTCTGCTGTAGTTCCCAAAGGATAACCCGTGGCTATTTTTGGCAGTGTGGAGGACTTTAATACTCAGAGAGAGAGAGATGGAGTTTATAGGAAAGGGATTGAATAACACAGGCAATCCCCTCTGGACTGAAGGAGAACCGGGATTATTGTTGGTATGTTCATTAGGATGATGACATGGAAAGACAAATCAGAAATGAAAGGGAATATAAGTACTCTTATTTGCTCTTTTGCAAGGAGTTTCATGAGAAATCGATACCACTGTCAACTCTGTTCACACGATTGTAGCTACAGCCAACAGCTGTCAAGATTGGGAGTGCAGGGAAACAGAAAAAATCAATATATTAGCATGTTAAAAGCGCTCTCCTTAACATGTTTATATTGTTTATTTCATCTGTAAAAACAACGAAGTGTAATACTGACACTAAACAAGCAAGATATAACATATAGACTAATATAATAAGATTATACCAAAAACATTGCTCTGCTCATAAACATCTGTGGAAGAAGAATAGCATTTAGTCCTCTTTGTGGTCATTTTGGAGAAAGTGTCCAACTGTCATAATCAAAGAATTCAGTTTTATTGTAGCCTGCACTTCTGCAAAATCATATGTTTCAGCAACTTCTGCAAATTCATTTCAGAAAGGGCCTCAATTTTGACCAGCAGCAGACCGTACAGCTGGATCTATTATTGGACAGTGGTTTTATTGAGAAACAATTTATCTTTGAGATGAAAGAAAACTCTGGCAATGAGAGCTCTGCAAGGACACTCAGAGTGTACGCCTGTGACCTTGAAAGCAACTAAAAAAAAGCATGAAGATGAAAAGAAGTCAACTGATAAGGAACGGCGTGACACAATGCAGAGAGGAAAATTGCAGAGGTGCACAGAATAGGTGAGAAGGGAAAGAAGAAAGAGGGGACGGCGAGGCAGCACAGCTGCCCCAGTAAAGAACAGATGAGCCTCTTTTTTCGTTTCCCCTCATGCTGCTCTCGCCGCATCCACGTGAGAGAGGAAGGGGAAGAGGGAGGAGGCAGGGGAGGCTGGGAGGAGGAACGTGAAGAGGATCAGGGCTGATGAACACCATTGCATGGCAATCCTGCTCCATCCTTTGGCCAAAAATCCTGTTCACCAGTTGTTTGGTTGAACAGTCGTAAATTTTCATTTTCTTAAAAGCAAGTGAAAGAAATAGGCCACGGGGGAGAAAAAGTATGATTTATTATTGCTTTTGTTGTTTGTGATATTCCTTCATATCATTTGAGCATTTAGAATAGACAAGAACACAAGATAACACATCAATATCACCATGACATATGATGAATATACTCACAAACAGTACATTTATTGAATAGGAGAAAACTAACATGTCTAACACCAAATATGAAATTCCATCAGTATGGAGGAAATTACTCTTGTTTCTTGAAAAAAAGTCAAGAAATTAAATATTAAGGAGATTAAAGAGGGTAAAGAGGTTTGCAGATGTACACATGAACACACACATGTACACAAACACACGTGCTCTGACTGAGGACGACTTATTGAGAACCAGAGAAAGCTGGTCTGGTGATTTTCCTGCGTAATGAGTTGGAGATAGAAATAAATCTGCTATGTGAGGGTTTTGGCCGGGGGAATGGGGAAATCGACTGTGGCGTTCCATCATCATTTAGTCAGCTGTGTTTCCGTCTCAGAAAAACCTGGAGGGATCGTTCATCCCTGTGCAGAGTCCATCCACATCGTGTTTACACTCAAAGGGGATGCGGATGAGATTCAACAAGCTGTGTCTCCAGACCAAAAGAAGACATTTTGCTAATATATTTTCATTTGTTGGATTAAAAAATAATTAAATCTTTTTTCGATATGTGAGCCAGACTGAATCCACATGTTCGTGTGGCAGCAGTCTTACAATGACTCATATCCCCAGTCGTCATGCGAGCAGTCATTTTGTTGGAGTAAGCATTTGTCGATGTCTCATTTGGAAACTTTATGACCAACCTCATAAGTAACAACGTCTCCAAAAATGTAAGAAATCCTTACTTTCTGCAACAGCCTCTGAATCATCCATACATCCTGTCATCAATAGCTGTGACCATCACTGGTGTCTCTTTTATTAAACATAATTGAAAAAACATCCACCTTGTGCTTTGTTCTTTATCTGCAGTGCTGACAGTCTTGCTATGTGTTCTGATTATGATCTACATGGCTTTGGCTTATACTTTAAAAGTTTTATGTTATTTTGATATATAAGTGTGATTGCACAGAAAAAACTTTTTATACAATAAAATCAATACATAATAATAAAATAATAGTAACAAAGTCAGAAACAAACAACAAACTAACAAAGGAATAAGAGAAGATAAAAAAGGTAGAATGAGGCAGGGCAGGGTGAATAGGGTCAGTACTGATGGTTTTGCTTAATTCAATGTCCCAGTTAGACACATGACAGTGTGACACTGATATCTATCTATAACAGTGCCGTCACTGGAGGAGTAATAAAGGCTTGTTGATTCACTGTTGTTCTGTTATGTAGCATTTGGTTACATCAGCATACAGCATTATGTGGATATACATGCACATACTTTCAGACTTACTCACTATCCAACTAATCAAGCATTGAGTCTTAGCACTGTGGGACGATCAGCCATCTCTAATGCAAATGTTTTGAGAAATGTCTTGAATTCTCTTGTTATAATCTGTCTTCTCTGCATTAATTCTGTTCTTGACAGAAGTGAACCTTCCATGCAAACAAGTGTACTATGACTGACTTTTGAATGATTTCTTACACAAACAGTTCTCCTCTGCTTCTCGCTTTCTGTCTGCAAGGCCCACTTTAACTGTGTCTAATTCCCGGTAATGTCACGCTGACAAGTGTTTGTGTCTCATCACAGCTGTTTATGTATGAGGGCCACAGTGTGATCATCTAGTCTGGTCTGGGCCATTTCATTCTCACAGGGGCATCATGTCCCCGGTCTGTGAAGGACAATGTTCCAGTGCAAGTGCGTATTAAACTATGCATGTGTTAAAGGGTGTGTGTATGAGCCATTATTTTGTGTTTCATCTCTGTGCGTGTATGCGAGTGTGATGATGGCTGTTGCATAATGCTTCACCAAAGTTACCATGAAGGTCTGCATCTGAGGAGTGACTCATCCTCATCTCCTTGGACAGAAGCAGGAAAGCTGGGCTCCAGCGCCATCTTCTGCACTGCCTATGTAAAGGCACCTCAACCAGAAGCACATCTCCATGTTTTTGTCGTTTACTTATTTGAAATTTCACACGTTTTTTTTTTTTTTTTTGTTGCATACATGTTTCCCCACAAAAAAGTCGTTTTTGAAATGCAAATGGATTGAAATATTAGAAAATCATATTGGGGAAAGTGGATGCGTAATGCTGAAAGTAGTATAAAGCCTTTTGTTGCTCCGGAGGAAGCCGCATGTCATCTGATAAATTGCCTCTGGTGATGTCACTCAGTGGCAAAGCTTTTGTGGGTAATGTAGATGGCAGGTTTTGAAAAGAAAGAAGAATGTGTGGAATAAAACAAATGATATCTCTGGTTCTGCTCAATTTTAATCATTTGTCCATAATGAGTCCAACAGTGTTGTAGGAGTGCAATGCTAGACCAGTGGACTACTTTTTAAATCCTGGCTCCTACATTACCTACAATACAACATAGCCACTGAGTGACATCACATCACATCAGGAGTAGCCTATGCCGAATTAGTTATTGACAGTTAATGTTTGCAACCTGCGGTAAAGACAACTTTCACCGGATTACTTTAATATATAAAAATTCTTCAATTAATGTCAGGCAAGTTCTAGGGTCCTGTGGAGCAACATTTTTCAGAGATTTTTGAGCGAATTTCTGGCATTTATTCTAAATTGGCATCAGATATCCTCACAGTCTGATTTACACTGAATCTAAAACTCATGTAACTCGTCTGTGTGTTCAGTTGTGTGACTTAAGACTCCAAGAGCAAATAGCCCATACATTTTTAATGACCTTTTACTCTCCACTGACCCAGGGTCCGGTGAGTGTAAGAAAGCTGAAGTTAGAGGACGAGTTAGACCTGGTGTAAGGCTTTCTTAACACGGTGTAAAGCTTTGTAGAGGTTATTCAGTGTACCGAACAAAGGTGCGACATGCAGGCCTAAAACAGTGAGAGAACTTTAATTTACAATGCTCCAAACTTTGATATTTATTTATTTTTAATTTCACACATCAAAACAACTGAATTCACATTGACAAAAGAATATAGTGAAAGGATTAATGAAGACACTGTGACCATTCACCAGCATCGAACTACAGGGATGAAACTAGTTAACACAAACAAAGTTCTATACAACAATAATAAAACCAGCAGGGACAATGTTTTTTGGTTGTTAGACAAAGACATCATGTCCTGTGCAATTGATTCTCCCCCACAGGTTGTCAAATACCAACATTTGCCACAGCCCTCGGCATCTCATATAGACACACAAGGTACCCTTGAGCGTTTGTTTAGCAACTGCTGTTTCAGGGTTTCAGCCACTGTTAAGCTTCAATCCATTTCAAATTGCTGTCTGTTACCTCAAGGTGTTTCATAGCCCGCGATTTTAACATGGGAAGCTGCTCCTTTAATTTTATAATTCCAAGAATATGTGGCTGAGGATATGTAATGTGAAATCATCTTTCTTAAAACACAAAGACAGAAAGGTGAAACAAAATCAGTATTGAGCCATGTCATGCAATAAAGCACTCATTTTCTAACAGGTAATGCAAAGCAGGGACTGCTGGGTGATAAAATAATGTCCCCAGGACTTAATTTGGACCCTGGTGCCTGCGAGGGAACCTTCTACCAAAGGTTCCTAGTCACTGGGGAAAGTTCCTTTGTGAACATGACTCAAGTGTTTGTGTTTGACGACCTGAGAATGAGAAGGCGTTGGCTGGTCGGTTGCGTTAAAGCAGACTGTGGAGAAGAGCAGATGACCGTCCTCACTGATGTGTGGGTCTCCGGCCTCAGTGTAGGGGCTCCTGATGCTGCAGATGCTTTGATTCTTCACGTATACAACCTGCTGCAGGACACACAGGGCTGAATTAAGGCCTCGTAAACTCAACATAACCATGCACACACAACACACATACACACACACACAAACACAAACTTCTCACCGTACTCCATGTGCTGATCCACGGGGCTGCCTCACCTCCAGACGTTGCTGGGATTGTGTAACCAGGATAAATGGTTATGGACATAGCATAGCAAAGACATACATGTTTTAAACTGTTAAACTGAGGTAACTCACATCCTGTATCATGTCTGTGTTTCCTCAGTTTAAAGTACAAAACCACCACAGCACACAGCAGCAGGACAGCAGCAGCAACAGCAGCAGCAACAGCCAAGTACAGCTTGTTTCCTGTCAGTGGTGGCAACACTAGAGGTAGAGGTAATATATAAAAAAAATGAAAGCTTTCTTGATCTTTGATTTATCACAACTGCTAATTCTTACTTCAAAGCAAATATATATTTTGTACAATGCATTTATTATTTCAATCAGACTAGCTGATTTATCTGGGACCAAAACCCTATAAAGGAAACAGGTGATTTAAATTATATTTCTATATAAATTTTACACATTTTACAATTTTTTTAATATAATTTAGAAATTTGTTGCATTTTTCCAGATGTTGACATTTTTCCTGCCTTACTGTATGTGAATAACTAAAGGTGAAGTACAGTTCAACTTTCCTTGCCTATCACTAACACTCACCACCAGATGGCGTCATTATCAAGACTTTTTGGATAAAAAATAACGGATGGATAATTAATGGATTATTTTTCCTCAGCAAAGTGGGTGAAGACTCGCACAATCCCCAACAAAGAGAGAACACATTCTTTGGGGGTTTTTTTTTTCAAACTACTGTGCACCTCAGATTTATCCTGAATAAACTGCTGTGTGATGTGTTAACTGTACGCATATCTTCAGGTGTTGTGGACCACAGTGTTGCACCGGCACTATCTGACACTGAGTAAAAGAAGCCAGAACACAGACTGATACTCAGCATATATTGAAAAAGAAAGTCTGCATATATTAAGATGGACATTGCTGATCATAACACACAGTTTCAATAACCTGTAGTAGCAGGAGGATTTGAGGTGACCAGTGGAGGTTTAGGAGGTGCAGGAGCTGTCAAAGAACAACATTAGGTGTTCAGGGAGGAAGAATGAATACAAGTGCAGTAATGATTAAGAAAAATAGCTAGAGATAGAAAGAGAATAGCCAACTTCAACATACCTTTGTAGACTTTGAGTTCGATTTCTGTTTTAGGATCAAACCCATATGCATCTATCCAACACCAATATGTCTCGGCATCGTTCAGGTTGATGTTATGGATGGTCACATGCAGCATTCTTCGTTTGGTATCATCGTAAATATAATATTTCCCTCTTTGTGCGCTCCCTTTTTTTCCAGCAGCAGTTTCAATGACAGACTGCCTTTTACCATAAATACCTTTATAGAAATATTTAGGATATGTTTCATATCCAGAGTCATATGGGCAGGAGATCTCAGCCAGTCCTCCCTCCTGGGCTGATACATGAATCTTTGACGGTTGGCATCTGACTGCTTCCAGAGATAAATAAAAACAGAGATTCAATTTTGATTTAATCAGTTATCTTCAAAATGGCTCAGAAAGTCAAATATTTTTATCAGTATACTAAAGAATATCAACAGCATAGGAAGGACATGTTAAACTCTCTGCTGGAATGTGTTGAGTACTCACCAGAGGACAGCCAGATGATGAGAAGGAGCATTTTCCTCATCATGATCCTCACTAAATTCTCTCTCTCCTTTTGTTTTCCTTAGCGTCTAACAGTTTCTCTGCCCTTCACCAACTCTCAGACAACTTCAGTCAGTCTGAAATAAATTTAAGCCTTTCATCCTTTTCAAGAGACGCCACTGAAGCCCCACAATGAGACAGGAAGTCTTGAGGTCAATCATCAAGGGTGGGGAGAGTTAAAGCTTCATCCCATCACATAAGCTTCCTACCTAACTCCAGACTTCATTTTTTAACAGTCCTGTGTTGTCTTTGATAGAATCAATAACATGTTTATACCCCATAAGCATAAACACATTTAGATGTAACTTCATGTCCTGTAAACACTTCATGTCCTGTAAACACATTTAGTGCTGTAAACGCTACTAACAATAGCGTTTTTTATGTTCATTATGATAATGTTAGCTGTTTTCTTACATCTGAGACATGAGGTTAGTTCAGCAGCTATGTGGATACAATTAGCGATGACAATAATGCGCTGCACTCAGTACACAGCCCCTGAGCCTGTTGTTCAGCAACTAGCTAACTCAGAGCACTAAGCACACAGCCCCTGAGCCAAAGAGCGAGTGAGCATCAGCACCAGACTCCTTCATCTGCCTACATTAGCACAAAGCACACAACCCCTGAGTCAAGCTAACCCAGTTAGCACAATGCACACACCTACAGCAGTAAAGAGAAACTTCGGCACCTTGTAGCATTTCTGACTGCGGTAAGTTTGGCTGCTTTATTTGCTTTTGTATATATGCCATTTAAGAGTGTTGTTTATTAATGTACTTGTTAGACGAAAAAAGTGAAGAGAGCTTGTTGAACATAGTGAACTAGCTGCTAACACACATCTCCCAGCTGGCCAATGAGAGCTATGGGGCAGTCGGCGGAAGGGAGGATGAGATTTTTGGGGTTGGATTCTTTCCAAATTAGACTTGCTCTTGCTGATTCCTCCATTCTTACCAACCACAGCTTTAATTCAGAATTTGTCAGGTGTATTATATGTAAAACCCTCTATTCGTATTAAACTCCAAATTTCTTTGCTGTATCATGCGGTGACCCAGTAATCTCAACGGGGATTAAAAACCTTTTACGCAGCAGATAATCTTGGCGTTTAATAGCAGGAGAAGCACAGGTAATTATTCAAATAACAACATCCCAGTTAGTCTTGCTAGTTTGAGGGCTCTGCTATTATGCATGATGATTCACTGGTGGGGCTTCATCAGGACACAAATGGAACAGAGACGTTGTTAATGATATTAGTTCCATCTGGGCCTCTCCTGCAGTTGAAATGGTCTATTAATATTTAAACTAATCCACTGCTATTATACATTTTGATATATATACCTTGGATCATCCTAAATTCATACTTTTTTATAAGAAAATCTATAGACAATTATCAATTATCTGCTCACTTGGGCCTGTAAGTAAGCATTAACCCGCAAGACATGACTTTCTCAGGAGACGTTGCACTTTGACACACATTGTTGAAGGGAAGAGGATGTTTGCTGATGTTAACTCAGCCTGCGATAAAACAAGGATGGGATGGGAGTGATGTGTGGCGACGAACTCTGTAACAAATTGCTGAACACAATATGTTTGAAATGTGTCCATAGGTCATGCTTAACTGCTGCTCAACACTTAACACGTCGTCTTGAGTACTTTGAGGGCTAGAGGGTCACAGGGAAAAGCACACAGCAGTTACTCAAAATTATAACCACAGTCTTTTGTGTCCTTGGTGCATTGAAGTGTTGATGATGAAAATAAACTGAATGTATTCAGTGATGTGTTCAGAGGACAATATGTCACAACAAAACAGTTTCAGCAAAAGAACGTATGCATTTATTCAATTTAATCTACTGTAAAATTTAGTGTGTCTATAAAAAATTGTGTTTTCTTTGAAGACATGCCAAACAAGATTGTTTTCCAAGAAGAATGCTCATCTGCTATCAGTCATATCTTCCCTGAAATGAAGAATGCATGCAGGAGGGGAAGTCCTGGACATCCGTAACCAGAGGTCAGCAGTTAGGCTCAGCCACTGGACAGTGTTTCTCAGCATTGTTCACGGGAGCCAGAACAAGTTTATAGGTGCAGTGGAGAAAGGCCTCTATTTACTTTGTCCGTTTAAATGTTGAGTGTTATGCTCGTAGCAGCTAACGTAACCTTGAGCCACGAGCCTCAAAGATGATACCCAAGCTTTAAGTTAGTGCTGTATGTGTGAAGCCTGTCAGCTTACTTCCTTTCTGTCCTCATTATTTCTTCTGCTTACATCTCATCAAGGCGTGTGTGAATGTGTACTTATTCATTGTTGTTAGAAGGTGTGAACACATTCCACTTCTTCACCGTAGTCAACCACAAACAAAAAAACACAGAAAATAAATATTAATTTTACTATGTTTAATGTTGATGAAGATTCTCAGTCATCCAGGTCATGGTAATACTAAGTGCTGTATCGCAGGCAACTGGACTTGTTTCAATGTGGATATAATGACTGAGTGGGTAAAGGCAGACTCAGTTACATGACATGACAGCCTTAAAAAGCCAACAGGAGCCAGAAGTCTGCTATATGTGAAGGCCCATGAATGTGTTAAGTGTTATCTACAGATAAGGTCACCTGCATGTTATCATAAATAAGTATATAATTAAGTTATAAGGTGCTGAAGTTAGACAATAAAGTCTTTTACAGTAGTTATAGATAAAAGGTCAAAGGGTTGAAGCCATTATGAGATTAGCAAAAAAACTTTATAACAAGGTTTCTTCTTATTGTGTGTGTGTTATTTCCCAGCATATTTTTATCTTTGCAGACTGTCCAGAACTGATGGTCATGCATTATATCACTGGTACCTCATTTTCCTAATAACTGTTGATATACTGTAGAGTTCTTAAACTTGAAGTCACTAAGGGACTGTTATATATCAAGATATTTTGAATAAAAGAGAAAAGTACTGCGGTGAGAGAGTCTTTTCAAACATATAGAGCTGACTTCTGCTAATGATCCCACGGTGACATGTTTGAGGTGGAGCTGCCACCACTGCTCATTTCCTTCCTCCAAGAAGACATGCTGACGTTGAGACACATAAATGCAGACTCTTTGAGCTTGAGTTTGTCGTGTTGTGCTTTTCGGCCTCTAGTTTCATTTTTATGACTTTGTTCGACATAAAACACAAAACATGGACTGTCATGCAAAAAATGTGAGTCAAAGTAGAAGTGATGTGCTTTGAAGATGTAAATCTACAGACGATTATCAAAGCATCACATTAGATTTATGTGGCGTGTCAGTTGCTCGGCTGTCACATTGAATGTCTTCCTGTCATGGCCTGTATGTCAAAACTTTGTCATCTCCATAGCAACCAGATTTCAGATTGTAATAAGTGAAAACCTGCCGTGATATCAGGCTTTGTGTTCTAGCTGTGGAGGAGGAAAGCAGAGAAATGGCAGGAGTTGCTGACTGCAGTATCTTTTCCTCCCAGCAGAGGCCCTCAGCTCCTGGTAGTATTCCTGGAGAATTTTACCAAACTGAGCTGATTTCACTCTCATGCAAACTAATTCAAAATGGAAAGAGAAATGAATTTGGTACCATGAATTTATTGAACATTAAGCGGTACAGTGAGTAGACAGAGTAGACAGACAGA
This sequence comes from Pagrus pagrus, assembly GCF_965226575.1. Classification (NCBI taxonomy): domain Eukaryota; kingdom Metazoa; phylum Chordata; class Actinopteri; order Spariformes; family Sparidae; genus Pagrus; species Pagrus pagrus. The sequence goes on along the minus strand of NC_140186.1, from coordinate 22,440,241 downwards.
CCGTCAGGCTTCACCTCCTCCTCTCCAATAAAGACACAGCAGATCTTTGAAAATAGTTACAGGCAATCTCAAAGGCAACAGATGCTTTTTTTCATGTTTTAGAGAAAGTCTTTTTTCTACAGCTCATCTAGTCCCTCTGCCCATCAAGTCCTCATTCATCCTCTTACTCAGTGTTGCAGGTAACATGCTACAGAAGTAATGTGTTACAGTAATAGATTAGTTTAGGCATTTTGGTAATGTGATTACAGTTACAGTGTCCAGTAACATGTTTCCAACAAAAAATAAAGCCTTCATCGATTTATTTACACCATGCCACTTTTGCCAGTGTGCCATTAGAAAGAAAAGCCAAACTGGTTGCAGAGTCAGACTCTACGGCCCAGTCCCAATGTCCCCCCAAGATCTAAACCCAGAGCCCTCATGGACTTATCTGATACCACCTGGTAAGTGTTTGAGTGAGAAGGCTACAAGGGGCTGAAATGGTATTTTGGGAACGAGATGGCCCTTTGAGAAGTTTCACCTTTCCTTGTAGGTTTTCAACTTTTGATTTAACAGTTTCAAACATTTAGCCTCATAATTAAAACTGAAAACAGGAATACACATAAACACAGATACATATTCAGTCAGTGAACGTGAACGTGTCACGCGTGAAATACAGTCTGCACGTAACAACGCACGCACGCACGCACGCATAACAAAATTCTCATGCGTGCACACACCCGTTGCTGCGCATCTCTCTGGTTGTTTTGACATTGATATACCTTCATACGCGTAACAAGAAGCTGCGTGCGTACGAAGCAGCGTGCGCACGTCTGTCTGTCACTGTTTGACAAATGTTGTCCCGCGTTCACACACGCGTGCGGTCGCAGTTTCTGATGTGCGACCGGAAGTTGATCTGCACCGTGCGCAACACACCGCGTACGTGAACGCCTCGCGTAGTTGTTCTGTGTTCCATGTTCATCCAGTAGATGGAGCCATCGATCCAATACGAGATACAGACATACAGGCTTTTACATGACATGATTCATTTGTTCCATGAAGACAGAGAAAGAGTTCTGTTGCTGTTTCTTTTACTTTGTTTCTCACATAAGACACAAAATCAATGACAAACATTTGTAAGTTAACCACGCCCCCCGCAGGTAATCACTTCATTGAGAACTATGGCGAGTGGATAGTGCCACGGTTACCCAGCCAAAGGAGACTGTCGTGTGGAATTGACGTCTGAACCCTTTGCAACACATACGCCGTCAGTGTAGGTCGTCGCTGATAAGTACGTCGCCTCACCTACGCCGTCGTCAGGGTCGTGTTGACAAGTACGTTGCCACATGTACGCCGTCGTGACTCTAATGTACTGCGATCTTTAAATGCTTGATGGCGCTGTTGAATTGTTTGTATTTCAATGTCAGCAATAAAGTTAATGAGAAAAAAATTGAGTGTCATTTATTGAACCAAAGATACTGTATTTACCGTCTTTGATTGAATTTACTCTATACGTTCAGCCACAAGGTGCAAATTGCTTCAAATATATATCAAATTATGTTTTAAAAAAATCAAAATTATTTTCATTTTCTTTCACACAGACATTAAGTTGAGTTTATTAATTCGACTGTTGCTAATAGAACAGATGCATTTTCTTATACCCAATACAAATTAGTGAAAACATGCATTAATGGATAACAAATAGGCTAGAATAAAACACACTTCTCATCTGAGGCATGAAATTAATTTTATTTATTCCAACATGCTATTTAAATTGGAATCTGTTTTTATGACATTAAAAACTTCACCATGACAATAATAATAATAAAAAAAAGCAATAAAAAAAGAAAAAAAGGAAGAGGCCATAATCACAGCGACATAAACATAAAATAATGACCGACCGAATTTTGCGATGGACTGGACAACCCTGAGGTATGAATATCTCTGCCATCATAAGATCCATTTGCAACAGTGCCTCACATAACCTCAAAACAGATTGTGGTGACAAAACAAAAGTGTTTTAACAGCAGGAGCTTGAAAGAGAAACAGGGGTAGTTGCTGAGGAGAGGGATGGTGGGAAAGGAGATTGAAAAAGCCCATTTAACTAAATAAATAAATAAAAATAATAATAAAAAGTGTGAAGTCAATTTTGTTTATCAGATAAGATTGTTTGAAAAATAAGTCCTGAACAAGAAATGCATCTGAAACTAAAACACTGCAAAGACACATCTTTAACAAGGTGTAGCCTACCAGTCTGTAAACATTTTTTTTTTCTGCTGTACAATTGAACATCTTAACATGGGACTCACTGTAGAAGCCAGAGTACATTAGTGTTACAACAGTTTCTGGTATTTCACTGTTGATATCTCTGAATCTTCAATCGCAACATGTTCTTTTCTTTTTTTTTCTTATATTGAAAAATATTTATAGGCTATATAGCCTACAGAACACAGAGCAATAGATCAGCACACAAATAGAACATGGTATGCACACAGTATGCACATTAAACACAATGGATAACTGATATTCACAGAGTAATGTAACTTTTGGTATTGCTCATACACATTTTCAGCAGTAATGCACATTCACGTGACAGCAAGTGATGTAGTCTGGACAGTAATAGATCTCAGACTGGCTTCAACTTCGTTGGATATTCACAAATAGCCTACAAATTGATGATAACTGTGCAAGGATTACACTCCGTTTAGGCTAATAGTCATACACAAGGATGAAAAATATTACCTTGTGGTCAACTATGCTTAGCTTTATTGATTAACTTTACTGTTTCAATTTTAGGCTCTTATTGAAAAATTTCACGTCTTGGAAAATGTTGTCTTCATTGATGACTAAATAAACAAACTGAAGACATGTACTGACGACGGCGTACATGGGGCGACGTACTTAGACGACGTGTGTTTCACACGTCTTTGGTGACGACGTGAGTTTCACACGTCTTCGGTGACGACGTACCTAGTTCAGACGTCCAGAGCAGGCGTAAATTTTGTTGGTAATCCTAACATACGCCGTCGTCACGTCGCCGTCGTTACACGTTCTTTCAGTGCACTCGCCGTGACGTCGCTGCCGGTCTCTCATCTGCTGTCCCATTCAGTCCCATTCAAAAATCCACACGGTCTGACGGCGACGGGAGGGGAGGTTGCTCCTTCTCCTTCTCCTGGTAATCGTTGGTTTGGCACTATCCACTCGCCATAGTAATCCTTGGTTTGGCACTATCCACTCGCCATACAGATCAACTTCCGGTCGCACATCAGAAACTGCGACCGCACGCGTGTGTGAACGCATGACAACATTTGTCAAACAGTGACAGACAGACGTGCGCACGCTGCTTCATACGCACGCAGCATCTTGTTACGCGTGATATGAAGGTATATCAATGTCAAAACAACCAGAGAGATGCGCAGCAACGGGTGTGTGAACGCATGAGAATTTTGTTATGCGTGCGTGCGTGCGTTGTTACGTGCAGACTGTATTTCACGCGTAACAAGAAGCTGCGTGCGTACGAAGCAGCGTGCGCACGTCTGTCTGTCACTGTTTGACAAATGTTGTCACGCGTTCACACACGCGTGCGGTCGCAGTTTCTGATGTGCGACCGGAAGTTGATCTGCACCGTGCGCAACACACCGCGTACGTGAACGCCTCGCGTAGTTGTTCTGTGTTCCATGTTCATCCAGTAGATGGAGCCATCGATCCAATACGAGATACAGACATACAGACTTTTACATGACATGATTCATTTGTTCCATGAAGACAGAGAAAGTGTTCTGTTGCTGTTTCTTTTACTTTGTTTCTCACATGAGACACAAAATCAATGACAAACATTTGTAAGTTAACCACGCCCCCCGCAGGTAATCACTTCATTGAGAACTGCTGGGACCGCTGGAGAGGTGTGTTAGGTTTGTGCACCTGAACAGCTGCAACACACTCCCAGGACTTTTGTTGGGAGGGGCGGGGGAAGCACGCACTTTTATCAATGATCCACCGTCCTGGTCCCACTGAGGACTCGAGCAGCAGCGTTTTTTATACATACATATATATATTGTTAAGATATATAAAAGGAAAACGCCTTTACTCATTGTGTTATGAACAGTACTTTTATTTTGAAGGACGTTTGTTATCCTATGCCGGATGTGATGTGTTTAGCTTGTTCCGGTAAAGTGTTGACGCTTGTATGCAACAGTGGTCGGTCATGGAAAAATAAAGCATGGTGGAACTGAAGTGGAGTCTGAATGAAAATCCTTAACAGGTTATGGGCCCAGACAGCTTCGGACACCGCTAGCGACTACCGACGTCGAAATGGCAAAGAATGAGAGCCAACTTGAAGATAAGTGCCGGACAAAGTTATGAGGAGTGTCGCGACGCATTACGCGACCACCGGAGCTAAAAGCTAAGGGCTAACAGGCTAGCAGAAGAAAATACTGCAGCAACACGTGCAGAGATGGCGAGCAGAGGAGCGGCAGGGATGCTATCGCCGCAACTCTTCTTTGACGGAACAGAAGATAAGTATGACCTTTGGGAGACGAGACTCCTTGGTCACCTACACAGTTTAAACCTAAAAGAGACTATTTTGCACGAGCCCACGAATGCTAATGAAGAGCAGTTAGCTCAAGACAGACGGAAAAATGCTGACTGCTATGTTGAACTGATAAGACTGATAGATGATAAAAGCCTATCGTTAATCAGGCATGATGCTGCCGATAATGGCAGGGAGGCACTGAAGATTTTGAAAGAACATTATTCTGGTAAAAGCAAGCCAAGAATAATAAGTTTATACACATCGTTGACCAAGCTACGGATGGCAGACAACGAAAGTGTAACAGACTATATTATAAGAGCGGAAAATATTATCACTGCTTTGAGAAATGCAGGCGAAACCATGAGTGATGGGCTAATCGTAGCCATGGTTCTTGGCGGGCTACCGGACATGTTCAAGCCCCTAGCTGTCCATGTAACACAAAATGAAGACCAGGTTACATTCACAGACTTTAAAAGGAGGCTGAGAATCTATGAAGAAGCTGAAAAGATGAAAACAGCTGAATCAACGGACAATGTGATGAAAACACACATAAAGCACAACAAGCAAAATATGAATAAACACTTTGATAACAAAAGACATGAAGATGTAAGTGTGACTTGCTACAGGTGTGGAATAAAAGGGCACAAAGCAAGACAATGTACACGTAAAGTGTGGTGCAGTTACTGTAGAAGCAACACACATAAAGAATCCCTGTGCAAGAAAAAGGGGGAACAAGATGGCGCCAGAAAAGCTGCAGAGAAAGAGCAAGAAGATGATGACGACCATCTCTTCATGGCGAAACATACAAAGACTGAGAGCCCAGCAGACAACATAAAGAAGAAAGGCATCATGGTGGATGGAGGAGCAACCTCCCACATCGTGAACGACGTGAGCAAGTTTGTGAGCTTCGATGAGACGTTTCAGCCAGAGACCCACGCAGTCGAGCTGGCAGATGGGACCAAGTGCAATGGAATCGCTCAACGCAGAGGGACAGCTGTGATTCATCTCCTGGACAGCACCGGACGACAACACAGAGCACAGCTTCGGCAAGCACTCTACATGCCGTCGTACCCGCAAGACATCTTCTCAGTGGCAAGAGCAGCAAATGGAGGAGCAACAGTCACCTTCAAGAAAGAAAACAGTCACATGATCACAAAAGATGGCAGCAGGTTTGACATTCATGAAAGTGGTAATTTGTATTATTTATCAACGGTTGAACAGAATGTTGATAAATGTAAAGTGTCCCACGACATACAAACCTGGCATGAGATTATGGGCCATTGCAATTATGAAGATGTGCAAAAGTTACAAGGTGTCGTTAAAGGCATGGTGATAAAAGGGAGTGTGGTCAGACCAACACAGACATGTGAAGTGTGTACAAAAGGAAAATTCACACAGAGTAGAAATAGAGAGCCAGACAGAAAAGCTACAAAACCCTTGCAGCTAGTCCACACTGATCTAGCCGGTCCAATGCGAACCCCAAGCATAGAGGGACACAGATATGCACAATCTTTTACAGATGACTACTCAGGTACCATGTTTGTGTACTTTCTTAAAGCCAAAAGTGATGCAGTTCATGCCACAGAAAGATTCTTGGCAGATATAGCACCTTATGGTGAAGTCAAGTGCGTCCGTTCAGACAACGGCACTGAGTTTACAACTAAAGATTTCCAAGAACTGTTGACCAAGAATAGGATAAGGCATGAAAAATCTGCACCATATTCGCCACACCAAAATGGAACAGCAGAGAGAGGTTGGCGAACTCTCTATGAAATGGGCAGGTGTTTACTGATAGAGAGTGAATTACCAGATAAACTATGGAACTATGCTGTACAGACAGCTGCCTATGTGAGAAACAGGTGCTACAGCAGACGCACAAGAAAAACTCCATATGAGATGTTCACAGGTGTGAAACCGGATGTTTCCAAACTGCAGAAGTTCGGTTCTACCTGTTTTGCCTACAAACAAGAGAAAGGGAAGTTAGATTCCAGGTGCCAGCAAGGTGTTTTTATAGGATACGATAAAAACAGCCCAGCTTATCTGGTGTACTACTCAGACACAGAAAAAGTCCAAAAACACAGGTTAGTGAAATTCACAACCAAAACAGCAAATGAAAAAGAGACACAAACACCAGAAGCAAACACTGAGTATTGTGATGGCAGTGTACAGCCAAAAAGTCATGATGATGGAGAAATGGTTGATGAAAACGAAGAAAATGCATCAACTCATGATAATGATGTTTCTGAGACTGCTCCAAAACAGACTGAAATGCCTCAGCAAGGAGACGACGCTGAGAGAACAAGGCGGAACCCAAAGAGGGAAAGAAAGAAGCCAACTTACCTACAGGACTTTGAAACGGAGGAAAAGGTAGACAAATTGCAAACATGTATTGACTTCTGTTACAGAGCAGTGTGTGACATTCCTCAGACTTACAAGGATGCCATTGCTTCAACCAACTCAAGGCAGTGGATCAGTGCTATGAATGAGGAGATGCAGTCACTGGAGGAGAATGAAACATTCAGCCTCACCCATCTTCCACCAGGCAAACGTGCAGTGGGGGGCAAGTGGGTGTACGCACTCAAGAGTGACACTGATGGATCAGAAAAGTACAAAGCAAGATACGTAGCAAAAGGCTACAGTCAAAAACAAGGAACTGATTACGAAGAGACATTCTCACCTACTGCTGATATGACCAGTGTGAGGGTGATCATGCAGAAGGCAGCGCAGGAGAATCTGGTGCTGCATCAAATGGACGTTAAGACAGCATATTTACATGCACCTATTGACTTTGAACTTTACATTGATCAACCAGAGGGTTATGAGACATGGTCAGACACAGGTGAAAAACTAGTGTGTAAACTGCACAAGTCTCTATATGGTCTCAAGCAGTCCGGAAGAAACTGGAATGCTATGTTACATTCATATTTGATCAGAAATGATTTCACACAGAACCCTGCTGATCATTGTGTGTACACAAAAGAAAAACATGATGAAAAGGTAATCCTCATTATATGGGTTGATGATCTGATAATAGTAGCTAGCAATGAAAGTGTATTGACAAATGTGAAAACAATGCTAACTGAAAAGTTCAAAATGAAAGATCTGGGAAGACTCAGACATTTTCTAGGGATAGACTTTGAACAAACAGAGGGTCAAGTTGTTATGTCACAGAAAAGATATGTGAACAAAATACTGAAAAGATTTGAAATGCAAGACTGCAGGGCAAGAGAGACCCCATGTGAACCAAAACTTGACTATTCAGAAAATGCTGAAAAAATGACACATTCGAGAAAGTACAGAGAAGCAGTGGGAAGTTTAATATATTTGTCCACATGCACTAGGCCTGACATAAGTTTTGTGGTCAGTAAACTCTCACAACATTTTGATGATCCAACTGAAGAACACTGGAGCACTGTAAAACATGTGTTCAGGTATCTTAAAGGTACAGCAGAACAAAGTCTATGCTTCAAAAGAAATGACACAAGTAAACTAGGTCTGAAAGTGTACAGTGATGCAGACTGGGCATCAGAGAGAGCAGACAGGCGTAGTATCTCAGGTTATTGTGTCAGTCTAAGTGAAGGAAGCTCTCTTATTTCATGGAAATCAAGAAAACAACCAACGGTTGCGCTTTCTACATGTGAAGCAGAATACATTGCCTTAGCATCAGCTATACAGGAATGTATATATTTGAAACAGCTACTTAAAGGAATGGACAAGTACCAGTATACACAAACAAAAGTGTACGAAGACAATCAAGGTACTATGGCACTTGCCAAGAACCCTGTAAACAGGCAAAGATGCAAGCACATAGACATCAAGTACCACTTCATCAGGGAAGTTGTAAATAGTGGTAAGGTACTTCTGGAGTATTGTCCTACTGATCAAATGCTTGCTGATGTAATGACAAAACCAGCTACTAAACTGAAACTGAAAAGGTTTGTAAAATACATGTTTGGTACATAAATGTACATGAAATGTTATGTTCACAAGAAAGTCATTGAGTTAAAGACGAGTGGGGGTGTTAAGATATATAAAAGGAAAACGCCTTTACTCATTGTGTTATGAACAGTACTTTTATTTTGAAGGACGTTTGTTATCCTATGCCGGATGTGATGTGTTTAGCTTGTTCCGGTAAAGTGTTGACGCTTGTATGCAACAGTGGTCGGTCATGGAAAAATAAAGCATGGTGGAACTGAAGTGGAGTCTGAATGAAAATCCTTAACATATATATATATATTTATATATATATATATATATATATATATATATATATATATATATAACAAAAAAAACACTTCTCCTCCTTCTCATTCTTCTTTTATAATTCTGGCAGCAGTGTCTGGCTCACTGCTGCCTCCCCTGGTTGACGACACTTCAATAAAATGAAAAGGCCAACTACGCGAGGCGTCTAAGTACGCGGTGTGTTGCGCACGGTGCAGATCAACTTCCGGTCGCACATCAGAAACTGCGACCGCACGCGTGTGTGAACGCGTGACAACATTTGTCAAACAGTGACAGACAGACGTGCGCACGCTGCTTCATACGCACGCAGCATCTTGTTACGCGTATGAAGGTATATCAATGTCAAAACAACCAGAGAGATGCGCAGCAACGGGTGTGTGCACGCATGAGAATTTTGTTATGCGTGCGTGCGTGCGTTGTTACGTGCAGACTGTATTTCACGCGTAACAAGAAGCTGCGTGCGTACGAAGCAGCGTGCGCACGTCTGTCTGTCACTGTTTGACAAATGTTGTCACGCGTTCACACACGCGTGCGGTCGCAGTTTCTGATGTGCGACCGGAAGTTGATCTGCACCGTGCGCAACACACCGCGTACGTGAACGCCTCGCGTAGTTGTTCTGTGTTCCATGTTCATCCAGTAGATGGAGCCATCGATCCAATACGAGATACAGACATACAGACTTTTACATGACATGATTCATTTGTTCCATGAAGACAGAGAAAGAGTTCTGTTGCTGTTTCTTTTACTTTGTTTCTCACATGAGACACAAAAGCAATGACAAACATTTGTAAGTTAACCACGCCCCCCGCAGGTGATCAGTTCATTGAGAACTGCTGGGACCGCTGGAGAGGTGCGTTAGGTTTGTGCACCTGAACAGCTGCAACACACTCCCAGGACTTTTGTTGGGAGGGGCGGGGGAAGCACGCACTTTTATCAATGATCCACCGTCCTGGTCCCACCGAGGACTCGAGCAGCAGCGTTTTTTATACATACATATATATATATATATATATATAAATAACAAAAAAAACACTTCTCCTCCTTCTCATTCTTCTTTTATAATTCTGGCAGCAGTGTCTGGCTCACTGCTGCCTCCCCTGGTTGACGACACTTCAATAAAATGAAAAGGCCAACTACGCGAGGCGTTCACGTACGCGGTGTGTTGCGCACGGTGCAGATCAACTTCCGGTCGCACATCAGAAACTGCGACCGCACGCGTGTGTGAACGCGTGACAACATTTGTCAAACAGTGACAGACAGACGTGCGCACGCTGCTTCGTACGCACGCAGCATCTTGTTACGCGTGACATAGTTTGCGCACGTCATTTCCGCCTACATGTGAGCGTGTGACAAAAATGTTCAATTATCTTCATGCGTGCGTGCGTTCGCATAAAAACGCATGAATGTTGCACGTAGTCACTACGCGTCGTGTGATTAACGGCGTGCAGCAGTCATACGCGTGAACGTGCGTGTGAACGGGGGACCATTATAAGTCAATGGGGAAACTACATTACACGTCAGGCGCTGCTTGCTGCACAGGCGTCAAAGCACGCGCGTGTGACACGTTCAGTTGATAGGTGCGCACGCATTATGACACGATTCTACCGCCATACGCGTGACATAGTTTGCGCACGTCATTTCTGCCTACATGTGAGCGTGTGACAAAAATGTTCAATTATCTTCATGCGAGCGTTAATGCGTGCGTTCGCATAAAAACGCATGAATGTTACACGTAGTCACTACGCGTCGTGTGATTACCGGCGTGCAGCAGTCATACGCGTGAACGTGCGTGTGAACGGGGGACCATTATAAGTCAATGAGGAAACTACATTACACGTCAGGCGCTGCTTGCTGCACAGGCGCCAAAGCACGCGCGTGTGACACGTTCAGTTGATAGGTGCGCACGCATTATGACACGATTCTACCGCCATACACACACACACACACACACACACACACACACACAGGTGATTTAAATTATATTTCTATATTAATTTCACACATTTTACTATTTTTTTAATATAATTTAGAAATTTGTTGCATTTTTCCAGATGTTGTTTAACCTGCCTTACTGTATGTGAATAACTCTTTCCTTGCCTATCGCTAACACTCACCACCAGATGGCGTCATTATCAAGACTTTTTGGTAAAAAATAACCTGGATTATTTTTCCACTGCAAAGTGGGCAAAAACTGGTACAATCCCCAACAAAGAGAGAACACATTCTTTGGCTTTTTTTTTTTCAAACTACTGTGCGCCTCAGATTTATCCTGAATAAACTGCTGTGTGATGTGTTACCTGTACGCATATCTTCAGGTGGTGTGGAGTACAGTGTTGCACCGGCACTATCTGACACTGAGTAAAAGAAGCCAGAACACAGACTGATAATATTGAAAAAGAAAGTCTGCATATATTAAGATGGACATTGCTGATCATAACACACAGTTTAAATAACCTGTAGTTCTTGCTGGCTGTTCCCTGTTGATGGTTTGAACTGTAGTTAAAACAGGAGGATTTGAGGTGACCAGTGGAGGTTTAGGAGGTGCAGGAGCTGTCAAAGAACAACAATAGGTGTTCAGGGAGGAAGAATGAATACAAGCGTGGTAATGATTAAGAAAAATAGCTAGAGATAGAAAGAGAATAGCCAACTTTAACATACCTTTGTAGACTTTGAGTTCGATTTCTGTTTTAGGATCAAACCCATATGCATCTATCAGACACCAATATGTCCCGGCATCGTTCAGGTTGACGTCATGGATGGTCACATGCAGCTTTCTTTGTTTGGTATCATCGCAAGTATAATATTTCCCTTTTTGTGCGCTCCCTTTTTTTCCAGCAGCAGTTTCAATGACAATCTGCCTATGAGAATAATGACCTTTATAGAAATATTTATGATATGTTTCATATCCAGAGTCATATGGGCAGGAGATCTCAGCCAGTCCTCCCTCCTGGGCTGATACATGAATCTTTGGCTGGTGGCATCTGACTGCTTCCAGAGAAAAATAAAAACAGGAGATTAAATTTTGATTTAATCAGTTATCTTCAAAATGGCTCAGAAAGTCAAATATTTTTAGCAGTATACTAAAGAATATCAACAGTATAGGAAGGACATGTTAAACTCTCTGCTGAAATGTGTTGAGTACTCACCAGAGGACAGCCACATGATGAGAAGGAGCATTGTCCTCATCATGATCCTCACTAAATTATCTCTCTCCTTTTGTTTTCCTTAGCGTCTAACAATTTCTCTGCCATTCACCAACTCTCAGACAACTTCAGTCAGTCTGAAATAAATTTAAGCCTTTCATCCTTTTCAAGAGACGCCACTGAAGCCCCACAATGAGACAGGAAGTCTTGAGGTCAATCATCAAGGGTGGGGCGAGTTTAGTTAGTGCTGTAGGTGTGAAGCCTGTCAGCTTACTTCCTTCTTATTATTATTATGTTTTCTGCTTCCATCTCATCAAGGCGTGTGTGTATGTGTACTTATTCATTGTAGTTAGAAGGTGTGAACACATTCCACTTCTTCACCGTAATCAACCACAGACAAAAAAACACAGAAATTAAATATTAATTTCACTACGTTTAATGTTGATGAAGGTTCTCAGTCATCAAGGTCATGGTAAAACCAAGTGCTGTATCGTAGGCAACTGGACTTGTTTCAGGTTCTTGAAGACGTTTCACCTCTCATCCAAGAGGCTTCTTCAGTTCAGGACTGAGCTAGAAATAGTTAGAAATATCTACTGAAGTTAGCGTGCTAACCAGCTAGCCCTGGCCCACCCCAGCCCAATGCTTCTGTGTTTGTGGTGTAAACAACACCAACACTCCCTCAAGTGCCCCAAAGTCCCAGTCCACATTGCTAGCTGCGCTAACCAGTTAGCTAACTGAGCTAACTAGCTCATGACAGCTACAGTTAGCAGTAATTAGCGGTTACTTTGGTTATATGCTGCAGGTGTGAACTGATGGACTTTTATGTCCATTTATGTTTGGATCACTCAGGACAGATGTTAATATCAGGTCTGAAAAGGGCCTTTGTATCAGTTATCTCCTCACATATGAACCTGGTGATACTGTTTATATTACTGTCTATAAATTATGTTTAACAAAAATTAAAAACAAATAAAAGGTCAATAAAATATCAGGTCAGATTTTGTTGCCTAGCTAGCTCTGGGCAATATGGTCTTAAAATTATTTACTGTAATATGTTTAGTTTGTATCACGATACACAATGTTTATCTCAATATTTTGCAATCTCCTTAAAAGCACTTCATAAATGCTACTGGGCAACAAAACACCAGATATCACTAATTTTGACCAAATACTTCCCTATGGATATTGCAACAATATTGTTGGGATGACTATTGGTACTTTCACATATTAACACAATCATTGGTAATGTGGATATAGGCAGACTCAGTTACATGACTTTACTGTAACACAGCCTTGAAAAGCCACACTTATGCCATTTCCAGGAATACACAGGAATACACATAAACACAAATACATATTCAGTCAGAGGTTTCAGGGAAAAAGTTGCATATTGTTTCAAAAGCTTATTACTTTTTGTTTTGTTTAACAAACTGAGTGATTTAAGTAGAGAATCAGTTCTAGGAGAAAATGTAATATGTTTGGTAATGACTAAGAAAGTTTGTGGACAAAAAACTTTGCATATAGAACAATGAAAGCATCCTGATTGTCCTGAATATTTTTACCCTGTGTATAATGTTACAATGCTATGAATTGTGGGTAATTCCCATCAGCAAAGTCTGCAGAAATGCAGACTTATGGAAAGTGGCCATAAAGGGCTCAAAATGTCTGCATGAGAGCCTCATGCACTTAACGATTTGACAGTGAGACAGCCCTCAAACCTCGTGGACTTACTGGAATGCACCTCAAGGTCTGAGAGTCTATGAGTGTGGACTCTGGGGTTGGGTTTTCGAAAGGGACTTGTTGTGTGATAAATGAATGTCCCCAGAACTTAATTTGGACCCTGGTGCCTGCGAGGGAACCTTCTACCAAAGGTTTCTAGTCACTGGGGAAAGTTCCTTTGTGAACATGGCTCAAGTGTCAGTGTTTGGCGACCTGAGAATGAGAAGGCGTTGGCTGGTCGGTTGCGTTAAAGCAGACTGTGGAGAAGGGCAGATGACCGTCCTCACTGATGTGTGGGTCTCCAGCCTCAGTGTAGGGGCTCCTGATGCTGCGGATGTTCTGATTCTTCACGTATACAACCTGCTGGAGGACACACAGTGCTGAATTAAGGCCTCATAAACTCAAACATTATGGCGGTAGAATCGTGTCATAATGGGTGCGCACCTATCAACTGAACGTGTCACACGCGTGTGCTTTGACGCCTGCGCAGCAAGCAGCGCCTGACGTGTAATGTAGTTTCCTCATTGACTTATAATGGTCCCCCGTTCACACGCACGTTCACGCGTATGACTGCTGCACGCCGGTAATCACACTACGCGTAGTGACTACGCGTAACATTCATGCGTTTTTATGCGAACGCACGCACGCACGCACGCACGCACGCATGAAGATAATTGAACATTTTTGTCACACGCTCACATGTAGGCGGAAATGACGTGCGCAAACTATGTCACGCGTAACAAGATGCTGCGTGCGTACGAAGCAGCGTGCGCACGTCTGTCTGTCACTGTTTGACAAATGTTGTCACGCGTTCACACACGCGTGCGGTCGCAGTTTCTGATGTGCGACCGGAAGTTGAACTGCACCGTGCGCAACACACCGCGTACGTGAACGCCTCGCGTAGTTGTTCTGTGTTCCATGTTCATCCAGTAGATGGAGCCATCGATCCAATACGAGATACAGACATACAGACTTTTACATGACATGATTCATTTGTTCCATGAAGACAGAGAAAGAGTTCTGTTGCTGTTTCTTTTACTTTGTTTGTCACATAAGACACAAAATCAATGACAAACATTTGTAAGTTAACCACGCCCCCCGCAGGTGATCAGTTCATTGAGAACTGCTGGGACCGCTGGAGAGGTGCGTTAGGTTTGTGCACCTGAACAGCTGCAACACACTCCCAGGACTTTTGTTGGGAGGGGCGGGGGAAGCACGCACTTTTATCAATGATCCACCGTCCTGGTCCCACTGAGGACTCGAGCAGCAGCGTTTTTTATACATACATATATATATAACAAAAAAAACACTTCTCCTCCTTCTCATTCTTCTTTTATAATTCTGGCAGCAGTGTCTGGCTCACTGCTGCCTCCCCTGGTTGACGACACTTCAATAAAATGAAAAGGCCAACTACGCGAGGCGTTCACGTACGCGGTGTGTTGCGCACGGTGCAGATCAACTTCCGGTCGCACATCAGAAACTGCGACCGCACGCGTGTGTGAACGCCTGACAACATTTGTCAAACAGTGACAGACAGACGTGCGCACGCTGCTTCGTACGCACGCAGCTTCTTGTTACGCGTGAAATACAGTCTGCACGTAACAACGCACGCACGCACGCACGCATAACAAAATTCTCATGCGTGCACACACCCGTTGCTGCGCATCTCTCTGGTTGTTTTGACATTGATATACCTTCATACAAACATAACCTTGCACACACACACACACACACACACACACAAACTTCTCACCGTACTCCATGTGCTGATCCATGGGGCTGCCTCACCTCCAAGCGTTGCTGGGATTGACACACATTAAGCATCACATCTCACAAACTGTAACCAGGATAAATGGTTATGGACCATAAATCAATAATAAGGGTTGAGTCAGAGAATTACTGGGTTAATAATAATGTAACAGAGACATACATGTTTTAAACTGTTAAACTGAGGTAACTCACATCCTGTATCATGTCTGTGTTTCCTCAGTCCAAAGTACGAAACCATCAAACTCAGCAGCAGGACAGCAACAGGAGCAGCCAAGTACAGCTTGTTTCCTGTCGGTGGCGGCAACACTAGAGGTAGAGGTAATAAATAAAAATGAAAGCTTTCTTGATCTTTGATTTATCACAACTGCTAATTCTTACTTCAAAGCAAATATATATTTTGTACAATGCATTTATTATTTCAATCAGACTAGCTGATTTATCTGGGACCAAAACCCTATAAAGGAAACAGGTGATTTAAATTATATTTCTATATAAATTATACACATTTTACAATTTTTTTAATATAATTTAGAAATGTGTTACATTTTTCCAGATGTTGTTTAACCTGCCTTACTGTATGTGAATAACTCTAAAGGTGACGCACAATCTAACTTTCCTTGCCTATCGCTAACACTCACAACCAGATGGCGTCATTATCAAGACTTCTTGGTAAAAAATAACCTGGATTATTTTTCCTCTGCAAAGTGGGTGAAAACTCGTACAATCCCCAACAAAGAGAGAACACATTCTTTGGCTTGTTTTTTTTTTCAAACTACTGTGCACCTCAGATTTATCCTGAATAAACTGCTGTGTGATGTGTTACCTGTAGGCAAATCTCCAGGTGTTGTGGACCACAGTGTTGCACCGGCACTATCTGACACTGAGTAAAAGAAGCCAGAACACAGACTGATACTCAGCATATATTGAAAAAGGAAGTCATATATTAAGATGGACATTGCTGATCAAAACACACAGTTTAAATAACCTGCAGTTCTTGCTGGCTGTTCTCTGTTGATGGTTTGAACTGTGGTAGTAGCAGGAGGATTTGAGGTGACCAGTGGAGATGTAGGAGGTGCAGGAGCTGTCAAAGATCAACAATAGGTGTTCAGGGAGGAAGAATGAATATAAGTGCAGTAATGAATAAGAAAAATAGGTAGAGATAGAAAGAGAATAGCCAACTTTAACATACCTTTGTAGACTTTGAGTTTGATTTCTGTTTTAGGATCAAACCCATATGCATCTATCCAACACCAATATGTCCCGGCATCGTTCAGGTTGACGTTATGGATGGTCACATGCAGCATTCTTCGTTTGGTATCATCGTTAATATAATATTTCCCTTTTTGTGCGCCTCCTTTTTTTCCAGCAGCAGTTTCAATGACAACCTGCCTATTATGATATTCACCTTTATAGAAATATTTAGGATATGTTTCATATCCAGAGTCATATGGGCAGGAGATCTCAGCCAGTCCTCCCCCCTGGGCTGATACATGAATCTTTGACGGTTGGCATCTGACTGCTTCCAGAGAAAAATAAAAACAGGAGATTAAATTTTGATTTAATTCGTTATCTTCAAATGGCTCAGAAAGTCAAATATTTTTATCAGTATACTAAAGAATATCAACAGTATAGGAAGGACATGTTAAACTCTCTGCTGGAATGTGTTGAGTACTCACCAGAGGACAGCCAGATGATGAGAAGGAGCATTGTCCTCATCGTGATCCTCACTAAATTCTGCCTCTCCTTTTGTTTTCCTTGGCGTCTAACAGTTTCTCTGCCCTTCACCAACTTTCAGACAACTTCAGTCAGTCTGAAATAAATTTAAGCCTTTCATCCTTTTCAAGAGACGCCACTGAAGCCCCACAATGAGACAGGAAGTCTTGAGGTCAATCATCAAGGGTGGGGGGAGTTAAGTTAGTGCTGTAGGTGTGAAGCCTGTCAGCTTACTTCCTTTCTATTATCATTATTCCTTCTGCTTACATCTCATCAAGGCGTGTGTGAATGTGTACTTATTCATTGTTGTTAGAAGGTGTGAACACATTCCACTTCTTCACCGTAGTCAACCACAAACAAAAAAACACAGAAAATGAATATTAATTTTACTATGTTTAATGTTGATGAAGGTTCTCAGTCATCCAGGTCATGGTAATACTAAGTGCTGTATCGTAGGCAACTGGACTTGTTTTAATGTGGATATAATGAGTAAGTGGGTAAAGGCAGACTCAGTTACATGACTTTACTGTAACACAGCCTTAAAAAGCCACACTTATGCCATTTCCAGGAGCCAGAAGTCTGCTATATGTGAAGGCCCATGAATGTGTTAAGTGTTATCTACAGATAAGGTCACCTGCATGTTACCATAAATAAGTATATAATTAAGTTATAAGGTGCTGAAGTTAGATGATAAAGTCTTTTACAGTAGTTATAGATAAAAGGTCAAAGGGTTGAAGCCATTACGAGATTAGCAAAAAAAACTTTATAACAAGGTTTCTTCTTATTGTGTGTGTGTTATTTCCCAGCACATTTTTATCTTTGCAGACTGTCCAGAACTGACTGTTATTTCACTGGTACCTCATTTTCCTAATAACTGTTGATGTACTGTAGATTACTTAAACTTGAAGTCGCTAAGGGACTGTTATATATCAAGACATTTTGTCTAAAAGAGAAAAGTACAGCGGTGAGAGTCTTTTCACACATACAGAGCTGACTTCTGCTAATGAGCCCACGGTGACATGTTTGAGGTGGAGCTGCCACCACTGCTCATTTCCTTCCTCCAAGAAGACATGCTGACGTTGAGACACATAAATGCAGACTCTTTGAGCTTGAGTTTGTCGTGTTGTTGTGCTTTTCGGCCTCTAGTTTCATTTTTATGACTTTGTTCGACATAAAACACAAAACATGGACTGTCATGCAAAAAATGTGAGTCAAAGTAGAAGTGATGTGCTTTGAAGATGTAAATCTATAGACGATTATCAAAGCATCACATTAGATTTATGTGGCGTGTCAGTTGCTCGGCTGTCACATTGAATGTCTTCCTGTCATGGCCTGTATGTCAAAACTTTGTCATCCCCATGGTAACCAGATTTCAGATTGTAATAAGTGAAAACCTGCCCTGATATCAGGCTTTGTGTTCTAGCTGTGGAGGAGGAAAGCAGAGAAATTATTTTAGTTTACACCATGCCACTTTTGCCAGTGTGCCATTAGAAAAAAAGCCAAAATGGTTGCAGAGTCAGACTCTATGGCCCAGTCCCAGTGTCCCCCCAAGATCTAAACCCAGAGCCCTCATGGACTTATCTGATACCACCTGGTAAGTGTTTGAGTGAGAAGGGCTACAAGGGGCTGAAATGGTATTTTAGGAACGAGATGGCCCTTTGTGAAGTTTTACTTTACCTTGTAGGTTTTCAGCATTTAGCCTCATAATTAAAATTGAAAACAGAAATACACATAAACACAAATACATATTCAGTCAGAGGTTTCAGGGAAAAGTTTCTCATTGTTTCAAAAACGTTTATGTGACATGTGAATAAGCTGCATTTGGGCAGAAAGCTACTTGAAATTGGGATTTCACTTCTGGTGAAACAACATCTGTATGTTCAGTGTTGTCTGCTGAGGTCTGCTGAGTAACAGCGACCTCTAGTGAAATATTTGTGTAATAACATTGTCATTGATCATCAAGAATGGATTTGGTCAAAGGAACTTTTGTAAGCAGTTTAGTAAAAGGCTGTGGAGCTGAATCTTCAAATCTGTAAATGTAATGAGAAGCTTTGAGACTGTGATAAAGTGATGGGCTGTGTTCAATCTTTGAAAATGGTCACTTGTTAAGCAGTTTAAGCTTTGACAACAAAAACCAGCAGAGTGGGAAGTGTGGTGGAAAAACAACATTACTGGTTCGAGCAAGACACAGCTAGAATTTTTGACAATCTCCCAATTACTGTGCATTAGACTGAGCATGTTGTCCCATCTCAAAAACTGTCCCATTTCCAATTGCTGTCGAGACTTGCAGCTTTCTTTTGCCCAAATTCAGAGAACACAACTGGAACTTCTCCAGGCTGAACTCCATCACTGGCGCCTAAAACCAGGCTTGGGAATTGGTTTGAGTGACGCTGTCAGTACTGTTCTGGTTCCCTCAAAGTCCCGCTGTGGCAGCACTGCTGCTCATTAGTCCACTGTAAAAGAAGACGGTGTTCCAGGCTTGTGGAGCTGTAAGTGTGAAACACCGTAGTCCTGATTAAATAAACAATGCCTCCCCTTCTTAACAACATGCTGCTGGATAATTAAGAGTTTCAGAAACTAATCTGTAGCGGGCAGAGGCTGTACAGCCACAATTAGTCTTTATTCAAAAAACAAACAAACAAACAAACAAACAAACAAAAAACATACAGCACAAGGCAGTGTTTTAACTACATGTCATTAAATTGAATTCAGTCTCATTTGATGAAAAAGTAATTTATGACAAACAACATTCATCTGTGCTAATGAATTGCAATTCTGCGGCTGAGGACACCAAAAGATGGTTATTTATTATGTTTTATTGTTATTTCACTGTTGACAGTGAGCTAATTCTGGGGATGGATGTGTACAAGAAGAAAAATGCTTTTACAACAGTCATCAGCGTTTGTGAGCCAGAAGAGTCTATGTTGAAAACACTGAACGCAATTGACAAAATCTAGTTTTAAACAGCATCTCTCCCTTATTGCTGCATCACACTCAGCCCAATTTATCCTTTGTTGCATATCATTTATCTGGTAACTGCCAATTAGTGTCCAGGATTGAGGAGGACGAGTTGACGATCTGTGGATGAAGAGGAATTTGCAAGAGTTGCAGCTGTTTTTCTATATTTGAAGTTTACTATTATTATTCAACTTTAATGGTAAAGCTATTTCAACTATTTTTTATAAGAGACACAGTTGTCAGTTTTTCTGCAAACTCTTTTTTTTGCTGTCAGTGCTGCTGAGAGGGCAACAGCACTTTACACTGCTGACTTGTAGTTTCAGCAATTGCCTCTCTGTTCCAATCCACACTGATGCTTTTTAGGATTTATTGACCCTCCTAACAGGTTTAGCAGGTCTCCGGGGCAAAATAAACTGTTGGCTCAAATTTACCTCCCTCATTTCTTGTTCACCAGTTTAAAAGTTGAAAAAATAGTAATTTATTAAAAAATATAATATGTAACAAATCTTCATTAAAATTATTCAATACAACAACAAGATACATTTTGTCGAGTTGTGTACTTACATTATCCCATGTTTCCAACAATGTTCAAACCCGTTAGAAATCTGTGTTTAATCAGTGTGATGTTGCATTTCATTTGGTCGCCTGTCACTATAACTTCCAGAAGAAAGTCAGTGAGCTTGAATAAATATAACTTGGTGTTGTAAGGTGAGGTGCAGGATAGCATGGTGGAAGATAAAGCATCACGCTGGCAGGGAGTTGTGCAGAAAAAATAGTCAGACTTTTATTAATAGTCTAAAAAAAAACCCAAACATGTTACAAAGAAAACATTCTTCACACAGCTCAGGGCAGCTCTGGTGCTACTCTTTAAAAAAAAAAAAAATCACCAGTCCATTCTCGCCTCTTCCACTCACATATAAGCATGTGAGTCCGCCTTTCCAGTTGAAACTGGCCTATCAGGGCAGATCTCTACAATGGAGAGTTGACAAGGTTAAATAACAAATACACATTGTTTTCTTAACTTGCTCATAACAACAAGATCTAAATGAATTCTTCAACATATTAAGATAACTACTGTACATTCACATTAAACAAATCATTTGTACATCATTCAGTATTTATCTTAATTACCTGAAATTTCCTCACACATCCACTATCCAATCAAATCTGAGCACACGCCTACTCATACACCACATAAAAAGGCTACGCTTCTTCTTTCATCACCAGAACAAGATGGCCACCACAAAGGACTCAAACTGTCACAGGTTATTGCTTTTATTACAGCATGTCTTTAAATATATTTTATTCAAAATAAAGTAGAAATAAACTTTTAAACCCTTTTCAAAGTCTAATGCTGACTACACTTCTTTGTATTTATCAATAATGTTTTGGAACTATAATTTAAATATAGAAAACAGAAAACTGTGTGAGTGTATGTCCACCTTCCTGAGCAAAGAAAAGGGTTAAGCAAATAGTGAGGGAGCTGGTGCTTCATCACACTTGGATAAAACTTTAAATGTCACCCAGTTCGTGAACATTTCAGCTGAATTCATGCCAGTAGATTTTCATCAGCAGCGGTGGTTGTTTAACAATGAAGACAACAACTCCCATCTGCTTATGTCTCTTGCTTTGTGTTGATGAAGAGATGCCTGTTGCCGGAAATTACAATCTGTGCAAGAGTCAGCACCAACATATCAAAAAAGAGATGCTTTTTGCACAGTTGGTAACCACAGGGTGAGCGTACAGTCATAAAAAATAAACCACAAGGGGTGGGAGTGACTGTAAACTGAGCAAAAATTACATTTTCCATGCCAATGTTAATAATAGATCCTTTATCATTTATTTGTTTAGATTAAAATTCTATGAAAATAGTTGTCTTATGTCTGTGGCTGATGCAACTTTTTTGTTAGATCTTACAATTTATAAGGATTATTGAACACCTCAATGGTCGAAAGGGTCAGAACAGCGATTTCTTCGCAACAGGTTTTGTTTTTTGGTCAGCTATTTCCTGTTTTATATTCTCTTGTGTCTTTGTAACTTTCTACTTCCTGCTCACCTGTGTTCCCAGTGTTCTGTTCCCCTCTTGTTCCTGTGCTCCTCCTCAGCCTGATTTCCCCCACACCTGTCTCGTTAGCACTGCTCTGTTCCCGGTGTCTCTCCACCTGCACCTCCACCCCTCGTGAGTTTACTTTGTATTTAATTCTGTGTCCTGTCTTCCCTCTTTGTCAGTTTGTCTGTTGTCATTTTGTTTTCATCCTGCATCTCCTGTGTTGTCTTTTCCCTGGTTCTTGTGTGCTCCCTGTGTTCCTGATTTGTTCCCCATGGCTTTATGGTTTGTCTTCCATTTTTGTTTTACTGTTTAGTGTTTTGGATTCTCTTTGTTGCCAAGCTTTTTTTGTTCCCTGCCTTTTTGTTAATTGCATTTTGGATTATGGATTATTGGACTTTGGCTATCAGTTTTCATTTAAGCTTGCTCTTTGTTGTTGAACCTGTCTGCCTCCATTGCTGCATTTGGGTTCTTTTTTGTAAGCCTGACAAACAAAGCTGAAATCAAAGTGTACTGTTCTTAATGAGCTGTAAAGGTCCTCGGATGACATGTCGATCCATCTAGAAAATTGTATTAACAGGCGGAGAGAACCAGTGAATTGGATTTTCTCAAAGTTGAAGAAAAAGAAACGTTATATTTGTAGCCGATTAGACGCTTCACAGTGAGCAGAACCAGTATGCACGTTAAATGTTATATTCTGATTAAACAAATTGGGGCATGTAAACGCACATCTTGTCCGATCACTTCATTTAGCATCCATGGAAACAGTTAAGTTGGAATCCCTTATCAGAATGACTTCAGTCAGATTGAAGGAATATTGTCCATGCAACCACAGATAGTGATGCACACCAGTATTTGTTGTGTTTGCAAGATGTTTTTAGGGGTTTGAATACAGAATGGTGCCCTCATTTGATTGTCAAATGGCCCTCTATATACAAGATGACCTTTGGTATAGTACATCCATATTTTTACAGCTCCACAAAACACATTCAATTTCCATCAAATTCCTCCAAACAGCTTGTGCAGCATAAGCTGTGTTTTATGGACAAACGAGAGGACGGAGGGTCCAGCAGGCCAATATTTACCTCAGTATCCCCTGTGCTCTGGTGGCCTGCAAACCAACAACAGCAGCCATTCACCGGAGCACTGCAGACAGCTGAGATGGCATTATGAGGAGTAACAATGTGTTGTTGTGGGTCCCATAAAGTTTCGCTGTAGCTGTGGCAGATATGGAGCAAAGTAGATAAGATATTTAATAAGAGACATACGCTATGTTTTCTAGGGTTTCCTGTATCTGCATTATGCTGTACTGAAAAAGAAAATATTGCAGCATATAAGGTGCATGTGTTTCCTGATATGATAGCAGCATTGCAGCAGATTCTTCGGGGTGCTGTGAGGAGTGAATGAGAAGATAACACAGAGGGAGGATGGGTGATAAACTCGTATTTGGATGAATGCTGAAGATCTCACCCAGCTACTGAAGACAGCAGAAAATGAAAAAGAATCTCCTACTTGCTAACCAAACACCCACTTTGCATATAGTAAAAATATGAGAAATCATGACCATGGCTTTAATAATAGCTACATCTGGAACATGAATTATTCACGAGGTGTGCACCCTATACAGTGAGTGGCTGTGTGTGTGTGTGAGGGAGTGTGAACATTATGGCCTGGATGTGTTATCTCCTCGCCTACTCCTCTGTTTTCTCATTAAGCAGATGGGCGAGGAACAATATTTACATTTTTCAAAAGTGTTATTTCTTGGCAACACTCAGTCGTTTCCTCTTGCTATTTGTTCTCCTTAAAACGGGCTGTTGGCACGGGGGGGGGGGGAGAGGGAGAAACAAACAGCCTGTTTTTGGTTGAAGGTGCAGCAGTCGTGATGACAGAACGTGGGCCAATGTTTACTCATCTTGGGAATGAAAGACGACTCTGACTTTGCAGAGGATTTAGAAGTTAGACAAGCATGTCCACGCACGCACGCACACACACGCGCGCGTGCATTCGTACAGACAAATAAAGCCTTCTGACTCGATTCCTTCTATTCCCTGTCTCTCCTTCTGCCACTTTCTCCTTAATTAGCTTGCCTCTCTTGTTCTTCCCATCTCTCTCTGCTAGTTTTTCTCCTTTCTCTGTCTGCCTGTCTGAATTTCAAAGAGATATTTTGCTTTGCAACAAATGAGATTTCACATAGTTTCAGTGGGGGGAAATTTGAGTGCTCAAATGAGTAAGAAGAGAAAGTGTTGTTTTTCATTTAAAGACTGGCAGCAGCAGCCAGTGTCTCTCTGTCCTAGAGAAGCTCTGCATCATAGAGCGTTCAGATTTATCTGACAGCAAACCTCTTACTTCTGACTCGATCTTGTTCAGTATGTTCAGGGTGAGCAGCCTGCTGTGTCCAAGGGGGCCTCTATCATTCATTTATTGGTATGTTTTTATCTTTATGTCTATTCAGGCTTTGCCTCCTGACGATTTGACTTTTTATATGGCTCAATCACATGCTGGAAATGACTGTGAGGGTTATCTGTCCCTGACTTCAGAACCGACTATGAGGCAAAGGTGTCTTTATGGTTTGCTGCAAAATGATTGAAAGATGAAATGATATTTGAAAGAGAAGGACCATCTAGCTGACTTAATTAGTTTTATATTTAAATATGTATTTTCTGCTGCTGCTCCAAGGCCGTGGAATAATCTGTTTCACCGTTTTTCTCTCACCTTTAGTTCAGTTTATTAGTCCATGTTACTTCCCACTGGTGGACTTGGTGAACCTGAGTCCTTTCCAAGGATATTTGTCAGATTCCCTTTCATATTTTTCATTCGTAGATTTTTTTTCACACTCTTTCTCTTGCTTTGTTTTTTGTTTGTTGACCTGGATTTGATTTTCATGTTCTAGTGAGTTAGCTAACTTTTCCCATGATTTGTTTCTGGTCTCATTGCACAAGTACATTTAAGAGGATTGGAATATTGATCTGCATTGAATTTGCATTGACTCGTATTCAGATTAAACTCAGTGAGATACAAATGTCCTTCAGGATGAAAGGGCTGATTTCAAAATGTTTTGAAATTCATCAATTTCATCAATTTAAAGGGGGGAAAAAAATCACATTTTCTGTATATCTATGTATCATCTGCACAGACTTCACTGCTCCATGGGAGGATGCATCTCGAACTTTTTTACTCCTTTACTCTGAATTTACAAAAGCTCTCCATGTTTTTATAGCCGTGCATGTTTCTCAGGAGAACTACTGTTGAATATTTGATGTAGTTTCTGGAACATAATGTAACTTTATGGAGTTACTGTACTCAAAATCCTTGCTTTATGTTGGTACTTTAACTTGAGTACAAAAAGACAGCAGTAAAGCAAATAACTGTATTAAATAATATGCCAAACTCTAAATGAGGGACCATATTTTCAGAGGAATGCCCACTTATTACTTGTA
Source organism: Pagrus pagrus (assembly GCF_965226575.1). NCBI lineage: Eukaryota > Metazoa > Chordata > Actinopteri > Spariformes > Sparidae > Pagrus > Pagrus pagrus. The sequence continues at coordinate 22,414,705 of NC_140186.1, read as the reverse complement.
TTAGATACTGTTCGATTGCATACTGTAAAACATCTGTAAAACATTAAAACACCCCATTTGAATGCCTTCTTAGTCCTCAGGGAAATATTAAGAAATCGAAGAAGATTGCAGTGGGAACATTTCTATTACTACAACAGTTGGCGCTATCTCACCTGAGGCTCCTGTGTATTTGTATACTGAGTCTCATGCTTTGCACATCTGGAAGTTGTTATGGAGGTTTTCACCTGATAGTGAAGTGTTTCCTGTCACCTTAATATGTCCTTGAACAGCTTGTGTTGCAGTAAATATCCTGCCCATTTTCACTCATTTGTTTAAGGATCAGTTTTTAAACTGGTCCTTGTGAACATTTTATACTTCTATGCATCCAAAACACATATTTCTTTCTGCATTTACGAGACCATTTTGTTTTCTTTTACACTGAGCACCACTCAAATAACAGTAGCAAATGATAAGTTAATGAGCTGCTGATTAGAGCCACTTTCAGTATATAAAAACAATCATAAAGTTGTTGTTTCTTTTACATTCTGATGTTAAGAGATGAATTCCAGGTTGTATTTTTGGAATAATAAAACCAAAAATAATGACTTGGTATAGGCGGATTCTAAACCTTTTGTAACTTAAGGCCCATATCTAATTGTGAAAAAATAAACTGGGATGCAACAGAATTTCACCACAGTCAACCGGCTGTGATTTCGGCTCAGCATTCAGGGGCATTATTTCCTCACCACACACTTGGGAACCCTTACTCGCACAGGCAAACTCCCACATCACTTTATTGTTGCAAAAAACGATTCCATTTTATGTCAATGCATCAAGCTAACACTATTAAAACATGTTTGTCTCTTCCTGATGAATTGTTGTGATTGGCATGCTGATATTCCGGTTGCTTTTTTGTTGTATGTGAATTCTTGAGCACATTAAAGATGTAAAATGAGTACTTTTGAAAATTCAAAAAAAGATATTCATTTTAATGTAACCATCTGACAGTGCCACTGCCTCCGGAGCCCACTAGATGGTAGTGTGAGGCCCTGAGAATGGCTGCTGTATACTACAGCACCTACAGTAGGCTGGACAACTTATTTTATCTTTTGATATATCCTAGCTTTTTAGCTCTTTTCCAATACATTACACCCGATAATCATCCTGAATTTGCATTTTTATTTTACTTCATTACTCATCAACTAAACTGAAGGTTCATTATCTATTTTGCTGATAACCTGGTAGATGTGTGAAGCAATTTAGAGACCTTGAACTACAGTAACTTATTGCAGTACTTTTTCTTGATTCATCATTATTTCTTTTAAGTGAGTAATCCGTCTGATTCAGACAAAGCTTTTGAAAAATTTAAAAAGAAATGAGGGCAAATGGAATAAATGAATAGAACTTTATATCACACACATATCATCATCGTCATCATTATCGCCACCATCATCATTATCATCTCCATCATCATTGACTTTCAGACCTGATTTGGGAGGATCTAAAATATTCATAGCATCACAACAGGTAATCAGAGAGCTGTAATCAGGTTATAGGCAGCACGCACACACGCACGCACACACATACACACACACACACACACAGTATGTCTTCACACAGTGCATGCAGGTTAACAGCTGCTGAACACGGGGCTCTTAAATATTACAGAGGGTACACACATTCTCTCAACACCCCGCCTCCCCTGCCGGCGTGCCCAAAAAGCACATCCATGACTTATTAATGCCACTGAGAGGGATGTCGAATGATGAATGATGGAAGGAAACAATAAGAATTTGTGCTTATTATGAAGCGGAGAGCTATAAACTGTGAGTTATGTGTGCGTGTTTGTTCCAGAGTGCTCATTAACACAGAGTTTGTTTAAAAAGTCTTTGACGAGTTACCTCAGGTCCTCAAGTTACTTCAATAAACAATGAAGTTCACTCAGGATTTCAGTTCTTTATTACAGAGTTCATCTCTTGAGTCTCTTTCACAGTTTTTCTTTTGTTCAGAAGTGCCACAGACTTTATAGGTTTGCTTTTTCTCCATGATTTCCAACTTTTTTTCCCCCCGCCATGATGAGAAGAGTAGAATTTTTTTTTCTTCCCTGATTTGGACATTTTTATGCACCTAGAAGGTTCTGGCTTCAAATCCTTGACCATCATGCTTCAAACTACTCATGCTGTCCCAAGACAATCAGGTTGATGACTTTAAATTTGCTGCAGGTGTGTGACTGTCTATATGTGTAAGGGCCCAGACACACCAAACTGTCAGCATAGAACAAGCGGTGATGAAATCAGACCGGCGCCACGCCTAAAGCTGCACTTGAGCATGCTGCAAAGACTACAGCAGAGTCTTGCATTCTGCGCCTGCGTGAGGCCACCAGGTGGCGATAGCCTGCAATCGTCACTCAAAAAAGGGAAGATGCAATTGAGCCAGGGATGCTGTTTGTACAGTCTTTACTTTTTGGTCACCATCTAATGAATGCTGCCTTCAGGGTCTCCTGGGCTGTGGGTGTATAGTTTACGACCAGAAGTGTGACAGAGTAAAGTTTGTGTCTTGTCAGCAGTATTATTGTCACTCTAGTGAGGGTCAGGGCTGCTGTTAAGACACTTAAGCTGGCAATAAAGCATATTGAATGTAGTTCTGGACAGACGAGTGGCTGCAGAAGATGAGTAGTTATTACAGGGCCAGGGCTGGAGGAGTTTGCGCCTGAAGGAAAGTCTGCTGCAGGAGTTTCTTCCTCTTTTTTATCCTTTGGTTTTACGTTGGGGGCTGAATACATTTGTGAAATACGGACTCGCAGATCTACACTCAACTAATGTCCCTGCAGCTGCAAATTCTTCTATATGTATTCTGGAGGTTGACCAAATCGAAGAGGGTCAAACTGTGGTCGGAATGTATCCAGAATACGTTACGACCTAAAGAGACGAAGAAAACAGAAAGGGTAAAAGAGGTAGTACACACGTTATATATATATATATATATTCTAATTTCTCTCCACATAAAGACATCTTTAACCTCTGGTGATAGTTTGTGCTAGTGTGTGTCAATGTGTGGAGGGTGAGCAGCTGACTGCACAAGGACAGAGACCATTTTCAACTCTTCTTCTTCTTCTTCTTTCTTCTTTTTCTTTCTTCTTTTTCTTCTTCTTCTCTTGCTCCGGCTCTCATTTTCTCTCAATATTCTTCTCTTGCTTCTCCATCTATTTCTTTTCCTCTAAACCCCACCTTCCCTCTCTCCTCTTTCATTTTCTTATTTCCTCTTGCTTACTCCTGCAGTATGCAATACCTCCGTCCTCTCCTTGTCTCCTAAACGTTTCCCTCTATTTAACCTTTCCCTTCTCCTTCCTGTCTGTCCCTTGCCTTTGTCTCTCCCTTTATTCCTTTCCACTTAACATCTCTGCACAACCATGTCCTGCTCTTAAATCCAGTTTCTGTCGTTTGACTGGCTGCTTCAGTGGCATTAGACGCCTCATTTCCAGCACCAGTGTTTTTTTTGACACATTGTTGTGCTGCTACATCAGATGCTTCAGTAATTTACATGTTGTATTTTCCGTGGTTGAAAGCATTTTGCAACAGTTTGCAACAGACCACAGTGTTCTTTGCAAGTTTGACTGAGACAAACTCACTGTGACATACCTCTCTCCATCATCCTCCATCCGCCAGTCAGCTTTTTGGTTGGTAGCCAAAGTGACCTGCCCTGACCTGTCACGCATACATGTCATCATAAGACAGCCTACCTAGGACAAAAAACTAATTGCGTAGTAATGCTGCATTACTTAATATAGTAACTGTAATAATAATACTGATTTTTAAATTGTAATCCCTTGGAAAAATAATTATATTATAGTAATGTATAGTAACGCATTATTGGCCAGAGTTGCTCTTTTCCCTGTCTGGATTCACCTCCTTCTTACTGTGGGTCATTCTTCCCCCACAACCTTCCTCTCTCTTCTACCTCTCCATGTCGATGATGGTGTATTTCTATATATATATCTAGCAACTATCCTTGTACTTTTACCCATAATCCTTTAATGCAAAAGAAACCCTGAGTGTTTCTTCACAATAGAAAAGCAGAAGCTCCACATCAGTTAGCCTGATAGATTTTCTTTTACCTCCCAGATATCCAAATGAAGTAACCTGGATGCATCTTTAGGATTTGTTTTAAAAAGATGGAGAAAATGGTGCTTTAATGATGTATATATACCCCTCCGTGTAAGTGTGTGTGTCTACGTGTGGCCGCCCACAATTAAATAAGCTGCATTAGTAGTACTGGCGCATACTGTAAAAAGAACTCTGCTTAACCCATTCATTTAAATGGAGCTAATTAGAGGAGCTGTCTAGGGACAAGGCCCTCACTGGGCCATATGTATATAGTGTATGTGTGTGTGTGTGTGTGTGTATGTGTGTGTGTGTGAGTGTGAGTGTGAGTGTGTAGCAGCTTTTTCATAAGATAAATGAATGCTGCTTAACAGTGCAGTAAATACAGAGGTCTCACAAGGGTATTACCACTCTGGCTCTTTATTTTCTGTGTAACTCCCTCTTTTTAACACACACACTTAAATTTGGTCTACCACACTCTCTCACTTACTAATCCTTTAACTCTTGCTCGCTCTCTTATTTCAACTTATCAGATATACATTTGAGGATTTAAGGGCTTTTTAATACAAAACTAATTATAGTAATCTCTCATTGAATTAGCTGATGGAAATTCAGAAAACTAAAAACGAGCAGCATGCAAACACAGGACAGCAAGAAATTAATTATTAGAAGTCCAATAGGGTTTACTGATGCAGATACTATTCATAATGCTCCTGTTTTATATTCAGAGTGGGAAAAAACAGCAGAAAAAAATAAGAGCTCTTATAATTGTTCTGAAAAGAGGTATTAATTTTTGAAGTGTAATGATTTATCTCGGTGGGATCTCCACATACTTTGCATTTTTTGTTAATGTCCTCGTTTCTCTCTTCAAGACTTCCTCTTATTGTTGTTTTTTCCCCCCTTTATCTAATATTACCTTTGTTTTTTCCTCTCTCTGTCTGTGTCTGCTGTTTTGTCTGTTCACACAGGATATCATCATTTATCTTATCACAATATATCATCATCATCCATCACTGCAGGTGGTGCCGCAGTGAATTGTGAGTTTGGCGTATCCGCCTGCTTCAAATATATAGTAAAGTGGGGTGATGAAACAATATCAGCCGTTACTGATGATGAGAACTTGGTTGTTTATAAAGTGAGCCAAACTTTACCGACAGCACAAACACGGAAACGAAGCGATTAATCAGTCAGGCATTGTAAATGCATGCATTCATTTCAGTCAGCCACTTCAAAAGCTGCCATGGTTGACAAAGGATTGTGTGAAAATAAACAGCGGCGTCGAGATAAGATGAATCTCCAAAGACAGGTGGAGTGAACATAAAAAAAGTGGGAAAACGTGAGGAGGAAAATGTGACTTTATTCTTCGATCAAAGTGGCAGGCGGCCCGCTTCTTTAACGCGGGGAACAATTTCAACTCAATTTAGCTCCACATTAAAAATGTAATTGAGCCACCAGATGAGAGAGTGATTCAATCAAAACTTCAGAATCTAAACTAACATGATATGAAGGAAATTATAGCCTGTTCTTAGCAATGGAGTACAGAGAGCGGCTGGGTGTTTTCCACTAGCAGCAGACATCATTTTCACACCAATTCAAGTAATAGCTCGCCCTCTCTCCAGTCACTTGAACCACTTTCCTCATTATGTATCGACGGGCACATGATTGACATTTCAAATTCCTATCATGTGATGAAATTGGTTTAACAGAATGAACTTTGCCTTGCTTCCCTTTCCTACAGAAGGTTTGCAGAGCACAGCTCACAACTCCCACTTGTTTTCTTGAGCTCGTTAAAAGTTACAGTGCTCGCCTGGTTTCAGCGCGTTCACACCTGGGAACTGCAATCACCACCGGTGGCAGCTCGGTGCAATCAACACTACAGAAAGTTGTTCAGGGAGAAGGTTACCCAACTTAAGGTGCAATCTGTACTATTTCTTTTCTCACAGTGACTGTAATTTATCAGCGAGAGCTTGTGAGCGTTGCTGATCTATGCTAGTCTCTCCTCTGTTAGCGGCTGCTGAGTTTTCAAGCTGTCTCAGCAGGTGCAAGCTGTCTCGCTCTGTATTAGCTGATAATCCCCAACACTACTTACAGCGTGCTCTACACTTGAGTTCATTCCTCCAGAACAGGCATATACCTACATGCGAGCAGAATTTCTAAGGTGCAGGAAGCTGCTCCTTTTTATAATTTGGATATTTCACTTTCCTTCTTCAGAACCACAACACAGTTTTTAGTACATAATGATGTTGCGCTCCATTATTTTATGGCTTGATTAATGAAAATGCAATTTTGTGTTACACAAATCACGTCACTTCAAATCACTTCAAGTCACTTTTTGTTAAGAATTTTTTTTGGACTGGAAAATGGAGTTGCCACTTTATTGTGCAGCAAACACTGAAAGTATTTGAAGACTCTCAAACTTAAGAAAATAAAAAAATAAAAAAATAAAAAAGCAATGCTTATCTTTGCAACTTGAATGTGATGACACCGACATGAGAGGCACAAACAAAGGCTATCTGTAATGTAGCTAATGTTAGCCACATGAGCTAGCCATAACTCATTTATTATGCCTTTAAAGGGGACCTATTATGCTTTATCATTTTTTTCTAATCCCTTAGTGTGTTATCCTCTCTCTCACAGAGAACACTGTACTCATCAAACGCCTTGTCAGTAGTCACGCCTTTAATTCTGTGACTTTGTGACATCACACTGTGCTATCATGTCACACATTTGCCTAATTCATGCCTAGGCTCAGGCATGCTTGAGCTGACCAATCAGAACAGAATGGGTAATCTGGGGCCTTAAAGGCAGAGGGAATGGGACAGTATGAGAAAACTGGTGTGTTTTTTGAGCATAAAAGCATGTAAACCTATTCTAGTGACCTCAAATGAAATTATGAATCTGAAAATGAGCATATTATGTCTCCTTTAATGGAGAGGGACAATAAAGAGATGACAGGAGATGATAATTATGAAATGGACAACAAAGGTCCTTTGTTTTAGTTCCCAACAGCTCCCACTAGATGATACTAAAGAGCTGTATTTTACTGACAGCACTTCCAACTCCTTCCCAACCTGCGCTGTGATTCGAACTTGTGACCTTCCAATCACAAGCCGGCTTTTCCAATCTCCAGACTACAAACAACCCAGTCTGGCCCTCGCTGTGAGCCACAGGACTTGTGGATAAATATAGATACTACAAGCCAGGGTGCAGTGTGTGCAAGAATTGATCGTAACAACATGAGACAGCTCCTGGTGGACTCGGTGCTCAGAAGGCACAGCAGACAGAGCTGGACAGCAGCATTCAGAAAACATTTCTTGAACCTTAGTGTGATTCTGTTCTGTGTACAGGGAATTTCAGTTCAGTGTTGCGACATTACAAACAGAGAGCAGAAATGGAGATTCAGTGAGAAGCCATGGCAGTGGTGCTGACGTAGACTGTTATGTAAAAACACACACATCTAATCAGCCTAAATCACATAGTGGGGCTGCAAACAGACATACAGCATCCCATTCCTGCTAATTGAGACACTGCAGTCGACCTATTTACCCAAATGAAATTCTGATACCGAGCGTGGTCGTTAACAGAGAATTTTCTTTGCACACAAAAAGGGATGAGTTGAAACTGTTTCCTATAGCAACAAAAGCAGCACCGTCATCGGCGGCACACTGGGAGGAAGACATTTAATGTACTGACATCATCTTTCAGGATTTCTTGGTAGTGATGATGACCTTTCAAAACTTCCACCCAATTATCGCTCAGTGCCACTTGGGGCAAAGAGAAAACCTCCCTTGTTTAATAATATCAAGGGAGGTGCGTAAGAGACAGGCGGATAGACAGTTAAAAGTCCAGACCAGCCAGTGATGGGCAGGGAAGTAAATGGGAAAGTAATGTCTTTCAGATTTTATTATAAGTAAGCTGAGAAGAAGAGAGGGGAGGAAAATGAAGGGCAGGAAAGATGCAAAGATTGCAGTACAGAAGTTGTTAAATGTCTGCATCTGCCCATCACTCATCCCCTGCGGTGTGTGTATATGCCTGTGTGTCTCGGCCATTAGTCACTGAGAGATTCCTTAACGAGGTGCTCTTAATTGCCGATCTCTGCTGGGAGTTACTTTTCCCTCTCTGCCTCTCCCCCACTGCCCCGTTTCCATCTCTTCTCTTGTCTTACTGTAACATTTTCACTTTCTCTGACGGCCTCTTCTTTTATTGCTCTCTCTCTCCTTCCTGTCATTTATCTTTGTCTCAGAATTTGTTCATTTTCAATCTTTCTTTCTGTTTTGCTTCAGTGTCCTGAGGTTGTTTTCACCCTATGAGTTTTGTGTCAGTGTTTCTACAGCTGCACTGGCCCACAGGGTGAGTGGAAAATATTGATTTCTTACAGTAATTTATTTTATATTTTGTCCAATGCATGTGTCCATGTATAGACAGTGTTAGACAGTAAGCAACAAATTAGTTAGTGAAGAATTAATGTATTATGATATTTTCTTTTCAGTTTTGTGTAGTGTAAAGCATCCAGTGATGAAATTCAGTAATTACATTACAGTAACTAATCAGAGTAATGCTCCATTACAACGGGTTCTCACTCCCAACTCATCAATATGGCAGCTGCGTCAGTGACCTTAAGCATCAAACTGTGACAGTCTACCTGCACCCCTAGTGTCAGTTTTGCATGTGAAGGGCTCCACGGTTAGCATACGTAATATGCTATGTCTGGTTACACTTTCAAAATAAAGCTTGCTGAAAAACAGTTCACATGCTATGACATATTGTGACTTTCAGAGTGTCAAACGGTCCCGGTTTGGTCAGGTTTTGGCACAAAAAAACTACTTGGTAAGGTTTAGGCTCCAAAAATACTTGGTTAAGGTTTAAAACAATTCCTCACAAATCCTGCTTCTGTAAGGTGCATGTGCAGTTGTGAAGAGCTAGGTTAGCATCCGACAATGTTAGTCCCGATCTGCACACACCCCGAGTTAAGTATGAGTGAGTCACTACACAGTGACAGACTCTCATTCTGCACTAGTCAATAAAACATAGTAGTGAGCAGCAACTGTTGGGTTGGGTAGTCAATTCTGACTGAAAGACTGAAAGGTATGTTTGTGAAGGCTGTTTTGCTTGTGTTTATATGATTGTAGCACTTAAGAGAATTGTTTTGTTCTTTATTTATTTGACTAAAAATGCTAAGAGAGCTTGTGGAATGTAGCAAACTCCAAAGTTGTCTTTTCTACATAAAGCGTCTTCTTTGCTTGCTTCATGACTAACTCTGATGCATTTTCTATTTCCACATGTTAATAAATAATAATTCAAGTAAATAATAATTCATAATAATGATAATACTACTAATAGAATAATACACATAAAGATGTAACATGGATGTTGTGGCTCAAGTTGTTCAAAGGCACTTGTTTGTTTCAGCAGCTAGGCTATAAGCTAACAGAAGTAAGCTTATATAAGTAATAATAATTATTACTCTTTTAAAAAGAGAAATCAGTTTTTCAGGTTGTGCCCAAAACTGATTAACATGCATTTCCTTGTAGGAATTTGTAAGTCTCTGCTTTTCTGTATCCCCAAGTTGTTCCTTGTTGCAGGCAGTGTGTGTACCGTATATGTGCGTGACTCACCTACTCAACTAGCAAAAGCCAAAGGTCATTGACTTCCTGTCAGCCATGATAGCACTTCAGTATATGCATTTCCATGCCATTAGTGTGTGCGTGTGTGTATGTGTGTGAAGAGAAGGTATATATATGTCCACTTGGCAGCAATGAAAAGACACGTCTCGGTGAGTCACAAAGTGTTATTGGTGTGCCTGGTTGACATTCAGATCGTCTGGAGATATCCTGAAGCTGCTGCAGAGAAATGTAACCTGAGTCACTGTGCAGGACCTGGATATAAAGTCGATTACGAGGATAGGGGGTGTGACAGCGAGAGAGACAGAGAGAGAGAGAGAGGTTGCCTCTGGGTTGAGCTGTCAAAAGGACCTTTAGAGAGAAAGGTTTTTGAATATTTTTTCTTGCCTTATCTCACCACTCCTGTCTTCTCGCGTCTCCTCTCCTACAGAAATATGCAGGGCTCGTCCTTCCGGCATTCCCGCTGCAATATTTTACAAACTTGGGCTGAATGAATGGTGCAATGTGGCATAAAACAGAGCAATAAATTTGCCTATATGGTAGTAAATCAGTAGGCAGTTATCTAGATAGTGCTTATGGGAGATTTAAAATGCCTCAATTTAAACAGATCAAACAAAGGATTGATTAGACAGTTGGTTGTTTTTCACTTTGGAAAGGACATTGCATTTCCAGGATTTTATGGGTTACGTTATAAGCCAGTTGTTCTGCTGCTGTCTGGCTATATAGATGTATCCGCTGCCATACCACCAGACTTCAGAGCAGCTTCCTTTCTCACTGTGAGAGTCCTCAATTTATCCTCACAACTCTGATTATAATTCTTCAAATCTGACCAAGTACCTGGCATTAAGAATAACTTTCTAGAAATAGCCAATTTTCTCACTGATGGTCTTGTTTGCTTATGCAGGTCATATACAAGTAAAAATGCCTTGTATTACGTTTAATGTTAAATTATGCAGGAATTCTATTGATAAAATGTATTGACTGATGCAAAAGCAACCCCTTTCAATCATCTTTCCCGAGCCACTAGAAGTCGCGGCGGTGTCTCTAGCAACAGAAACACTGCTCTTTAACTTTATTTTCTTATTTTCTCACAATCTAGCTAATGCCGCTCCCTCTCTGCATTCAATGTTCAATGGTTTGTTTTACTGCACATTATGCCTTTAAAGGCAAAAAAGGCTAAATAATTATTCCTTAAGAAATGAAACCCATTTATGTTGACCACATAAGAATAGATATACTGCATATTCTCAACCTTATGTAAACTTATGTAAATCAAAAACTGCAACGTCATCTGCTATTCAACCACTGGAGAATGCCAACAACTTGTGTGATAAACAAGTTTTATCAAGATTTGAGCAGGGAGGGGACCTGAGGTTACAAAGATTCTCTGCCATGTTTTGATATCTGACACCACACAGAAAGGAGCTGGTGCAGATTATCAGAGCCAACCGTAAATGAGATCGCATGTTTTCATGCCTCAGTCTCCTGGACAATTCTGAACTATCTCAGATTACTTATTCAGGTTCCTCCTGTTTTGATAAGAGCATGTCTGGTTTACTTCAATAGAAATAGAAGATACTGATTATTGAGAATTGCTGTGCTTGTGATTGCTGGTTTTCTCCGTTGGGTAACATTATAGATGCTGCTTTCTGCAAATTACTTGCTATTTCAAGATTACTGATAAGTGTTCGGGCTGGAACTTGACTGACAATACACCCCCCACCCTAAGGCTGCACGTTGTTGCTTTGAATAATAGTGTGCATGTATGCATGAATCCTCGGATGCTGAGGACAGCCACTTTGCACAGCATTGTGTATATCAGCGTCTGGAAACCCAATTATCTTGCTCCAGGCACTGATCTCTTGGATAAAGTGCCTTGCTGAAGGGCTCTGTGCCCCAGCTGACACTTTTATTATAAGCTTTTTCTTCTCCTCTCACAGCTCCTCTTGCTTCAAGGTAATCTTGCTCACCCTAACTTGACTTTTTACATCTATCCAATGCAGGACTCTCACATATCCCTCTCCCTCTCTGCCTGTGTCTTTCTCCTTGATGGAGTACAAATCTTGTGCCAGCATCACTGTGCGTTTTAATCATAATAGATGACATAGAATGTAACTCTACAAATGGAACGCTGTACTCTCACTGGGGGGGTTTGAGACTTAAGATGGAGCCAAAATTCAGTGAAAAGTGAAGCAAGAAAGTGTTCCCCTCTCACTCATCCCCAAGTGCACTTGTTTTGGAAAAATAATTTTAATTTTCCTCTCATTTGTCAGAAGCAGAAATGTAATGGGAATTAAAATGTGAGTGAATCATAAAGTGCAGTTGGGAATAGTCATAAGGGGGAGAAATCCTCACACAGAAGTCAAAGTTAATAAGTTTTTTTCAGTTAAATGTGCTGTGACTTTATATAATTAACAGTAGGATTTCTGGTCATCCAGATTGACATGGTGTTTACCTTTCATGACTGGCCTGGTCAGATAAAGATAAAACGGTCAAATGTTGAGTTACTTTACGACTTCTTAAAATTCAGACCACATCACTGGTCACAGCGGTGGAAAACATAATGTAGATAAACAACACTAAATTTAGCATAATCATTTTTCATATTCACACCCTGAGAATAGTCTCTCTTTTATGTGCACAGTTCCATATGGCTGGAGAATACTCAAGCAGTTGGCGTATAGAGCAGATGAGTCTTCACAGTATAAATAAAAGACATAACGAAACAGCATCATTATCATTAGGACTCACCGTCTTCCATCTTAATTCCTGCAACCTAAACTATCTATTTAGCTTCTTTTTGACTACACTTGTGTATTTGTTCACTTTTTAGAAACAGAACAGATTAAGACCAGAAAAAAACTCAGTGTCGCTATGAGAACAAACATTGCTGGATGTCATCATGAAGCATCGCCTATTTCTTTTAGCTGAACCAATGCCTGTGCACATCACTGACACGCGAGACAGACATAAACCAGATGTAAACAGCACAGAGGTCAGCTACAGTTCATTCAGCTTTATTGTTGGGTGATACAAAGCGTAAAGTGACTTGTAGAGGTTTTTAATAGCCAGAGGCATGCCAGAGGGAACTGAGTCACATAAAGACTGAAGGGAGAGACGTTCAAAAACATTACTAAGAGTATCCTGCACATAAGTGCTTTAAAACACAACACAAACAATGTACATAATATAATGACCTTGTGTTGAACGATGCTATGGGACACAAACTCGTCAATACTCATGATTTCTTCATAGTGAGAATATATAAAGACTGTGACATTGAAACCATCTCTCTGCTATGTACGTGATAAAGAAGGACAGGATGTTCATTCAACAGATTAGACCGGCAATTTTGTTGCTTCTATAATGATGTCTGCTATAACCTTTAGTTAGTTTTAAAATCAATGTAACGTATCATAAGGAGTAAATACAGTTGCTATGGTTACTTACAGTCACATTTTATTCATGAGCACCCTCTTATATAAGTGGTAAATCTGTGGCTCATGAATATGTTTGAGAAGTTCTGATGTGCAGTTTTAATGACTACCAGACAAGGATTTTGATTGGCTGTGGCTCTTCTTCCTATGCCCCGCCGGGTTATCACAGATAAACACCTGCATGTTGGGCCAAGGGCCAAGGGACTTTGACTTTACTTTTTAAAATAAGACTTTAACATAAATTAACAGTTCATGTAAATATAATTCAACAAATGCTGCTCAAACTATTGTCATCTTGAGTACAGTTTATTTCAAATTTGAAAATAAAGCTGATAAAAAAATCAATAGATTGACTCTGAACTGCGTCTGGTTGTGGCAACTTTTAAAAGTGGATATCTCAACTCTCTCAGTAATTTAAGTTACCAGCTATTGGAAGATTTAAACACACAATGTTTAAGTTTATCAAAACAAAACAAAAGACATTTGGGAGAGCCGAGCAGAGTGGGAGAAATAGCCACTGCAGCTGCTCGGAGCCAGCCAGCTGTGGAGGAAAGAATCAGGTGAAGAGCCGACCTTCTGGAGGAATAAACACCCTGGCTAAAGTTGGATTCTTCTCTGATCTGGAGCCTTTCATCTACTTTTTAATTCTTTGGAATAAAAAAAAGGATTTATCTTCACTCCTGTTTATCAAGCTGACTGCAGCAGTGACCTATGCAGGTGACCTACATTGTCGGGTATTTACGTCCTGTAATGTTGACTGCTGACATACATTACTACATGACTACAACACTACTACTACACTACACCACACTACTACTATAACAACAGAGGGGAGGGTAAATGAAGTGAGAACTGGAGTATCTGGTGAGTGCTGAATTTAGCGGGAGATGACCTGAATTTAAACACATAATTACACTCGGTGTATGCATGTATGAGCAAACTTGCTTCACTGGTGGTGAATACACCATTAAACATTGCTGATAAAATCCAAAAATGATGTGACTCAGGCACAAATGTTCGCAGATGAGGTTATAAATTTACTCTTGTTCGCTGGCTTTCCCATCCAGAAAGTAACAATGGGCAACCAAATGAACTTACCTGTTACATCAAAGTGTACATTTCTCTGAGTTTGAACATTGTTGAAAACATTTGGGATGATGTAAGTGCACGACTCATTGAAATGTGTAAAAAAAGTCTAGTAGTTTGTAGACAATTTTAATACAAATTAATGTTGCCAGCTATGACATATAACAGCCTGACAATGGTCTACCGTACAATATTTTCTGATAACATACAACAAAAAATGCGTTATTTTGTTGCACATCATAACTTTTCCAAAAAGAGTTGTCAGTTTTTGTGGGATACATGTCAAATCTCCTCCGCCTTCTTCTTGAACCATGACACTAACAAGCCTCTGGATGTAGAATTTGATACCAAGGAGGGAATTCCCAAACCTTGTGAGGACATTTTGTGCCTATAAAGGCACCATGGGAAGGCACACACACCGAACCACACACACACACACACTTGCACCTAATCTATCTCAGTCTCTTAATTGTTTTTTACTCCCTCCCGTACTCGCTCTTCTTCCAATCACTCTCTCACGCTCTCCAACACTACATCTACTTTAGACAATTAGTGCTGACTGCAGCGCTGTAAAGAGCAGTCCAGCAAAACTCTGTTAGCTTGCACACACACAGGCAGGCAAGCACACACACATATGCAGCGGGTGTTGGTGGGGTGCAGTGGGGGGCACACAAGCATCAGCTATCTGCCAACCACCCCCAGGGAGCCACAGAAAACTCCACCTCCCTTCCTCCTGTACACAATATGTAGGTAATTGCCACAGAGTACAGGTATTTTAACCCCCCCCCCCCCCCACACACACACACACAATTAGCTCTCTTCTCCCTACCTCCTCATCCTCATCTATATGTCCCTTTTTACACTCTGTGGTACATCTCTCATCTGTCTCTTTGCCCCTTTTCCTTTACACCATCTCACTTCTGCCCCCTCATCTCACTCGTCCTCTCTTCAGAATCCCTCTCTTCTCCCCTCTCTCTCGGCTCCTCATTTGTCTTCCCTCCCTCTTAATCTGTGTTCTCGCCGTAGCCCATCTTCTTTAAACGTATCTGCTCCGTTCTTCCCTTTGCTCACTTATCCTTCTTCTCACTTATTCCTTTCTTTTCTTCGTCTTAGTTCTACACTGTCCTTGTTCGCTGTCTCCACCATCTCTAACAGCATATCATTTTAAGGCCATTATTGAGCTAACCCACAGGGCTAATAGTCTCTGATTACAGTGATTGGTTGTCACTATATTTTATGTATTGCTCACTCTTTCTGTGCCTGACTATGTCTTATTTAGACCATCCAGCAAATTAGAATGAATGAACACTGTATGGAGTTTACTCCCAAAACCGACTTGGGGCTGTGGTTTGTCTTCTTTTTCTCTTTCTTGAGCCCTCCATCAAACAGTTGATGAATTATATATTTTACCACTCGTATTGTGGTGCTGGTTTTCATACAAGCCTCTGTCGGTGACAATGGGCGATTATGCTTTTGTGTGTATGTTTCTTCACATGGTGTATGTTTTTACTCCTGTTAAGGCAGCTTATCAATATTTTGACACCGAATCAAATGACATGTTATAAGAAAGCAACTTTCTTAGGAAGAGAAAGAATTATCTCACAACTGTACAGTTTCAGCTCTACAGAGCATTTTAGAGTTTTTCAGCTTATTGTTTTGTTTTTTCAGTCACAACTTCATTGTCTTGGTTCAGTATTGTTGCTGCCATCACCTCTGTTTTCCTGCTGCAACATGTAGCATAACTGAAAAAAGGTCAGTTTTTTAAATTTACTGTGCTAAAAGACAGGCATAAGAGCACATTGTTAACAAGTTTCTGTCCAACGATTTCTCAGCACAGCAATGCAATTTGTCTATTAATTTCTGTTTAGAATTTCTTTTCCGACAATGTTTCTGGTAACTGCCACAAAGCTAGCAACTAGCTGGAGAATATTGTGGAGCATTGAGCTGCTAAATGCCTGATTATATTTCTTGTCAAAGTAAAGCTAATGCCACCCAATCATTGCTGGATGTGTTAGTAGAAAGCTGTTTGCAAACACATCAACTTTTTAAGACCACAGTGGCCAAGTTTTTTTTATTCATTCTGTTTAACTAGTATATTAGCTCAAATTTCTGGGAAAAGAGAGGTCTGTAGTGGGAGAGGAGTAAGAGAGAGTCGGGCATCAGCAGTGGGTGAAAACGGTGTACGAGCTGGAACAGTTTCACATTTTATTTATTTTGACCCAACCAGAAGTGATTGAAAGAAAAAACAACATTGTTTTGTTTTTATTTAAATTATGTTGAGTTAGAATGAAGTGTGTTTTACACTGAAACAGCAATAAAGCTCATCTTAGTGCAGATAAAGAAAGAAACTTGAATTCAGACTGTGTGTGGTTGTACTCTTCAGGTTGGTAAGGAAAACAGAAGTAAGAGCATTTCTTCTCTTGACATTTTGTGTTTTATATTGTCCATTTATTACACTAAAAGCTAACAGAGCCTGTGAAATTTAACGGACTTGCCACTGGTATTTATCTCCCATATCTCCCATTATATTTACCACTCACTATCTGTACTAAACACAGTATTTTCAATCTCTTCTGCCCCCTAAAGCCTGTGTTGTGTTAAACAGCTGATTGCGTATCATGTTCTTCAAGATGGCTTCATCAAGGTGACATTTGCAGAGTTGAGTTGAACGTGGCCCGGGGCCAATGTTACAATTGGTGTTGTGTCCTGGATTTAATAATGTGTCTAAATAGATAGGGGAGGATCATTTATCTCAATAAAGACACTCCTCCAAAGCACCAAAGACATGCTCTTGCCCTGAGACATTAGAGGATATATTCTTTGTGTGAAATGTGAAATGACAATTGATATTTGATTAGATCGGTAATTAGGTTTTTAAATAACCAACGAGATGCAAAACTTGGTTAAGTGGAACTTGGAGTGAAGTGGTTTGACACTGTCCAGGGAAAAAAGGGAATTTGATAATTGTGTGTGTTTGATAGTGTGCGTTTGTGTTTGTGTGTGTGTGTGTCACTGTGTGTTTGCGTGTGTGTGAGAGAGAGAGAGACAGAGCACCTGTGTACTATTATGCGTGCTTGAAATGCCATGATATCCATAGGGAAGCCAGAACAAATGTTACTGTCCTACATTCACACACACACACACACACACACACACACACACACACACACACACACACACACACACACACACACACACACACACACACACACACACATTTCAGTCTATATCAGTACTTTGTGCATCAGAGCCGTTCTCAAAAATATCCAACTGTCTGCTTGATGTGTTTCTATATAAAGAAATGAAAATGAACTTTTCCGCCAACAACTCGCACACAAACAGAGGCACACACAAACACAGTGTGACAAACACAGTGTGGAGGCAAACCTAATTATTCATAGCAGGCTGCAAACAGATTCACATGGAGAACACACAAACAGAGGGACATCACTTTGTGCTCAGATGGAGGAAAGTGTGTGTCTGTGTGTGTGCGGTGTCACTGGCTGGTTATGAATCGCTAAACGGGAACAGGTACTGTGAAAAACAGCTTTAAATGAAAATACTGTACTTTGATTGCAAGTCCTGCAGTCTTTTGAATATCACTTTCAAACACTCCAATCACAAAATAATTTCAAGATCAGAAAGGCAAAGTATTTAAGGGGCTCAGCAAATATTCATCACACACCGCTAACATTGATCACACTCAAGCAGCAGCTACATAAAGACCTTGTCAATTGTCAACCTGTGTATTTGGGGGCAAAAGCTGTCAATCATTGCAGACAGGCCCTTTGATTATTCTACTACATCAATCAGCTGACTGTATATATTAACTACTCTCCCCTTGGCAAAAACAGCAAAGAGTTTAACCTTGATTGCAGTTTGCAATATGAAAAGCAGGTTTTTCTCCTTGATCTCGTCCCTCATGAATGCTGTCCGTCACGCCCCAGTTTTCAGCCGAGCTGTCATACTTTTGACAGGGGCTTCTGAGGGCTGACAGCTTGGGTCAACTCACAGACCACCCGACATGAAAAACAGTATAAATGTAAATTCTTTTTAGGACTTGCTCGTGTGTCATCTTTATATTTTCTTTGCTTTTTGTGTGGCTGTTCAATAGATGTGTCTGTGTAGAGATAAGAGGGAATCAACGAAACGCATTGAACAAGAAGGTGAATCAAATACAGAAAGGGTTCCTTTAAGGTTTTATTATCTCTGTCTCAACACTTTGCCTTCCTAACTTTCACAGGAGAGATTGAATCGGGAGGAGACAGAAGGACAAACACTTCATATTGCAGGCGCAAGGACGGCGGCTTGGTGAGCCCGGGGTTCTTTAACGGTAACAAATTGCAGGTTTATGCAATAATTAAGGACTCAAAGGACATGGAGCACCTCAGAGTCTAACCCCACTTTGGCGGTCTATCCATCCAGTTTGCTTGTGTGTGTGTGTGCTATTTTCCTAACCACAGGGGCATTAGCTGTCCCACCTTTGAGCTAAAAGGCTGTGACTGTCCATTTATTTTGTGCCTCTATGAGCCTTATCTTTAAAACAGCAAGGTGGAGTTTTAGTTCAACAAACATTTCTAGGAGGGAGGAGGTGTTCCACATGCAGACATGAGCTCATTGGTTAAGCTAAACCTCAATGGGATATTTTCTGGCTAAGTAACATAAAGCTACGGTGAGATAGGAAGCATCAGAGGATGCATGTCTTTTGATGTGCAGCATATGAAGTCTGTGCTTCTCCGTAAGTATTACATATTACAAGGCAGACAGAGAACGTTTTTGCATGATTGAGAGAAGGTAAGTGTGGAAAATTTGCAAGTGAAGCAGTGGGAAAGATAGAGTCATAAGTGGAGCTTGAGTTAACATTATGCAAATTTCAGGCATCTGGATCAAATGTTCACAAATGAAGTGTCTGTTTGATTGACGTCTCCTTATATAGCATCCACATCCAACTTTCATCTGTTTCCTCAGAAATAAAGACAGAATTGAGGAGAAACAGCTCCTCTCCAGGTTTGCCAGACTTTCACTTATTGCTGTAGATCTCTTTGTAGAGCTGCGTTGGTGTTTCTACAACATCATAATTAATGATGAATGATGCTCCAGGAACCCATCATTTCAACTTACGAAAATCCAACATGGTCTACAAATGGAGCAAGGTGTTGTGGCTGAATGGGTAAAGTATAGGGCTGAGGAAAGTGGGGTTTGTATCTGGAGTGGAACATATTGTTCTATTGTTGCTGATTATTTTCTGTTTCAGTTCAGTTTTCTTTTGGTGATCGGCAACAACAAGACTTGGTTAGGTTTAGGAAAGCATGATTTGATTTGAAATAGTTTCACAATGTTGAACAAGTTAAAAAAGATAACTTCTCCCTTGTGATTATTTGTCTGGTCTCCCCCCCTAAGTTGCAAAGCCAATTGAAGTCAATTCAGTAAATGGGAGAACTTTCCACACCCGATCCACATCTTTGACGGGTCAAGTATGAGTCGTAGCGTTGGACTGTTCAAGAGAGGGTCCACCATGAGTGATTTTCATTTTGCTTTTCCAAGTTAGTCCTCCACTCAAAAATATGTTTTTCTTATTATAACTTCACTGGGATGTTTGACCCTCACTGTGCAGAATGATGTATGTGAATGGTTTGTTGGCACATTGTTCTGCTGAAGGACGATTGTTTCTCTGTGCTCATCTTAAATCTGAGTTAGAGGCGTGTTTGTACAAGCACAATTTCCACAACACTAGTTTGGAAGCTATTTGTGGTTGAAAATGCAATATACATGAGTGGCATGAGGACAGTCGAAGCCTCCA
Source organism: Pagrus pagrus (assembly GCF_965226575.1). Taxonomy (NCBI): domain Eukaryota; kingdom Metazoa; phylum Chordata; class Actinopteri; order Spariformes; family Sparidae; genus Pagrus; species Pagrus pagrus. The sequence continues at coordinate 22,394,682 of NC_140186.1, read as the reverse complement.
GGTCACATACAATGAGAAGGGATTTTTGTGTTAAGTAGGAGACAGTTAAACTTTTCAGTAGGTATTCAAGAATGAATATTCAACTTCTTATTATCCAACCAGGATTGTTCAACAAAATGATAGTTAAAACATTTGATGATGATAGCTACTCACAAAAATATATAAATGGATGAATAAATAATAAGACAGTAACAAACAATATTTGCATATTCAGATATCCCGGATTTTTCAATGAAGGAGAAGATGCACTTTTTAAAACTGTGAACTTGTTAATCAAACTTATAACAAACACATCTTATTATTCAATGCAAAGTAATTCCAAAAACCTCAAAAAAGTCTGGAGGGGATCTTCAATAAACTGAAACAGGTGAAAGGTTCAGTCAAACCCATTTTTTAAATGTATTTTTATCACAATGTTTTTATGCCTTTGCACTGTTGACAGAAGCAGCAACTGCAAACAACTGCAGCTCTGCTCAGCTGCTCTTCAGCTCGTCTATGTTTAGGACAGAAATATTCCAAGAAGAAGAGCCTATAACAGTAATCAAAGTGTGTAATCATCTGGAGGATCTATTATTTCCGCATTTGGCATGCTTTTTTTGTAGATGATTTACATGGAACATTTCATGTTTTAATGCCATAGCAAACTTTGCAGTCTGCTCTGCCACAGTAAACAGTATGGCCGGAAGCTTGACTTTGTGTTTGTGCATCCTGATAAAGACAATAACTTGCAGACAGTCACATTTGTTCAAGATGTGAAACGGTTCTATTATTTTCTGTCTGGTGGTGGTTTTGCTGAGGTAGAACTGCTTTGAGGCTATTTTCAGTGAAAGCAAGCACAGTTCAGTGGGTACAGTTTGGCCAGTTCACCTTTGTCCAACTACAGCAACAGCAGTGCTTCTTTATCTGACTGTCTCCTAAGGTAATGAGTGACGAGAGCTCTTGTTACTGTGTGCTGTGTTCTGAGCCCATTATTTTCTGCCCTCATTTCCACTCACAAATAGCCCAGATGCCTGTGACGCATATGTCTGGTTGTTTTACCCTCCATGGCCATTAGGTGGCAACACAAACCCAGATATCAAGCTCCACCACTCAACCTCCCCCTGTCTTCCCTTCTCCCTCTCTGCCTGTCACTAACTTATGATTCATTTTTATTTTAGCAATATCCAATCCACTGCATTGGCCTGTATAGAATAACAACAAGTTTTATCATTGCAGCATCTGCATCACATCAGAATGCACATGATTAAAATTGAACAGCCTCTAAATTCAGCAAAGGAAATAAAATATGACAGCGATGACAGAGACAGAAAGAATTTAACTTCTAACTACACAAATACAAATTGTTAGCATTTATAAATATATCTATCAACAGTTGTTTTATGATAAGACAAAACATGTACTTGACTTTCGTGGCATCAGAAACAAGAGAGATTAAGCTCAAATACACAAGAAGCAAAAAACATGGGGAAAAAAAACATCTACAGAGATTCAGATTTTAAAAAATGAAATGCTGCTTCTGGCTTTTACAGATGGCAGTGCTTCAATGTTAAGTTTCATACAACTAAATTTACCAGGGCAAGCTTTTCTTTGGAGCCCTCTCAGTATAGCAGCAGGGAGTCTGTGGCACTGAAACTTTCTGTGAGCTGCAGTGTCAGCACTGCACTTGGTCTATTAGGCATCTGTCGAGCACCACTGACAACTAGCATGCACCCTATGAAAACTGCACTGAAGACGTCTGAGTCGCACAAACTGCCCTGACATCTTTTGTTTCATTAGAATCAGTTTTTTAAGTGCTTATTTTTCTCCGCCTACAGCTGTAATCTCAGTATGAAAATTTGAGGAATATTTTGATTGACAACTCTTTAGTGAATTACGCCTGCACAGTCCCACGCGTGAATTGCAAACAGTCGCACCTGACAAACCAAATATGCAATATGCATGAGTCACACGCAGGCTGAATAAAAAGTAACTTCTACCTCAGACAGCTTTTAATTATAAGGAGAATTAATGGCTTGTATGACAGTAAACTAACCTGGATATGAAACAGGGATGGGCTTTACCAAACAAGACATGTTTTTATATTCCATTGCAATGATAGAAGCCATTAGAGTTAATATCAAAATGACATAATGAGATAATTCAACAGGAAAGGCTCCTGCAAAAGACAAAAATAAAATCAGAGTGGAATAGCACACTTTATCTGTGCTGAAAAGGCCTCAGTATTTCTTGCAGGTAGAATATCTGGCGGAGGGATGGGAGCTGGAGTCGACTGCCTAAATGGAGCTACTTAGCGTCGGGGGCATGTAGAGATTGAAGATTAACTCAGGTTTGGAGCAAATGATTTGTAATTGTTTGTAATTGTGTTTTACATAGTCTGACTCGCAGGATGCATGAGCTCCAGTCAAAGTTGGATGTCAGAATTTTCAAGTTGAAATTTCCAACTTCTAACCTCCAAGCGTTTCAGGTGCATGATACCAAAAGTGAAAAAAAAAAAAAAAAACTTAGCTGATCGTTGTACTTTCAGAAATGTTCCAGTTCTGGGTATTAAACTGGGTATAGAGAGGCAAAATCCCACCTCTTCTGATGGACCACCATGGGACCTTATTTCAGAAATATGTATGGCAGGAAATGAAATCACAAACTAATCAGAAAACTAATGAAATATAAGATTAAAAATAAATAAATGCACAATTAGAAAGCCATAACCAAAAACTTTTTAGAGTTGGTCCCGTGTATTAGCTAGCTCACTCACCTATCACATGACTGCAGCTGTCCTTATGGCCGGATTTATTGTGATTCACACAATTTTTAATGCTTGTTCTGTGCCGAGGCGACAGCCATGTTGGTGTTGGGGACATATATTGAGCGAGACAATGTAGTTCACTGAGCGATTTCTCAAAAAGGTGAATGTATTTTACTATCTTGTGACTTTGACTTGCAAAATTATTATTCAAATTTTAACATCACACGTGTGAGTCATGGTACAATTCAAACAGGATCAGGAATATATTTGTTTCTCCCCATTGACTATTGTACATTTTCCTTTTCGAAATAAGGTCCCATGCAGCACACCAGAAGGGACACGACTCCTCCTTTCCACTATCTCTGTGTTACCATTTTCAAAATCCCCTTTGCTACGGCAAACAACGACAGCACACTCCGAGCTAGCAACCTACTCTCTGAGAATGTCAAGATAGCCTAACACTACGCTAACACTACACAAATGGTATAAACCTACACAAGCTGCCTGCTGCTTCTCTTTTGTGGGGATTTAGCCATTTTAATGCCGGGGCTCAGCTCCCCACATGCAAAACAAGTTCCCTCTGCATTATTTTGCAGGGACAGCGTCACTGCATCCTGGGCTTAGTGCCTCCCAAGATGATTGTGATTGCTTTAAAGAAATACAAAAAAGCCAGAGCGTTTTTTTCCCTCTATACCAGAATGAAAATAAGTGCAGCCAGACCTGACAAGGTGCTGTGCAGAGATTGCCGGATATTCAAGACTATGATTTACAGTTAATGGATAGTTGCTGAATCAGAGTCAGAAGTCCACTAAGACTTGTTTCAGAGAGCAAAATCTCCAATTACAGGAAAAGACACAACACAGTGTGGCTGTAAACCACTTGCTAGCTTGTTAGCTCTCTAATATTTCACTTAGATTTTACTTTGAGCGTCCTTTGCTGCAGTCTTCCTTTACATTTGAGATGCTCTTGGGGACTCCACACTACCCTGCTTTGCTCCTACTGTACCGACAAACACATGATCACCCCCCACAGGTGTGTTCACTTAATTTGCTTGATTAGGCTTCTCAGGACTGTCTCTCCCGGCATAGCTCTACCCAACTTTAATTCGAGCAGAGGTCTAATCAGCCAGAATAACTGTAAACACCTGCGTGTGTTTTTACAGGCCCTGCACACCGGGCCTGTAAAAACACACACTTAACCAGTGCAGACATGTGTACAGCAATACAGTGAAACAGACTTTTGTCATTGAGACATAACAGGGAAAGCACAGGTGTGACTGATGGCGCTATTCCATTCGAGTGTCCCATTAAGGCAGTGTTTTTCAATCCTGGTCCCTGTGGCCGACCGCCATGCATGTTTTAGACGTTTCCCTGCCCCAACACACCTGACTCAAATGAACGGGTCTTTATCAGGCTTCAGCAGAGCCTGATGACAATGATTTGAATCAGGTGTGTTGGAGCAGGGAACCATCTGGAACATGCATGGCAGAGGGCCACAGGGACCAGGATTGAAATACACTGCATTAAGACGTACCAGTGAGCCAGGACGCACAACAGCAGGGCCCAAGAAGTAGAACACTTAAATGGACTGCAGCCATTATTAATGTTATTAAATATGCCTGTACTTTTACTGCTATGCTGCCGTGACAAAGGTGTCTGGCGTTGAGCTGTTTATACGGCAGATATAAACTAAATACTGTAGATGAGCTCCAGCCACACACAAACAAAAAAACATGTTCGTGTGGACAAACAAACAAATTGGATCCCAGTATTGAGTCATGTACCGTACAATATACAGAAACGGCTCTGAAACAGGAACACCTGAACAAACGACGTGTCAAAAATGTCATTTTAAAAAGACTTATAATAGTCAAAGTTTTCCTGCCTTAGCAGGTGAAACAAAACCAGCATGAGCTGTAAATGTCTGTCAATCACAAGCAGTACACATCCACTCTGCCCTGAGGACGAATCAGTCCAAAAAAAGTCACAACACCTGTGAATCTACATGGTGGCTAGGACTATACTGGTAAGTAAGTAAAGCATATGCTGCAATCCATTGCAAGTCGGAAGTTGACATTTCTGAGTCCCAGTGCATTTGCTTGGGAAAACAAGGACGCCTGCAGCAAGTGGATGTTTGTATGGGAAGTCTGTGAACTTCACAAGCAACTACAGCAGCTGATTTAACAGATTAAGGCACTTACAAAAAGACAGGAAGAGTCGAGTACTGCAAGTTTGCAAAGACCTTTATCAAGTGTAAATCAATTAAATGAAAATGGCAGCCGTATTGTTGTTGTAACTGTAAATTTCACAACACAAACACAACATAAGGTTAAAAGTGAGGAAAAGATAAAAGGTAATTGTTCACTTTGTTGCTCCATACTGCTGTGATGTCATCTGTGTTTATGTTTGTGAAGTCAGTGAGTTTCAGACTTGGATGACTAAGTTTCATTGCACTTTTCTGTGTCAGAGTTCTTTTTCTTTTATTTTCTTTTTTTCTATTTCGAATTCTTACAGTGGATTGCAGCAATATTATTAGTTGGTGCTGACATCCGGGATTATCATAACGCATAATAACTTTTAGTTCTTTAAAGAATGAAAAACCAAGCTCTTTGATCAGTGAGGAAACGATGCATGTACTGTACTACTATGTGGCTACCAAGGCTGAACGCTTGTAATAATAAGTCTTCAAAAAAGAGATCACCCCTGTTTGAAATGTTACATTTAACATTCAGACAAAAGGGAGGAAAAAACACCACAGGAGGTGCGGGTAATACATATTTTCATATACTGTACATGTACCAGCACCATTGGCACCAATCGTGAAGGGTGGCCAGGGGTGGCCATTAATGAAGCGCACAGTTTCAGTGATGTTACTTAACAAGCGTGCTAAAAGGCACATATTGAACTGTGCTGTGGGGAGGCATCCATAATGCTGTGGTTTTCACACTGTCAATAATATGGTCAATACACTGAAGCCCTATTATCACATTGCTTCCCCGGCTGTTTAATTAATCACTGAGATAAAAGAGCAGCCATGACTGTAGAGGGTTATAGACTGAAGTAAACAGTATCGTAGGTGCTTTCAGCTGATGCTAACAGAAGATATTTAACGCTAATTATGACTCTGTGCTATTCAATGTCCCAGTAAGACTTAACAGTGTGACAGTGAGCCAGCGAACACAATACCAGGCAGTGGTGGGAGAAGTATTCAGATCGTGCTGTCAAACAAATAGAAAGAGGTACGATATTTCCCTCTGAGACGTAGTTAAGTATAATTATAAAGTTGGATGAAATTAAAATTCTCAAGTAAAGTGCAATTACTGAAACTGAAACAGCTAATGGGAGAGGACGCCAGAGCATTGTCTAATGTGACATGTCAAAATGTCTCCTGTGAAAATGAAAACTTCTGTCATAGGAAATTAAAGTACATTTACATTACATTACATTAAATCACTATTTTCAATTTACAGTACATTATGTTTTAGGATGCTGTTTAATAATAGTAATGGAATGTAACCAAGTACTGTACTTTAGTACAATTTTGAGGTACTTGCACTTAACTTTTATTTTGTTAATAGCGGATCCTTCAGCGCCAAGCCTAACTGTATGCCATTTGTTGCAATAAATGGTTTTAATCAATGATGAGAGTGTTCCTGAATGAATTAATTTCATCAGCAATCAGCTTTAAAAATAAAAAAAAATCAAGGAACACTTATTCTGATAATCAGAACAAAGCTAAATATCAAATCTGATAATTGTCCAGGCCAAAAACATTGGAGGATCCATACAATACAGTATATACATACATGTAAATATATCTCTTATTTACTTTTACTTTTGAAACTTAAGTAGGTTCATTGCCAGAAAATTACTTCTGATACCTAATTACATTGGAGATCAGATACTTTAAGACTTTTTCTCAAATACTATTTGTATGGGTGACTTTCAGTTTTACCAAAGTACATGTCAACATGTGTTGTACATGTTGACATGGCATCAATTGTTGGATCGTAATAAAAAGTCTCCTGTCGGAAATGTTTCATGAAAAGCTACAAAATGTATCAGCAGAGACAGTATGATCAGTACTTTAGCTAGAAATGATTTTTATACTACACACTTCCTTTTGTTCTTCTCCTGCCCCACTCTCTCTCCTTCAGAAACATTATGTTCACAATCATTAGCTCTTCGTTACAAATCTCAGCAGGAGTCAAACACCTTTTTGATAATCTCTGCTGTAGAGCACATATTCAGAGTCTCTGTCTCTCTCTCTCTCTCTCTCTCTCTCTCTCTCTCTCTCTCTCTCTCTCTGTGTGTGGGTTAACAATATTCATATACAGTATGTGTGTGTTTACGTGCACCTGTCACAATGTAAAAGAGTTAGTGTTCTGGGTTTTTTTCATATAAACAGGCTCTTATTACCTCACCAAACTCTGAGGCCGATGAAATGAATATGTGTTAGTGTACGTTTCTCTGTGTAAGTGGCTGTGTGTGTTGTAGTCTCATTATCGCACTTTTTGAGTATGATTTGAAAAATAAATACTTTTAGACAATTTTGTTTGGTGGTTATTAAACTGAAAACAGTCCTCTGTATATGATCTCCTTGTTCTTGTGTGTTTGTTTGCACGTGTATTGCAACCATGTGAAAGCTTTTTTTATGTATACATGTATATTGTGTGCATGCATGTGTGCAATTTTTAATTACTATTACAAAAAGTCTAAATTGTCTGTTTGTGAGCTTTAGCACTGTATGTGTCAGAATAAAAACAGGTTTATTTGTTTTTGTCAGTGAATGCTGCAGCAATTATTTCCATTTTGCATTGCAAGTGTGTTTTTAAGTGAATAATTTAAGCTTGTTGTTTGTACTTCAAGTGAATACATGCTCGTGTGCTGTCATGCGAGTGTGTGTGAACAGAGCGCAGGGAATAAGAGAGACGAATAGAAATGGGAGAGTGAGATGCAGAAGGATAAAAATGACAAGTGCCAAATGTCTTCATTAAATTCTCATTTCTGGATTGTTTCATTCTGTCAGCCTCTCTAAACTTTTAATAGCATTCAATGAGTGTCTCTATCTCTTTCTCTGTGTCAGCCTCTCTCATTTTCCCCATCTGTGTCTCCACTGACTTTCCTGACTACTACTAAACTTCGTGATATTTTTCCACATTTGTTTTATTTTGTCACTGCAACAAAATAACCAAGCAGAAAAGACTTCTGAGTTGTGGATTGTGTTTCAGTAACCAAGCAACCAATCATGATGTTGGTTTAGTAGTTGCATATTCATGTTCCTGGGGTATCTATGCACATAAGATCTACCCAACATGTTCTCACTTCCAACTCCTCAAATATGACAGCTTGGTCAGTGGCCTTAAGCTTTAAACATGACGCTCTACTTTATAGATAGTCTACCTCCTCCTTTAGCTTCAGTTTTGGACATGAAGGGCTCTGTGGTCAAGTTAGCAATAACGCGTCATATGCTGCGTCCGGTAAAATAACGCTTACATGATGTGTGAATATAGTTCACACATCATGACATATGATGACTTTTGGACTGTTATTAATGTTGTCAGATGGTCACAGTTTTACTTTGTTAGGTTTAGGAAAAGATTATTATTTGAGGCAAATTAACTGTTTTCAGTCTCATAACTTTCAGTAACATCAGTTATTTAAGTGACGTAACTCACGTCACGTAACGCAGTTTACAATCAACGTAATTTGATTATAATTACATTGAACATTTGTCTGTGGCTGATGTGAAAACTCAACCTTTTAGGCAATATTCTGTTACCAAATGCTTAGTCAGCGCTTACAGAAAAATCTAAATACAAGTCAAAACTTGGAAATACGTAACCTCCAACGTGACCTGAACATGAAATTAATTTGGAAGATTATTAGTTATCCAGTTATCTAGTTCCCTGGATAGAGGGAATGGGAGTGCCACTACCAGTCCAAAGTTGTTATTTCAACTTACAAAGATCACCATTTTGGTAAACTGCCTTATTCTGAATAAGATGCAGCTGTCACCTGACTGGCATTTATGCTAACTAGGACAGGTGTCACAAATCACAGCAATCAGCTTGTGGCCAATCCAAGATGTCCACATTATCAAGAAAAAGCCACTCAACAAAAGTCAAAACATTGGTATATTTCACAAAAAAAAAATCCCATAACCAATACCTGAGCCTGAGGCACATTTAGGTTGTGACAGGATTCTGCTGACAGGCTGACAGACAAAGTAAACAACAGTGATGAGACATGACCTCTTTGACTACAGTACCTTAACAAACGAGCTGTATTTCTGCTAAACAGAACTAGACTTATTAAATAGGAATCTGTATTACTGATCCAAATCTAGGCTAACTTCATTCTTACTTTATCGATGGTGATATGTTGTGGTTTCTTTCTTGTGACAAATGTACTTATTTTCAGTTGCTTTGGACAGAAGCGTCTGCTAAATGCCCTAAATGTAAATGTAAATGTTATCAAGGCTAAGAAGTCGGAGCAGACAGTCAGAAGCTGTCGGTCACTTTCTCTCTGCAGCAGCTAAAAGCATAGCTAAGTAGAGAAAGGCAGGCTGAGAGGGAAAAGAAGGCTAAGGTGAAATATTCTCACCTCCCACCCATAGATCCAATCCAAGCATGTATTTTAAGGCTGAGAAAAAATCTAATCATATATTTAAGCAGTAAGCCACTCAACCTCGTGTTGTACAGTGATTTAAGAAGAGCTAAGACGTATTACTGAAGAGCACACAGAATAAAACTGTGAAAGCTTGGCTATGAATGGCTTATTGCTCTTTAAATGGCAGTAAAACACCACGGTTTGAAAACAGAGAGAACATAAATTTTGAATACACGTTTTATTTTTAATGAGTGAAATCAAAAATGGTCACCAAGCAACACAGTCTGACACCGCCGGAATGATTCCAGAAAATTTGCATCTCGATTATTTCTTCGCTCTTTTCTTTTTTCTATTTTTCTTTGCTTCTTTGAAAAATGTGAAAAATAAAACAGCACAGCAGCAAGTACACCAGCAGTGATACTCATTCTCAATTATTTTTCAACTTTTAAGTTTTCCTTTTGAACTTGTCTTTCCCTGCAAGGGTGTTAGGTGCTCAGACTCACTGAATATCACAGATATCTGAAAAGTGTCTGATAACTTTGTGTCTATAGTCCTCTGGTTCAAGTGAATAAAGAGGTCGAGGAGAGAGAACTGTGAGTATGAACAGTTTTGATGTCAGCAAACACCACCAGACAAGAAAGTTGGTGTTGGAAAACTCTGGGATATACTCAGTGGAAATGATTTCATCATCATAACATATCAGTTTTTAGAATTCTCACTTTTTACAATGTTTACTTGTGGCAACAACAGTGTGGTTGAGGTTAGGGAAATATCATGGTTAGGACAAATAAATACGGTATGTTTAAAGCATTGTTGGTTATGGTTGTGAAACAATTGTGGTTAAGCTTAAAAAACAAATAAACAGTACAGGACACAAACTCCACATCCTTTCTAGTAAATCTTGAGAAATGCAATATGAATAGAATATACATACAGTATATGTGACATAATGGGAATAAAAATAGGTCCTTATAGGTGTTTTTGGGTGGAGTAGCCTGCATGATATTGTAGGTTAATTAGTACAGTACATGTAATGTGATTCAGAGTTAGACAAGGGGTGTTATTACTTATCTTAACAGCATTTATTTATAGAGAATCCAAAGTATATCTATTGAAGTACAATAGTCAGCGTGCCACTGGGCTTGTCTATCATTCATGTACATTCAGCAGCAACGGAGCAAGCCGAGCTGTGCTGAAGTATTAAAATCTACAAAGAGCAACATGACAAAACACTTTCCTACATCTAGCCTACAACTTTGGGTAATTAATCGGCTTCAAACAAAGATTAACGTTCACAGCTACTCAATAATAAACAAGATTAGAGATAGACGGAAAATTACTAAAACATGCATCACGGTGAAGTTAGTTTTAGGTTGGATGATGCTGACTTCACTGTGGTGCGTGTTTTATTAATTTTCCATCTATCTGTTTTTTATGTTGCTTTTCATCGAAGAAAAATAGTCAGCACACACATATCAGAGTTTTGTGTGGGGATGTGGGGACATTTCCATCACAAATAAAGTAAATACTCTGGGTCTTCACTTCCTCGGATGGTGGGAGTGGATAAAGATGTTTGTGTTGACTCTTGCAGATGTCAGTAGAGAAATTGGAGTGCTTTCTCTACCTTCCTCATATTTGTGGTAGCTACTGAAGTCAGCATTAGTGAGGAAAGCAGTAGTTACTGGATGAAACTTTAGTTCAGTTTAGTTTAGTTCCAGTTGGTGACAGTGACGAAACCGGGGTATCGCCCACCCCTACTATATAATATAAATATACTCCATTACGAATCCACTCAACCCCCAAATTGCTACCAATTGTTTGTATGTGTGTGTGGGAATGGTGAATTAGAGGCAAACTGCAAAGCACTGTGGAAAACACAATAAAAAGTCAGTCCATTTAACCAGCTCCTGAGTGAGTGTTTTTCTTGAATGCTCTGTTTTCTGAGTTATTTTTGCATCTTATTATCAGTTTTTGCTGCAGTATGCAGTAAACCCACACTCACCAACACACACATATACACAAATGAATGCGGACGCAATGAACTCACCGAACTATTTCCAGGGATTTCTGGGTCCCTGCATTGAAACTGCATCATCAGTTCTATTTTCTTCCTATTTTATGCAAGTCAAATGCAAGTCGTTTATTAGACGTCACCCCCTCTGCATAGACAAACAGAGAAAAAGGAAACACCTACACGCGCAGTCTCGCTGATTGACAGAAGCATAGTGACAGACACACACAACCGCCTCTGTCAACGATCAATACACTAAATTAAACAGCAATCCAGGGGATTAGATGCTGCATGTAGGAAGAGGGGAGAGATGAGAAGGGCACAGTCACACACACGCAATGAAGATTTCCACGCAACGAAAAAACCCTTTGAACATTTTATAACTCCTACTCTCTCCTACACACACACACACACACACACACACACACACACACACACACACACACACACATCTGCATACATGTGTGCATAATTAACACAGTCAGTATTTGGTCGATCTACGGCAGGAGGTGATGTAACAACCAGGAGAGGCTACAACGTATTTCAACCACGCAGCTATCTCTATTACAGCTACAGGCATCACACACACACACACACACACGCACAAGCACACAAAGATGGAATAAAATGCCTGTCTCCACAGACAGACACGGTTCTGCACGGTTTTGCTTCCCCTGCCCCTGTCTTTCAGGGGCTAACACACACACACACACACACACACACACACACACACACTAATGGCCTAGTTTCAAACTGCTGAATTAAGGACTTCAGTGACTTAGAGGCTCTTTGTGTTTTCTGAGAGACAGCTGTGGGAGAACAGACAATCATCATTCTTCACCTGATCTAGCTGTTCTTGTTCTCCTGCTGCATGAAGACTGTGGACAGTGGAAGGCAGTGGATATGGCATCCTCTTCAGATCTGTTGGTTCTGAATGCATACTGGTGAGGGTCCAGGTTTGCGAGAATGTTATCTTTGTGCTGAAGAACCACTTTCTCAAAGCACTTCATCACAATGGGGGTGAGTGCCACAGAGCAGTAGTTGTTAATTTTTTTTAGCGTTGAAAATTATTAAGAGCATCGTGTCTACAAGATTGCCAGTTCTGCTGTAAAATCTCTGTGAAACTTCTTGTATATCTCCAGCTTTGTTGTGTGTTTGCATGTGCCTTGTATTCCTGCAGGCCTTGAGGTAGTGGATTTTAAAAGAGAGTGCTTTTAGGGGTAAATGACGCCATTATGGCTAGTCCTTTCTTTGAAAATTATCTATGACAGGTTGGGCATGCTGTTTTCCTGAGAGTAATATTTCTGAGGCTGCCTTCTCTTGAAGTGCACCGAAGTGCTTTATTCAGATAAGGGTGGTTTCACTCTGCCGGTTTAGTTTGTTTGAGCAGATGCTACAGGTAAATGAGGCACCAAGTCAAAATACATAAAGGAAGATTTTCACACATCAGGAAATGGACCAAACCTAAAAGATTGAATTTCATACCATTTTAACAGCTTCTACTGATTGTCTGCTGAACATTGTTTTGTATTAATTGTTCGCATTTCACCTATCTGAGGGAGCATGTCTCCTACCTTACCACCCACCCACCTTTAGCTTTGTATCTTCTGGATGTCTGGATCAAAGTTTAGCACATTCAGTTATTTCTTATTTTGTTCTGCCATAAACTCCTGACAAGAGCTCAGCGATGTCTGCCTTTTTTTTTAAGTTAAATTTAGATCTGTAGTATAAAGTATAAAATCTTGGAAGAATTCATATCAACAAAAGCCTCTTTTACTATAAACAGAGATAAAACATTTTTTGCCACAACAAAGACCCCCCAGCTTTGCTTTTTAGACTGAATCCACTGCTGCCCCAGTGGGTGATTTTGGATAGCATGCCAGCATCTCAGCATTTCATCGAGCATGTAACACAACAGTCCTGTCCTGCTGTCTCATCAAACTTTCACAGAAGGTGATTCGGCCCTGTTTCTACCTCTATAGTCGGCTTAAAGGCAGAACAACAATGCCGCACCTCTTCTGTATACCTTTTACACACAATGATGAGGCGGAATAACAAGGCATCGTTTGTGCCTTGAACAGGCTGTGTAAAAGGGGCTAAAGAGAAGATGTGATTTCATCCTATCATTTTGCAAACTGGCAGCCATCCTCTTTTCCTTTTCCCCATTTGATGCATATTCTTTGATAGAGGGCAGCCAGCAGCAAACGACCCTCTCAGCCTTTCAAATGACACTCTACAGTGTAACCCTGGAGGAGGCAGAGCCATCAAAGACTGTGACTGATGATGGGGAAGAGCTCTCTGTGATGGATCTGGATCAGGATGTGTTGTGACACACTGTGCAGGGCAGCTGACACAGGAATCCCATTTCTTGACACACACACATATATGACATACACACACTTGTATACATGGATACACACAATGAGGATGACAGAATCGTTTCATCTCTCTCTCTGGCTTTGCTTTTTCAAGTGTGTCTGCAAGAAAAAGGAAAGGAATATTCTGTGTGTGTGTGTGTGTGTGTGTGTTTCTCTACACATATATGTGCACACCTGCAAGCTTGCATGTGTCTCCTGTGTCCAATCTCATGCCATCAGGTTGTAACACCATCACCCACTTTAGGGAACCCAACTGTCAGCTTCACAATAAAAGCCCCCTTCTGCCTTTTTGATTTGTTTGGATACCGTCTGAGCCTGTTATATAAAGCTCTCCTGGCGTTCTTTCTTTTCAGCCTCTGTCTTTTCACTCCCGCCTGCAGGTATTTCTGAAGGAGTTTCCTCAAACAAAGAACAATGCTGAATGTAGAGGGAATAACCACATCACAAAGCTTTTGTTTCTGTTTCTTTAAGCAAAAGAAAACAGAAAAAAGAAAAAACAACTTTGGGGGAGGTTTGCTTGATCTACCTTGTCATCTACATTGGGGAGGAGTGGCACAACCCCAAGGGTAAACACCCCTCTCTTAGGTAAGAAGAATTAAGCACACCTCCGTTCATTTCTCAAAATCAGTGAAACGTGTTTCAAGCTGAGCTTTCTGAATGTTACAGATTTCCTTTTTTTATTTTCAGTATGAATGTTTGGAATGTCAATTTCTTTTTACAAAATAAGGCTGGAAACTCTGCATTTTTCTCATTGGTAATGAATCCAGAGCAGACGCCAGACCAATGAATTAATCCTATCAAAAAGTGTCTGTGTAGCCAAAGCCAGATACAACATATTCCTCTGTTGCCATATACCTTAATTATTGAAAAAATTAAACAATTACATTTAATTAAAACATCCGTGAGCCACACTGTTGCACGGTTTGATGTGTCCCTTAATTACCATGAGCTGTCGTTCCTGTTGAGTAATTCCCACAAACCAAATGGTATTGATCTGCCACTGAAAATAGTCTTAAATTCACTATTTACCCCTGTTTGAGTAAAAATACAGCAGCTTTCTTAAATTATAGAGCCTTTTTGACAAAAAAAAGAAAAAGAAAAAAAAGAAACAAACAAACATCTATAAAACCTTTTAAAGATTTATTTTTCCAGTTGAAACTGGTGTTTCGGGGCTGAGTGCCACAGACAGGGTAATGAAGTCAGAAAGTTTTGAGAGATGGACGGCCTTGGGATTTGTTAACAACAACATGAAAGATGAAGAATGCCAGCTTTATTTGGACAGCTGAACCTCGGAGTAAAAACATGGTTACAGTTCCAGATATTTCATTTTTCGCTTGCTGTAATGTCACTGGCCCCTGTTAGCACACACAGAAAAATAGAGGAGAAGAAGAAATTATATGAATAGAAAGTATTTCTTATAAGTATGTTGTGTACAGTTTAGTCACATCTTTCTTTCTTACAGTACTCTTCTTGTTCAAAAGCCATCTGTTGAGAGTCACATACAGCAAAGCCGCGACTACAAGCAGTTTTCATCATAGCTGGGTTTTCACTTGGCTCTGAAAATATGCTGGACGAATATACATCTTAACTCACTGCGTATGTCATGCTGCCAACTCCCTGCGAAGTAGGTGTTCCAAATGAAACAGTGGGAGCTTCGAGATGAGATGAAACATTAATGATCCCCTTGGGCAAAGAACATGATACAGGCAAAAACTGAGCAAATGGAGGACTGCGGTTAGAGCAACAAGTTATTACAACACCAGAGTGTATCGATAATCAATAAAGACTGATTGTCTTTGTTAACAGATGTAAAGGTCAACATGGACTGACCGATGTACAGTTTGCAGCATATATGCAGGTTTTGAAAGTGAGCTATGGTGCTTCACATAGTACAGGGGAGAATATGGACAGAAATGTGTGAAATGTTTCTATCGTTATCAGACCGTGTGCTGCCTATTTGGTGGTCTCAAACAGGGTAAACCACATTAGCTGAAAATGTGTTCTCAGAAGAAAAGGTTTGAAAATACCACTGTACAAAACACCATGTAATACTGTTAAAAAAATATTTTCTTTTCCCATCATTGCACAGTCAAAATGTCAGTACTGGGTCCCACAAGGTGGAAATCTCTGGTATACTACTTCTTTGAGGGTTATCTTCTATTGGTGTGTACAGATCAAACTTTAACACTAATGCAGAAGCAGCTGTTAGAGCAAATGCCGATAAAAATCCTATCATCAAAGAGATTTGCAAAAGGACTGCACAGGGAATGAACTTAACCTTGGTCTTACAGATCAAACATCAATCCCAGACAAAAAATTAACAAAGCAACAAATGACGAGCACATTGCAGCACCTGTTTTTTGTGAGACAAGTCGAAGATCCACAATAAGCAGCATGAATATGACATGGAGATCAAAGCTCTTCTTAACTGAAAATTAACACTTTGCTGGAACCTTTGCCCCACAATATTCATTGCCTTTCTCAGCCTCAGTCAAACTTGCTAACTGCAAGTGGATTATTCCACAAAAATCTAAATGATGACTGTTATGCTCACAGTGTGTAATATCTGGGACAAGATTTAAATAAAACAGATCATAACAACGCATTTAACTCTTATTAGTATGTGTTTGCGTTTAGACGTTAAAGCTGGCACCCTAGTATTTCTTTCTACCTGATCTCAGCAGCAGCACTTGTGCTGTTTTGACATACTGACAGTATGAGTGCACCCTTGAAGTTCAGGGAGTTCAGGAAGTAGTGAGACGTTTGTTGATAATACTATAATTCAACCCTGCCTTAAAAAAATTCCAATTACGTTTGTATGCTACTCATTTGCAATAGCAAATACATTTTGGTAAAAATGTAATGCTGCCCAGATTTTTATTAACATAATCAGGAAACACATTCACTGGACATATATTGTGTTGTGAGTTGCAAAACTTTGATACTGAACTGTGGTAACTGTAATAACATAACATATTTCATTCGTGTCCCCTGCAGTTTCATCTGATGGTTACACTATATGGTTTACTGTAGCACTCACAGCACTTGGTTGAAGCATCATTATGTTACTATTTTACTTAAAATTATACCTTGAATATCATTGTTATGTTACACCGACATGAAATAGGATAATTTGTGTCACTGTTTCAGCCACTTCGTCTCCACATCACTTGTTTTTGGACAATGTAACTTCGATGAGTGTGTAGGGTCACAGTGCGAGAGACTTTGCAGCACACAGCACAAAATGTCACTGATTTTGGTGAACCTGGATCATAATTGCAGAGAAAATGTCTGGTTTTCCCTCTGATGATATTTCCTGAAAGCAACCTGTAACTGCTGCGACCTGTAGTGCAAGTTAGCTCCCTTAACTTTGCAGTTAGCTGACTACTACCAAAGGAGCTTTGGACCACTGGGAGGAGGAAAAGGTGCCAGAAAGGGTCAGAGCCGGCCAAGTGGGCCATGGAACTGGGCTCAGCAGCCTTTACCGATGTCATGACAGAGACGAAGACACTAAAAAGGACGTTGATGGAGGAAGCTAAGCATAGAAAAAGAGGAACTGACTGAGCAAGAGGTCGGACAAAAAGTAAATCTCAGTCTAGATTTAAGTCGTTGACGACAGCATCGCTAAAGAAAAGTCTGCACGATAGATGCCGACTTGGTGTTTCAATAGCAAATAGGCTAATACTAGCTGGCTTGCTAGGTTATGAGTTGTGATGTTGCACTTGCTTGATCTTTGGCTATGTTCGTTCATTAGTTTTTGACCCAGAACAGACAAACCAAACACGATGTTAAAGGGGCACTTTGTAGTTTTGGAGAAGAAATTCAAACTTGAGTAAACAAGATGTTCTCAGAGGAAAATAAACTCCCAGAACACTGTCTGAAGCTAGAAAGGTGGCAGGGTAAACAAAGTAAACATAATGAAACGGTGTTGTCCTTTAAGGTCAATTTGTTTATCATTTAGCCGATATATCATGAACATATGAAATGAGTCAATGAAGATTTTTCTCTTCTGATAAAAAATGTGTCCCAAAAACTACAATGTGCACCTTCAGGGTAAGAGGAAGATTGCTGTCTTGGTTAAATATTGAAAAGTGACTTGAAGCTCTACTGGCTTTGAGGATGTTTAAATTAATAAGTGCTTAAATCATGTCTCTTCTCTGGTTTATTATCAGAGAGGGTTGACACTGAATAGAGAATTCCACAGAATGTGCAGCGGGAAAAAAACAATTATTACATAGACACATCTAACCTAAGATAATAAGATGTGTGAGATGCACCAAATGTGCCATGGTAAGTCAAGTCCATAGGACCTAATGTTTTCTTCTGAGGATTACCGAAGGATACAGAACACTGAAGGTTTCAGTATTAGGCTGCAATTAGTGTCAAGAAATAGAGATTAGTGTCCTCAGCCATTGCACGTATTAATTTCTGTTCATTCTGTTATAAGAAATTCTTTTAAATAAACCAAGGGCAAAAAAATCCTTTAATCATATTACTTTGACAAAACTATTTGGCTTTCAGAATAGAAACGATGCCCATGGATTCTCTTTTTGTGCCCTCAATCAGTTTCTAAGTACATAGAGGAACTTTTTAGCTTTAGTGCCTCTAAAAGCTCGCCATGATCCATGGACAAGAACTATGCAGTAATTTCTCTTACTATTTATTATACACATGTATTACACACCCACTGTGTTTGTGTATTCAAATGCCAAAATGTGTGTTTCTGTCCTTATGCACGTCTGGCCTCTTGTCTGTTGCTTTGCAAATAGAGCCGAAATTTGCCTTTTGTGTGTCTGTGTTTACTCCTGTGCAAACGGGAAGTGTGTGTTTGTTTCCTAATCTATACTGTGTGCAAACAATGTTTAGTGTGTGTGACTGTGCATGTGTGTACAAGGTTGTAATTAAAACCAAATCCACTGCATTACTGTGGGGAGGGATTCGGCTCCACAAAGGAGCCGCTTACACCTCCTCCTTCAGTCCTTTTTAATTTGAAAGATATGTTTATCCATTTTTGTCATAAATTCCACACGATACATGCCCGGTGCTGGCACAAATGAAAACTGTAATTAAAAAGGACGCAGCAGGTCGACTATTCATGGAGCCATCCTTGTGCATTTTTTTCCTTATACGCACCTGAGTCATAGTTGACAAAATGGAGAAGAGAGGTCCTTGTCACAGGTGAGATTAATATCAACATCAACATCACATCTTACTTCTAAGTCTCGGACCTGTATGCATATCCCAGACAGATTGTTATATTCACCTTGAAATAGGTTGCAACAGTGACATATACTGTACTGTATGTTGAGACACTTATATCAGCAATAACAGTAACAACTATGGTACAGAAAAATGTAACATTAATGAAGTGAACAAGTCATCGTAGTCAGCAGAAGACAGGCTCCATGATGTTTAAGTACTGATCAGATTACATTTTCAGTTCAGTTCAGTTTTCAGTTATTAAGTAAGACAAATATTTTTTTTTAAAATACCATCCACCAAAACCACCTCCCCGTGACTCCCTGGGTTTATTTTGCTTCTTTCATTTAAAAAGTGTTGCCTCTGAACAATAAAAATATGTCATAATCATAACAAACTTCATTTTCAACACATTCCTTCAGTGTTTTTTTTTTTTTTTTTTAGAAAAAAAAAAAGATGACAGGAGTTGATTCAGTGCCAAAACTAAGAACGAGCTCCACATGAAACAAAACAAAAAAAAAAATACACTCCACTGACAGCAACAATACATTTTCTCAGGCAGTAACACAACTATGAAGTACCTTAGGACATTTTAGCTGGGAACAGTTCAGCTGACACACTTGTTTTACACTCCAACACCAGCAAAATAAGTTGTTTACATCCACCAAACTTTTCCAAAAGTTTCCACGATGGGTCTTATAGACGTGAGGACAAAGGTCATTATTGTTATTAGTATTCTGAACAGTAGTAAAAGTAGTAGTATTAGTATAGGCTCGCTTCCTGCAACTCATCTCCATCATACTTATAGATAGCACGGTGGTATACTGCTGTTTATTGGATTTCACCATCTGCCTGCATCTCCCCACGGCGACGTATTTGTGAACATTGTGGTCCTCTGCCATAATCCATCTTTAAAACTGTTCTCATCCATCTTATTTACAGCATGATGCAACGTCTCTTCTAAAAAAAACCCGTGTGGAGAAGAGAAAACAAAAACTGTGAAGTAAAAATGCATCTCTAACTCAGAGCCCTGTTGAAACTGTTGTGTTTTCTAGAGTACATCTCTTATTATTCATCTGTGCTACTGCTGTAATCTATCCTTGTTATGTCTGCCCGTGGTACTATGAAAACAATATGCCAGATGCTCTCGCTCTCTGGTTCAGTACTGAAATGTAAACCTTATGCATTGCAACTAAATCCAAAGACAAGATCCAAACCTTAATAAGAAAGATTTCAGTGGCAGCAGCAGACGGGAGGGTTATCCTTCATCTGTGCTAATAGTTATTGTTTTTTTCCCCGTTAAGGTGACAAAGTAACTGGTAGTAGTTTCCTTTTCTTGTGCTTAAAGGAGAGGAAAGACAGCAACACGAAGTACAAGTCAAGGCTCCATTATCATTCCAAAAATACAGACATGACTGTCAGCATTGACCTGTCAGAGTCTGCACAATGCACATGTCAAGGTGATGGAAAGAAATGTGGCCTCAAGAATGCCTGTGCAGGTAAGGATAAAGAGAGAAACGCCTACCTGGGTCTTGGAGGAGTCTGTTGCCTTGCTCCTATTGTACACTGATGGCAGCTTGTAGAAACGCTACGTTCTCCATCATTTGTACTCTTGTTTGCCTTTAAATGGGCAGGCTGCCACTGTTGATGCACACAGAAAGGATTTCAGGGGAATGAGCAGTGTTTCGTCGAGCACTGAACATCCGCAGAGGGAAACATTTGCATTTCAAAGCAGATGAGGTCAAGGAATGACTGAAAGATCGAAAAAAGAGCAACAGATTCAGATGACGAGTGGCAGCACAGACTAACGTGGTAACAAAGGTCATTGGTATATGTAGAAAAAGCTATTACTTTTAATATCATCCTCAGATCAAAACAACTGAATAGGTCGATTGCCAATGACTTCCAAAATGCATAAATACATACAGTATATGACTGTTGCCAGACAGGCATACTGGACCTTTTTTCATACAGTTTGATTCGGTTTAGGAAAATGTTGCATGTTTTTCTGATGAGATACTGCTATTGAAAGAGATAATGGATCTGTAATGTTAGTATGTCATGGTTTGGATCATTGGTTTCTTCATTTCCTGTTTTATTTTGTAGTTTATAATCTCATGTGTTTTGTTTTAGTTTCCACTTCCTGTCTTTGTCTGTTTTCCCGTCTTTTTTCTGTATACACCTGTGTACCATTAGTTAATCATTCCTGTGTGTTTAAGGCTGTGTTTCCCCTCACTCTTTGTTGGTTTGTTTGTATCTCCTGTGTTTGATCGTCGGTCCTCCAGTTTTTGTATTTCTCTTTATTTTTTTCTTTGGACTTTCCTTTGCATGTCCTTTGTTACTTGCTTTTTGGTTTTTGATCTTGATCACCAGCATTAAAGCTCACTTTTTGTTCTTTTACCTGCCTGCCTCTGAGTGTCTAGCATTTGGGGTAAATTGTAACACAGAATGGGATATTGCTTATCATACACGTTTCATTGATAATCAGCCAACACCCATCTACAGAACACACTACACTGTGTTTGAAATGACAAATGTACACAGGTGAGACTAATTTCCTGTAAGAAACACTGGTAAGTAAACAATTTAGCACACATGGAAAAATGGAGATAGAATCGAAACGATTCTGTGATTAAAGTTTACCTTTGACATGATTTGAAATGATAAACCAAAATGCAGCAGAATGACACTAAAGCTGTGGTGACATTGATTTCGGTTTAATTATTTGTCCAAACATACACACATACTGTATGCCTCTTATGAGAAACAGAATAAAACATGCACCTTCACGTGGATTTCATGCTTCCTGATTTCGGTCATGCCCATCAAACAGATTTTCTATGAACCGGTCAAAGCGGAGGCCTCCTACGGTCTGAGATCAAGGGCTCAAGTATCTGTAGGCAGTTCACAAAAAGAGAAAAAAAAAAAACAGTACAACAATTAGTCATAGAGTTAGGAAGCATGAGGGCTGAACAGATCAAACTGAAGACGAGCAAAGGAGCACATGTAATCCTGCAACCTCTCCTCCTCTGAATGAGCCAGAAGAACCAGGATTATGAAGCAACTGACTGCCTGTAGCAATGAATCCTGCTGAGCACAAATCACATCGACAGTGTGTAGCAAAAGGCTCAATTGGCAAAAGGTACTCAGTGAGGTTTGAGTCTTTTTTGTCTTATATTCAACATGACTGTCAGCGACATTTCTATCACGTGTTTTGTGCATTTTCCGGTATAAAACCTGTGTGGAAAGGCCAAAACTTAGTTTAACTGAAAATACTGGAATGGCAATAAAAAGAAAATTAAACAAAGGCTAAGGGATGTTTTTTCCAAAGTAAATACTGATTTTGCTTCACCTGCCCTGCCTCTACTGTGGACAAAGATCCCAATATGTTCCAGCCACTCGCTGCCTGCACAGAAAATACACGATAAAAAGAGTTTAGGCATGAACAAACACACGTTTTTTAGGACGTATAGAGTGCAACCACTATTTTCCGATGGCAGCCGGGGACCCTTGTCAGATATCAGTCCCCTCTTTATCCCCACAGCAGCTGATAAAAACACCACACTGTATTTTAGAAAGTTTTTCAACAGTGATAAACAACAACTGCCGGTGCTGGTGCAGCAGTCCACGTATTTATCAGATCATGTACAACATGGCTGTGTCTGTATAGCAAGAGAGACGGTGAAGGAGAAAGAAAAAGTTGAAGTATGGACAGAAAAATGAAGACAGCGAGAAAGAGAGATGGTAAGAGTGAGACGTGGGTCTTATCATCCTTTTCCAGCAGCTGACTGTCAATCATCTGCACTGATAATGAGTTCAGGTGTATACACACACAAAATACACACAAATACACACATCCTCAATACAGATAGCGTCAATAAGAGACAGACAATATGGACATTTTGTTATACCATACTTGCAGTATCTCTGCATTTTCCCTTGCTGGTGTGCAGTTCTGTCTTCAGTTCTTCACTTTTTGGACCTTCAGCTTCGACAGCAAAACTCAGATGATAATTCTTTTTCCACTCTACAGGGATAGGGAGAGCTTAAAAGAAAGGATGAGATGGTAATTTGTGGAAATTTAGCAATTTGAGTAATAGAACATCTCAGTTCATAGTCTCTGCCTTTGTTTTGTCCTGTAAACATTATACAGTGGACATGTGCACAGACAGTAATCACTTTTGCACAATGAGATGATGTACTTTACTGTGCATGCTGATAAGGGCGGGGATAAAACTGAAAAGATGAGACAGGAAGTACAAAATGCCAGAAACTTAAAACTGCTGTGAGTGATATATTTTGATTAAAGTAAGTATTAAATAGCTCTATTTTCCAACAGTAATCACTGCTATAGAGTGTTTGGTCAGTAAGCCATGCCTCTTCTCCCCCTGCTCATGCAGTAAGAGAGAAAATACATTTTGTCACTTTAGTCAATCAGGGCAATGAACTCTCTCTCCGGTCCTGTCTGCTCGTGAACGTGCAGAGAGCAGGATCCTCCTGTTTGCTGCTACAGTATATCTGGTTATTCCCTCTGCACGATCATGTGGTGACGTAGAGAGGAGGAAGAGGATTGCTAACTGCAAAACAGAGAGAAAGTTAGTTAAAATTACAACAATGCTTACAGCAGCGTTCATTTTGGACATAGCCATGGTGATAAAATATACACCAGGCCATGAAGGCCTTTAATGACTATGTTAGCTAAGAATTACCTGCTAGTCAATCATAAAACAAGGGAGTTAAATCACATTAAAATCTTTATTTATCTTACCTATTTTTGTCTGGTATACTATTGAAGACTTTCCAATTGATATGCCAGCCATCCACCAAGCTTCTGCCCTGCCGGGTGGCACTGCAGAAAACACAATTCTAACAGGAGGGCAACATTATTTGACTTGGGAACAGAATTAGACAGAATCAATGTATATCTTATTCTCCTGTTGATCAGAGTTTTAATTAAAAGTTTAGGTGAGCCCCAGAATATTCTCCAATTATGTCATCCTTAACTTTGGGCATGGCTGGTTTACTGTAATGCAAATTGTGTGTTTTGGCTCTCTTCCCCAGACTCCTTTGAAAAATTTAGCAGTTTGGAAAGTTATTGAGTAGCAAGGAACCTAAAACATTTTGTGAAACAGCTACAGCAAGTTCTGAATCATTCATTTCTTCTTGTAAATTCGAATTAAAGAGAATAGATTAAGTTGCTTCTTTCCTTGTAAAAAGTGTCCATTCGTTGTAGCATCACTGTAACAGCCTGTCTGCTTCCATGTCTGAGGTGTGTGCCTTACCTGCCAACATTTAGCAGCTGGTTTAACACACTGTTTCAACTGTAATCACCATTGATACAAAATTTATGACAGAAGACACCATTCATTTTACTGTAAAAATGTCACATTTTACAAATACAGTACACAGTAAATAACATAGGCTCCTTTTGTCAGAGTTGTTGCGTAAGGAGAAATAATTAACTTTGTGAAACATTGTCTATGATAAATTCTTAATTATTCGGGACCTCCTGTAAATTCAGCATATATTATACATTGAGTTATTTTCTTTCTGTGTAAAAAACAATGTGTCCATTTCTCCCATGTAGGTTTTTATTTGCATATAGTGCGGGGAAGTGAGCTCTGATCACAAATGGTCACTTGAGATGCTTATTGAGTCACCTTTTAATGCCAGGTGTGAAATGATGGACTTAGAGCTGTCCACGTGGGATTGGATCACCCAAGACGCACATTAATGCCAGGTATATGCCATGTTTAAAGTGTATATGTGTGTGGCAATATTTTTGGGTTTGTTCCAGTCCAACATGTCGATTTCCATTTCATTCATGTCCTCCAGAGGCCACTGTGATTGAAACGCTCTTTGTCAATCCTCCATCTCTGCATCTCCTCCATTGAAAACTCTTACCCTTTCCTTGTTTTCTCCTGCCACCAGCTCTTCCTCCTTCTCTTCCACTCCTTTGCTGTCTCTCACCTTACATTCCACGACTCCATCAAAAGACAGAGGGAGATGTGTGAATAAATCATGCATACAAGTGAACCTCACTATCAGCATGGGTCTGATTACATTTTACATTATTTAACACTCACTGACTCTGTTTGCGTACTGTGTGAATGTGTGGATATATGTGTGTGTGTATGTGTGTGTGTGTGCGTGCGTGCGTGCGTGTGTGTGTCAATCACAGCCAGGTCCCTTGATGCAGAGATTGCTTCCATAGATTTAGAAGATGATGACATTACCTCCTTTGTAACAAGACTGTTTTGTGTGCCTGCATTACAAAGTAGGAAAGTTGGATATATCTGCTACTTGAATGTTTAGCCAAATTGTACCCTTTTCCATGGTAACACATACATCTGATCTCTAGTGGTTAACCCATTTCAAGTTTGGTTGATATCATAGAAAGGGTTGTGTTTTTCCCATTGGCATTCAACAAAGACCTGCCCTCCATCTCTGATTGGCTAGTGTTCATCGCCTTTGCTGATTTGGTTGGTTAGGGTTAAGGTTAGTCAGTTAGAGGCAGAGTTGGGTTAGGTCTTCTCCAAAGTACCTTTAGGCATGTCTTACCACTCGGTAGCCATCTTGGGCAGGACATGTGTCATACAACCGCCATTGCTGGTGTTATAGACTTTTCTGTTCAAAATGCCTTAAGTGGTCTGTCTCTTTCTAAAATTGTCTTGCATGGGTTGGAAAAAAAATAGATGGATACTAGCTAGCCAGCTCTTATTAAGTACCTGACACTAACTAGGCAGCTGCTTCCTGTTTAGCTATCTAGCAAACCAGAAAGATACAACCCCGATTCCACGAATGATGGGAGGCTGTGTTTTTTCTCACATTGCATATTGCAGGTATTTGTTTTAGAATGAGTGTATATTTCCAAAAAAACACAAAGGTTTATCAGTTTGAACGTTAAATATCATGCCATTGTCTTGTTTCAATTGATGTAACTTGAAAAGCATTAATAAATCTTTCCATTTTGTTTTTATTTACGCAGTATACCGTCTTCTTTATGATCAAAGGTTGTATATACAGTAGATACATAGACATTTCTTTATCCCTAGTTTTTCTATAAAAAAAAGGGCTCACACATTGTAATTTATGGACATCATTTTAATTAATGGAATTAACTGTAATTTTAATGACAGAGGTTGTTTGAACAATAAAAGTCTTTATTAGAAAGGATGGCTGCAGAGGGAAAAAAGTTTATTGGTCAAACCTTAGAAAAAGATGATAATGCACTAAATTGAAATGGCCAAATAAATAATATATTTAGGGATAAATGTACAAACTGCTGTGCTGTGCTGTGTGACCATAGCAATCACAATAACTTGCCGGATTTAAACCAATGCTTTCACAGCCCCTGCTGACAGTGTTAGGGAATGTTAACAGAGGATTATGGGAGTTCGAAGTGTGCCGACATTGGGGAAATTGGTGCGTGACGAGGCCAAATTCTCTACTGCTGTTGTTTGTTTGTGCCATTTGCCAACACGTATAAAAAGATACGCTAGCACACACGCTTAGGCACACAATATACACTTTAATTCTCTTTAACACACACAGACACACAGTCTCACACACACACACTCACACATTAACGCACGGACACTAATATGAATGTGTACAAAAATGCACTCTCGCACTGACAAAACACACACTCAAAGACAAACCCAAAGAGAGCCAACTTAGCAAGGTAAACATCCGCACATCATTGCACATGCAGCTTGAAATGCATACGCACCCACAACCACACACACACACACACACACACACACACACACACACACACACACACACACACACACACACACATACACACACTTTCCCCCCACAGCCCCAAATCCTCTCTGGCTTGTTTAGAAAACCCACTGCTTTCCAGTAAATCCTGAATAAGCTAATCCCAGAACATCAACAAATGCAATTTTCAGCTTAGCATAGAACACATGCAAACTGAAGGCAACCTGTCTTTGCCCTTAAATATGGGAATGTGTGTGAGCATGTGGATGTGTGGGTTTAATAACTCTGCAGGTGCAGTCAGGTAGAAATGAAAGAGTGCAGATGAGGAGGCGGATGAGGTTAAGAAGGTCATTCATGTCAGTTTCAGAACTTGGAAAACAACCTTGGTGGAGAAAAACAGAGTGCCAAGTTTAATGATGTGTGTTCTCACTATGTCATGAAGGGTCCACGCTTCTCAAGCACTGCTAACCTGTTACAAAAAAACGGTAGATGCTGAGGTGTGAATAGAAAGAACATTTCCTTTTTGAGGAAAATATCAGGAGGTAGTGTTACAAAAAGCAGAGTTAACGGAAACACCGACTGATTTGCTCACTCCATATAAAACAAAAATATATCATTTCTCGGGACCCTCTAGTTTGACCTTTGTTGGAAATACCAGACTAAGCCCCTGATTTATGCACCTGCATGCCATTCATTTATTAATTATCATCACTCATTAATTCCTTTTCAAACTACCATGGATATATTGGATCCCTTCCCAGCATACAGTACGTTCATGGGAGGGAAGCCTTGACTCGCTGCCAGTCGTCACATAACATAACAGTTGCAATCTTATTCCCATGTACAGGTTAATTAGAGTCTCTTGTCCGCCTCTTTAGTGTGTGTGAGGAAACCAAGGTGAAGGCGAAGGCAGGAACAAAAAGCAAACTCTGTACAGGAAACAAAGTGTGCCTGCTGGCTGTGGAGAATGTGATGAGGTGCCAGTACATAATGTGCAGGATAAACAAACTCCTGCAGTGGCTGCTGGTATAATCAAAGGCATTTTAAAATGTGGCGAATAACCCCTGACTTTCCCTTCGACAACGCTTTCTCATCAACAGTGCATCAACAGAAGAATGGCTCAGTATGACGGTGTTTTTGCATTTTTGTCCCCACAGTTTGGAGTCAGCATTTCACAAACTGAATGAAATCACATTTCATGTGGACTCACTCGACGCTGCAGGTGAAAGGGAATTTTTGTATATTAGTGCTCCTGAACACGTGCATGTTCCAGGCGGTGAGGTTCAGTGTCGGCTAGGGTTACATCTGCGTGTGTGTTCATACTTTTTGTGTGTGATAAACATTAATCATTAGCCTCACCATATGGTGTCCACGTTGACCAAATTCCCCAGATGGGCAGGGTGACTTACTCGGGAAAGAGGACACACACATCCAGGTGAGAGCGCGCGCAGACACACACACACACAGGTGAACTCACACAATCCTAGAGCCCAACAAGAAACTCAATCTGTAACACAAATTCCCCGTGCTGCCACCTTTGGGTTAGAGTTTGTCTGCAGATATGCTGTTTCTGCTGCCAACACTTGTGAACAAGAAAAGGAAACAAACCAGAGTTGATTATTCGTTTCCTCAACGAGAACACTGTTTGTATTTTCTGCGGCGCTCTCTGAAGGACCAATGCTACTGAAAAAAACAGTTGGAAAAAAAATACAGAATTAGCTAGCGAGGGTCAGAAATTTCAACATTATTCACAAAAGTCCTCCTCCAGTCAAAAATGTGTTTTTATTCTTCCTCTACAGTCTAATGTTCAACCTTCACTCTGTAGAATGAATTAAGTGAGAGTTTTGAGGGGAGCTTTAAGCAGGAACATATAAATAATAATATGATATGATATAAATGGTATAATCTATGATATAATAATTCTGGCCCTAATGCAATTTATAATGGTACTATAAATGTGTGCTACTGTATGCTGAAGCTCCAAATTGACTGTCCTTCCTCTGACGCACACATATTTCTCTGGATTTACAGCAGTAGCACGGCTCGCTTTGTTCCATCAGGCACACAGATTATACAAACTTATATAAATACAGGCACACATTTTAACAGGGGGAATACTTTACCTCCCAGGCAACCATTTCACATATTCAGCATGGAACAAACACATAAAAACCACAATAGATAACAATCACTCTTGTTCAGCCAGATAGCTGAGAGTCAAGCCACAAAGTCGCAGCTACATGTGAAAATCTCCCTCCTCTTTTGGACTCAACAGCATCACAAAATGTCACCCGGGGGCCGGGAACATCAACCACCACTGAAACTCATGTCTCTAAAGCCTGCTTTTATGTGTGTGTATCTGTTGGTGTGCATACTATTTTACACTGTGCTGAATGAATATGAGTTGATAGTTGATACTTTACATTTTTGTTTTCTTATACCGAAAATGTCTACTTCCTGTTATACTCATCAATTAGTTTTCAGTTTTTTTACTCACATGGTGTCAATAATAGAATTGTGTATCTATAATACTATATAAGTGTAATAAAAGTTTCACTTTGAACAGCTGCATTTTACGTCAGAAGCTCTTTCTGTGTGTCCAAATCAAAAGGAGGTAAGGCTGAAGATAGACTTGCCTTAAACAATACGTTTGGCTACACATGACGGCTAGCTCGCATGTCCTGCATCGTTTGTTCACATCCTCAGAAAGTAATTAATTCTCTGTTTTTTGCTTTTTTCTAATAAACACTTCAATTTTCAGTCAACTACTGTATCCATCCTGTTTTACGGGTAAGTATATGAACAACTATGTTCACCACGCAGCTTGTTTGTCTGCATGAACGTGTGGTTCAACAGACAGTATATCTCCAGCCTCAGTCAGATATGGCAGACATGGGTGTTAAATGCAAATCTGCATATTATTGTCACTGACATATTCATAACTCAGCACTGCCTGATAATGAAACCAAAAAAGTTTGTATTTATTTGATATTTTTTCACAAGACGTTTGGGTCTCAGGGGCAAGTTTGTCCTCCTAATTATTTTGAAAACAATACATTGCTTCATTAAGTTAATTAGACATATAGGGCAAGATGGTATATTTTATGTCGTAGGTGACTGACTGACTGACTCAGCTGTAGGTGTTGCTGTTTGTTTATCATTACCCAGGCTCATTGATTGATGGAACACATTCCCTTATTTTAAAGTTCTGATTAAGACTGAGCTTGTTTAATTTGGATGAAGTTGTGTTTTTTTATGCAAATACTTTGGATAATACATTGTTGAATTAGGTAGGAAATAACGGAAAATCTGAAAATGTATACGATGTAGAAGATGTCACATATTCACTCTAGCTCATAAATTAAATTAAATATCAGAAAATTAATTAATGACCAATACTTTTTCATTTTGAAAATGCTTGCTTTGACTTTTCTCGTTCTTTTAAAAGAAAACAAAATCAAATTAAATGCTTACTGCTGGCAGGTTGTTTTTACGTATATGTGTGCCAATGCATTTGTGTGATATTGAATGTATCTTTATCTAAATAAATATGCATGCCTGTGTGTGTGTGTGTGTGTGTGTGTGTGTGTGTGTGTGTGTGCGTGCGTGTGTGTGAGGTTGACCCGGCCTGTGCCCGGACCTAGTTAAACAGAAATAGCTACAAGAGCAATAACATCCCCAGCTAAGCGGCAAGGGATTCAATTCCCAAGTCATTTTACAAGAGCGTGGTGTGATTGAGTCGGCCTGCCCATTGAATTCAGTATTTAATTTCCTCAAGGTCCCAAGAGCCGTGTCTCTGTTTCCAATTTCTCCTCCTCATGAGATCAGGATGCGGGACTAAATGAAGGGCTTTCTCTTTCTTTTCTTCCCTTTTTCGGCCCATCGTTTTGCTTCATTGTAAAATGCTGAATGCTCAGGCTTGGATAGGAGGGGACAGGTTAATGAGTGCTCTTGGTGTAGCAACGCTTTCCATTACCATCATTTCTCTCTCACTTCTTGCCTCTATTACAGCTTTTACCACCTTGAATCCCTTTTTCTCTTTGTCCTGTCATAATGAGCTGTCACTCTTCTCTCACACGTTTCCAACGAATCCTGATATACATTTTTGTTTTATTTATATCAAAGCTAAAATGATAAGTCAATTAATGGATCAGTTCAATCAGTTGAAATCAGTTTTTTTAAAAATCTATTTTTTTAAAAACTGATTTGTTTTAATGAATTTATATAGATTTTTCGAGTCTTTGGGTCTTGGACTGTAGATTGGACAATGTGGCAATCAAAGACAGAACTTCAGGCTCTGGTAAAATGTGATGAGCATTTTTTTTTTCATTTTATTGACAAACAAATAACTTTAATTCACCCCAAAATTAAAGTGATTCATCCAAACACCTGCAGCAGAGTTAAAGCATTTTAAATCACTCCTCACTCGACCTAGAATTTCTTTGCGTAATGAAAAATTTGGAGGACTTTCGAGAGTGTTTTAAAACCTGAACAAGCAACATTTCCCATCTACGTAATTACCAAAACAGAAGATTAGCTCTCATGAAATTACTCAAGCACATCAAGTGCTTTTGGAGAAAGCAGTGGTACATTTACTCAAGTGCATTGCCTAAAGTAGTTGTGACTACCAGGAATGGTATCCCATTTTCTGGTTCAGGAGGGTTGTCACTGCTAAAAACATAATCTGGGTTTGAAATACAAAGCAACACATCTGAATGGTTGAACACATTTTCAGGCATTCTCAAAATAAAAAAAATAAAAACATTCACTCACTTATTGTCCAACAGAGACAACGATACTGGCGGACACAGCGGCTTCCTTTGAAAAAGATCTGACAACATTTTTTAATGATAAGGACTCTTTCGACTAAAGCATGCCTTACAGGATTAAGGATGCACACGGATAAAGGCAAACATTTTCGTCTTTATTGGAGAGGATGTTCTCGGTGTGCCTCTGGTCGATAGTATTGACTGAAAGCAAGATGACTGCTAATGAAGCAAAGATGAAAACACAAATGGCTATTCAATCACCAGAGGATGTACTTGAAATGCATCACAAACCCTTTTACATAGCCAACAAAATTGATTTAAACTCCACAGGATATACCTTAAAGTCATTACGCATCCATACGCGTGCACACATAATTGGTATTCAATTGCAATAGGTAGTAAGTGAGTTTCAAGTGCCACAGAGCCAATTATAACTGCATTAAACAGGTACAAACAAACCCCATGGAAGGTAAGTAATTGAATAAGAAGGAACTGTTTTAATATCACCTTTATTCTGCTGCTTTGATACCTCAGACAAAGGGGTGAAACTCCCATTAAAAGCAGGCACCCTGGGGGCTGTTTGCTTAACCAACAATCCTTATTTTGTCTTTTATGTGACCTCATGGAGAGAGAAATGATGAAAGGGGGGAAAAAGTGAAGGTTGGTGTCACGATTTAACTTTAGCGACCCCTGGTGTGAGTCACGGGGTGAACCCAGCACCAAGTCTGCGGTTTTTAAAAATGAAAGTGGCAATACAGTGGAAGAGTGGACAGGTAATTTAATTTTCCCACCAACATGACATTTCACCACCGGGGCTGATGGTTTTAACAGGCTAAATTAGAAGAACGCAACAAAGAATCAAAGCAAAAGGAAGCAACACATGGTCCCCATGAGCAATGTTGTGCCTTGTCTATTCATATCTGTTTGCCTTTTTGTATTTCTAGGAAATATAATACAAAAGTGCATATAGATCCAGAGCAACATCAGTGATGTAGTTGTCTTGTGCTATATGAAAAGAACTTTGGTGGGAATTTTATCATTCATTGCTCAGACTAAAACCAGTGATTAGTAACCAAGTAGATTAATCCAACAAATGTCTAACAAGACACACATAAAGTGTATCTGACCTTTACAGGACTTATTAATCCATTAAATATGAGTTAATAACAGCATCTTATGTGATACAATGGATACAAATACTAAGTGCTTATTAGTGAGGTCTTTGTCAGGTATGAGAGGTATGGATTCAGTGTAATTAATAGAACTGAACACCATACTGCAGGCCTCGAAAATACAAAATTACATTTTATTTCTTTATTTTCATTAAGAGAGAGAGACTTCATTTTTATAATAAGAGTCTTTGTCGATTAGGCCCCATCGTGACGTCCTTTACATTTTAAGAGGCAGGTGAAGCCATGAGCAGTATAGGAAAGCCCCCTGATGGAGCCTAGACGCTGGTGGTGGTGATGTGATGGAGATGATGGCTGAAGATCTGGATGCGATGAGGTGGACCTGGGCACTGGATGCACTGGAAGTGGAGGAGGGTTGCAACAAATTGCACTGAAACGACAGCTGACGACAGGAGAACAGATTTAAAGATTCTTGGCAATGACATGATTGGTTGGTAGATTAAATTGAGGCAAAATCTGGTTGGTGTAACTGAAAGAGTAAACTCTATAAATGATTTATAAACAAGACTACACGTGGATAAGTGGCACATTGAAAGTTACTTTACGTAAACGGGAACAATTTTCAACCAGCTTTGTATCACTACAGTGTTGGTAGCCTATGCAAATGAACAATATTAAACTTCTCTCCATATTGCCTGCATTTAAAGCCTCTCACTTCTTTGCCAGCAAAATTTCATCATCTGGCAAAGGATTGTGGGTCTGCAAAAGTGTAAACACATCTCATGCTGTATGAGCAATGTAAATTCGCCCAGGTAATTTCAGGTGAAGGTTTCTTTGGCAGTTGTGGTGTTATTGGATTGTAACAACAGCTGTATATACGAACATCTACATGGAGAACATCAGGCAGGATTTAGTTTGTCAAAGTCAGGTAAAGTCTTGGCTGATGTGAAATGTAGTGAATGTTATATGCAAATGCACCTGAATTTTCCTATTACAGCCGCCTTTATGTTTCTCTGTTGTTGTAGCATTAGTCCTTTATCTCATCACAGCTTGTGTTGCGGGAATAATTCATTACTGCAAACAACACATACAATTAAGAGGCAACAGTCCAAGTCATTAAAATGTAACTAACGCTCCATGAGTCTCACATCCGTTATTGATCAATCTGTTCACAGTCACAGCAGGGTGCTCGGATCGGCTGTTCGCACAGTTATTCTCACTTTTAGCATTCACAGACGGCTACTGAGCTTATTAGTTTTAGGTTTGTATTTTTTTTGCTTTTACGCTCAAGTCTGTGTGATATATGAATAGAAATATATGTAAAAGACAAACATCATTCACAAACACTCCAGCACTGCCTTCTCTCGAGCGCATTTATTTGGTATCCAAGCTTTAGAGAAACCCCTGCTGTTTTCTCTGATATCTCAGTACTTTTCTGTCAGCATTTTTTTATATAGCAGCTTTTCTGGGAGTCATCATTTCAGAGACAGCCACAGATGAGCTGAAGAGGTAACTACTGACTTGTAAAAAGAAGTTTTTTCTGACAGTGATAAAATAAAACGCACTCAGTTAGTAATAACAGTTGATAAGTGCATACTTTCCCTCATCAGTAATAGCTGAGCACCAGAAAGTACATTCTTATATATCATCTAAGGTCGGAAAAAAGTCCATATCACCAGCAATTATGGTTACTTGAATATTAGAAAAAACTGTTGACTGGGTTTGGAGCAACAACAGCCTCAATTTTGGCTTTAACTCTTCGGCTGAAGAGGATTAATTTCTTCTTCTTCTGCCTCTTCCTCACCTTTTTCTTTGCCAATCTTCTTCTCCTTCCTCCGAATTAGTGGTGGAACATACCCACAGCATATACAGTACAGTACATTTGCTTAAGCACTCAAGTACATGCATTGTTCCAGATATAATTACCCATTAAGATGAGCTACTTGTATATATTTGGATGCTTTGAATGTTTACATGTAGTTATGGAGCGGATAGAAATATTTCTGCACATGTTGATTTTGTATCTTCAATTTTCAAAAGATACATTTCATTTTTAAAGACTTTGGTGACCATATGACTTTAGTATATCAATGTTTAAAAGGTTCCTCATTTTTTAATGAATATAGTGAACCAAAGTTGCCAGTGGACAAAATGGTACTTTAGGGTTAGGGTTGTCTTTAAACACTGAAAAGAAACCTATTCGCATGCCTTTGTTTTTTTTGTCCCGCTGTGCTGAACTCATACCAAACCATGACTCCTGAACTGGGGTACAAACCAAAAAGTGATTTCTCTGCTCCATAACAACCCCAGTAAGCATGCAATGTAATTAGCATTTTAGACATTTCAAAAGTTCATGGGATCACACAGTTAATTTGATGGTGGCTCAATGGCTCCAACACAGACATGAGGAACCTCAGACTCTGAAACTCTCCCCATTACTAATCCAGACACCTGAAAGCTTATGCAGAGCTGCGAGCAGCCATCTCTAGGTTATCATTATCTTGCTCCAGTGAAGGTGAGTTTAAAGTGCCATATTATCATGAGAGAGATGCTGCACAGGGGCAGCCGCCGCCTCGGCTGGAGTTGGAGGGAACCACATTTGGGCTTTGATAGCTGCTAATAATAGAGTTTGAACTTCTGTAAAAGACTGAGGGAGTGACATGTTTTCATGATGTCGATTCACAGATCCCAGGATGTGCTTGTGTGTGCCAGAGAAACCCATTGTGTGGGATGTATAATTGGCTAATAGGTCCGCGGAATCCAGGGTGGCAAGGGAAGGTAATTGGATGATATAACTTTGAAAGTAGCTGTAATTGGCTAACATCAGAAGTGCAACCCAGGGCGACAGGATTGTAATTGTTAGCTTTGACTTTAGAGGCATGGGCAGGGGGTAAAAACTAATTAGCTTAAGGCACTTTAGAACCGTAGGTGTGCTTGTAACCTGGTCAATTTGATTTCAGAACAGAGATTGGAAAGGTTTTTAATTGGCTAAAGTCCTATTCCATTGAAAGTACGTTTCAACAATATTGAGTATTCCTTTGTGATGAATGTAGATAGGAACCGTTCTAGTCCGCTATTACCTCTATAGTGTGTCTCATTAGACTCAGTACAGTTGGCAATCCCACACTGTCTTAGTTTCAGAGGAAGGTTTTCCTGTGATTTGCCCTAATTGTGTTACATGCAAATGTTGACTAAAGTACACAAATGGCAGGATTATTGCTCAATGAAAGATAACAGTAAAAATCTTACTGTACTCTCACTGATTAAAATCAAAGTGTAGCTCCTAAAGTTTACCATAGTAAAGTCAGGTAGTCTGGCATTGTCTCTTTTGAGACAAGAAAGACATTGGCTAGTAAAGTGTTTATTTGTTCAAGAAATAAAATTAATTTGATGACAAAAAACTACGGCTTCTGATGGCACTGACCGTCAGTCCCATGGGTTATGATCTACAAATAGAAAAATAAGCCCAACAGGGGAAAGAAACACATGTAGTCAGACAGATGTGTAGGTCGTACGCAGGCTGACCGTTTGGCCAGATCCAAAACGTATATCTATCTAAACCACTTTAAATGGAAAGTGAGCACATTTTTATATCAATTTAAATGCAGAATAATGGAAGTGGTCACTGCCAGCTGCAGTTGCATCACACATGCCTAAATATTGTTGCCTTGTCTATGCACTGTATTATGAAATGTAATTTTGTACTTACTGCTTCTATTGTGATAGTATTTGATGTTGTTGTTGTCTTGTCGTGTCCTTGATTTTGGCACTGTCTCGGCTAGGTCTCAATTGTAAAAGATTTTGATCTCAGTGTCGCTTCCTAGTTTACTAAAGGTAAGACTCATAATGTTTCCCAAACTCCATTATTGTGCTGGAGGACAGTGAATGTGCACAAAAGGGTTAGGGTTAAAGTATGGAGTTGAACCAGGAAGTGTAATGGATTGCTACGATGGATAGATTTGATAATGATTTTATCATATGTCATAAATTGGATTGTTTGGCTGCTCAGTCACAGACATGTTCCTAAATCATGAGCAACAGCACAGCTAGTTGGAGCAACCTAAAAACAATTTAAAAAAACACTTGGTAATGAACTGTATTTGGCATTTTAATGTATCTAGTGAGCTTTATTTTCTTCAGTTCAATATTTTTAAACAATAGAATTCTGTCACCCCATTGGCAGATTATTTCTCTCCAGTTCAGATGGAAAGAGTTTGCAGTGTGGTTATATTTAGTCACTTTTTTTTAAAAAAAAACTTTTTTTAAGAAGTAGCATATTTTAGTAGCATCTCATGAGAGAAGGATGGAAAGAATTGTCTGCCTTTGGGATTGCCATTGACACACACACACACACACACACACACACACACACGAACACACACGAACACACACACACACACCTCTATACACTACTGTTATAAAATCTTCTCTTCTAACAGAAAGATGGAAAAACTCTCATAATGTACAGTAGCTGCCATGAGGTGGCCCATGTAGTTATGAAGTAATTAAATACAGAAAAGCATCCTACAAATGTCCATTGATTTTCTTCCCCAGTGCTGTGCCTGTGAGCTTTACATTTGATGCTATTACCCGAGTTCAACACAAACACTGCAATTACTTATCCAATCTGTAATTACCTTAATTAAGCAAACATAAGTGCTTCTCTCAGAATTCTGTATGTAGCCTTCAATTTCAGAAGTTTTTTTCCTACTTGTCATCAGTAAGAAAACTTAACTTATATCGCAAAACAGACAGAATTAAAGAGAGGAAAATGCTCACAGAAACACATGGATTTTAAGATGCTTTTTAAAAATTTGTGCTGACTTAGACTGTGAGTTAAGCGGTTCCAAAGTCGAAGAGCAACGACGGCAAAGTCAAGATCACCCTTGGATTACAGCTTGGATCTCGGAGCAGCTAATAGTGTCTGCTCTGAGCACTGTGGAATAGTTGAGGTTGCATATTAAGAGAGAAAATCTTCTCCTGGTATATCCCTTATGCCTTGTTACACAGAGGTCTTTGAATCCCCATTCCCTGAGGTCTAAGTAGCTAATGAACGAACATGTCAATCACACATCAAACGCACCACTCTGGGAAAAGCAATATTTCACTTACAGTGTGAAAAAACTGACCACCTGTCACCAGTGTGCAGCTGTTCACACTTTAGAGCTGACTTTGAACCAGTGTCAACAAGTCTACAATACGGTAAGAAATTATGGTATTTAGTGACTTTGAGTGTTGAAAATGTAAGGCTATCCTCCATCCTTCATTTGTAAAGGTTTAGGGGTGCAAAAGCCATTAAAGCCCATACACACCCACACAAGAGTCTCACTTATGTTGCCTGATTAGATAGCGACCTCCCACACTCAACAGTTAATTCTGTTGCACTTATTAGGGCAAAAAACTTAGACCTTTAAGATTTGTATTAGGTCACACTCTTCCAGTCACTCTGGATATTCCCAGCTTTGCCAAATGTCAAAATTAAGTTTTTGGGTCGACATCAACAGCGGCCTTGTTAGCTGCAACAAGTGAAGAGACCTGATATGATATGATATGATATGATATGATATGATATGATATGATATGATGAAAATGTGGAACTACCTGTGTGCAGCCTTTTGTGTGTGTGTGTGTGTGTGTGTGTGTGTGTGTGTGTGTGTGTGTGTGTGTGTGTGTGTGTGTGTGTGTGTGTGTGTGCATTCTGATCTGAGACCAGTATGAAGTAATACTGTTTGTCCACAAGCTGTCTCCATCTCACTCTGTCCATCATTTGTCAGCTTCCCCATGTACTTCACACTACCTCTACGCTTTCTATAAACTTTCTACAAAACCAGTGAAGTGAAAGTATTTGTGTGTTTGTGTGTGTTTGTGTGTGTGTGTGTGTGTATGTGTGTGTGAGGGGATGGGTATGTGTGTGAGAGAGACAGAGAGAGAGGGGGCGAGAGCGAGTTGGCTAATCCTTTTCACTTAGCAGCAGAGTGTCATTGACTGTCATTGACAACAGAGCAGATACCCCAGGCCACTGCACTCTTCCCCTGGTGGCCGATGTACACAACAACAGTAACAACAATAACAACGGCATCAAGCTGCTCTCGCTCTCTGAGCCTGACGAGAACAGCGACTGGAGGGCATTCCCGCTGCCAAGGTGACTTCTGCTGGCTGTGTGTTAGTGTGTTTGTATGTGAGGGAGACAAATTTAATAAAGAGAATGTGGAACGAGAAAGTGAAAAAGACATTAACAGAAAGAGACAACAACAATGAAATCACCTCAGCATTCTCCTGTTTCTTGATTTGATTCATTACCTATTCATTTATGAGTGGCTAATCCTCCATCCATCAAGCCATCAGTATATTAACCATGCATGTATTTTGATAATGGTTGCAGTTTGCCCATTTAGCTAAATGTGTCAAACTGCTTGTATAGTAATACCACAATTACCTATGACTAATGTAATGACTAACAGCATGGAGGGCCTTTTCTCTAAGTGAACGATAGATATATGATGATAAAAATAATCCTTATTATGTGTCAAACTTCTGCTGTCTAACTATTTTCGTCACCTTATATGTGACCTTGCCATATTATATATAACACAATACAACACAGTATTTTCAAAAGAGATTAAATTTAGTTTCTTCTTTGAGAAAATTTTAACTGAAACAAAATGGAACTTAATGAAACATCCAAATTGATATTAACAAAATAAAATAGCAGCTGGTTGGGTGCATAGAGATAAACAACTGCTGGTGCTAATTATGCAGTCGTATGGAAACAATGTAGAAAATATGATGAATGTTTCATGTACATCATCATATATTTGCTTAATCTGTGTCCTTTGCACATTGTTGCATTTTACTTTTGTCAATACACCAACTTTTCTACCACTGCCGAGCTCTGACTGAAATACATATTGAGTCTTTTTAAAAATTTCTAGTGTTCCACTCAGGCATTTTGTATGTAAATTGAAAATGAGCATCAAACAGGTAGACAGAAATGTACTTGATGTCTTTGAATCTTGCTCTGACATTATTTTTCTCTTTCTATTTTCTACAAGAGACGTTTCACCTATTTTGAGACTTCCTAAACTAGAAATGACCTCATTGGTCGTTAGTTTCAGTACTTAGATGACTTATTTTTAGGGTTGTGATTGTACCAATGATGACAAAAAGCATTACAGAATACATCAGGGAAGGTAGTTTGGAGCATATGAAGCATGTGACTCGCCTGTCTCCCTCGAACAGTCAACATTTTTTTTGACCAAGACAGTAATGTCTATAAACCATGACCAAAATATTTGCCTAACCCTAAGTAGTTGGACCAAAAACGAATTTTAGCACAAGGTCAACATGCTGGACATTTTCCAGAGCTTTCAACCAGATTCCCTGGCCTTCACAGATGGCATATGCTCAGTTTTTATGGAAATCATTCTGTTATTGCAACATCACAGTTGTAATTAGGTCATGTGAAACAGGTGGTCATATTATTTAAATGTCAACAGATGGCAACAAATAGAGACATTTTGGACTGAACTAAATGCAGCTTTACTTGCCAAGATATAATACCAAAATAAACAAACAAAAAAATGTGTTAGTACTCAGTTTTCGTGAAATGTCTTCATGTCTGGAGCATGAACAACAGTAAGATAGACTTTTCTGAGAAATGATGATTGCCGGCTGTGAGGCTGAAGGCTACAACAGCTCAAACTACCACGATAACAGAGCAGGAGCATTCTGCTCCTCACAGAGGTCAAGGAGGCTTTAATGTTCCCTGTCCAATAAGTATAAATGTAAATCTTCTCAGACAAAAAAAGTCAATATCCAACTTCACGCTTAAACTCAGTTTGTCGGAAAGCCCACAAACCAGTAGCATATACTGCAAAAATAGTGAATGATGATATTAAATGCTAATAGCTCACTGTGATGGGCATCACAAAGTGATACTTACCACTCTGAAGGGGTAATGTCCACTCAGACGAAAATATGACCTAGACAGACCTAAAAAAAAAAAAATCAAGTAGATGTCCTCTATCTACCGAAAGCTCATTCTGGCAAATGCAGAACTGCTCCTCACCCTGCCCCTACAGAATCTCCCTAAAAACATTTACAAATTTGAAATAAAGATGCACCATATTCGTTGAAAACATTGTTGTGTTGACATGTTCTGTCTCCTGTGAGTCCATGATCCTTCACATCAGCTTAAGTCTCCTGGTTCTAGTTCTTATCATCTCTCAGCTCTTCAGCTCTAGCTCCCTGCTTTTCACCCAAGGAAAATACTCTAAAGTAAACTGAACTGGGCATGCTCTTTGATACTTTATACAGTACTACTACTATAACTGGCTGCTACTCAAGGTCTGTTTGTTTAGCATCTATGAGAGATGAAGAGCATCACCGTGAGAGCAGACAAGAAGTAAACTATAAAAGGATCCAATCACATGGCATTTTCTATAGTATTTAGCTGGTATTATGAAACTAGAATGCTATGTGCAAAGCCCACAAACCAGTAGAGATCAGTGTCATCAAGGAAGTGTGTTTATGGAAGGTCGCTGTGCTTTCAGTATTACTGTTATCATTTCCTGTCACAAACTCTCGGTATGAGAGTGGCATCAATCTTCTCATCCAACTCTCTACAAGAGGTGAATATAAGTTTGTTTTCACAAAATGTTGAATTACTGCAGGGAATTTACATTGTGTATGTGTATGATACAAAACATGACAGTGAGATAACAGTACCAAACTCAGATCAGCTCTCATCAAGCATATAGATATATATATAAAAAACTTAAATATTCTCTGAAAAGGTTATTTAATACATTTATTTGTGTAGCACCTGCCATAGAAAGACACAAACTACAGTGTTTCACAAAAAGAGATTACAAAACAAAACATGCAAAGAAGCACTTTTAGTTCAACATGTTTATGATCAAGGGTAATAGGTCGCATAATCTAAGTTTCAGCTCTCAGAGCTTGCCAAAATAACTGTATCATATCAATAAATCATGAAATAAAAAGACACCAGTTTAAGAAAGGGCCAACTCTTGTATGAGTAAAAGCTCATAACAATACACAAACTTTTAAATTTACGTTAGAATACATCTGAGATATTAAAATGAGAAGCACAAGTGGGCTGAAAGTGCCTCACATATGAACAGTGGTAGATTTGCATTTAGCGGTCCTGTGTGACTCGTGAAAGTAGAACAGTTGTGGGCTGCATAATGGCTCTTTGGGGAAGCAAGTCTGAGTGGTCTGATACGGAAGTAGCTCAATCACTGATCTACTTGATGCATGGTAGCAAAGGCAGACAGACCACAACCATTGACCAGAAAGTGTGATGTCAAGTTTTGTGTGTTTGTTTGTGTGTGTGTGTGTGTGTGTGTGTGTGTGTGTGTGTGTGTGTGTGTGTGTGTGTGTGTGTGTACGTGTATTACTTATGTTGTGGGAATATAAATGTGTGAGGGGACTTGCCTTCCAATAAGGTAAATCATTCATCTTTAGGGTTAACACTTGGTTTAAAGTGAGGGTAAGCTACGGTTAAGGTATGGGTTAGGGTGAGGCAAGTAGTGGTTATGGTTAGGTTAAGTCTCCTCAAGTCTTTGTACTGTTCCCATAAGTGATGAAACCCAACTGTACGTGTGTGCGTGTGTGTGTGTGCGTGTGTGTGTGTGTGTGTGTGTGTGTGTGTGTGTGTGTGTGTGTGTGTGGGCAAGCAAAAGCAGCAGAAGGCACATTTAAAACAGGAAGTAGACTGAAAGAAGGATGTGCTGCTGTGTATAATTCGCTGTAGATGTAAAGTACTATAAGGATAAGACTCAGAAAATAATATTCCAAGGACAAGTGCATAGGATATTTCATTTTATAAAAGACTATAAACTCCTGTATTTTCTTCCAGCTTTATACTACAGACTGTAGCACCAGCAGGGTCACGGGCAGATTTCAGTTTGTCAACTGAGATCATGTACCTAATATAAGTAAGAATGACTCTTTGTGCACTTTCGGTCGGCATGTCTGTAGCTAACATGATGCTAGTTTCATAACGTCATAGTGTCACAAAGCAATGGAAATAGCTGATGTCCTTTTAATCTAAAGCCCGACACTGTTTTGCCCAAAGCTACTTTGACAGAGTTTTGGGCCTCGTTGCAGACTTGCAGTTAGGTGATGCCCACTGTTAAAGATTTTCATTATCAGTCTAAGAAACTAAAGAATAGACAG
This sequence comes from Pagrus pagrus, assembly GCF_965226575.1. Classification (NCBI taxonomy): domain Eukaryota; kingdom Metazoa; phylum Chordata; class Actinopteri; order Spariformes; family Sparidae; genus Pagrus; species Pagrus pagrus. The sequence continues at coordinate 22,351,910 of NC_140186.1, read as the reverse complement.
CAGGACACCATGTTCAAATCCTGCCTTTAGAGGCTTTAAGTAATGACTATTATCAAACTCTATCACTGAACATTACCTTGTTCAAAATGACAGAACAATCTGCTCTGTTATCTGTTCTTTTAGCTTAACTACACTTGTTACAATACTGTGTATTCATTCACAGCACTGTCCTCTATCAGTGAGCGAGTGAGAGAGACTGTTCAGTTATAGAGACAGCCATTTTATATTACATTACATCACTAAGTTTCCATCAAAATGAAATCAGTACGATCAAGAAAGTTCCTTTTCATCAATTTCGATCACAGTGGTCACGTTCAGCTTGCCTGTGGTAGCTGCGCCAGGGTATAGAGACATATAGAGTCATTTTCATTGCTTTGATTTGATTCAGATTGCCCAGTGGGTTCAATTTGCTCTTTGGGTAGTTGAGCAACAGAGTACACCAAGTCACATTGGCGGTCTTCTATCTGAGAGTTATCACCGCTCACAGCTGCTAATTCAATGTCTTGATGGTAGGAACAATTAGCATAGACACTTTCTGCATCTACAGAGTGGTAGAGGGGAGAGACCCCCGCAGGTCGGCTCACAGTTTGATGGTGTTCAGGTCTGATTTCGTCATATTCAACATCCTGCAAATAAAAGGGAAAAAAACGGAGAGAAAAAACTGTAAGAAACACTGAGTTAAACAAAATAGAAATAAGGCAACAAGGACATTCAAAAGAATAAATAGTAAAATATTCAAACATTATTGTATTTCATCTTTGTACATGTTTCTCTATATTGTGTTTAATAGGTTATTGTTTGCTATGTTTACATGCATGCTTTCATATTTTGGATTTCAATTATATGCATGATTTTACATACATTTAGTTTTTATTGTTGCTGTGTTTTGTTATTGCTCATGGTTTTATGCATGCTTTTTGATCGTATGCACAAGTGTTGTTTTACTTCCTGCCTCAAGATTGCAACAGATTAATCCCAAAGTACCTGCACCTGCAGAACCCTGCTTCTATTAACAGACATTGTGGCCAGCTAGTAAAAGATGAGATCGTAATCGCCATACTGTGGGGGACCACAAGTGTCACGGAAATAGTAATAAAGCAATTAACTAATTGTACAATAAATATAGATATTAATAAATTAAATTCAAAGCGTCACACAAGCTGAGGGAATGTATTAAGTACTTCATGTTTGTGTTGGAGAGCCAACAGAAACTTAAATCCCTCCACATGGTTTCAGAACTAAATAAAAGGCAACTCACCTCTCGTGCGTCTTCTTCTACTTCTGAAAACATACAGCAGAAACAATTGTCAGTAGGTCAAGTGCGACTATTGATGTTGCAATAGTGAATACATGCATATATGCGTGTTGGTTAGTGTGTCTTACTCGGATGTTTCTTCCTCATCTTCCTCTTGAGCATCAGTAGGACCATCAGTATGGTTAGTATAACAGTGACACCGGTAATCAAATATGGCACACTTCCTGGCAAGAAAAGGAGGAAGACAGATGAAAAAAAGTGACATCACACTTTGTTGTGCTGCTCACAACCTCTTTGCTATAAATGAATCTTTTACTAATCTGAAACTTGCTTTTGACAGAATGTGCGAAGACTGACCTCATTGATGTTCATACCTGTCGGCCCTGTTCTTGTCAATACTATGCACTACAACTTAAATTACAATATATAGTTGCTGTCCAGTCAAAACCACTTCAGCTTAGTGGCAACGCATTCATCAGGTGAGTTAATGACTTTATAAATGGTTTGTTTGGGTTAGGAAATAGGAGAATTGTCTTAACTCATAAAGGAGCACTCCCTTCTTCAATTTTATTAAAAACATTCAAAAACACCACATTTGGAGATACATGGTTTTTGACTGGACAGTGACAAAATACTTCAACACATCAGTAAGCTATACAGTACTTAAGATGAGTACACATCATACCAGCTCCTTGTGTTGCTGATGTAGTATTTGTTGTAGAATGGATGGTGTATGACACAGACATATCAGTAATAACATCTGAGCCATCTGAAGACACAGTCGAGCTGTTTGTAACAGCAAATGAGGCCGTCGAGTGAATGATGATTGTTTTTGGAGTTGTCTTAGGACTAGAAGACTCGGCTGAGAATAACAGACACAGTATTTTATTAGTAATCTGTCAACTTTTTGGATAGTTTTTACTTTTGAAAAGGGAGATGTATTTTTCTTTTTTAAATGAAGAGCATTCACTCACCATCTGTAACTTTAAGATTCACCTGTATGAATGAATCATGGCCAATCCTCTCAGCTCCACAATAATATATATTAGAGTCTGACTTTTGGAGATTAGTGAAGGTCACAAATAAACCTTCTGCACTGTTAGTTAACTGTATTTGACCAGTAGAATTAGTCTTTCCAAATGCTGCTTTGACGATGATGTGTTTGTCTTCTGTGCATGGGCTCTTACAAAAGTACTTAACATTATATTTAACATTAGTCCAACTGTCCCAGTCTGAGCATTTGAAGTCCACACTTTCCCCAACACGTCCTTTTATGTTGAGAGGCTTCATCTCCACAAAACTCAGAGCTACAAGTGGAAATGAGGGAAACATCATTTGTCATTGTCATAATGTAATAAGTGTGTAATGTAATGCATAAAAAAATACATACAATTAAAAAGAATATTGATCTTTTTTATTTTGTAATGTCAAAAATTCCCTTTTTTCAAAAAGTACGAGACTAAATGACTAAAAGAAACCTTCTAACAGCTACAGCATTTATAAACAAGGTGCAATAGGTAAAAATACAGAAAATATAAAAACAGTAGACTTACCTGAGAGAAGAGAAGCGTACATGTAGATTTTAATCATAGTGACAATGTGAGGCTAAGGACAAGAATGCAAATGTAGGTCAGTCCAGCCACAATCTTTACAGTCTATGTAACTTCCCCTTCCTCTCAGTCTTTTAAAGGCTGAAGCTCCTCCTTTACTCCAAACACACACACACACACACACACACACACACACACACACACACACACACTATGTAGTTGTATTTGTACACACTATAGTGTTTACAAAATGACAAATCAAACACATCAAATAGATATTTGACTCAGAATTTTAACAGATAACAAAGCAAACTCTAATATTCGATCAGAGACGACAATCTATGTGGGCATGAACTTGACACTTAGAAACGATAACGGTACAACCCTGCGTGCTTGACCACATGCAACTGAAGTCTGTTACTGTAGCTTGTCTAGCATGCACCACCTTTATAAAAAGTAGTCACAGCTTAAAAAATGTCACACTTGACTTTTTCTCTGTGTGGTTCTCGGTGGTATTTAATTTAAATTGAAAGTAAAAGAAGGCTTTTTGCTGCAGTTTTTAGAAATATGTCAGTATTGTTATAGTAAAAATAAACACTGTCATACAAGCAAGGAAGAGTTTAGAAATGAATCTGATCACTTTGTCAAAAACATCACACAACCCATTCCAACCTCAACATTTAATACATATATTTTTATTCTTAAAATTTAATAAATTATTTGACTGACTTTTTGTCCACAAATGTCAGATGAGACCCATCATTTGACTGTTTTAACTGATTTTTGTCCTACAGCATAAATTCAAATACAATGCAACTATCCAAAACAAGTACATGAAATGAATCCAAATTTACGACTCTGCTTGTATCTACATACATCGACTCCTTTTAATGTTAGTGTATAGACTGAGAATATTATGTATAGGATAAACATTCAGTGGCAATCATCACATCAATCTTTAATCAAATAATGTTTAGACTAATCTGTTACGTTTGAGTTTTCAGTGGACCCAAATGCTGCGACCAGAGACAGAACTTCAGGGAGCAAAAGGTTTATTTGGACTGGTGTGTTCAGGCGGTAGTGTGGGCGAGATGACCCGACTGGCAGGTTGGCAGGTAGGCAGGCAGGCTGGCATGGTCTCCAGGTGCTGCCGTGGAGGTAACACAGATAGGCTGGCGAGCAGGTAACTGAGCGGAGAAGCGCTGGAGGTTTTCTGCAGGGCGAGCCAACAAAACAAGCGTTAGCAAAATAGCAAAAACACAGGAACAGAGAAATACGTTTCAGTCACGAGATAAACTAGAAATACGTGGCACATAGAAGTCACCGTAAGGGACGGAATAATCTGGCGCTGAAGTTGTGGAGAGACCAGGGTAATGAGGGTGTTGAGATGAGGAGAAGCAGGTGCGCCACTCTGCTGCTGCTGCTGCTGCCGCCGCCGCCGCCACGCCCACAGGACACACCCACAGGGAAGGAGCAGGTGAGGGAGAAAAGGAGGGGGGGGAAGCAGACGGGGGAAAAACACAAACAGAACAAAAAAACAACCAGACTGCCACAGCAGAACCGTGACCCGTCCTTTTAACCTAAAGTCTGACACTGTTTTGCCCAAAGCTTCTTTGACAGAGTTTTGGGCCTCAAATCTGGCTTCATAAAGTTTCATACAGAAGCAGGGTTTTTCAATAAGAAGCCATTTTGCTGAATCCTCTCTACACAATAAAATGATCCACAAAGAATGTAAAAACATCTTGTTTCCTTTTCAGGGCTTTCTTGATAGAACAGCTTAGGCGACGACAGGAAACAGGGTGAGAGAGAGGGCAGATAACACACAGCAGAGGTCCACAGGTTGGACTCGCACCCTGGACTGGTGCAGCGAGGTCAAAACCTCTTTACATGTGGCACATGCTCTGCCAACTGAGCTACTGGAGAACGCAGACAGAGCTTGTTTCTAAGTTTGTAGTTCACTTGCAGTTAGGTGATGCCCACTGTAAAAAATGGTATTATCAGTCATAGAAACTAAAGAATAGACAGCAGGACACCATGTTCAAAACCTGCCTTTGGAGGCTTTAAGTAATGACTATTATCAAACTCTATCACTGAACATTACCTTGTTCAAAAATGACAGAACAAACTGCTCTGTTATCTGTGCTTTTAGCTTAACTACACTGGTTACAATACTGTGTACTCATTCACAGCACTGTCCTCTATCAGTGAGCGAGTGAGAGAGACTGTTCAGTTCATAGAGACAGCCATTTTATACTACATTACATCTCTACATTTCCATCAAAATAAAATCAGTACGATCAAGAAAGTTCCTTTTCATCAATTTCGATCACAGTGGTCACGTTCAGCTTGCCTGTGGTAGCTGCGCCAGGGTATAGAGACATATAGAGTCATTTTCATTGCTTTGATTTGATTCAGATTGCCCAGTGGGTTCAATTTGCTCTTTGGGTAGTTGAGCAACAGAGTACACCAAGTCACATTGGCGATCTTCTATCTGAGAGTTATCACCGCTCTCAGCTGCTAATTCAATGTCTTGATGGTAGGAACAATTAGCATAGACACTTTCTGCATCTACAGAGTGGTAGAGGGGAGAGACCCCCGCAGGTCGGCTCACAGTTTGATGGTGTTCAGGTCTGATTTCGTCATTTGCAACATCCTGCAAATAAAAGGAAAAAAATGGAGAGAAAAAACTGTAAGAAACACTGAGTTAAACAAACAGAAATAAGGCAACAAGGACATTCAAAAGAATAAACAGTAAAATATTCAAACATTATTGTATTTCATCTTTGTACATGTTTTTCTATATTGTGTTTAATAGGTTATTGTTTGCCATGTTTACATGCATGCTTTCATATTTTGGATTTCAATTATATGCATGATTTTACATACATTTAGTTTTTATTATTGCTTTTTATTGCTTGCTGTTTTGTTATTGCTCATGGTTTTATGCATGCTTTTTGATCGTATGCACAAGTGTTGTTTTACTTCCTGTCTCAAGATTGCAACAGATTAATCCCAAAGTACCTGCACCTGCAGAACCCTGCTTCTATTAACAGACATTGTGGCCAGCTAGTAAAAGATGAGATCGTAATCGCCATACTGTGGGGGACCACAAGTGTCACGGAAATAGTAATAAAGCATTTAACTAATTGTACAATAAATATAGATATTAATAAATTCAATTCCAATTCAATTTATGAATTCATTAATGCATTTTATTGCATTTTTGAATTATATTTATAATTATATTTATAATTCCTCCAATTAAAATATCAAATAATAATCCTGAGCTTGGTATTGTGAGGTGTCCTAAACAGTATTGAAATAAGAAACAAGATATGAACATGAGCATCACACAAGCTAAGGGAAAGTATTTGTACTGTAAGTACTTCATGTTTGTGTTGGAGAGCCAACAGAAACTTAAATCCCTCCACATGGTTTCAGACCTAAATAAAAGGCAACTCACCTCTCGTGCGTCCTCTTCTACTTCTGAAAACAAACAGGAGAAACAATTGTCAGTAGGTCAAGTGGAGACTATTGATGTTGCAATAGTGAACATATGCAATATGTGTGTGGTGGTTTGTGTGTCTTACTCGGATGTTTCTTCCTCATCTTCCTCATGAGCATCAGTAGGACCATCAGTATGGTTAGTATAACAGTGACACCGGTAATCAAATATGGCACACTTCCTGGCAAGAAAAGGAGGAAGACAGGTGAAAAAAAGTGACATCACACTTTGTTGTGCTGCTCACATCCTCTTTGCTATAAATGAATCTTTTAGAAACCTGAAACCTGAAACTTGACGTGAACCCTGGATGCACACAAAATTGAGGACAATGTCAAAAAGGTTAAAATTGGATTTGATCAGAGGAATGAAGCTGGTAAATGTGACACTAACATTGGCTGTGTATCTGAACATACGTCTGTTGTATTAATGTTAACACTTTACATTAACCATTTTGATATTTTTTCAAAATCTGAAAGCAGTTAGATAACTGCAGCTTGTACGTTAAATATACTAATTCATCAATCTAGCATTCAACAGTTTTAATCATGTTCTATTTCAACACTGCAGTGATGTTACTGCTCAGCTGCTGACTTATTCATCTGATGCACTGCAACTTCAATTATCATTCAAATATATGCTTCAACATAAGTCAAACATGCTGTATCTAAGTTCAGATGAGTGCACATCATACCAGCTCCTTGTGTTGCTGATGTAGTCGTTGTTGTAGAATGGATGGTGTATGACACAGACATATCAGTAACAACATCTGAGCCATCTGAAGACACAGTCGAGCTGTTTGTAACAGCAAATGAGGGCGTCGAGCGAATGATGATTGTTTTTGGAGTTGTCTTTGGACTAGAAGACTCGGCTGAGAATAACAGACACAGTATTTTATTATTCCATTAACTTTTTGGATAGTTTTTACACTTGAAAAGGGAGATGTATTTTGTTTTTAAGTGAAGAGCATTCACTCACCATCTGTAACTTTAAGATTCACCTGTATGAATGAATCACGGCCAATCCTCTCAGCTGCACAATAATATATATTAGAGTCTGACTTTTGGAGATTAGTGAAGGTCACAAATAAACCTTCTACAATGTTAGTTAACTGTATTCCACCCTGAGAATTACTCTCGTCTAATGCTGCTTTGACGATGATGTGTTTGTCTTTTGTGCATGGGCTCTTACAAAAGTACTTAACATTATATTTAACATTAGTCCAACTGCCCCAGTCTGAGCATTTGAAGTCCACACTTTCCCCAACACGTCCATTTATGTTGAGAGGCATCATCTCCACAATACTCAGAGCTGCAAGTGGAAATAAGGGAAACATAATTTGTCATTGTCATAATGTAATAAGTGTTTAATGTAATGCATGAACAAATACACACAATTAAAAAGAATATTGATCTTTTTTATTTTGTAATGTCAAAATTCCCTTTTTTCAAAAAGTACGAGACCAAATGACTAAAAGAAACCTTCTAACAGCTACAGCATTTATAAACAAGCTACAGTAGATAAAAATACAGAAAATTTAAAAAATGACAGACTTACCTGAGAGAAGAGAAGCGTACATGTAGATTTTAATCATAGTGACAAAGTGAGTCAGAGGACAAGAATGCAAGTGTAGAATTATCAGGTCAGTCCAGCCACAATCTTTACAGTCTATGTAACTTCCTCTTCCTCTGACTGTTTTAAAGGCTGAAGCTCCTCCTTTACTTCGAACACACACACACACACACACACACACACACACACACACACACACACATACACACACAGCATCTGGCATGATGTGCAAGACTATGTTAGTACAAAATGACAAATCAAACACATCAAATCAGAAGGGATAATTTATTCTGAATTTGAACAGATAACAAAGCAAACTCTAATATCGATCAGAGATGAAAATCTATGTGGGCGTGAACTTGACACTTGGAAACGATAACGGTACAACCCTGTGTGCTTGACCACATGCAACTGAAGTCTGTTACTGTAGCTTGTCTAGCATGCACCACCTTTATAAAAAGTAGTCACAGCTTAAAGAAATGTCACACTTGACTCTTCTCTGTGTGGTTCTCGGTGGTATTTAATTCAAATTGAAAGCAAAATAAGTTTTTTTTGCTGCAGCTTTTAGAAATATGTCAGTATTGTTAGAGTAAAAATAAACACTGTCATACAAGCAAGGAAGAAATAAAAATTAATCTGATCACTTTGTCAAAAACATCACACAACCCATTCCAACCTCAACATTTAAAACATATATTTTTATTCTTAAAATTTAATAAATTATTTAACAGATTTTTGTCCAACAGCATACATTAAAATACAATACAACTATACAAAACAAGTACATGAAATGAATCCAAATTTATGAGTCTGCTTGTATCCACAGCCATCGACTCCTTTTAATGTTATGGAATAGACAGAGAATATTATGTATAGGTCTAAACATTCATCAATCATCAGATCTCAATCAAATAATGTTTAGACTAATCATACTAATCAGATAAATCAATCAAAGTTTTGACATATCTCTGGAGATTGGGGGAAGTGTTTGATACACTCCTCCAGGACTCTCTCTGTTAGGACAAAACATTTGCTATATTTTAATGGGCAAGTATCAAATCAAATAGAACAGATAACACATTAAACTGTCAGTTTTGTTTTTGTGCGTGTAGTTTTTGACCAAATTGGTATTGGAATTACTAGCTGCAGCCACAGAGGAAAATATATGATGATTTTCCATTTAGTACAATGAAACAATGGCTTATGTCATTTTTTAATGTTGAATTTTTCAGCATTCTTCATTCTGATCTATATAGCTCCTGCTGCAGTGATCATTCGAAGTTGTGACATAGCTGTGTGGAGTGCTGCACCCTTTAGGTGGGTTTGAGAGTGTTGTAAATGTGGTCTTCATCCTTTGTAAGTGGGTGGAGGGATTGGTAGACTCCATCAGGAACAGCACTCTGTGAGGACATTTTCTGTAAAAACACATGTGCAACATACTGTCAGCCAAAATAGTTTTAAGTTTAGTAGCTACAGACCACAGTGAAAAAAAGAGACCATTTTCCATTTGATGCAATAAAGCAATAAGGTTTAGTAATCTTTTAATCATTTAAGCATTCTGTCATATGGTAATGTTACAGTAGCTCTTGCAGCAGTGATAAGTTAAAGTTATGACAATGCTGTGAGGAGCGTCGTACCCTGCTGGTGGTGTCCAGAGTGCTGTAGACTTGTTCTTCATCAATCGTCAATGGGTGGAGGGATTGGTAGACTCCATCGGGACCTGCAGGGTTCTGTGGGGACGTAACATGTTTGATTTATGTTATTTTAGTTGTACCAAATGAAACTGAGTAAAAGAAAATACATTTTATTAAAATGTAATTTAAATTGAAAGACAGTGCATTAGTTCAACATATCTACAAAGGCCCCACATTTTCAAAGTGACCTAAAATTGTAGTAAGGCTAGTAGCTAGTGTGATACAAAGGAAGACAAATGCCACAGCAGAAAACAATATAAATCATAAGGCTGAGGGAGAATGAAAAGTAAGTTAGGACACACATATAACTGGCAGTGATGCAGGCCTAAAATGTTTCCTCCAAAGCGGTTCAGTGCGAGACAGAGTGTGAAAGCTTCAGCGTCAACAGGAACACATGTGGTTTTTTTTCCCCCTCTGCAGAATTCAACATATCAGCGAATATAAATACTGCATGATGGTTAGAAACCCCCTAGTCCTCCACTCAGACTGCACAATCCACTTGTAATTTTAAAAACATAAATTGATTAGTCATTAAAGTTGTGTAGTGTGAATCTATATGAAGCTATGTGAATCTAACCTGGGAGCAGGGTCTGGATTTTCAACATAACACCAACACGCCACACTGCACTTCACATTGAGCAGTTAATTATGATGATTTAGTTTAGCTAGTTAGTGATTTAACATTTAGTTGTCGCTATATTGATGACAGCATTCACTATGCACTCATAGACTTGTGTATAGACCCAAAATGTGTTTAATAGAGAAGTTCAGTGTCTCTATATATATTGATGGTGTCAGTGTTTCTAAGTAAAATTATCTGGAACGAGTTAGGTGCCAAAGGAAGTGCCCTTAAAGAGGGAGGAAGTCAAATAATGGAGAAGTAAGACAGTGAAACAGTGTCACATGATCCGTAAAACTTGCAAAAATCACATGTATTTAAAGACATTTTAGAAGTGAGCCTTCTTTTGCTTGAACAAAGCACATTTGTTCTGTAGTGCAATAAATGATAATCACTTGAAATGAATACGTCACAATGTCCAGCGACCGGAAGTCTCAGTATGAAGACTTCCCAAAGACTTTCTGGCATAACTCAATTTACTTCATTCACTTGTCTCTCCTGATTGAAATGTGTTTTCTGAATGTTTCACTTGAGCCCTTCTCGGATGTGACCAGTCACCAGAAAAGTCTGTGGTAAAATAATAGTGCTGTGTCCTGTCACTATTTATGCAGTAAAAATTAAAATCTTTTTTAAAGTCTCAATGGTCTTGGTGACATCCAGTTTCTGTCAGGACACCAGTTGTGTCTGTATATATCATGGACAGCCTTGTTGAGATCAACAGAGGGACAAAGCTGTGGGTCCTCGCTGCCGCAATGAAACCAAATATTGTAAAGTGTCAATTAGCAGCTTCCAAGTTTGTGTCCACCTTGAAATGGAAAAGAAATACCAAGCCCAGTATAACAGCGGTTTGTCAAAATAGGGACAAATTTAGTCTATATGATTCGGGTGCATGGGCAAGTATTGTCCTTTTGTTTCCTGACACTGAGCGGAACATTTGTGTTGATGTATATGAATCCTTATGATGAAATTTTGTCAGTATTTCACTCACTTATCAGATTCAGAAAAAGTAATAATTCAAAGTCAATCTTAAACGTTGCAACAAATCGTGCAGATTATATTTCATGACATGACAATATTATGAATTGATGTCTTACTCTGTTGGCATACCAGTGGCAAACTTGAACTGCATAATGAGCTGGAACAGATCGGGTCCTGTACTTTCTTTGCACCTCTACTCCAGCTGTTTTGTCATGCATTAAAGGAGATCTATCATGCGTTTTAATTGTTTTCCTTTCCTTCCTAATCTTCAAAGTTAAAAAGTTCAAATTTTGCACCAATGGAAGCTCCTCTCTCCCACAGAAAACACAGCTCCTTTAAAGCCTGGTCAGTAGCCCTGCCTTTAATTGTGAGACTTTATGAATTCACAATACGTCACCATGTCACAAGTTTGTATAATTTATGCACAAACAGCTAGTTTGGCACGTAAGTATTGACATATCTAGGTGCTGTATTGTAGGCAACTGGACTTGTTTCAGTTTCTTGAAGACGTCATCCAAGAGGCTTCCTCAGTTCTAACTAACTGCAGAGGAGTAGACTGGCTTTAAAGGATAACTACCGTTTTTTACAACCTGGACCTTATTTCTAGCAAAATATATGGTCATTTACTCACCCAGATAACTTTGGTGTCATTTGGAGTCGTTCGGATGAAATTAGATCCAGCGTAGCGCCAATATATCCATATAATGCGAGTGACGGGGCAGCGACACACAGCCTCTATATAACGCATTATCTGCCACGAAACTAGTTCATTTCACTAATATTCTGTCATGATACGCTAGCGCTATTCCCCTCTGAGTCCGGGCTCGTCCGTTATCAACATCCGGGGTCAAACCAGCAGTAGCAGCTACAGGTAAACAAGCCGGGCTGTCGTGGGTGCGCGCGCAGCTCAGAGATGACATTTCAGGTCAGAGGTAGTAGGGCAACCTACAGACCCCGGATGTTGACAATAGACGAGCCCGGACTCAGAGGGGAATAGCACTAGCATATCGTAACAAAATATTGGTGAAATGAACTAGTTTCGTGGCAGATAATGCTCATAAAGGCCACGCTTCGGTGCCCCGTCACTAGCATTATATGGATATATCGGCGCTACACTGGATCTAATTTCGTCCAAACAACTTCAAATGACACCAAAGTTATCTGGGTGAGTAAATGACCATATATTTTGCTAGAAATAAGGTCCAGGTTGTAAAAAACGATAGCTATCCTTTAAACTCTGTGGGAGTGTCCTTACAGAATCGTTAAGGACATGTGTGAGCTCTGATTTTCAGAGTTGTTAGGGCCACTTGTTGGTCAAACAGGCCTCCATGTGGGTTTCTAAGGCTAGGTGAGCCCAGGTGTGAATGGTTGTTAAGCTGTCTTGGGAGATAACTCAGTACAACATTGTATCCCTCCACATGGTTTCAGACCTAAAGGCAACTCACCTCTCGTGCGTCTTCTTCTACTACTGAAAACATACAGGAGAAACAATTGTCAGTAGGTCAAGTGGAGACTACTGATGTTGCAAAAGTGAATATATGCAATATGTGTGGAGGTTTGTGTTTCTTACTCAGATGTTTCTTCCTAATCTTCCTCATGAGCATCAGCAGGACCATCAGTATGGTTAGTATAACAGTGACACATGTAATCACATATGGCACACTTCCTGGCAAGAAAAGGAGGAAGACAGGCGAAAAAAAGTGACATCACACTTTGTGTGCTGCTCAAATCCTCTTTGCTATAAATGCATCTTTTAGAAACCTGAAAACTGAAACTTGACGTGAACCTTGGATATACATAAAATTGAGGACAATGCCAGAAGGTCAACATTGGATTTGATCAGTCAAAGTGTTAAAAAAAACTTAAGGTGGCAGGATTGTAGCTGGTAAATGTGACACTAACATTGGCTGTGTATCTGAACATACGTTTGTTGTATTAATGTTTACACTTTACATTAACAATCTGAAAGCAGTTAGATAACTGCAGCTTGTAAGTTAAATATACTCATTCATCAATCTAGCATTCAACAGTTTTAATCATGTTCCATTTCAACACTGCAGTGAAGTTACTGCTCAGCTCCTGACTTATTCATATGATGCACTGCAACTTCAATTATCATTCAAATATATGCTTCAACATAAGTCAAACATGCTGTATCTAAGTTCAGATGAGTGCACATCATACCAGCTCCTTGTGTTGCTGATGTAGTATTTGTTGTAGAATGGATGGTGTATGCCACAGACATATCAGTAATAACATCTGAGCCATCTGAAGACACAGTCGAGCTGTTTGTAACAGCAAATGAGGGCGTCGAGCGAATGATGATTGTTTTTGGAGTTGTCATGGGACTAGAAGACTCTGCTGAGCATAACAGACACAGTATTTTATTATTCCATTAAGTTTTTGGATAGTTTTTACACTTGAAAAGGGAGATGTATTTTGTTTTTAAATGAAGAGCATTCACTCACCATCTGTAACTTTAAGATTCACCTGTATGAATGAATTACGGCCAATCCTCTCAGCTGCACAATAATATATATTAGAGTCTGACTTTTGGAGATTAGTGAAGGTCACAAATAAACCTTCTGCACTGTTAGTTAACTGTATTTGACCAGTAGAATTAGTCTTTCCAAATGCTGCTTTGACGATGATGTGTTTGTCTTCTGTGCATGGGCTCTTACAAAAGTACTTAACATTATATTTAACATTAGTCCAACTGTTCCAGTCTGAGCATTGGATTTCCACACTTTCCCCAACACGTCCATTTATGTTGAGAGGCTTCATCTCCACAATACTCAGAGCTACAAGTGGAAATAAGGGAAACATCATTTGTCATTGTCATAATGTAATAAGTGTGTAATGTAATGCATAAAAAAATACATACAATTAAAAAGAATATTGATCTTTTTTATTTTGCAATATCAAAAATTTGTTTTTTTCAAAAAGTACGAGACTAAATGACTCAAAGAAACCTAACAGCAACAGCATTTATAAACAAGCTACAGTAGATAAAAAGACAGTTAATTTTAAAATTGATGGACTTACCCGAGAGAAGAGAAGCATACATGTAGATTTTAATCATAGTGACAAAGTGAGGCAGAGGACAAGAATGCGAGTGTAGAATTATCAGGTCAGTCCAGCCACAATCTTTACTTCTTAACTTCCCCTTCCTCTGACTCGTTTAAAGGCTGAAGCTCCTCCTTTACTTTGACCACACACACACACACACACACATGCACGCTCGCACGCACACTCACTCTCTCTCTCACACACACACACACACACACACACACACACACACACACACACACACACACACACACACACACACACACACACACACACACACACACACACACAAACACTTGTTAGATTATCAGATGTTTAAAAACAGTAATAAGAGTTATTATAATTGTAATTGTTGATAATTACAAACACATTTATTGAGCTAACTTACTTATTATGTCATTGTTAGGCCCTTCACTTTTTTGTTGCTTTATTGAGATTAATATACTTTATTATGTATTTATTAGCAGTTAACTATGCCTTTACTGGAACTAAAGCAAAAACAATGCCTTTATAAGGTTAACATATCCTTCATTGTGCATTCATTAACATTTAACTCTGCTTTTAAAGCTACCAGATTCTTAGTTTTCCCAGGCTACAGGCAAACTAGGTTCAGCTCTTGTTCAAAGGTGGTGGCAACGGTATCAAAACTGTATATACTACCATTTTTTTGAATTAGTGCAAATATGAAAAACAGTAGGTTGTAATGGGTAGTGCCTTAAGATCTTTTACTCAATAACTTTCCTGCCCAAATTCTTTCAGCTATTCCATAAATTCTAAACAATGTGATCCTCTAAAGCCAAAATCTCCAACGCAGACAGGAGGGTGTGTGGTCCAGATCCTACCAGGCACCTGAAATTAGCAAGACGTCACAACTCCGTTTTACCATTGTTATATCTGTCAACATGATCTATTCAAAATATCTGGTGTATGACTGTCCAACCAATCACTGAGTGTTGTATGTGGTACAGATTGTCAAGTAAAGGCTTTGATTTGTGATTTTGGGCTATAAAATTAAACTTTAAATTAAAATTGAAATTTCCTTGAACACCATCCTGTCTGTTTTGAGATTTGCTTTAAAACTGACATTATTAAACATTGCATGCGGAACGTGTGTTATCTTGCTGAGGATGAAGCAGCATCACATAAGAATCGAGAAGTAACACAAAGAGTGACTTCACTGACTTGTGGTCTGCTCATTGACTTCCTGTGGGCAGAGCAGTTGACTGTGTTTTCTTTATTTTCTTGGTCAGTGGGTACGAACAGATATTCTACACAGTTTAGAGAGTTTATGGACTGAACATCAGCAGTGAGTACAAGACCAGGACTGTAACATCCTGGGGATGTAGTAATAGATCACACAGATCATCAGGCCATTTTAAACTTTTATTTCCTCTCCACATCACTGAACTCCCTCGGGACCACCATACTTCACTCTCTACTGTCTGCATCTACAAGTTCAGGTTTCTGGAGCCACGACTAGATTTTATTTTTTCATAACCGAAACTCCTATTTCCATAATATTCTCTGTGTAATCCGGTCATGTAAACAGTGTTATTTTGGGGCGTCATCAGTTTTTGCAATCATAAACAGATTATTGCTTTTTCCTATTAGCAGCAATATCGTAGCCTTATTGCATGCTTGCTTACATCAAACACAAAACTTAAACCAACATTAACATGAGCAGAAACGTAACTAAGGCAGAGCGGTTGATGGATGTAGAGAACATGGCATATATGCTTTTGAAAATGCCAGAAGAGTTTTCACTTTTACAGGAACATAAGCCGCCCTTCAACCTTGATCACATTAAAGCAATGTTTCCTTTCCCTGTATATTTTAAGTCAGCCGCTTTCAGTACGCTATGGCTATGGCAGGTAGGTATATTTATGAAGGCCGAGAGAAACTGATTGAAGCGGCCGTGACTGACGCCAGCCCTCACAACACCAACTGATAATTCAGTCCTCCCACTTCAACCCATTTCACAATTGTGCCTCTGGTTATGAAATGACCAAAAATGTGTTGGCCATTCATGGAGACAGAGCTCCTTATCTCACTTCCACCTCTCCACCGTCATTCCACCTCTTTCCATTTCATCCCCTCTCCCCTCCTTTCTTCCCTCGTGCATTGTGATTAACCGAACCTTTCTGCTCTCCTAGGTAATGTGTCTCAACGTGCGAGGAGGAAATGAGGGAATATTATCTATGTCCTCTGCCGGCTTTGACAGTGCTTGTCGTTCAAATACACACTTTCATCATCCACTTTCAATGCCGGGCCTCTTCTTTGTATTTGTGTGTGTGCAAGTGCAGTAGTGGCTTAGATAAAGCGAGGTTTGTCAGGGCAGCTCAGTTTTACTGCTGCCACTTGACACAGCAACACAGTAAGTCAACCACTGTCACACTATCATAGTAAAGTGGACAACATGTCTATTAGTAATGTTTCATTTATGTTTTATATATTGGTGTTGTTGTTCACACTAAGAACAGGGAAGGTGGTAAAGCACCTGAAGGCCATATTTTCTGATAAGGGCTCAGTGGCCAGGTAAACCACTGGTCGGCCAATCAGAGCTCTTTGCTTCCTCATTTATCTACTGATGTAATTTCATGAGGAGTAATTTTACCTCGCAAATGGAAAATAGATGAGAACTTAATTATAAGCCCCAAAAAACATTGTGTTTCCATTTTAATCACCATCCCCCTGATGTTAATTGTTGATTGTTTAATCTCAGGGGAAAAAATCCATTTTATAGTGATGGTTTGGGAAGGCTTCACCCCAGCTGATCTTTAAGCTCTCACTTACTTGTTATGCTAAAGTCTGTCCCTGACTGAGTGATGCAGTTACATCATTGGTCCATTGATTTTTGGAGTTTTAGGCTCGGGCAGTCCTCAATTATGTCCTCAGGAGGCTTTTGGGCTTTGTTTAAGCTGGAGCAGGACATCAGTGAGCATAAACGAAGTCTTACAACGAGTTATGTAATTATGTTAATTATGTCCTCAGGAGCACATTGACCCCAGGGATCACCTTTGTCTTGTTTCTTACACCTTTATATTACTATTGTAATATTTGATGGCTGTCAAATAGCATAGCATAATATATTATAGCATAGTGCTCTTCATATAAGAATATTTTATTCAAAGATAAATATTTCTCTTCTCCTTTTCAAGGCTCAGTGTGTAGGGTTTAGTTTCATCTATTAGTGAAGTAGCAGATTGCAACCAACTGAATACCCCTCACCTCAACCTCTTCTTCCGTAAGTAGTAAAGGCAAGCCTTGCCACTGGGCAGCCGTCTTGGCAACAAGACTAAAAATAAGGTTTAAAATGCTCTTTTCCCACAAATGGATTCCCGACTGGATTGTTTCCCCCTTGTTTATCCTGGATAAAGATCACACAGATCTGTGGTCATATATTGTTTCAACATCCTCATTCTATTTTACTAATGCTCTTCATTGTGCTGTCTCTGTATCCAGCTGTGCTCAGGCTCATTTTCCCACATAATCTTCCTCTCCTGACACGTCCTTCTCCTCCATATTACCAGCTGTTTCACTATCTAAGCTCACAGCCTGTTGCTCATGTTGCTGGATTCCACTGACAATATGAACGTGAAGATGTTGACGGTGGCTGCTATATGTTCCAGTCAGAAGACTTAAGAGATGAATGTGGTGTCAAGGTTTTATTATATTGCTGTTCTGTATCACAACCAGTCCGTTTCCATCCTTTTGTAACACTTGAGTTAATATTACATAGTTGAAAAGTGTTTTTCAAAAGATTGCTTCAGGTTATAAATAAATAAAACATTTAAAACTGGGAATTTTGACATAGGCCATAGCATGAGAAGAAGAAAGCTAGACTTACTGATCTGCTATGTCTTTATAGGTTATCATTTATAATGTTATTTCTCCCAAAGTATTATGTGTAATATTTTCCTAGTTACAGATACCTTTGGTTAACATTCCCAGGTTTTAGTTCTCTGAGATTTCTGCTGCCACCTCATTACAATTAGACACCCAGTCTTGTTCTCAGCATGGTCTGACAAATAGGAAATAACTAACTTTAACCAATAAAAACTCAGGACAATACTATAAATACACAAAGATAGGCTACTTTAATGAGCCACCCAACCTTTTCTGTCATGCAGCTGACTTCTCGTTAGCTACCTCTTTACCATAAACCTTCCTGCCACTCAAGTGGCTCTTAAGGGTTACCAGCCCAAGTTTTTCTCCTGTTAATAAATCATTATGGCTTCATTGTCCACCTAGCTAACTAAGAAATTAGGCTGCATCATTGCAAACTCACAAAAGAGGCTGAGGCTTGTTTGAGCTGACGTGATAGATGAGCTCTCTATGGATTTTGCAGTAAAAACCTTTAAGATATTATAAATGGATGCTGTGTTTCTTATCCAATTTGCCAATTCATTGGTTTCAAAATTTGCAAGATTGAATGTGCAAATTAGAGGGTCCATGGATTCAATTAGTATTCTCAGAGTTCTCTAGTTGCAAGGGAAATTCAATGGGTTTTACTTTTTTATATGCGAGTAGAAAAGACTGACTTTTGGTCGAGACTGATGCAAAACCTGAGGAACTACCGTACAAGTGGGTTTTGCTCTACGTCCCCAGCCCCCTTTCTTTCTGTGGGGCAACTGGGCTGCCATTTTTCAGTACCAGGTCAACCTTGTACCAATAGGATGACAAAGTATGTATTCTTACATTATCGTTGGGTTTCTGGATAAAAAAAAAACCCTGATGGATGGTATTCTACCTATTGGTACTGGATAGAAATAAACCAGTATTGTATCGGTGCTATATTGACCTCAGACTGGGTCAATTTTGTATCAATGCTGAGAGGTTTGAGACTTTGGCAGCCCATGATGCTGATAATGAGGTTGGTCAAGAAAGAACCTGAATTAGATTAAGTCAGTGTCAGAATGAACGCGGCAGTAGAGTTTTGTTTATGTTTATTCTCTCATAACTTTTGTGTTTGGGACGCAAAGTGACCCTGGTGAAAAGCAATCCAAACTCAAACAAAACAAACATTAAGATATTGTTCACTTTGTCACGCAGAATGTCTTAACTCAGAACGCTCAGGCTGCAGCTGTGCATATTTTGTATAATGAACACTGCTCTACATCAGTCAGACTTTTTCACAGGTGCACCTCAAAAGTAAACTGTACTAAACTCTTTCTGCATGAGGATGAGGAGATCACTGTCGGCAGACTGCAGGAACTTGGAAGAAAAATGAGTTTGAACACTGTAAAATAAGATGATGTGAAATTAAATAATGATGAGTGCTGAGCACAGAGAAAGTCTGCATGCTACAGTAAAGGGAGGAAATACAGCTGGTGATCATTTTTATAAAGTTATCCCATTACTGTCAACAGGCTTCTGGCTCAATGGGCACATTTGAAATGACAATAAATAAAGTGCTGACTCCTGTGTGCTGCGCAGTATCCTTATAGGAAAGTATGTGCACAGTGTGTTAGAAGCACCTCTGTGTATTTTGGTGTGTCCCTTTGTGTGTGTGTGTGTGTGTGTGTGTGTGTGTGTGTGTGTGTGTGTGTGTGTGTTTATGAAGATGTTCCACTTCATGGCTGATTACTGACCTTTCAAAAATTCAACACTTCATTTCAAAACTATGGGGAGGGAAAAATGTCAGAGGTGAGAAGAGATGGAGAAGGAAAGAAATGGCGGCATTTGTCACAGAAGTAAAAGAAGTAAAGACAGAAAGAGAAAAATGGGAGAATGAAAAATGGCTAAATCAACATAAACAGAGTGTTTAAAAGAGAGATGGATTAATACTAATCTAGACTCTTCCCCTAGAGGAAAATGTATTAACTGTAATACCAAATGTATTAATATATTATCACCAGTAGATTGAGTAGAGAGACAAAAAAGTGAGATAGAAACAAGAAAAGAAATATGATGAAGATCCAAAGTCACGAGGAAGGAGAAACAGTGACAGGTAAGCAGGAGGTTTTATGATGTGGTGAATCATCACCTTTTATTTTCCATCAGGTCAAGACTGCTGCAGACAACATAACTAGAGGCTGAGCTGAAACCTGTCATTAAGAACGCCTTGATGAGAGTAAACTGGCCGATTCAGAGAGCAATAATATAGGGGAGTTTCATAACCCTTGTATAATCCAAGTAAAACTCTTGAACCACTCCTTCAGACTGTTTTATTTAGTAATTACTTATGTGTGCTTGTCTTTAGTCATCCACCTACGAAAGTCAAAGATGTTTCATCTCTCCTTTTTGTGTTCAGGAGCGATCTGTTATTATAAGTCATAGCAATCAATGCATGCATTCCGGGGTTTTAGGGCAGATTTTTGTTAAGGTTGTTCAAATAGTTGTTGGTGGCAGCGTTGCGATTATGGTGCAGCGATTAGCGCTGATGTAGTTGGGTACATTTCACTGAAACTGTATAGGGAGCAGTCAAAGAACGGAAAGAAACAACAGTGGCTAATAGTGGCTTGTAATTTTATCAAAGGGGAACTTGAGGGACTGTCGTGTCGGTCAACCACAGCTGTCACCCTGAAATCTGTTTTGAAACAGCAAATATGTTTTGAAAGAAATATTGGGTCAACATAATGAGTAAACTTTCTGAATGAATTTGACCTCAAAGTGGCAAAATGTTGATATTGAACGTGTCAATCAAATGCTCACTGACAAAATACTTCAAAATCAATACAATATCTGCTCAAAGCAACTGAAATATGATTGATTTTTTCTATTTTTTGCTGTTGTTTAGGTTTGGTCATTCAAATCGTTTTGTTGGTGTTCTTGAAGCGAGAGACACTGCATGTTCACTTCATTAACATTTGACAAAAATGCACAATCCTTTATTTACCACTTACCAAAACGCCTTTTGGCATCATATGACATCAAAAGGGGGGGATGCAACACTGAAATATGTCAAAATGCAAGACCGTAATGAACAAATCAGCAATATCAACCTAACGTAAGCTAGATAGCTAGTTAGCTACTGAGATGTCAGAAAACTAGTAGTGATTGTTACATGCCGTTAGAAACATTAAAGTGATAGTTACAAAGACTCCAAAGATTCTCTTTAAAAACAATATTATTTTATTTTGTATTTTATAGGTATTGTTATATACATGGCATAATTTGTGCTTTTTTATTATCAAGAATAAAACCATAGGGAACACATCAGAAAAATTAAACTTTAAACCAGGATTGAATTGTTCTTTTTTTCAGCTGGATATACTGAGAGTTCTACAAAACCAGGAGAGAAGGGGAGGAAAAAGACAGGAAACTAAATAGATAGATAGGTAGATTGATAAATACATAGATTTTTCCAGAGACACTTGCAGATGGTCCACTGAGGGTAGTGTGAACGTTCAGACTGTGATGTGCTTTTACCAACAGCAGCAAAGGCACCTGTGTATCACTTTGTTTTAAAAAAGAAAGTACGCCTCAGGGCCTTTATCCAGTTGAGTCCATACACATACAACCAAAATCCATTCATCATTTCCGCCAGGGGGATTTCTGCCACACAAATGTTCTGATTTCCTATTATTTCCAGCCATGGCAGAGGTTGGGCGCTAGGTTAGCCAGGTGGAGGCCATTCACACTGATCCCCCCATCTGAGACTGATTGGATGCATAAAAGATAACCCCCAAAATAATATTCTGGACTCTTTACTATTCTGATTTAGGTTCCAAGACTTTTGAAAGGGGGCATAGTGTGAGGTTGGAGGGAAATTGTTCCTGATATTTGACTTTAGGATGGCCAAAGGAGATTAAAGAGTGAAGGAATAACAAATAAGATGTAAAGACAACAACGGCTTTTGGTGAGTGATGGGTATGAGATGAAGCACAAGATAAGAAAATAAGCAATGTTTAGAATTTAAACTGCTGGATAGAAAATAGAGAGTGTTGAGCAGGCTGAGCAAGATATAATGAAAGGTAAAAGTACTGCAGTAAAGAAGAAAGAATAAGGAGAGTGAGAGCAAAGGGCAGAATCGTCTCTCAATGACACACAGGACTGAGAAAAGCAAGAACTGCAGGAAGGTCACACAAAAAGAGTGAAAAAGAAGTGTGACAAGGAACACAAGATAAACATGTATAATACTCCATAACAAGACCAAATCTGGTCTGGCCATCGTCTGAATGCGGCCTCGGCCTGATTGAAGGTTTGGCTCCATGCCAAAATATGTTCGATCTGCTATAGCACCCACCTATGCCTGAATTTAACCGAAGACTTAACTCGCTGTCCTCTTCTTTTTCTTATTTCTCTTTCTTTCGGTCTCTGACAAAAAAAGGACCATATGCCCAGAAAGAATGACTCCTGAAAAAAAAAAAAAGACGGACACCAAAAGATGTTAGAACAGATGGTGAGAGATGCTGCATCTGGTGCAGCTGTGATGGTTAGTAAGAGAGATTTGGAAAAAAAAAAAAAACGTCCAGTGGAAGAAAGCAGACAGAAAAATATTTTCTGTTTTTGAAACCAGACTGGTGGGAGAAAGTGGATAGGCAAAATAACGTTTCCTTTACCAGTCCACTGCACGTAGATGCATACACAGACCAAAATAACTGAAGTGTAGAGAAAAGATTAAGCAGCAAAATATAGACAGATAGAGGTTTTCAGAGATGTCAAAAGGAAAAACAACAAGATACCAAGAGATAACAAGCAAAACATTTGATCTGAACTAAAATAAAATAAAAGCAGATGTAAATAAATGGGGAAAAAGCTTTTGAATGCAAGGTGGTAGCACAATTATTTGCATTAGTTATCCTATGAAAAGTGGGGTCGGAGAGCATTTTCACTATCAGGTGTAGATTAATGCAGGTCACATGTCAACGTTTGGGTTGAGAGACTAGAGGGGGAGGAGGGGGAAGGCCTTTCTGGTATAGATTGGTCCGTTAGCTAGCCTCAGCTTCCCATTAGACTAAACCATTGTCTGATTTGCTTGCTCGCGACCCACAGGGCAAAACCACGGTGCACATTGATGTCTGTTAGCCAACTGATAGGTTAACCAGGAGTTCTTGTCTGTCTCCTTGCTGGCGAGTCTGCAGTCCATCACTGTATCTGTTTATCCTAACAAAAGCAGAAGCACGTTTTCCAGGACATTTCGCTCATACAGTGAATACACAACCCACTTTTATTGTAAATGCGTTTGCTGTTCTCAGGAAATCCCCAAATTAAATCCTTGTGACTTTCAGAAACCATCTTGGCAGCAATTCAACAACGGCAAAGACAGCCAACGAGAGCCTCAGAGTGAGACTGTCCTTCGATGTTCATGAGTGGCCGTAGCATCGTACCCACCAGCTAACCTTTGTCGGGTTTTTGCTTCCCGCCAAGTCATTCATCCTCTTGACTAGCATTGGCTACTGACCAATCCATATTAATTTGGTCGGTGAGCTGGCAATAGCTTTTCATCAAGCTCTGGTCCATGATGAGTTGGTCCTTGAACTGGCATTAGCTTCACACCAAGCCACAGTCCATGTTGATTTGGTCTGTTAGCAAGCACTAGCTTCCTGCCAGGCTGTAATCCATATGTTACGATTGGTTAACAGACATGAACTTCTCGCCATGCTACAATCCATGTTGATTCGGTCTGTTAGCTGGCATTAGCTTCCCACAGAGCCATAATCCATGTTGATTCAGTATGTTGGCTAGCATTAGCTTCAAACTCTAGTAGTCCATATGTCCTGGTTGTCTGTCAAACACTTTCAGCTCCAGAGACAAAAGTTACTGGTGGTTTGGCAGGTAGAGCCTTTCTCAGCCGGGGACAGGTAGAGTTTGCCGTTAGCACAGGCACAAAGCTCGTACACAGTCTGTTTGGTGTAGGTGGTGCCTGCTGGTGCACCCTCCAGGGGGTCCACAGCACTGCCGAGGGGAATGTTACCCAGCCTGATGGTGTTGGCGTCTAGAAAGATCTGTGGACATAAAAGAGAGATGATATAGAAAACTTTGATTTGAGATCAATGGATAGCGAACAGAAAAGAGAACAAATAAGAAGAAAGGCAAGAACAAACACAATAAAACAAAATTAGATAGAAAACATGAAATTGAATACACATGGAGTGGATGTTAAAGCTGTAGGGGACTCAGCTCATATGGATTGTCTTGGCACCTAAAATAACAGAAAAACGAAAGGGGAGAAAGTTATGTCTGGAAAAAATGAGAAGAAACTGGGGTTGTGGATACAAAGAAAGAGAGAGCACACCGCCGTAGGGGATGAATATACACTCTGTGGTCGACTGGGGTTGTCATCAAGAAAGATCTACAGAGACAGAGAGGGAATTTCTATTTAGAACGGGTCTCCTTTGATGAAGAGGCAGAGTGGGAGTGAACGAGGCAGAGGGCAAGATAGGTGAAGAGAGAAGCAAGGGAGTCAGTGGGAGAGGAGTGAGGGGAAGATGAAGAGGAAGGGAAAGACAGACACAAGGGAAAGCCGGCAGACAGAGGAAAATTCATTGCAAACAAGTCTTACTTTTACGCCAGCTAATTCAATGCAATATCATATTTATCATGTTCTCAAACAACTGAAAAATCTGCCAACCAAATGAATTAACAAAGCTGTGACAATGATTTTGGATAATTTCCTAGAAACAAGTGGCCATATTTAAGAAAAAAGCGAAAAGAAGACATCATCCTTGAGATAAAATCAAGCAGCTCATTAAGATAAAATGAGTATAAAGATAAAAAATAACACTATTTATAAGACTTTATCTGCACATACAAGTCAAGTTATCCCTTTGGTAATTTTGCAGTGTTTGGACTTTAATGTATGAGTGTACTTTTCACTGACTCGATGTCAGAATATTGGAGGAAATGATTTCCAATGCAACTAGACCTTTAAGGCACTTGGAGGAGTCTCAATCAGTTTGGACTGAAGGAGGGCCAAAGAGTTTGCTTTTTGATAGCGGCCAATAAATTTAACAGATCATCTGCCCAGTCAAGTTTATCTTAAATCATTGCAAAAAACACCTACAATGGACAAACAACAAAACAAAAGGCCATCCACTGAAGAAGATACAAAAAGCTACATTAAGTAACTTTATAAGAATAAGGACAGATTGGAGGATGCAAGGCGGGATAAACAACGAGTGTGCAAAGTGAGAAACTTGATAGACCCCGGGCTTACCGTGTATCAGTGGTTGTAGGACGTTAATATGGTGAGATTTACCTGATCTGTGTCAAAAAAATGTCTTCAAACCTTTATAATTTCATTTAATGCTGTTCTTAACAGGGAAGTTCATTTATGTTTACATTACCACCAAATTTAGTTCATTTGACATGTTGCAAACCCGGGGCTGGATACATTATGGTGACACTAGTCAATGCAGAAGTCAATGCAGTACTGTACTTGATGGGCAAACAAAAGCAACTTTTAAAAGTAATGTAAAGTAAAGTAATTATCTTTATCAAAATGGCAAGTTGGGTTATTCCAGTCATGGGAAGATGGAAAGCATTCAGAAGAAAGCCAATATGAGAGAAGCTGAGGCAGAAACGGTAGTAAGCTACTACTTAATGTTAAGACAACTGTCATTGACAATGAGGGGCTGTCCAATAAAACATGGACAACTAAATGAAAAAGAGAGACAAGGAAAGGCATAGACAGAAACCCTCTAAGACGGAAGTGATTTTCTTGTTCTTCAAAGACAGGCACTTCTGTTTTCCTCTCACTCCCAATCTTCTCTCCTCCTTACCCCACATTCCTAACCCTCCTCAATCCCCCCTGACACTTACAGTACTTCTCCATGCATTCCTTCAGTCCACCCACCTCATTTTCAGACTGATACAAGCTCAGTATCAAGTGAGAATCATTACACAATCTTGCTTTCTATTGACTGCTGCGCCTGCTTATTTATTTACTCTTCAGTCCTCAGTGTTCAAGAAAGCAGTGCTCTCTTACTCTCCCTCTCTCTTCTCACACATACACACACCCCAAGGCCGGATGATAATCTCAGCAGACATCTGGATCCCCATTATTCATGTTCTTCATTTTAGAAATGAGGAGAGGACGTGAAAAAGTGTGTGGAAAATAGCTATGAGTGCAAAAGACTGAGGAAAAGGAGAGGGAGTCGGATGAAAGGATAAGAGAAGGGCGACAGAGAGAAAATGTCAAATCAGAAGTGGTTGGAGGAGACATAAAGAGAGGGAGATAAGGAAAGGAAAGAAAAAAGGAGAAGAGAGGAATGAGGGATTTATATACCCCAACAGCGAGGAACCAATTAGTATAACTAATGATATCACATTGGCTGACGGGGCACATCTCCATCTGTATAAACAATATCTACACATACAGTGTACACACACACACACACACACACACACACACACACACACACACACACACACACACACACACACACACACACACACACACACACACACACACACACACACACTCTCTCTCTCTCTCTCTCTCTCTCTGTCTGCATGATGGAGCAGAGCAGAGGTGTGCTCATGTTACCTTTAAATATCTGTGCAGCTAAAAGCAGTACATCTTATAGCCATTAACCTGGAGGCAGAGAGGCAGGTAACCGGAGCAGTGAGAGTTGACTGAGGTATCCTTAAAGATGGTGTCATCCCTAATAGCCCAGAGGCTTTGACACAGTGAGATACTCAAACTCTACAAGCTCTCCTGTACTATTACTTTCCATTCTCATATCTTGAGGTTCTTAACTGTTTTAAATATATTAGTGACTAGAGATTATGTCAATTAATTAATTGGCTGATTGATGGAAATTCATTGATATAGTTTTGATGATCAGGAAAAGGTCCCGCCCACACCTATCTTACCTGTCTTGACGTGGGGGTTGATAGCAGGCGCTAATCTTGGGTTTTGAGTTCATAAACACATTATTATTACATATGCTCGCCAGAGGGGATTAACGTCACCAAATGGAGCATGCAGTGTTGAAATCACTGATTCTCTCTTCAGGAAATAAATCCTATTCACAGCATCCTTTGTCCCGAAAGGCACATTACATAACTTTGGGCCCAGGTGGTAAAAAATGACAACTATCACCTCATGGCTTGATCGATCATTTTGGTGAATTTTACAGTATTTTCAACTACTGGACCGACAAAACTGTTAGTGTGTGTCAACTGAATGGGTGAAATGATTTATACAATATTATGCTGTACGCTTCTAGTGTTGATTTATGTAGTTTTTCTTGAATTTCAACAGCAGAGGTGTTACGTGCAAAGATAACACAACTAATAGTCAGTTTAGTCAGCCACACTTGAGAATATGACGAAGTTTAACAACACTAGAATTTTCCTTTAAGCAAATTATAATATATTCGTTTGCCATACATCTTAACCTACAAATGAATGATTCCTTCCAGACAAAAAAAGTCCCTTTAGGAATATTAGAATGATTATGGAGCTGCTCACTGATAACTATAAATCCCACAGAGCTCTTGTAAGTATAAATATAAAGCAGCTGCCGACTTGTGCATTATGTTCATAACTGTCCCTTTCCCACAGAGGATTCAGACACAAGATGGTTTAGTTGAGGTTCTTCAGTTATTAAAAAATAAATAAATAAATTATCCAAACAACAATGACAACAACAAGGACAGCATGGTGAGCCTCTTTAAAACTACTGTGCACGGCTATCTCATTAGCCCACCGTGCCCATTGGTTTTAATAAGGCGGACAGAAGTAATATTGACAACAAGACACTTATAGAGTTGCTAAAAAAGGAATATGTCTCACTTCTCCCCCCCATGTGCTGGCCGAAGGAAAATACCATGCTACATCTCTAAATGTCAAGGTATGCCTTTAACAGGTCCCTGGTGCACACCTGTCATCTTCCCTTTGGCTCCCCAATAAAAGCTGCCAGGGCTCAGTTACAGCCTTACAGAGGAAAGGACTCAGTCACGGTTGGCAACATATCCCCAATCTAATTCCAACAGCCGGCTTGCCATAGCAACGGAAAACCTAAAATGAACTTGGGCATGGCAATGGGATGGGAACATGAGGCAGGGTGAGAGCATGTTTATGTGAGGTAATGCCAATGAAATTACCGGTTTCTCTTCCATAACGCTGGAAACATCATGGCAGAGGGAGGAGGGGAGAGAATAACAATGGTGGTGGTGAGTGGGGATGGAGACAAACAAGAAGGGAGGGAGAGGATGCTGATTATGAGATTAAAAAGAGCAGCAGGTGATTAGAAGGTAGAGATGGTGGTTTACAAGGAGGGATGGAGTGAGGAAGAGATTTATAGAAAGGAGCTGAGAGATGAGAGGAAGGCGGATTGAAAGTGATAGAAATGGATGGACGCTAGGCAGCAGGCAGGGAAAAGTAAGGGGAAGTGGAGGAGAGGTGGATGGACTGAGGGAAGGGAAATAGAGGAAAGGGAGTGGAAGTCATTTGTTGTAGCTTAAGGTCGGATTAGTGCTGACATTCATCCCAAATTAAAGTGTCTGTGAGTATTAGGTTGGCCTGTTGTTATCGGCATGTGAGGGTCTCCACACATGTGAATGTGGTTTCAAGAGTGACTCTGTGTGAAAGGACATGTGACATATGAATACATTATTGTCTGAGAGGAAGTGCTTTTGTGAAGAAGTGAATTGTATCTACACTTATGCAGCAGCATGCCTGCATTGTATCTGCATGTGTGTGTGTGTGTATGTGTTAGTATGATTCCCCTGATACATGTCTTCTCCTCCCTGTGTTAGGTACGAAAGAGAAGCCTCTGATGTTGTCTTTACATTAGGTCTCACAGACGAGGTAACATAGTATTGATGTTTTATTCATGTTACGTTTGGGTAAGCTAGCCGACTTCCTTCCTAAATCTGATATATCATGTGGTGTTTTCTGTGTGAAGTTACAGTGGCAGATGTCCAAAGATGTTTGCTGATATTCCAAGAAGCAGTTTACATCTTTCTTCCTATTGTAACATGTAACAATTTCAAACGGTAGTTAGGAAGCTAATTTAGCTGCCATCTCACGGTTAGTAATGGGTCATCAAATATGTTGTTTTACCTTG
The DNA here is from genome assembly GCF_965226575.1 of Pagrus pagrus. NCBI lineage: Eukaryota > Metazoa > Chordata > Actinopteri > Spariformes > Sparidae > Pagrus > Pagrus pagrus. The sequence continues at coordinate 22,322,709 of NC_140186.1, read as the reverse complement.
AAAAATGGCCTGATGTCCCTCTGGATTTTCACTTTCATTTGCTGATTTAATGGGGAAGCAGTCAAATAATAACGAATCTTAGGATTTCCTATTTTTGTATTACTGCTTCCCACCCTGAGCCTGACGTCAGAGAAAAATGACTGTGTGAATAAAGTCTATTGTATCCGTTATGATGCGATACGATATACTTTATTGTCCATGTAGGGAAATTTGTCTCGGACTAAAATGCTCCGCACATAAATGCCCCCAAGTTACAGTAAAATAAACTACAGAGAAACAAAACAGCACCAGCTGTGTCAGTCAAAACGATAAATTGCACATAACAAATATTGTACCCACCCCCTGGTAAAACACATTGCACATAACATATGTTGCGCACACCCCCATAACACCATGAAACCATTGCACAAGCCCTTCAGCCTCAAGCAGCTTTGTTTAAAAGTTTGATAGAGGTATGCACAAATTAATTTTTGAAATGATTGAGTTTTACAGTGAGGGACTCTGTATCGTCTGCAACTGGGCAAGAGCTCATATTCTGTGTGTAGGATCCCAAAACACTTGGCTATGGATGTGTTCATATTATTTTGACCAATCCCTGCATGCATATGATGAGAAAATTGGTGTGTCTACCTTTGTCATTTATGTCTGTCTCTGTGTCAATCACATATTTGTATAAAAAATGTACAGGTCTGCATGAGTGGCTGGGTGTGTGCATACAGTATGAGCGTATGTGTGTCCGAGCCCATCCCTCTCTCGCATCAGTTTAGCAAGCACGTGGCTCAAGGAGATGGGAAACATGCAGGAAGCGGCAATTACAGAGGGTCAAAACATTTTTCATGGATGATTTCCTTTGGCACAGCTGAGGAACAGGCGAAAAACGAGATGTGAGAGAGGAGGGGAAGGCAGCGATGAAAGGACAAGCTTTTCCTGGGATGAAAAGAGGAGGGAGGTGGAGGAAAAAAGACAGCAGAGGAGATAAGAGGGTTAAAGTGTCTTTGGGGGGAGATCAAGAGGAAGAACAAGTGTTGTGGAGTGTGTTGAGAAGTAGTTTAGCAGGGGAAAGGAGTGGATGAATGTGTTTAGGAGGAGCCTGGGGGGAGGAGGGAGTGTAGTCTTGGAGGACATGAGAGGAAGAGAGGTGAGTATGAAGGAGACGGGGAGCAGAAATGCAGGTGGAAAAGTAAAAAGAGGACAAAAGCTTAAATGGTGCAGTTTAATTTTCAGCATTTTCACTGCAATATTAGTATGATGATCTAACTACTTTTTAGCCATATTTTATTAGTTAAAAATATCCAAAAGACACTTTAGCTGAAGCTTTAACATAGATTTTCTAAGACAATCCAACAAGATAATAACTGACCATCACACTTGCTACACATCAGTACCAGCTACTGCCAAGGGAAAGGGGGTTTAGAGAACCATACATTTGTTGGCAGCTGACTTATATTTGGTGATCGTGTATTTTACAGTTGTAGAGCTGTAGACTATAGATTAAGAGCCATTTAGTCTAGGTGTATCTTTCTTCTGTGTTTCTTCTTGTTTACTTTTACTGCATGTTTGATTACATTATGTTTAGCTATGTCTTACCCGATCTTTTATATATGTGGACTGTTTTACTGCCAAGAGGCAACCTCGGCTGAAAAATGAAGCCAATGCAGAAATACTTAAAACAACAGTTCCTCAATGTCAATGAGGGGAGGCCAATCCAAATTTCCTACAATGTGGGACAATAGAGTTTCACTAAAGGACAAAGGCCAGTATGACTGCCTCTGAGCTAAAATAAAATAATATTATATTATATCAAATAATAATAAATAAAATACATTATAAACAATATTAAATGTGATGAAACCACATTCTGGTTGGTTTCCCATGATTTCCTGACAAAGAATTCAGCCTGTTGGGTCCAATCAAACTTTTGCACAAACTCTCAGCAGCTGATCTGGAAACAAAGCGGACAAGCGAGTGTCAACTTTAAAGTCTTTGACTGAGAAGATGGAGGAGTAGCAGAGCAAAGGGAGAGAGGTGTGAGAAAGGTTGAAAGGACAATAGCAGTACAATTTCACCTGCACACGTACACACACTAACACAGAGGATTCTGCACACACAGACCACAGACACACACAGTTCAACCTCAGTGTTGGCTCAGCTTTCGCTCACCTTGCCTCCCATTCTCCTTTTCTTTTTCTCTCTTGCTCCTCCTGCACACACGCACACCCACACATGGAACACACACACACACACTTGCACACACACACACACACACACACACACACACACACACACACACGGAACACACACGCACGCACACACACACACACACACACACACACACACACACACACACACACAGACACACAGACACACAGACACACAGACACACAGACACACACACACTCAACAACAATAGGTGGGAGGTTGTGAAGCTATCTGAGTGTATTACACAGACCATTAGGCATGTTGAATGGACAGACGCTGGAATGGGAGCTGACAATGGACTAAATGACAGAGGCTGGAGAGAGAGTGCGAGAGAGAGTAGTAACCCAGATATACCAGGGACATAAAGCGATATCAGTCTGCTCTACTGTACCATATACACACACACACACACACACACACACACACACACACACACAACTGCAGACACATACAAATGCATTCACGCAAACATGCACAGGTAGACAGGAATAGATTCTCTTACAGCAACACACTCGTACACACCAACAACACACAGACAGAATAACACAAAAACATGCTGTGACAGCTGTAACACAAATAAGAAAGAGAGACCAACAAACAAAACTCCCACACACATCGACAGACTGAGACAGAGTTACATCAGACTGACAGCATCACAAACACAAACACACACACACACACACACACACACACACACACACACACACACACACACACACACACACACACACACACACACACACACACACACACACACACACACACACACACAGATCTGTGATGAACGCCTTGGGCAGTGTGAAGTATAGGCTAATGAATTGTCTGACATTAATCATGCCTTTTGAAAGATATCCAGTCAATCCAGCTATTGGCAGGTATCTGTTAATCTGTTATCTCTCATTTATAAAAGAATGAGATGATCTAGAATGACAGAGGAGAGGCAGTCGTGGCAGTGAACTGAGTGCATATACAAGAGTGTTTTCACGTGTCTGTTTTTTTTTGTTTTGTTTTGTGATGAGGTGAGTCAGTGCTGATGTGATTGTATGTATTTGAGAGTCTGCATCTTTATTATAGCACTTAGTTACTTGTGTTTCCCTGTATACTGTATGTGTGTGTGTGTGTGTGTTTTATAGGCCTCCACAGCAGCAGTGTGTACGACAGGGAGTTACCCGCTGCCAGCATTCTGATTCACTCACCATTCTGTGCTACCCGCAGGTAAAACAACAAGCAGCGAAAAAGAAGACAAAAAGCCGGTCCCAGTGTATCAGCCCAATAACACCTCCAGGCAACAGCGTCTTAATAAGCCCCAACATTGTGTCAACAAACAATAAAACTCCATGGTAACCTAACTTTGTTAAAAGTTTCTGTATTTAACCTCGTTTCACCTCCCAGCACTCAGCAGCACAGTGAAGTGAACTTTCATTATTATTTTTGTGCATAACATGACAAAAAGATTTACAAGTGCCATGCAGGGCATTCAAGACTTCTTCGAGTTTCAGGTCAACATGACACTTTGCCAGACAAGTCATAGGTTTTCTTCATGATGCTATTTGTGTGTTCAGCTCTTGATTTACTGTTGGTTATTTGCCAGATTCGCAACAAAGGCATTACCTCTCACCAAGTTTAACATGTTTCACTATTCAAAACAAACTTCACACTTTCTTCTTAATGTACTTTCTGTTGTCTGCTTTCTTTACCTGCCATTAACTTACGCTCCCTGTCATTTCAGATCCTGCCACTGCCAACTGTCCTGCAATTACCCCTTACCTGCCATTCCCCGTCCACTCCTCCAGTCACTTCAAGATCATCTAGTTGTATTGGCATAGCCAGCAGCCGTTTGTTTCTTGCCTGCCTGATCCTCTGATTGAAAATTCTCTGCCTGATCCCCCGTCTAGATTAGTTGGCCTATGGTGTGACTGTCTCCCTGGTTTTGACCCTTGCTTGTGACACTTCTAACCAAAGTAACTGTGAACTTCTACCTTGTCTTGTGTTGGGCTTTTGGTTTCTTGTTTGTCCATTGCTGAGCCTGTATGCTTATGCCCAATGCATGAGCATGACAAACTCTGTCCAACATGCAAACTTTTCTGTGAGTGATGATAATTTGTGAAACGTGACTCTGACAACATTTACAATCTGCACATACGTAAGCAGTGCTCACTGTTTGCTTTTGTGAAACAAAATCTTGTTAATACAACTGAATTGCCAGAATAAAAACACAATAAAACATTTATATGTTGAAGCTTTACGTTTCTTTGAGGTTCAGATTTCTGTACTTTCTGTGTTAAACTTTTTTAACAATTACTCATTCAGACCGTATTTGCTTAGTGTGTTGTAGTATCGCCCCCTGGAAAGCACTTCTGTGCTGTCTGCTTATCAACAAACAGCCAATAAAGATAAAAACATGACCATTCGGCACACTAATTGGTGCTCTAGTGTGTCCCAGTGCACTGGACCTTTCCACTTGACTGCAAATGTAGTCTGTAAGTGTAATACGGAAGAGCATATTTGACCAGTAACTCTATGACAGGGATTCTGGTTAATATTAAGGCCGTAATCCAACAGATAGTCAGAACTGTCAGTTGAAATAAAAGTTAACTTCAGTGATTTTGTCAGCCAACTTACAAAATTCTCTGAATTGCTATATCTGACAACTGGCGGTGTAAGAAACCCGACCCATCTCAGCAAATGTAGGTTCCATGTTTCAGTTTGTGAAGAGTCTATTCTCTGAGGAGTTGAGTGGCGAGTGAGGCGAAACAACTTCTCCAAGATGAAGACAGAAACATGCTGCACAAAAGTTGCTGAAAAGAGTGCTGGGTGCATAAAGCGCGTATGATGAGACGAGCAGAGGAAGAGATTGATGAAAAGTTAAAGGAAAAATAATCAACAGACAAATACAGAGGTACATTAAAAATAGGAGACAATGGACAATAAAGAAAGAGTGAATGAATGTAGGATAGAAAGAGAGATGGAAAGTGAGAAAGAGAGAGATAGAGAGAAAGGTAGTCTATAAAAAAGCCAGGAGGACTGCAGGAATCCTGAGAGGATCTGTCAGCTCTCGTTGGCTTTGATTTTAATGGAAGCCAGCGCTCCCCTACCTCTAACCCATTTGGCCCTAATTCCAGCGCTGCTTTCCAAACTTTTTAAACTTTAATGGTCCCTTCTTAAGTGCCAGCTGCTGACAACATTGATTTGGCTTTAAGCCTCGCTGTCCCGCACGCCTTTATTTTCTCCTGCAAAATCGACAGAAACATCTATTTTCTGCCATCCTCCTCCACCTCCTACTCATCCGATCCTCCCTCTATCCCCCTTTCATCCGCTCTTCTCCGTTCATTTGATGGTGTCAGCGGTCAGGGAAAGCTTGCATGAGAATGGATGAAAAGGAATGCTATTTGGATAAGCTGTTCTTTTTGGTGAAGTATGTAGGTATTTATTTGGCTTGGTTGGCAGACAGAGAGGTGATACTTCCCTTGCAGGGTGAGATGTTTTCAGTGATGTGCTACACATAAATGTAATGACATTGTGTTGCAGTGTTGCTGCCTGACGTTCAACACCAAGAGAATATAAGAAAAGTTGTAAAGGAAGGAGCAGTATTGTGCCATCTGCATCCTGTCATGGCTTTAACTTTGGATTTCCCCAATAATTAACAACTATAAGATACAAAAAGAATACAAAGATACCTTGTTCAAAAGGTTTTTGAAGTGTTGAAGCTTAGGTATTTTCTTACTTATTAGTGACCTATGCAGCGTTTGGGTATGTCCTCAAAAGTGGCATAAGTCAGAACACAAACAACCCTGCTCGCTGTGTCTATAAACGGGGCGGTCCAACGGTTCCGAAGGGAGGAGGCACTAACATGCACAACACAGAGAGGAGGTGTGACATCACTCTCTGCTCAGGACGTCTTTACTCTACTATATCTTTACATAGTAAATAGTTGTTTCCTGACATCTAGTGAGGCCAAATGTTGTATATCGGACCTTTAAGGTGTTTATTACCTACCAGTTCAACACAGTAATTGTCCTGCTAACTGAACAGTGTATTTTACCTTGTTGGGAATCTAATTCCTCAGTATTTTTGGTTACTTTAATCAATATGGCAGCAATTTAAAAATCAACAGAAACCATCAGATGTCCCAGGCAATAAATAAATGTTCTGCAAATCGCTAAAAACAGCAAGAGCTTCACAGTTAACAGCGGGATGCAGCTGATCGACAAAGACAAGCATCACTGGATAGCCCCCGGCGGTCCCAGGATCATCATCTTGGACAACAGTCACAACAGACACTATAAATAATCCACTTGAGCTGTACAGGTGAGCAGGAGGATACTCTAGGCTGTAGGATGATCAATCAGGCAAAAAATATTATTTTGGATCACTTTCCCGCTGGAAACTAAAATCCCAAAATGAAAAAAAAAGTGGGTACATATTGTCTTTGAAAATGTGAACACAGCTTTCAAACAGCTTGAAACAGGACGAAAACAGTTTGTCTGTTAAATAGATTTAATTTTATTGTGCATTAGAAAAGATAACTTACTCTTCAGTGAAATGTGCTGTGGAGTGAACTAAACTAACTACAGTGGGTAAATTTCTCTCGCTATTCAAGTTATAGTCAAGACAAATCTTTATGATTGTCGAGGTCAGCTGAGCTGGATGGGTTTGACGGAGGGGACAGCTGCAGGGGGGGATGCAAAGCTTCCTTGAACTGTCTGCAATGATTCACCCATGCGTTGTATCAAGCAATGAGAGGGTATCAAAATTATATGTAAAAATTTATATGGAAATGTCACAGATTATTATAATAATTTTCATAAATGTCAGAAGAGTTGCCATGGAGTCGAATCTGTCAGCTCAGTAGCAATCAAATGTGTGCCTCTGAGCTCAAGGATAAAACATGTCCTCACATAAAATGGACCCTTATAAAATGGATTGCCTGGCCGTGCTGGACATTGCGTCATTGGGTACTACTGTCATAAAATGGTTTACGGATATAGTGTGATCTCCAGAGAGGAGCCAGAACAGGACATGCAGACAGATGGGAGAAAACAGAAACATAATACAATAGTTGTGATGTCCTACAGTATATCTGGCTGCTGTGGGGACTCTATTGACTATACACCAGTTTATATTTATCAAACTGATTCATCCGCCCTTCATGTTGCTTCTCCTCCTGGATGCCTCTTTACTTGTCTGACTGTCTCTGTCCTCCCGTCTTCATACAGGGTGTATAAAAATGTTCCCTCTGATGGTTGAACTGTGTAGTGTTACAGTCATAAGGCAAACATTTTCAGGAAAGATGTACCCAATGGGCAAAATAATTATTGATACACCTATATTCCCATGAATATGTAAGGTAAATGTTCATGTGTTTGTTGTATTTAACGGTACATTTTTGCAGAGAGAAGTTGTTTGGTTATGAAGCAAATTCATTTACATTGCAAATATAACATTATGACACCAGATAATGTCTAAAAATAGGCTCATTTAAGTCAAACAGTGCACAAGTTTTGAATAGTGGGGTAACCAACTTAAATGATTAACAACTAAAGTTTTCTAAATCAAACTCATGAAGTGGTGTCAAGCAAAGCCACATTATGTGTTTGAGAATGCTTGGTTTTTTATGGATGTTGCAGCTTGACAGACCTCTGTACTGCTGTGTTACCTGCACATTTCTTCCAAGGGGGATCAATAAAGGAACATCTCATCTCATCTCATCTTATCTCATCTTATCTTAGCTCTCACTCTTTGCTGTTAAGAAGTCAGTTTCTCACAAGCTCTTAATTGAATTTGACATTTTGAATACATTTAACTGATTTTAACTTGAAATGTATCAAAAGTTGACACAGTATGTCTCTGTCTGTGCCAGCCTGTCTGTCTATTCGTCTTAAGCTCACCCTGCAGGGAGACACACATTTCTTTTGCTCTTCTCTACAGGAAGGTCAGGGATCAGGGTCGCCGCTGAGCTGATAGGGCTTCATTATAATAAAAATAAGACAGAGCTATGCCGAAAGATAGACAGTTCATTTTTTATTTATTTACTTGTTTTTTCTTACATTTCTCTTCCTTTTCTGTGATTTTGCCTGTTTTATCACTTTTATTCCTTTTACTTGTAATGACTCATATTGACTTTTTGTGTTTTTATGTTTTCTGTTCTGCCCTCTTGTTTTAACTCACCTTACACTAGACTTCCTTGTGTTTGGCTTGACTGAGTGTTTAATCCGTAATATTGTTTCCTGCTTTTGCTTGATTGTCAAAGCACTTTGTAAACTCTGTTTTAAAGGTGCTATATAAATAAAGTTTATTATTGTTATTATAAATGTAACAACAACAAAAAACACTTTGTTTCAGGAAACATTTCCTACTTACCAAAACTGAGACATTTTCATAGGTGCACAATACAGTTTTTCATTTCAAATTTAACTGTGGCTTCTTCAAAACTGCAAGTGGAGTAAACGCTATTCCCATTTATTTTCTTGTGGAAAATCACTGACTTAACTAGACACATTATGTAAAATATCTACATCTACAAACATCTACTCTGATTAGAAGGAAAGGAAAGTTTAATGGGGAACTTCCCTACCTTTGCAAAGTTGCAAATCAACCTACAGACCTCATAACTGAGCTATGCTAGGCTAATTTTGTCATTCATCATAATTTTGAACTGGATGACAAAGAGTGATAAGCAAATACCTGGGTTAGTCAAAGATAATTTTCTACTCTATGGAAATACTCTCTGTTTAGGGCTCTGTATTTCACATGGTATTTTATTTGGTATCAGTGCCTGAAGGACTAATACCAAGAGAGAATAAATCAGAAACATGTGATTAGTAATTATTCTTAGCATACCTATCTTTCGACCCTTTCCCTCCACTTCAACATGGCACACACTTTTCCTTTAGGACACTGTAATTATTTGGAAAATTCCTTTCTGAACACATGCTGGTTGGGCTTCTTGTGGCATTTACGATGCTGTACCTGAGTGAACAGTGGTGTTTTGTATTTTATATGTCTGGCAAACGGCTGGTGCAGTAAACGCTGACAAGGTTGGTCTGTCATTTTTTCAAGCCAAAGGCCCCAAACCACGATTCTTGTTACACACTTCTTCATGCTATTGTTCAGCATCAAAAGGGAGACATCTATTTATGCAGGGATGACAGAGAGACAGAGACAGAGGGAGATAATGGATGAACAAAGAACAGAAAGAGACAAAAGAATACATGAAACAGAGAGAGAGAAAGAGAGAGAGAGAGAGAGAGAGAGAGAGAGAGAGAGAGAGAGAGAGAGAGAGAGAGAGAATGAGATGACAGAAAAGAAGGTAAAAATTATAATCCCCCTCCCTTTCCCCGGAAAGTGACAGCCACAGTGATGTATAACCCTGGCAGTGGAAAGTTAATTAGATAGGCTGGGTTACTTAGAGATGAAGGACTGAGAGGCTGAGAAGGAGAGGAGGGAGGAGGAGGAGGAGAAGAAGATGTAGAAGAGGAAAGAAAAAAGAAAGCAAAAAACAAAAGAGAATAATGGAGGGAGGAATGTGAGTGAGACAGGAGCAGGGGAGAGATATGTGACTGCGAAAAGACAAGAGGTAATAAGGAAACTGCGAGAGGAGGATGGAAGAGGTTGAGGAGACATTTAAATAATAGGCAAAGGGCCTTGTTAAAATTATTTTGCGCTTTTACACTCAATTCAACTGTAAAATTATACAGCCATAAAACTATGATAGATGCAAGCTCCATGGTGTAAGAAGGGTACCACAGGTACAATCAACAATATATTATTGCAACAGCCTCAGTCTCTCTCTGGCACCCATTGTGCTTGGCTCAAGGACACTTTAACATGTCATGTGCACTGCTGAGCAGCTGATTGGATATCTGCCCTCCATCAGAGAAGTGCATGACATAGATCAAGAGACCAGGATAAACACAAATGGCATCAGACCTGCACACACCTGCAACTAAAATGTCCCCAAAAATGTTCCAATGGAAGACCCATTTACTGGAAACAAGCTAGCCCTGGGAGTTCACTACTCCTGGACTTTCCTTCACCTCCTCCTGCTGGTGCCACAGAGCCTGGAGGAATCAGGGGCAAATCTCCCCGAAAAAGTAATCTGTTCCTTTAAATTATAAAGTTGCAGCTGCCATGAGCAGGAGTCTATACCAGCATGCATGAGGTTAGAGGCAAGTCATAAATCTATCACAGGGCAAATACAAATACCTACATGACACGGAGAACTCTGCAGACAAAGAACCAAACATTAGTCTCTCAAATTACAAAGCTGTGTGCTCAGATAGTGAGTAAATTATCTCTTATATATGACTCTCAAATTAATATTTTTTCTCTTTGTCACTGCCTGTTGACAGGTTTTGACAAACTGCTTGGAGTGAAGTTACATTTTCATCTTAAAATGAAATATGCTGACAACCTTTGACAGTCTTTTAGGTAAGTGTTTTTCGTCAGACATTAAGGTGATCATAAATAAAATAAGAAAACTGTGACCTGGATTCAAATAGGATTCAAATTCAAAAAGGTGCCCTTTGTAAATCCTCATTTGGATAAACAGGTTTTTTGTGCGGGGGATCAACATGTGGAATTCCTTACCTGCAGGACTCAAACTGGATCCTGACTGCGATCATATAAACTCAACTGAAAAAGCTTAAAACCAACTCACCAGGCTGCTGTATTACGATGTGATGTGTAAGCCTCACAATTTATCTTTAGTGTATAATTTTATTCAGTATAACTATCTACACTGTATGCCACTCTGCCTGGCTAAGCATATTAATAGTATATTTGAAAAGTCCACCATCAATTGTAAAGCTCCCTTATTAATTTGTTACAGATATGCCAAAGCTGTCTCAAGAGTTTGATGACCTCTGTGTGCTTAATTTAACTCAGACTTTCTAGTGTCTGGTCACATGGATAACGTGTTCTGCTTCTCAAAAGCAAGTCTATAAAGAAGATAAGGAAATAAGAGAGAGAAGAAGGGAGGAGAAAAGACAAGCAGAAAGAGAAGAAAAAGGATTGTATGAGAGGAAATGAGAAGAGGAGCATCAAACTTTCACTGTTGTTTTCACAGACTTCTGTTATCTGTGCGTGGATGTGTGTGTGTGCATGTGGGATTGCTGATGTGTGAGAATGTGAGAGTGTGTGTATTTGTAATAGAAGACAGTGTGCAAGTGTGAATGTGTGTGTGTGTGTGACTGACAATGACAGTGAGTGCGACGAACGAGAGGGGGGCATTCTTCTGTTAATTACTGAGTTAATGACACACTATGCTCCAGCGGACATGCAACATGGCAGGCTGTTGCAAACACACACACACGCACGCACACACACACACACACACACACACACACACAGATAATGGCTAAGTCTGCTTCGATGCTCACGCAACGTGGCAGACTGCTATGCAAAGAGCTCGACAGTGAGATAGCAGGCTAACAATGATACACACACAGACAAAAACACACACATAGCAGCGGCAGCTGACAGGGAACCTCATCAAACCAGCTTTAATGAAGTCACTTCTCCCAAATAGAAGAGGGGAAGAAAGGAGGGATGAGAAGAGGAGGGGAGAAAAGGAGGACAAGGTCGCCTGGATTGATGACGCTCATTAGCCTAATAAGGTACTTTAATGAAGCGGGCCCAACACTATAGAGTGCCACAACACAGAGTCTAACACACACACACACACACACACACACACACACACACACACACACACTTGCATTCACATGTGAACTTAGCTATTTCTGTCAGTTTCTCTCTTCTGTCTATTTTTCTCACAAACAAATATCCCCCCCCACCACCACCACCCACACACACACACACACACACACACACACACACACACTGCAACACAGACACAAACACACATACTTTCTGATGCTTCATCCTCAATGATGTTTTCACACACACACACAAACAAAGCAACAGATGGAAACACACTCACCTCTCCTTCTGAGGACTGCAGGAGAAGGTCTTTCCTACAGGATGCTGTAAAGTCTCCCACTCCAGCATTGACCTCCACCCCTCTGGGGGCCTCCAGCGTCAGGGTCCGAGTTGGGGACTCCAGCCTGAGAATCATACAGACAATTAAGTCACAAACATGGAGTGGAATCACACATCTGCACAGGCGCTCAGTATGACGGACAGGGCAGTTTGAGCCTGATGCGTCAGCTCTTATTAGACAATTACTTCAGGATCAATAATGAGTTGACTGTGAACAAGATTTTCAATCCCCCAGATGCTCGATCTAAAGTAGCGGAAAGCTGTGGTTGTACTGGTAAAGCTGATATAACAAAATGGGAACTCGGCAAACACTAATTTCATGTTTAGTCTTGACTAAAGACCTCAGCGGAGTACAAGCCCCCAGAGTTACATAAAGTTCAACATGCCTGATGAATACATAAAGTGAAACTGAAGAATAAATTGACAAGTTTTGTGTTTCCCTTGTTAAATCATACATTTTTTTAACTACCTCAGTCCTGTTGGTTTTGGTTGGGTAATGTCACAATTACCGCAGCTTCTACAATAATCAGACCTCTTAAAATGACATATGCATAATTGTGTGATTGCAATTTTAAATAGAAACCCTGCAATATATCACCACTGACATCATTTTAAGAAAGTATTGGTCTTTTTGTTGAACTTGTTGAAATTAAACTTATTCATAAATGCCTATAAAATCAGATTCCTAAGGTTTTTGATTGAAGCTATTTTTTGATAATACTTTACAAATGAGGGATTGGTTGCCAAGGAGTGACCAAAGACATTTCTCCACTTTTTTGAAGCGTTGCTGAGTGTTGGTTTAATTTGGACTCATTTTACTTTGTAATAACTCTTTCATTTGTCTTTCAGAGAACCTATGAGAACAAATATGAAGAATGAAGAATTGTTATACAGCACTGCTATAAAGTGCTGTGGCCATGGTTGGTGTCACCCCCCTTGGAGCGTGAAGGGTCAGTAGCAAAGTCTGTGACTCAAAGTTGAAAACAATATGAGATGATTAAACAGCTTGGTGGTGTTAGATAAGCCCAGTGCTTCGCTCAAGGGCATGTTGGCAAGTGAAATTAAATAAAGAGCGCTTTCGGCAAAGCTGACAGAATTACAATTTATGAAGTGCGAGTTTAACAAATTAAACAGCACACACACACAACAAAGATCAAATAAGAAATAAAATGCTTTACTATAGGGCACCTCTCCAGACAAGCTTTGCTCAAGGACACTTCAGAAGGTTGGTTTCCAAATCCCTACTGAGAGGTTGAAAGAATAAAGCATTCAAGCCAAAGGGTAGATTAACTGAACTCATGACGTGCGTCCAGTCTGTGGCCAAACACCAGAGAGGCATAAACAAGCATCAGTGCCTTGGCCAAAGGCACTTTGGCTGGGAGTGATCGTACCGAGCTTCCTTTGTTAATGTCCTTTCCTTCACTAGAGTACCCTGGATGGAGAAAATGTAGCTTCTCCTCACAGGCCCTTTGGTGAGGAATAATTCCACATTTCAGAGTTGCAATCTAAAGAACTGAACATTAGCAGACAGGGAAAAGCTCCCTCGGTAGTGGTTTTCCATGTTTGGTTGCACACGAGTAATGAACACACACTTTAAAAGATATTTCTGTTTCAACATTGCTTCTCTTCTGCTGCTTTTATTTTCAGGGTATTTAAGCTTTATTATTTGGTCATTTTGTCTTAGTGGTCCACCTTGAGTAAAATACGCCTTTTTAGACAAAATAAAAAGATCAACTAATTGAGTCAACTTCTTCTTATTTCAAGTGGAGATTCAATGGGTCTAGGCTTTTTTCTTCATTACGTTGCAATAGGCTGAAGTAGAACAGATCAGCGGTGTCAAGATAATGTCACTTGATTCAAGAAAATGCTTGAAGCTGACTGGTTTGCATCGGAGTTCAGTCGTCTCAACCCACTAAATTGATACTCTTGTTTTAATGGTAATTGGAGTTTATGAGTCTGTTTCAGACTAAATGACTTGCTATGTGCTGTGTGCTTTGTTCAGTGAAAAGGAAAACTACATTATAGGAACGTGTCTGTGTTTGACAATGTTTCTTCTGTTGTTTCAGTTTGATCAGGCTTTAACTAGCACGTAAAAAGTCTTTCAATGTGTCTCATAAAGAAGAACTCCAGCCTTTTATCTTTAACTTTGCATTTTTTAAAGACCTCTACAAATCAAACTATTTCTTCTGTCAACATGTCAGATTATGCTGTTCATCAGAGCTAACTGTGGTATTTTTTCTGGGTTGAAGGTAAAGGTACTGGAGATGTAGAGGAGTCGTGAGGTGGATAAAAGGTGAGGGAGGGTTTGCCGCTGTGCAGTGCTGAGCATCCAAGTGATATAATAAGTGTTGGAAGCAAACACTTCACATTGGGCCTGACTTATTGATCTGTAAATACATGAGAGCATGCCGCAGTGCACAGAGGTTAAGAAGAAGAGAAACAGAGAGAGATTGACAGACATCTAATCTTACAGACAGGTGGGAGATTAAAAGAGAGTTTGAGAGAGCAGCAATGAAAGAATCATATCCTAAAGTTTTGCATGCACAATGGAGAGTGAGAGAGAGAAAAAGAGAGAGAGAGAGAGAGAGAGAGAGAGAGAGAGAGAGCTTGCTGGTCTAGTCAACAGCAGTGACATGAGGATCTTTGGCTGGTTTGACAGTCGAGGCAATTACAGTGACGCTGCTGCAGGCTTAAACCAGCCCTGATGGGCAGGCACACACATACATACCGACTATCTATCACTCTTTGTCTCTGGACCCTCTCTCTCCGTCTCAACAAAGCACTCATTGTTTGCCATCGCCTCTGTTTTAACTCACCTGCCTGTTTCCTTCACAAACAAGCCATCTATCCTTTTCTTCACTTTGTTTTTTCCCCATTTTTAAATTCCCCATAATGAGATGAAGAGCAGCATATCTGCACATTTGCCATGTGTAAAACTCATACCTCCAGGATGTCAACTCCTCAGCTACACAGTTTGACCAGCCAAACCTTTAAAAGATTTTATTTGAGCCTGAGGGAGTGTCCAAGTGGGAAATAATCTAACTTGTATGATAATGTCTTCAAGTCCTAAACTGCAGGAAAAAAATCAGTTCTGTCACTTGCCATCAGTAGTTGCCAACAAAAAAAAATCCCAGAAAAAGCTGCTGTGTGATGCATCATCATGAGTATGCCCAGGATGGATGGGTTTCACAATAAAATTGCCATGAACATCAATTAACAGAAAAAAAAAATTGGGTTTGAGGTTTCATACAAGTTTCAACTTGATTAACTTTGGTTAATTTATGTGTTAGAGGATAGTCTGGAGGCCAGTGTTAGTGCTGTGTGTTTTATTGCTGTTCTCTGACTGATGATGTTCTTAATTTATGAATGTGTCTAGAGCTCATGTACTTGAGGTTTCAGCAATCTCATATGAGCTTTGGAATTACTCGTTAAGTTGGGAATTTGAGGAAAATGATGACCTAAAAACGTTTTGATAAAGAATGGATGGCTATTTTTTTCAGAAATTTGCCCCAGCTCCCTGTCCCTCTCTTCATTCAAGAATCAATAATGATGACAAGCCTACGATGGAAATTTCTGTTCATACTACAGCAGATGTAAAAATTAGCCTCTCTGTACTCTCTCTACTGACTGATCAGTGGTGTGCAGTGTTTTAACAGGATTTCTATATTATTTACATGTAAAAAAAAAAATGAATGTAAAGTGTGCTCTAGATGGGGGTGTAGACCAAATACTACCAAATTACAATCGACTATCAAAGGAACACACATGATTTATCACTGAAATACACAGTCTGTTAATGCTCTGACAAATACTCAGTCTCATGTCCGCAGTCTAAGGCACTCAGTAACACACACACACACCCACACACACAACCACATGTACACACAGAAAGCCACATAAAGTTTCTGGTCAGGCCCCTGTGAGGTTGTGTTTTTTCATGGTGCAGATAGCAGGAGTCTGCAGCCAAGCTGTTATCTTTGTAATTCATTATTATTAGAGAAAACTGTCTTCTCTCCCTCTCTGCTTGCAGTTTTTACATTATTCCCCCTTTCTCTCTCGCTCGCTCACGCCAACAATCCCCCCCCCCTCTGTCTCATAGATCTGTTTTGACCTTCAGTTGCGACAAGGCCATTTTATACAGCGTCCATATTTGTCCAACCTGACAAGATAAGCAGGACAGAAATACATCAACATGGAATGGTTTTATCTTAATTCATTTCTGGGGAAAAACAGAGGAACAAAGGAAGGGGATGATCTAACATATTCAAAAAGGTGACAGAAGAATAAAGGACAAGACACATTTTTGCAATTTTTTAAGAAACATGAAATTGAAGAATCCTCATTCATTATAACATTTTATATAGTAGTTTGATCTTCACCATCTATGACTTTGTCCCTTTTGCTACTCCCTGTATTCACTGACTGTGTACCTAATTCTCATTCTGTTTAAATACTGTGTGTCATGCCTGGAGGCGGTTGGGTTTGTAATGATGAATGGGCCATTTGGGGTCAGTTTGTAGAGCTCAAATAATTGCAGTGTTCAAGTGAAAGACACTTGTGTCAAAAACTTGTGGAAGCCCTGAAATTGGACTTAATCTCAGGAAAAGCCTACCTAAATTTCAGTCACTATGTTGCCTCAGCATGAGCAAGATTTTTCAATATCTTTCAATTTTACAAGTAAATGTGAGAGGATTGCTAAAAATAAAAATATTAGCATAGGCAGCGATAGCAGTCAATCAAATATAAGTTCCTCTTGGGAGCTGCAGAGTTTATTCATTGTCAAACTGTAACCTGTACTGTACATTTACTGCGACTAGACAACTGCAACTCCGTCTGCTCAGATCATCAACACCTGTCGCTCTCACTCTCTCAAGCTCAACCACACACTCCTTACACACTGTCCTATTCCTTAAAGGAGCCAGCCTACTCTTTTAACATATGCACATGAGCCAATCTTTCGCATTTTGGGAGACCCTGACAGTGGCTCTCAGTGCGCCTGGAGGATGACGTACGACCTCAAAATTCTACTATAGTCAAACATCATTGTTCTGCTTTAGCAACAGCTTTAATCTTTTAGGTTTGAGCACAAAATTAAGTTATTTCAAAAACCATTTGGCAAACACTGTGGCTAATCGACTTTGTAAGGAAAGGACTCACAAAAATAGGAAATATCATAAAAATGGTTAGGTTTAGGAAAATATCATGGTTTGGCTTTAAATAACTACTTCCTTAAACAATCACCGTTGACTATTTCACTGGGGATTCTACCTGGTGAATGTCCTGCTCATACTTCTCCTTTGTACACGCAGGTACTTTTTGCACCGAGGCCAGACAAACCCTGAGACTCATATGCTATCCTAGTGGATCGGTGGGTCTACCACACTCTTTGGTGTCACCCTGGGCTGGCTATAAAAATGTCATGTCCAGAGTACAGTTCAATCAACATAGAATAATCACAGAACCAGTTGTAATAACTGACTACCATGGGTCTTTTTCATGGGAGACATTTTACTTTTCATGGTAAAGGTGTTAGGAATAACACTGGCCTTGTTCTATTCAAGTGTCCCAGTAAGTCACAAGAGTGATTTTTTTCATTCTGAATTGTTAGGACTAGGTTTTGAAGAGGTGGAGAGAGTCTGTTACCATAATTGCACAAAAGCATACAAGAAGAACATTAACACATTCTGAATTTTTCTGCCTTTTTGCGCGTGGCAACCTGCGTTACAGTGCAATACTGCCACCCACTATGACAAAAAACAGTAATGATTCAAGAGGTGATATATTATTTACATAATATTATCACATGTATATCATTAATACAATATCAATATTGTAACCTAAAACCAACTATTTAATTTAAAAAATGCTAATGCTTTTGTGTCATTGCCTCAATCATGACCGAAGCATGGCAGAAAACAGTGATATTGGGATTATTTAATTTAATCCGGAGCATTCAAAGTACAAACTATGAAAAAAACTATCGGAAAAAATATAATTTGTGCGTGAAGGCTGACCACTGGCTACAAGCGTGGTCATCTTGTTTTTGGATGACACTACATTCTTTCAAGAGAAATTGTTTCATCTGGTGTATTTTTGAAAGCAGTGTGGGAAGTTATGCAGAAAATCTTGCTGAAAATGTTCAAATTGGGTCTTTTTAGTGTGATTTATATTACTCAGAAGACTTGGCTGACATTCATCCTGCCCTTTCCCTCTTCAGAACCACTGAAAGCCACACCACCTTATCGCCACCTTGCCATTTGGGACGCAAACCTTTAACCTTTTCACGCTAAATGCTCCATCATCTGCCTCAGTACCCCTGTCACCAGCACGGTTCCAACCCCATCCAGGAAGCACTTTAAAAACTTTTTACATTTTAAAAAGTGGTGCTGAGTGATGCACTGAGACAAGACAAAAGTGACAGCCTTTGACTTTAAGAGAGTTAAATCCAGACAGAATGCAGAGATGTGGCATTTCTAAAGCCTCCTGACTTTTGCAGTGAGTCTGTGTCTGGGTGAGGGAGGGTGCTGCAGCGTGTTTAATTTGCCTCATGAATCCTGCAGGTGTAAAAAAAAAAAAAAAAAAAAAGGTGAAAAGAGAAAGCCTTGGGCTGTTTTAAAAAGTTGTAAAAGTCTCTACTGAGTTACTGAGGTGGGACAGGAGAGAGTCAAGGTACATTAGAGGTTTGTCTTTGTGGAAAGAATGGGTGTGTATATTTGTGCGTCAGAAAGAGCAAGAGACAGAAGTCTGTGTGTACATTTGTGTGCTTGTGTGGATGTGTGTGTGTGTTTATATATGTGTATATATATATATATATATATATATATATATATATACACACACACACACACACACACACACACACACACACACACACACACAAATATTTAGCCTCAGATATATACATCTAATGTAACATATAACATCTTTTTTCCAGATAGCATGTTCACCTTCCTCTTCAGTTACTTCACTGTACACAGTTTGTTTGCTGTTATAGCTGTTTTTTTTCATGATGTTCAATGTCCTGTAGATCTGTCCACCTTTGCACAACACACTGCTTGACAAATCCTTAAGTTACTCCAAAACGACTTTCAGAGGCTCTCGCTGTCCTCGCTGTGAAATGTAGCTGAGGAAATGGCTAATGGCAGAGTGCGTAAGGAGAAAAAATGTCAAGCAATTTCATGCCTTTGTGCCTCTGATGGGGCGCCAAGCTGATAATTTAATCAGTAGTGAAAGACTAGCTTCACTCCTCCACATATTCAGCCATTCCATCCATTGTTCATTGACTTGTTTTTGCTGGAAAAGAAACATAGTTGGAGACAGAAATTTAAATAGAAAAAAAAAAGAGTAAGGAAAAATAGAAGGTAGAGAATGGATGGATGAGAGGAAAATAAGATAAGAAAATTGTGTCAAGTACAATGGTGAATTACTTCACCTCCATCTGACCAGCAGGTCCAATCACAAAGTAACCAACTTGATCTGCTGTCTGTCACTCTTACAGTAATATTACAGCATGTTATGACAACAACTTTTGATTCCTTTACTGCTCAGTAAAAACGTGACCGATAGAAAATAGCATTTCAAGAATACATCACTTGAAGCAGAGATGAGTTTCGATGTCATTTCTGACTAGCTGATTTAATACCTCTATATTAGTATGAACAACCCTGATACCACAAAAATGTAATGCTGCACAAGTAAAATAAAACAGAACGTGATAATTTGATAATCCTGGCAAATGATGTCATGAGCTATTTATTGAAATGTACTGAATGCACCACACACCTCCATACAACTGTGTCTGTGCAGTAAAGTCCATCCAAAGTCCATCTCACCCTGAAAAACTTTTAACAACTGAAGCTGAAAACACACTTCTTGTGTAACTGTGGCGGTCCTGTATCTACATCTTTTGAAGGCCATAAAATAATTTGCTCCTTGAGGAAAAGCGTTACCTACTACTGAACTATTTCAACACCAAAACTCAGAGTCGCTTTTTGTTTTCAAAGGGAAGAAAAGACAGACTAGGGGTCTGAAAAAGAAAAAAAAGTTTCTTGTTTTTCTTGATGCTTTAACACATGAACAAACACAGACAAACAAAGAAAGGTATATATGTGTATTTGCTTTGCTCTCAATTGTAGATGCGGGTCGGAAAAACAGCGGGACAGTCTGTGCTTTGGTTCATTAGCATTGTCTCAGTATCCCATACAGCAGAGCCCGACAGAAAACAGAGCAGAGGGACATTAGAGCTCCCTCACAAAGGCAAAGGAAAGACTCCAGTGCATTTATTCTGTGCAGTGTGTGCATTGTCTTTACCGTCTGGCATTCATGCCTTCTGTAATCTAACAGCTTTTTTAATGATGTGATAAGGTGTTAGCAGCCCTCTGAAAGCTGAAAAACTCACCTTTTTCTGGTGTAAGAAGATATGAAGATATTCATTTGATAGAAATAATATTCAGCGAACTCAAAAGTACGCTTTTGAACAATTTCAGTTGCGATCAATCCTGTTAGCAGGAAAGAGATTTTAAGAGGCAGCTACAGACCCTTGTTGCATTCCTTGTTATTTAATATGCCTTGCAAATGGTGCTATCTTGTATTTCTCTAAAGATTGGATGAAACTTTAATGATCCCTGTGGGGATGTTGGGTGTTTGCCGCAGAATAGAGAAGGATATAGATAAGGAAAGCACAAATACACAGTACTGAAGATCATTTGATAAGTAATTGCCACAGCAGAACATACTGGGATTAGAAAGAAGAAAAAAAATAAAATAGAGGACTGTCTGTCCTCTTGAGAGATTTACAGGTTAGAGTGTGAAACTTTAGCAGTTCACGTTATTGGTTATACAGATGGAAGAACATATGTTGGGAAATGAGATTGTGAATGTCACTCTGCTCCCATAAAAACTGATAAAGTGCCCCTGGGAAAGGCACTTTTCCACTTTAATGTACAGAAATCACTGCTTTGCATCATTTTGTGCTGATAATATGAAAAAAGAGGCACAAAGTTCAAACGAAATTAAATAAAACATTGGTAACACGCTGTTAATCAACAACACGAAACATTACTTTTTGGATTTGTGTCACCTTACATTCAGTGATTGTAAAAAAACATGCAACCACGATTTGGGTTGAAAACTAATTTTAAGTCTTTTAAGTTTTTTGAAGGGTGAAACATGCACATGAATAAATCTGTGATTTTTAGGGACAAGTGAGCACTGGCCCAAGTCTAATTAATGAGGAGAAAGTGTGTTTGAAGAAAGTTCAACTTCATCTTCTACATCTTTCAAGAGGCGCAGAGAGACGTGACTATATGTGACCGTAATTTCTAATTCTGAGCTTTGACTGTAGTGAATATGAGTGGAAAGATGCATCATTCTTTTAGGTTTTATTCAGACATGATCAAAGAAAGATACTATGTGTGATTGAGAAATGAATGCTTGTAAAAAAAAAAAAAAAAAGAGCAGGAGAGGAAGAAGACGGTAGTCAAAAGAAAGTACCCGGGACGCGAGAGAAGGATGAAAGAAAAAAACAATAGACACATACATGAAGGTAGACAAAACAGGGTAGGTCATATCATCCCCCTAGTGGACAAAAAGAGAAGGGAAGAGAAAGAGGATGGCGAAGAGAAAAGTGAGGAAGTAGAATGAGAGTGTGTTGGGAGTGTGAAAAGAAAGCCTGAGCTCTCTTTCTCTGCCTCATTGCATGTCCTCCCATAGTCATCGTATCAGTGTTTCCTCCTCCTCGTCCCCGCCTCAAGGCTGGATTTTCTCTATCTTCACTCTCTCACTCTGTAATCTCATCCCTACAAAAATATGACCTTTGACAAAGTAACCTGGATATTGAGCTTTAGAGATTTCTTACAAGAAGTTGTACAATCTATCAATAAGACTGAATATTAATTGATCAAATCTAAAATGAGCCTTTTCACAAATTCTAAAAATGAAGGAATAATATTGAAATAGGTAATGGGAAAGACTTAATAGGCCAGTAATTTTACTACATTCTGTTGTGGTTGTACTTGTGTTCATACTAGTCTGTTAATACAAGTTACTGTTGAGATTACAGTTGCCCTGAAGTGCAAATCAATCAAATTAAATGAACAAAACAGAAAACAAAACAACAAATAGGAGAGAACAACAGCAAATTGGAAATCAAATTAACAAAAGAAAAAACACATCGACAAATTGGAAACTGTGATGATCGACAGCTGGTGAGATCCACAGTGTCAGAAATAAAGCAAGTTGGAGTAAAATCCACATAAACACACTGAGATCCAAGGGAAAACAGCAAGAAAAAAAAAAGGCAATAAAAACACTGTCAATTTGTCTTGGAGTAACATCCCGTTGCTTGCAAGTTTATAGTTTGTCATCATGTCTACCAGAGTGTCTAGCCACCAACGACTGAAAACACATCCTCTCTGCACACTTGTCACTGGTAATGTCTTTCATTTAAATATTGGTCTTAAACCAGTGTCAGAAATATGTAAATTTTCCATTGAATAATTGTTATTAAAATTATTTTCACAATTAATCCACTGATTATGATTATGAGTTCATCCACAGCAGTAAGGTACCAAGATTTAGTTCCAAATTGGTCCAGCAGGTCAAACACAAAGATCTCTATAACCTATGCTGAGTCATTTGTTTGTTTTATTGAAGATTTCATTCAAAGCTTGTTTTATCAAAAAAAAAACAGAGTAAAATACGTGGAAAAAAATAATTAATTAAATATTTACAATCCACACTAATTACCCTATTGCTCAAACTACAGAATTACTCCTGAGTCAGCAGGTGTATATACATAAATACATGGCTCTGATGAACAGCGCCATGCCTTAATCATTATCAGAGGGACCAGCAGCACAGAATACTTGAAATGTATTACCAATAACAAGTTTTGTAGCATATTTGTATATTTGTACAGCTACTGGTCAGATGGAATTTACAGAAGCTGTCCTTTGTCAGTGTGCTTTACTGCATATTCTCTATCTTTTCACTTTCCAGCCTTAAATTTATCCCACAGAGTCAGATTTTCCGCAGCACAATACTGCTGCTTGTTGCTTTGTGTGGATTAGGAGCGAGTGTGTGGATGCATACAAGGTGTTTGAATATCTGCGAGTGTGTCTGTGTATTTATGTGTATGTGAGTTCTGCGTTTTCTAACATTATTTATCTGCTGTGATTTCAGTGTCTAGCCAAAACAGCCTCCAGCCATTTGTAATAGTCTTTATCCACAGTGGAACATTTGGCTCTGTCGCAAAATCTGATATTAACAGCCGTCTATCTTTGCAACCCACACACGGAAACACACGGGAGCTGAGCTTACACATATACACACTCGCAAACACAGTACACACAGACTCACACACACTGAAATCAACACAAGGAACAGATGCATGGCAATATGGTGAGACTGTTGAATATTTAGTGGGCGTTGTTGTTTTCACATATTCCCCCTCAAGATGTGTACAACAGCATCCAGAGATAAACAGTAGTTGACAAACAATAACCAACAAATATAAACAACAATCAACAAAGACAAACAATGACAGAACAACAATGTCTACAGTTTACTGAGGCGCTACTCCATAGCTCTGTCAACTGATTAAATAAACAAAAATCACTCTAATAAGAAGCAATGACTTGTGGGAGCAGTCTGTTACATAGAAGAGGAGAAAGGAGACATCTACATTCACATGGTGAGTGTTGCACATACTGATAACAGCGAGCATTCTGCACTATAGCACACTTACTTCCACTAAAGTTAATACATTTTAGACTCCTGGCTGACTTCAATCGTCAGATCAAATTACACCTGAGAAGAACATGCATGAGGATCTCCAGGAAAATGTGACTTCCTGGAAAGTTGTTTGTTGATTCTCATCCCAAGATCTTCTAATACTAACCCCCTTGATCCCACTAGTAACATCTTGGCAACCTCACGTGTGCAACACTGTTTTGTTCCATCCTCCATGCGGCTACCTGCCTGGCCCGATCTGCTCTGCGCAGCTTGACACGGCTGTGGTCCGCTTCTGTCAAAAATAGACTCAGCGTGTATTCTCCGTGAAGCAGAGCGCTTCTGGAACATAAGCCTTGTCAAGAACTAGGCACGTCTGTGTTGCGTTATGGCCGACATAGCTGGACACCGCTGTCGGAGCTGATCGTAGCCGTGATGCGACGCAGACATGCTCGGTGGAATCTGCTGGTGATTTGGTTTGGTGTCTGACCAAAGCTGCCAGTGTCAGTATTTTGATGATCTGAGGGTGAGACTCAACAATCGATTATCTTTCTCCAGGGAGTTACATTTTGTTGCTTCAAACACAGAAAAAGTCAACAGTGACATAAAAGCAAGAGCCAGGATGTGTCTGTTAGTGTTCAATCACAACCATAATCCATTCATGATCTTAACTCAAGATGCAAATCCTAATCTCCAGGCAAGTGGCCGACAGCAGCTACCCCATTACACTTTTCACACAGAGCTTTTCCAGATCATACGCTTTAATATAAAGAGAAATAAAATTTCCTGACAATCACAACTATTAAAGAAAAACTGAAAAGCAGGCGAGTAATGTAGATAATAAATTGTCAAGGGTGTTAACTCATTTGGATTTAATAAGTTGTACCCCAGTTATGTAGAGCACAGCTGTATTTTATAGAAAAATATAGATATCATATCGGGATGCTCGGTAACCGACTACTATCAGGACATCCCCACAAGTCACATCATTATCAGATCAGCTTGTCTCCTTAAAATTCAACACACTTAATTTCAAATGTCCACAACTGGGAAAAAGTACTGCTTCCATTTGTAGAACATGACACTCCAGCAAATACACAAAACACACACAGAAATTCAGATACATTATGGATCGTTCCCATAACCGTGCTCGCTTGTTATTCGGCTTGCCTTCCCTCTCTCTCTTTGTTCTCACTGATTTCCCTGTGTGTCTAATCAATAAGAGACAGAACAGAGCAGGGCAGGGCTGATTGTCCTTGTTGTACCAAGGAAAAGGGAGGTGTTGGATGCCTCCAAAATCCAATTGCAGGACAGCAAATTATAGGAAAGTGTATGAGCTTTGGTTTACCTGATGTGTGACAATTTCGAGGTGTGATAGAAAATCGTGGTAGACAAATAGCACTCTCTAAATTTTCTCTAAAGACAGCACTGCCAGTGGTGATTACCGTTCAAAACATGAAAGGGGTGAAGAGGAGAGGCACAGACAAGACGAAAACAGGTATTTTTTCTGTCAAACTTGCAATCAATCCCTGTATCGTATCAAGTTGACCCTAAGCATAAAAAAACAGGCATTGTTCAAAAACTATCATTCAAGTGAACTACAATTCTTTAATGGGAACTCTAGTGTGAAGACAAGCTGTTCCCAAAGGCACAGTTCAAAGAGATTGTGGCTCATTCTAAATTTTAATGATTTCCAATTACTTTGACACAAACCCCGACTTTTTAATCAAAAAACAGCTAGGGGCGGGCTCACTCTCTTTATTTTTTCTTTTTCTTTTTTAGCTAATTAGGTGGTGTGCTTTGCTATTCCACACCGTGCTCCTCCATCTGGCTGCTCGCACGAAAACCTGGTTAAATCAACTCCGCTTTGAGACTCGAGACTTCAAATTTTGCGTGGGAAGTGGGCCTAATTCAGATCACATTGTTGTTTCTACGAGGCATTTGAGGATTGTAACCTCAATTAAAATGTTAGTGTCAAGTGTACTTCTCTAATACGAGGTTCAAGACACTGAGTTATTTGTTAATCCTCTGACTTTGGGTCATTTAAGTATTCAAGATAATGAGCATGCCGTGTGCTTAGAATCACTTAGTTTTTACTCGTTTTTGTCTGTACCCACTGGTTTTTAGTCTGTTCAAGCGGAAATGCTGTGAAAATATTTTTTCACGACAACAAGAAAATTAAGTAATTAAAGCTATTTTCTGACCTCAATGTCATCCTTAGTTGTTTCGAAACTTGTTCAGAGTTGAGCGAACTGTTGGATGTGTGGGTGAGGGAGGGGAGGAAGACAGGGGCCACAGGGTGAATCATTTCCCGAATCCCTACTTCAAGGACTCGTAAAATTTTACACTCTGTAATTGGGTTAAATTGGAAGTACCCCAAGGACCAAGGGCCATTAAGTCCTATTAGTGCTCTTGTCATTTATAAACCTACTACAGAGAAACACGTAAAACAACTTTTGGTCCCAACTTAAAATCATAAAACTACAGCTGCTCATTCATTATAAAACAGGGCAGGAAGACGAGGACAATGTACAGTTAGATGGAAGAAATGGATGGAACGAAGGCAGAATAAGAGCGCAGTTCTCTCGAAAAGCTTTAATTTACACATAGAGGTCAGTCTTTTACTTGTTGGTGGGGAGAGATAAATGGTGGAAATGAGAGCAGAGCAGGGAGCCCTTCATTTTGTTTACAGAAGTGGATCTCTCTCAGTGTTGGCTATCATTCTTACAATTCAGTCAGTTGCTGTTTACACCAGAGACACAAGGTGAATAAGATTAATCAATTAATTACCTGCCCACTAAGAAAAACCAGTAGCCTCCCTCAGGATAGGGATTAAAACCCACCAGATTAGACAATGAGAAGGAAAGAACAAAGGGACGAAGACAGAGCAACTGCCTCAGCCAAAGCTGCTTTCAGAGGTTGACCTCACCATGGGATCTGGTTTAAGCTGGAATGAAACATGTTGTTGAGGGTAAAGCAGAGAAAAAGTACAAATTCACCTTTGACTCTGTGAGGTTTTGAACTCCCTATGCAAAAGTCTTGAGCACAGATGGCAAGAAAAAGCAACGGAAAAATAAAATGAAAGCCATAAAAGTGAAATAAAAACACATTCTCATTAAGAGTAACACCCTGAGGGAGCAGTTGTTGAGGGAGAGGGAGGGTTAAACACTTTTCTCAGTCTTATAAATTACTCTCATTGCTCTGCGTTGGGTGTTTTCCACTTGGGAAAGGATGGATGGATAGAGCAGTTCTCCCTAGCCAGTTATGGGGTTTGATCTAGTGATTCTGCGGTACACTGGGGTTTAGGGACCATCGGTTGAAGCACTCACAGTCCCTAAACCCCCATTTTATAATGAAACTAAAACAGGTTTGCTATAAAGTACCCTGCATAATACAATGTGTAGCTGACAGGTTACACAAGTCAGTATTTAATCAGACAAATCTTTTTTTTATGACTTCCTGTGAACTAAACCTTATGTGATGGCTTAAATGGGTAAATTCTTACATTTGATAATTTTCAAGGTATATCAATAAAACTTGGTGTATGGCTGCAAACTACACCAAAACAAAACCAGGAGATTAACAATCTGTCATGGTGGCACTCAGAGAACAACCTGCTGCTCAATGTCAACAAAAACAAGGTGCTTATGTTGATTTTAGGAAAAAAAGGACACACAACCCTGTCTGCTTACGTGAAGCAGGTTTTAGGATCCTAGAAATCAACATCACAGAGAACTTGTCCTGGGTATCACACAACTCCATCCTGGTAGGAGGAGGAGGTAGGTCTGAGTTTGAAAATGCCCCATGTAACTTTAGACATATTTGTACTAATAATAATTATTATTATTATTAATAATGATTATTATTATTATAAACAATAAAGAAAAGTTCCTGCACTAATTTTTGACAATAAAATTATTCTAAAAAAGTAAAATGTTCTTCCTTCAATCCATATCTTTGTCACAAGTGTTTGAACTATATTTAAGGGATCAAAAAAGAAGTCGTTTGTTTCTAGATATTTTTTTTTCATATTTTTTTTTTATTGTTTAATCGGCCAATATATGGGTTATCACAATTTTTTACTCCCTAATATCGGTATTGGCGTTGGCCCCAAAAAATCCATATGGGTCGGGCCCTAATGCGGATGTGTTGTTAAATTCTGGAATATCGTTAAAAGCGGCCAAAATAATACAAGAACACATCACCCGACCAGGCCAAAGCCTGTTCACCCTGCCGTCTGGCAAGAGATACACAAGTATCTGCTGCTGCTACCACTAGACTACAGAGAAGCTTCATTCTCAAGGCTGAGACTTCTCAATTCATCCTCCACACTTACTTTAAACACATACTGTAAGGTATTTTATCTATTTATATAATTTCTGTTTTAGATATAGGCATAAAGGTACTACAACTAGCATTTCATTGTACAACCTTGTGTTGTAGATTGATGAATAAACAAACTTTGTATCTTGTTTTCAGATATCACATGAAACTACAGTGAATAATATTATACCTATAATAAAGATTTGTACAGCATGATCTGCACGTTTGAAATGTTATATCTGGCTCCATATCTTACTGTCCTTACTTGTTAACCCAAGCCCACTTTTTATCCGACTGTATTCTACCCTTTCTAAATAAAATCCTTTCCCATGCCCCTGAGTCTGACAGGGCTCTGTGTTCCTCTGCAGTCCTCTTTAACTTTCTCGGATGGAAGGATAGATACATGGAAATAGACCGAGGGCTAGGGGGAAGGGGCACAGAGCACAAATCCCTCTCCGATGCCCTTGCCTGTGTTAGGGCTGACTCTCCCCGGGGAGCCTTCTCATGACCCCAGGACTTGGATAGAGGAGAAGAAGTCACAGTGGGAGGGATAAGAGGATGAAAGAGTGGATAGAAATGGGAGATATTGACCGTGCAGCAGCTTGTTTCTCTCTGCTGTCGAGCCAAGCATCAGATGAAGTTAGAGACCCGAGGTAACCCAATGTCCACTAGCATCAGCGTGGTGTTGCTGTGTCAGACTCCTCAAACTTTTTTGCTCAGTTAATTGTTGATTGATTTTCGTGACTCTGTCAAAATATTGCTTTTCCTTGCAGTTGTATTTGGTAGCAGTACTGCCCCTAAGGCACAGACCAGTTGCCTGCTGGATTATGCTGGATTATGCGCGTTGTGGTCAAGGTGACTGCTATACTATAACAGAAAAAAAGTTATGTGGACACACAGACTTTGTTAACCCTTTGACCTTTCCGTTTTCTGAACTTTTGATGACCTAAGCATACAGAATGAGCATACGCATGAGATGACCTTCAGTCATACCTTTGTTGTGAAATATGAAGGTTACCAACTCAAACAGGAAGATGATTCAGTTTGGATATACACCAAATGTAGTACTGTAAATGGTCTATATATCTTGGGGTGCTCATAATAACGTTTTTTTACCCATGTAGCCCATGTAGTTATATCCTTTATACAGCCATGTGTTTCCCAAAGTGTTAAACCTTGCCCCATCCTTACTTGAAAATGACTGGTGTCCAGACAGGTGTTTTCTGAAAATTCCCAACTTTCTGATTCTTTTAATGCCTCTGTCTCAACTTGTTTGAAACACGTTACTGTCATCAAATTCAAAATAAGCAGATATTTACAAAAAAACAATGTTGATAAGGTAAAACATTAGATATAGTCTTTATACTGTTTTCAATTGAGTATATGGCAAAAAAGGATGAGTAAATTATTACATTTGGTTGTATTTATGTTTGACACAGCGTCTTTTGGAATCTGGGTTGTACAGCGTCATTAGGAGAAATATACTGCTCTATCGCTCAACCCTCGGGAAATACAGTGCCAAAACACCAAATATGGGCACAAAAGGAAGAACCTTGGGGATTAAGACCCTGATAAAACTGAAATGGGATTTAAATTAAAAGAATGCAGATTGGAGCTCCATCAAGGCTGTTTTGCTGCCTCACTGTCAATCTAACTTTGCTTTTTGCTGTCAGTGTTTACTTACAAATTTTTCCACAAACATTGTACATGTTAAACACGAACACATTCTCATTTTCTAACCATATCTCAAGTGTATTTCAGTGTGACTCTTTCCCCTCCTCTCAGCACTCTCGCTCTTTTCTCAAAATGTGGGGACAAAAAAATATGTCTACCTGAACAAAAATGATAATGTCAAACACCAACAAAGAAAGTTGTACTTTATCATCTCCATGGAATAGTCAAATCCAAGTGAGAAGTTGTCAGAAAATCAAATTTGAGGACGTTAAACTGTCAAATGAATAAAAAAGGTAGAGGTGTAAGCAATTTATATTAAATAATACTGTCAATCTAGGAGAAAATACAAGAAACAACTCAAATCAAAGTTTATACTCTGACGATAAATATTGAATCACACACGCACACACACAATCATGGAAGCACTCAACTATCACAGGTTAGGATGTACCTCAAAGATAACTGACAACATTTTTGACAATCTCTTTATGGCTCACTTTGTCTTTGATTTAGTCACAACATGCTCTTGATCTTCACTGATGTCACTCAGGGCTGAGTGATGGTTCGATTAAGGCTGAGATCAGACCAACAATAGCACAGCATGGAAAAACACTGGCAGCCCATTTATTTCATACAGACAACTGCTTTGGCACAGCTGAAGTTTTACAATCCTGCTTCAAATGAGTACAAACTACTGTGCAGTGTATTTTTATCAGCAGACCTGAAACACTAAAGCTTGTCCATTCATTTTTGATCCTTCACCAGTATGCTGAAGCCTGACGCCTGTTGTATTGTTTTGCTGCCTACTCTTGGTCTAAATGCAAAATGACTAACTGATAATGAGTTACAGATGTCAATGATGTGAGATACATGGTACAGTGAGGAAGAAATATGCCCACTTCATTTACACGTTTACCAGCTGCTATAATTTAATTTTGAACCAAGACACTGGTTAACGGGACAGTTTACCACATAATCTGTAGTACTATTTATTTGGATTTTTGTAGATATCGGCCGTAAAGATTTCTGTCCTCTCTCCAATAATATAGAAGTAGATTGCACTTGCTCAAAAGCACCTCATAAGAAAATAGATACTCATTAATCAATAAATAGATAAATTAACCAAATGTTGATGTCTGGGTTTTTGTCAATTCACAGTCATATCGTCCAAACCTAACTGAGACTGAAAATGAAGTAAAGTAATCTTCTTGGACAATCTGTCTCCCATTTTTGCATTTTATATGTCTGGTAAATACTGTGCACCTTGCATTTCCTGTCTACCTAATGCTGCACTCAAACTGTTTTTGTAGTTAAAATGCTGCCTCAGCTGCATCTTGTGCTGATAATAAAAAGGAGTTTTGTTATCACAGTGACTTGCTTCTTCTATCAGTAAACGGTACAAGCTACAACCGAAAAAAAAAAATTAAGAAACTTGTGGCTCATGGGCTCCACAAACATCCACCACCAACTTTTCTACAGCTACTTCCTCCATTTACACTCTGTTTGTTGTGGTTGTTATCGGCTGCCTATGTATTGTCAATCCCTGCTTCTTCTTTCATGTGATTCCGTCAGTGACTGTCATGAATGCCTCTCTAAGATGTTGAACTGCGCTGTTCAAAAAGATGCCAGGCACAGCACTTTTTTTCCAAAGCGACTGCTTTCTGTCTGCCTCCCGGCCGCTACCCGTACGCTTTAAAGTGGAAAAGCAGTTTGAAAAAAGGTAGAATAGTGTGAACACGGCTTACAGTGGCATCACACCAGCAGCTTTGAAAAGGCACGGCATAACGTTCCTGGAGTGTTCTCTGGAAAGTAGACTGCTGAGCATTTTATTTCTGTGCTACTAGCATAACCCAGATTTAGCACCGTGTGTTGTGCATTCATGTCTCTTTAGCTTCAGTCACGTCTGCTATCCAGGCTCGTGAAGAATTTTAAACGATGCTGATAGAAATCTCAGCTGCATCCCACTGTGGTCACTGTGACTGGCACATTACATGACTTGGAGACTGCTTAGTTAATTCTACTTTGGCCCAGCCACACAGAGGGAATGCAAATACAAATGCTGCCATATTTGATTAGGCTGCAGTTGGTAGTGCAGTACTCTTATTTTGATAGGATTATGGAGCCGAACAACAGAAATGTTTGATCCTTAAACTTGTCAAGATTTTGTTCCCCACATTCCACTTGCAATCATGTTTCTGTTTGCCTAATATAACTTGATAAGTGTCTGAGTCAATCTTTTATTTACTCCTTTCAGTCTGTCGCATTGTTCATTTTGTCCAAAGTAAACAATGAAGCCAAATGACTACAACTGACAATAAAATGTAAAAAAAAACTACTTTATTTTCTACTATATTATGTATATAATGTAGTGTATATGTAAGCTGCAGATTGACCAATGCAGTATCTTTCTTGACATGAATCTCTTGACCCGTACTTTATCATGTAACGTGCGTACCATCTATCTTTCTTTGTTTCCCTCTTTTCCTCCCTCCCTCGCTTACTGTTAAACTGTAAGATAGATCATTAGCTTTAAATGGACTTCAATCCGCTCATTACATGTCCCATTTACCTTCACTGCATAACGCTCTACTTTTCATAACGAGACAGAAAAAGAGGGGGAGATAGGGGCAGGAAGAAGGAATGCACATGTGGGAAGGTCTAGACAGAATGAGAACGAGAAAAGACGAAAGTGTGAATGTGAACCAGAGCGTTAGTCAGCAAGAGAGAGTTAGGAAGTGGAGAGATGGGGACAAAGATATCACGCGAAAAAAGACAGATAGGACGATAGAACGATACAACTAGAAACTGGTTTAAATCTGGGGTGAAAAAAGTGCATGAGAACTTGCTTTTTCTTTTGGTTTTGATACAATTCTTACTAGCAGCGTGAAATATCTATTCATATTGAATACACCTCAATCGAAAACTGAAAAAAAATATCATTCTGATGATGACTACGCTTCAGTTTCTTTCCCTACCATTTAACAGCTAATGACTGATGACAGAGAGGGGGAAGTATTTCAAGCATGTAATCGCCTTTTTATCAGTGTTATTTTTCTATGGTTTAAATTAACCCTGCAGTCTGTGATGCAGTGGAGACGTCAGTGCTATGTGTGTCTCTTCCTGTTTTGTGATATATTCATATTGTTGCACTGACAATATCGTGTGTCAGGATAAGTGGCCTCACTTCATGCATGCCATAAATGTCTGTTTTAATGTGCATTTTAACTTTGTGTGTGTAATTGTGGGCACTTCAATGACTGAGTTTTACTTAATGAGTGCCTTCAGTGTCAGTACTTTTATGTTATGTTTCACAGCAATTGTTTAATTGTACGAGTTAATGCATGTGTTTATAGATGTATGATGTTTACGTGGATGTATTTTCTGATGGTTGAATGAAAGTAATATTAATTTTGGATTCATGTGAAGAGGCGAGAGTCTTGTTCATGTCAACAGGGTCAATTCAGACGAATCGATGCATTAAGTGGTTTTTAACAGCGATAATTTGTTTCACGTCACTCCACAAATGTGTAGATGACATTAAATCTGTTAAAAATGATGAATAAGTTATAAAACAACCTGATTTGGATTTGCTGTGTTGAATCTTTTAACAGTGCTTCTTCTTCTTTTTTTTTCTTCTCCTTAGGCCTTCACCACAGGTTTCATCGCCTTGCTTATCTGCACTGACCCGTCCATTGACCCAATGTTCTTACTCCTCCTACTCTCTGTATCTCTCCTTCCCAACCTAACCCCACGCCTCCCTCTATCACTTTGCGCTTTCTTTCAACTAACTCTTTCCAGTTCACCCACTCCTCAGTGTGCCTCCCCCCTCTTGTCTCCTTTGATCCCTCAGCATGCTATTCTATTCCCCTTTACTACTCCCCTACTACTCATTTTTGCGTTGCTGTCTTTTGTCTCTGTGTCCAAGTTACTTCATTTTCTCTCTGTTTCTGAACCTTTTTTATGTCTGACACATTTTTCTTTTCTATTTCTTCAAAGGTTATTGCTTGGAATTATGAAGTCAGAAGAGAAAGGGATTATTGGGAAAGAGAGAATTGGACATTTGACAAAGACCCCAGGCGGTATTCACACCAAGGATTTGGCGATCCATTTTTTGACAATCTAGGATCACTGAGCAACTGGGGCACCCCTCAGTCTTCCCCTTTTGGACTCATTGAGCTAGCTAAATCTAATAAAAAAAAACATGGGGGATGAGATTAAAGATAATGTGAACTCAAGCAAAACTCACAAAATGACATGAATGGAAGGAGGGCCTCGGTTCAGACAATTCTAACTAAGACAAACAGCCACTTGAATGAGCTAAATTTCAGCATCAACTAGAGCAAGCAATTTACTCACTGCAACAAAATGAAAAGGATATTAGCTTCACAAGACTCTATTAAGGTGTCTGTGAATGCTTTAGAGAAAAAGAAGCCACTGATGGTGCAGCTGCCAAGCTTTAATGCAAAATGATTCAATTATTGAATGAAGAAATTAAAGGCTTAAGAAGAGCATTAAGCCCCCAGCATTGTTTCACAATTCCTCAGATTTAAAAATTGATCATGGCTGGCATGCCATGAGGCATCGTCAGCCTACCAAACATTATCCGACCATATTCACTGCTTCATTTTTAAGAAATAATGCAACTTTTTGAGTTAAAGAAGTTTTTCTCTGCTGGAAATATGGCCCTTGGATAAAACTGGTCTGTCTATGCTGCAGAAAATAGAGAAAAAGGGCAGAGGTATAGTTTGACAGTTTGATTGGAGTTTGACAAGACGCCCTTAACTCAATACCAGAGACAGAGAGAGCGCTGACTCTATCTCAATCTGACTATACTCTTTGTGTCCATGGATGCATGTATATAAAATGAGAAACAACAATCTGTAGTTGATACAACAGACCTAAAATCCGACCGATGACACATTTTGTGACAGATGACACGTTTCATGTCATCTGTCAGATGTCGGGGGGCTGTGTGTGCAAAATGGAGAGAATTATGCTCATTTGCATATATATAAAAACTGAAGTGATATGAAGCTGGTTGAAAATCGGTAAAGTTCCGCTTTAACAAATGGCCCTAAAGTTTGGTTCAATTTTTTAAACTTCATATTTTACAAGTGCCTCAATAGAAAGGAACATTAGCTATTTTGCACACCCTGAGTGCATTCATATTTTTGCTGTATGCTATTATCTGCTGCTGCTACAACTCAATCTCCCTGCAGGAGCCAGTTCGATTTAATCTATTCGTCTATACGCCAACTTCTGTCCCCTCCTCCTGAACCTTTCCCCCCCGTCACCCTTCTCTGCCCCCTGTCTTCTTTTTCTTCTATCTTCTGATTGTCCTCATCATCACTCCTACCTCAGCCCTGCTTCTTCTCCCTCTATCCAGTCAGTTATATCGGTTTCTGTCTTCTCTACTTTTTGTCTTGTACAGAGTATTCCACACGTCATTGTTTCCACCATGCCTCATCTCTTCTTCAACTCCCCCTCTGTTTCTCTCTCCAGCTCCATCTCATTCCCTTCATTCCTCCCTGCTTATGTGCTCCTCCCTGGCCAAATGCCACTTCAGCTAAACACTGTCTGATAATCCCCGAATGAGGCTGGGACATTAGTATGGCATATGTGCCTTCAGTAGAGGGGATGAGGAGAAGACATTTAGCTGGTGTGGTCCATCCTTATCGTGCCGGTTAAACATTGGGGTATTCGCTGCAAGAAATGTATGTAGCCTCATGTTAGGTGACGTCATGTGTGTGAGGAGACTCTCTGCATGTTCCAACTGAGTTTGGCTGCAGCTTTGCAGGAAGGGACAGATGAAATATTCTCAACTTTTCAGCACAAAGCATGATCACACCGCTTTTTCCATTAAGTACATTCAGTTGTCCAGTTGTGCATGCACTCCGCAGGCGAACCAAGCAGTTTTGTCCAAGTAGCTTCATCGCGGGTAGAGTACATTTCTAGATCCACAGCTCCAAACCATAATCGGAGATCTCTGATTATAACTTCAACGTGTCTTGTACCTGGAAACCACCCTTTAAGACTGAACCAGCTCTGCTGTGAATAATGCAGGAAGACACTGCAGTAATGTTGCATGAAAAAATACATTTTTTCCACCTCCTTTCTTATCGAGACACTTTACATCTGACTAAAGTACTCTCAGCACTTTTCTGTGGCTGCAGCAACGTGCTGGTACAGTACTTCTCCCCAAAACCTACTCCCTTACTTGCTACAACAACGTGCTTGACTACGTCATACACAAGGCTATCTACGAGGTTCAGCCGGTAACACATAGGTTCAGAGCAACAACATCAACCTCTGTGCTTCATCATGACATCTTAAATTAAGAATAATAATTAAGTATAATATATACGCTTTAATAAGCTAAGCTCTATCCTGGCCTCTACAAAACAGCCAAATTTTACCACAGCATTTCAAGATGAGAGAGGCATAAACCCAGTGCCCGCCCAGAGATGGTGCCTATGTCCATCCTAATGCAGTAACAGGAGAATCACCAGCTTGTGTGGTTTTTATTGTAGACGTATTACTGACGTGAGGAAACCTGCACTATGTAAGCGTTAATGAGGAGCTGCCTTTGGTGAAAAGTCATCAGTTTCATACTGTTTTTTTTCTAAAAAATAAAAGATAAATCCAAACCGTCCATCAGTTATCATCTTAAAAAAGACCCCACCCTCATTAGCTCACACCAGTTTCAAACCCCTTGGTCCGATGCCAACTGTGTTTTTCATAGAATTCAGGTAAATCCAAATGTAAATAGGAGAAACTGAGCAAAACCTCCTGCACTACATGTGTTCAAGTGCATGTGTCAGTGGTAACAGCATGACCCTTGTTCACTGTAGCCCAGAGGGGTTTTGTTCCCTAAGTTGGTCCTGTCAGACTGCCAATCACCAGCGTACCTCTGTCTGCAGTGAACTGACTATAAGTGCGAAGCACACTGTACCACAGGCCCAGCTAGTTAGCAAATTCCGCAGCTTAAACTTTTACATAACACATTTTTCCCTAAATTGTTATTTGTGGTGTTACTATCTTAGTAATTATTCACAAGAACACACACATCATAAATATTCTACCACAACTAAAATATTAACACAAAAGGGGAAGTTTTCGGGTGACGGAGTGCCAGACTGCTTGTCTGATAAACACACACACGCACGCACGCACACACAGAGACACACGCCAACACCAAATAATTTAGAGGACTTACTTTAGGTCCTGAAAAGGCTCTGCCCTCACATGTGAAGTCTCTACAGAATGGCTGAACACCACGCCCTCGTTCCCTGTAGAGTGGATAAAAAGCAAGAACAGAAAACAGCTTTTGTGTGAAAGCCTGCACGATATTGCATCATACCTCTGTTCTTGGAGCTGAGGCAGACACTTAAAATGCATAACACAGTACTCAGATCTTCCATGTGTCATACAAATTATGTTCAAAATCAACATTATTTCCAGTAGCAACTGTTAACATGTTGGGAGTAGTATGAAAATGCGGAGGACGGGGAGCTGGGTGGTGTAAAGTCGCTTCAAGTAGTTATGCTGATTCCTTATGTTCAGTGTCTGTTTCTGATATGCTCATAAAAATGTCACCCAGGTGGCATTACATTGCCCCCTAAACCATATGTTACTAATGCAAAATAGTTGCATGCAGTTTGAGCATAACTGTGCTATAGAAGATGTTGGCTCTGATATAATGCTGTCTTTAACCCCCTGTATACAGCAAGCACCTCTGCTTTAGCCTGCAGCCCGGAACAGATGCTTGGGGAAAGTGCTGGTCATGGCTCCAGCTGAGACTGAATAAAGCATGATGGAAGGTCAGCACTGCTGCAAATTTAATACTGCGCAAGGCAACTTTGCCCATTGGCAGGCCCAAAGACAACAAACAGCTAATTAAATTGTTGGAAAACTAAAGCAGCACATGCCAAGTTTGGGATGACCTGAGGAAGGATGAAGACTGTGTCTCCAAAAACAACCCAATCACCAGAATAAATGTTTGCTATGTATGTTTCTACAAAACCACAGACAAGTTCAAACTAAACATTTCGTTATGTTGCAACTTAACATCTGTCTATTTCTCTCTTGTCACAACACTGTGCTTATGCACTGTTTAGGTTTAAGCACAAAAACTTGCTTAGGGTAAGGAAAACATCATGGTTTGGCTTAAAATACCTGTTTCAGGGATGGAAATTGTCTGGTTTCCCATGAAAAAATGGCACATAGCTAGAAATTTCCGCAGGTCTCATTAAAAACAAGCACCCGCTTTTGATGCCGCAAAAACGCTCAGAATATCTACTAATATCTACTGGTGTGACCTCGGTGGCATGTAATCATGTAATAGCTCCACCACTGCCCCGTCCAACTCCTGATGGGACAGCCAGCTAATTAGTATTCACTATGAACACAAGATGCCACGTTTGCTGTACAAATGTCAACCGTGGACTTATCTGCGGTTTGAAGAAACGGTAACTGCTAACATTATATCCTGGCGACTGGGCTGCCAAACGGGTGCAGTTATATCTCCAAAAAAACTAAAGTCTGTTTATTCCGTGGTCTTTTGAGCACTGCACATATCTGTGTCTGTGCAACTGCACAAAATAATAAAGTTCTGTCAGCCGTGGTGAAGATGACAGTGTGTGATTGCAACTCTATACAATAATGTTCTCACTTTGTCAACCCATAGGCCATGTTTGCAACAGCTTCTGACTACTTTTGGTTTCATCGCTATAATTACAGCGGTCTGTGTTAGTCTCATGAGTGCACATTAAAAATCTTCATCAGCTTGTCAACTTGTTGGGTGGCACTTGTCATGGTTCATAATAACCATGAAGTGTTTTCAAAACAGAGCCAGGGCATTGGAACCAACATAATTCACACTGGGTTTATATTTTCAGACATGGAAATCAAGCCCACTAGTATCACCTCACTAGCTGCCATGGCACTGGCTTCCATTGGCTGATTCTCACAAACAGCAGGCTCACATGCAAACTGCCACATTAGCTATGCAGGCTTTGCTGTACACGTCTCGCTACTGCAGAGGGCAGCAATGTGTGAAGACACTGTTCATCTTAAATTTAAAAAAATTATAACCCTGAAAAATTAACAGCACTATAGCATGACTCCACTGTGCATGAGCTGAAGCGATTGTGCTGCATTCGTTTCACTGTTCAGCCTCTCATCTGTCACCTCCGTCAAACACTAACTGATGGCAACATTCCCTCAGCGTGCCTCTAATGGACCCGTCAATTATCCAGGCCTGTGTGTGTGTGTGTATGTATTTTGTTGTTGTGTGGTTTACCTTGAAAGTTGAAATTGTGTGTTTGTGTAAATGCATATTTTGTGTGTTTCTAAAATATAAAATAATAGAGCTACTGACTTATTTATACAAGCAAATAGGGATGTGCACACACAGAGACACATGCACGCACACACTTCCACCTGATTTTCTCACTCTCATTTAATGAGAGAGAATGAATAAATGCGAAAGAGAAAAACAGTTCACCAAAGGATCATTTTCCCATCTCGCTTCTTAGTTTTTCTTCTTATTTCTCTGAAATTGCTTTGTCTTTTTTTCTCTGCGATTACACTCACCTGGCTTTACTCAGACCGCTCATTGATCAGTCTCTTTTACCCTTTTTGATACTGCCCTTTTAATTACAATTCAGGCAGAAACAAGTGTCCATGTTATAATTATAGAGTATGTCAGATATGTGGATGCAAAATAAATTTCAATTGAGAACAGCATTCTGGGTATCAGACAATGAAGCTGTCACACTTTGTCTTATGGAGCTCCTAACAAATTAATCTGGACTGCAAAAAAGGGGAATTATTAAACATACTTAATATTTAAGGGGTCTTGTGGACTTTTCTCGTGAACAAAAAAAGTTATGTTTACATGCAATATTACTCACCAAAACACATTGAGTGTATCCCTGAACTGTAATAAATATGCTGAATGTGTACTCATAAAACATCTGCAATTTTTTAAATAAAGTATATTAAATCCTGAATTGTTTACAACAATTCATTTTTCTTTTTACCACCACATGTAGATAAGCGGAACAGTGTAATGTAAAGGATAAACAAAACAGGGACCCATTCATACAAAACCTGCCTCACAGAGGCTACTAGAGGTCTAAACTCCCACGCAACCTTTGAAAACAGTGAAAAAAGCCATATTGGTGATTTTGTGTTTGTATACAATATGTGTTATACTATGTGTTGTACCTGTGACTCGGAGTTTCTCGGTGCCGATGCTGATCTCCTCTTCATCTGCAGAAAACAAAACTCTCTCTCCATCTGCGCTCCTCACTTCAAACCTCTGACACTGAGCCTCGACCATTTCTGAACCTGAGAAAATGTAAGAGAAAATGAGAGAGAGAGAGAGAGAGAGAGAGAGAGAGGCGCATGGTTACAGATTTTAGCAGAACTTCAAACATCACATCTGGTAGAAGTTTTTATCCAGAGCACCTTGCAGCCCCATCACTGCATGGAGGTGTTTTTTGAACCAACACAGTTAGATGTGAACTCTCAGCCCCAACATCTGTCCGCTTTGTCTTGTGACACCATAAAAAATCACGCAGCGATTGGAACAAGTAAGATGATGCAAGCTAACATGTCAGCAGTAGGAACACATGTCAATATGAGAACTGTTGACAATGGGCTCTGTGGATTAGCCAATGTACGGGAGTGACTGTTTCTGGAAAGAGATGACACTGTGACAATGTTCAAACAAAGTATTTTTCAATGCTTACCCTACATGTCAGAGGAAAGATCAAAAAACCTTTTGCACAAAACCTTATTCTGTATGGCTAGATACTACAGTACTAGCAGTGAGAGAAATGTTAACTTTGATGAAGTAACCCTTTTGTAAGCAGCTTTCATTCATTCATTCATTTCTCATTTTCTGATCTAATTTTACATTTTATTAGTAGGAAAACACACTTTAAGTGATATTACATTATTAGTACTATTTCATAGATTACTTTTAATTACACCACTAAAATAGTGTGTGGGTAGGTTGTGTGCATGTGCCCACATCATCACAGTAAAGATGAATTGTAAGCAGAGACCTCAGAGGTAAAAGGTTACAAACACAAGAAAACAGTCAGACAGGACTGTCTTGTGTTTGGAGTTTGTAAAGTCCCTGTAAAACTTTTCCCTTTGTGGCTATGCCTCGAGGACACAAATATCCTTTGAAGAGAAATGTAGAGTGTGACAAAGCTAATATAGAACATGTTGAAGACAATACTTTGGATAATTGACACACTTTGTACCCCATGTGGAAATACTCATTCCAGAAATCCTGGTTTTAACACATTTACATTGTATTTACACACACATATTGAACAATGTGTGTATAAGAACAATAGACAGAGTGAAAAAGGGGAGAGAAATGGGTCTTAAACTCTTTCCTCCTTGAAAAAAGTTGAGATGAGCTGCTTACAGTGACCGATGCATCAATGTTAAATTTCCACAGGAACTTGAGTTGAAATGTATTTGAGAGTTGAGTCCACA
Source organism: Pagrus pagrus (assembly GCF_965226575.1). Lineage (NCBI taxonomy): Eukaryota > Metazoa > Chordata > Actinopteri > Spariformes > Sparidae > Pagrus > Pagrus pagrus. Next base: position 22,281,261 of record NC_140186.1, on the reverse strand, counting down.
AGGTAAAGAGCTCAGGTAACCTGCAGTATCACTGTGATAAAGAAAACAGAGGATCTATGCTTGTGGAATATCTTTTTTGCCCCATTTAAAAGTGCAGTAGGCGATTTTGGGGAAAGACAGTTGATTGAGTTTAATTCCCAGCTAATTGATTAGTTGTTAGTGTCCAGTCTAAATACCAAGAGGCAATCTTACACCAACTCAAAGTGTTTGTATTTGACTACCTGATAATGAGAATCACAATCAACTATCTTCTTTCCAATATCACCTACTGCAGCTACTTCAGAATTTGCTTCGATCTTTCTCTGGAGCTTCTCTGAAACCAAAAGAAACCAAAACACGGAAGAACTTCAAAGCTAGCAGACATGTTTCGACTCACACGTCAACAAACAGTTTCCTTGTAACACAGTAAACACAGAGCAGGACTATTGCGCCATCCAACTAGAGCTATGTTTCATGTTGTCCTCACTGTAACAACAACAAGCACATGTTAAAACACAAACCTTGGTCAACTGGTCGATATTCCTATTCTTTTAGTGGAGATATGTGGCTATTGACTGTCAATTACCCAATGGCAAGCATGCATCACCTAATATTCATAGTCAATAGTGGCAACACGCAACACATTGAGAATGTTCCAAATAGTTGGAAAATCCCAGTAGATATGTTGTAGACCTTTTCAAGAAGGTCTATAGAGAGGTCTGAAAAGTTGATCAATCTACTGACAAACTTGACAAATCACCAGCAGCGGTCTCAATGTCGGTTTGCCCTTAGTTCATTCTGTTCAACAATGTTTCCCTTCATTTTGTCATTTGGACTGTGATGTGCTGCTATTCCAACCCTGCTGAGCCTAAAGAAAAGCCTCTCTCCATCTCTGCCTATCCCCTTACTTCACTGTCTGGGCTCCCAGGCTATTACAAGTGTCAATTAGAAACCCAGAGTGCCTTGTCAGTAATAATCAAACTTTATTAGCAGCCATCAATCTGGGATTAAGTTCTTTTTCTCATCTCTCTTTCTCTGTCTTTATCCTGTCTATCTCTCCCTCCTTAAGCCTCTCAGTCCTCAACCAACTGCGTGAAAAAGCAATTGAGATTTGTGTTGTGAAAGGCTCACCCTAAAGCAAGGTGTGTGTATGTGTGTTGCAAATGCATGCAAAGACTTAGAGGACAGCGGGGAGGTGGGGCGGAAGGGTTGACAGAAACGGGAGAAGTATGGTGAGAAGGGGATGAAAGAACAGAGAAGGAGAGGTTTACATTTGAGAAGGAGGGATAAAGAGGAAGTGAAGCCGAAGTGAAGCTGGTATTGGACATGTGCTGTGCTAGTTGCTGTCTCAGACGTCTAGCTAGTCCTCTTTGGCTGCTCAGCTCTTGTTCTATAATATAGCTCATAGTGTGGATTTCCAACATGGGTGCAGGTCAGCATATTTCCAAAGATTTGTGTTTTATTCACAGAGAAATGTCTTCTTGTCTTTTCAGGAGGGCTGTACAAAAGATTCTGAAACAGCAGGAGATGGACGGATTCAATAACAGTGAGATCTATAAAAAACTAAAGAGAAGTTCTTGTATAACAGACACATTTCAAACAAACTGTAGAAGAGCAGCAGAATCAGACAATGATATAACGGTTTATATACTCTATTGTCTGTTTACAGCTATTGACAAACACCTCAACCAGTTTCAGGCTTGTCTGAAAATAATACAAAGGTATGACAGATTATTTTGTAATGATCCGGTCTTTAGCTATCGTGTTATGACTCAATCTTCTTTTTGCACTGGAGCTGTAAAATGTAATTTCATAATAATTCTGCCTGAAAACAAAGCAATACGGTGCTCTACATGAGTGCAGCAACAACATGAGACAAAGTGGACAGAAGTTATGAGTTTCAAATGATCGCGTGGAAAAAAGGAGTGCCAGTTTGAGAGTGGAGCGATGGCTGGCAGAAACATCTCCACTGAGCTTTTTTACTTTATGCACATGAACAGTGTGGCGGTGTTGCAATAGGGAATTAAAGGTTTGATGTGTTCACTTTCCTTTTTTATGCTGTGAAACTTCTTTTGAGTTGCGTTCTAATTGATGTGTCAGTCAGTAATCCTCTAAACTGCGAAATGGAAAAAAGGCTTAATATAGCAATAGTCACTTGTGAAATGTTTGTTCTGAATGTCTGTTAACACCGACAGTCGTCAAAAGAATAAAGCTTAAAAAGCATTGAATATCAAGACTCTCGGCAGCAACGCTAATAAAATTTAGAGGCTTTGAAATTACATAACATCATTGCGCTAAATGTCTCTTGTCACTGTACACATTAGACACCGTGTTGACAACATGAGGGGCGGTTTGTCCAATAATAATGATCTGATCCTTTTGTTTCATCTTGTTAGTGATCTACAAGTAGTTAATTTTAATTCTGATGTGTAAATTAAGTGCTTTTGGTCAATTAATTTGCTCCTGTAAATGTCTCTCCTACTGGTAACACCAAAGTAATTCTGCTGTCACCAATAACAACAGGACTCCTCGTTAGGCAGACATGTTAATTGATGCACTGACTAAAATAATCACTTCCTGACAGGATCTCCTCTGTTGTCACGAGTGAATCCCTCAGCATGAAACTTCAGTAGTAATAAAGCTTTTGAAATATCTCACTGATGATGAGAGGTGCTGGAGAAAGAAATGTGACAAAGAGAAGCACTACAGTACACTGCATGTGACTGATGTCCTGAGTCAGATCTGAACTTTTCAACATCTCCAGCCTGTGAAGTCAGCTTCAGTCTGCTGAGCCATCAGGGTGCCTTACAGGCATTGTAATGTTTTAACCATGCTGCTCGAGCCCTGTGTTCAGTTTATTACCACTTTAAAACACCGCATTCAATTTGGAATAATGCATGCACACTCAACTAAGTTTTGCCTATTCATACCAGCCTGCTGTTATATGTTAATTTCTGGCTGTCACACAAAACACCTGACGGCAAATGTAGTTTCACTCATCCCTGCTCAACAAATGGGAAATTGGTATACAAACAAAATCCTTACACTTTCAAAGTTAATCATAGAATGAAAACTTTTCAATTGTTTGTACCTCTTTTGACTTTGCCCATGAAATTTCATGTGATGGTTGTGATTTTTAAGTCCCCTTCCTTTCCCTTAAATGTACAAAGGGTCCTTAGAGATCCCAAAGCCTCCAGCAGCATTGTTTAATTATCCAACTTGCTGTTTCATATATTCATTAATTCATTAATGGTTTGTTATGAAGTGTACTGTGGTGTGAGAAACACCTATCGGATACAGGGGCTTATACCACAAAAAGGACACTTTGTTAAGAAGCTGTAATCAATATTTTCACAGGTCAGATGACTTTATGTAAGGTCACCCATAGTCATTAACCAACAGAAGTATCACCCAACTCTGCAGTTTCCTTCAGTACCACAGAAGCTTATTGTTTTGGTGTTATAGCCCACAACTTTACTATTGTGATTCAGGGAATGTGTAAACATTTAATTGATCTGGTGCATTCGCACAGCAATTATTGAGCTACTACACTCTTCTACTGTTGGTGCTGTCAAAGCTCTATTGAAAAAACAAGGGTTTTTATCACCCGTTCAAGGGAACATCAACATCACTCTGGACACTGAGGTGAGTGTGACGCCTCCAACTCACTGTTACCCTACTGAAGCATGATTCCCTAAACTAGCCGGATGGTCAATTTTATGCAATTATTGGTTCCTTTAATCACAACTTTAAATGAACTCTGCCTCTGTTAAAGAGGTCCTCCTCTTTTCCTTGCAGCTCAAGTTCTGAATAGGGTAAAAACAAAAGAAATAATGTATTAAACTTTCCACATACTTCAATGGAATTCTTACTTCTCCAATTTGTATTCTGTAATTAATGAGAGGACATTAAAATGGTCCCTGTGTAACTTTTTTTTACTGCAGCACATTAAAGCATTGAGGCCATAATAAAGTTATATGGGTTGGCTATCCTGGATTTTTAATTCAAGGCTTTAAATTAGGGCTTCTAGCAATGATGGGATATGACGCAAGAGGACACCGTAAAAGGATTGGGGGATAGGTACAAAGGAGAGTGTGGCTAAGCCAAGTAAACACTCTATGCATGGTTGATTTTCCCAAACAGGTCAAGATGAATTTTTAATTAAAGTCAGCTTCAATGTGCTTTGTGATTATGCCTCCCTACCACCCTCACCTTCCCTTCCCTCAGTATCCTTCTCTCACACTCTTGCAGATTAGAGATCGCAGGAGTGCGTGAAACAGTATGTGACATTCATGTAATTATTTGTTCTCTAAGTGTGTGTGTCTGGTCTTGAATAGTTTTTGCATACATCCCTGTCAAGGCATATTTGCATACATGAATGCTAATATATTCTCCAGCCAAGGAACACTTCTAAAATTAGGCCATTTTTGTCCCTTGGCTTGTAGAGAAAGTCTGGTCTTGTTTAAATGACACTATAGTTTTTCTTAGGTCAAAATTCAGGCAATATGCTAAATGCAGCATTATGGCTCTTAAGTAAAAGATGAGGTTATATAACTCAAACTTTAGTGTCCTTGCACTGGTTCAATGTGGATTTTATGACTGTTTTTAAGATTCCTCTGGCTGCTTTCAATGCTTGGCTGGGTCTGGCCATTGGCTAAATCATTTTTCACCTTTTATGAATTGAAGTACAGGGATCTCCAGGCAGGGCCCATTCAACAGCTCCACAGTCTAGACTCTAAGGTTAGGGGGACTTCAGGCCTCTTCCGCAGGAGCATCAGCAAAATTGACTTTCTGGAGCCATAATAGCTGACCTGAAAGGATCTGTCCAATAATAGAAGGTGCAAGGGAATCTCTATAACTTCACCTTTACCTCTAGAAAGGAATTTGTGCCTGTGACATACTGCAGTGAATGTACATTGTGTTGCTTGTCCAGCGTGTCCACAAATTGAAAATTTAGAGACAGTGTTTTTACATTGTGTGTATACGTACATATGTACATGTGTGAGTGTGCTTCTGAGAGTATCATGGCAACATGTGCTACAGGTGTGAGTTAAATATATACTGTGCATGACTTTGCTAAAAAAAATATGTAAAGATTCATAAAAAAATAATCCCTCTCAGTCATCACGAATGATGAAGTGTCTGTATCTGCTGAGACCCTACCCTCTGCCTGCATTGTATTATGTTTCTGGGCCGGCGCAGGTTGTGAGGTCGGGACTCTATAAAAACGTAAAAAATGTAACAAAAAATCTCTCTTGCCCCTCTACTTTCAGTATGCCATAGATTTGTAAAAAACTGCAGGTCCATGAGTCTGTTTGAAACAGATGAAGACACGAACAGCTAACAGGATGAAGTGGGTGTCTCATTGTGTGGAGGTGAGAGCGTGTTTATTGTGCTTTAGAATGTGAAACAATCAGAAAACAGCATTTTATTTTATTTATTTTTTTTATTGCTTTGTTCTCATTAACTCTTCATTCACTCTCTAGCTCGTTGACATGGCTGCTTTTCTCGCTCACTGCTGGTGAGGAGCTTCGGCCTTTGAATGCTGTGTTTACCAACAGCAACCGACAAATCCTACATAGTATATAGCCTTTAATCAACAGCCAGATTAACAGACGCTCTGCCGGTGCTACAGAAATCCAGGGATGCAATCTGGGGTGCAAGTACCTTGATGTGTGTGCCTCGATATTCACACTAGCGCACAAACATGTGCAATTAAAGCTGGAGACATTTGAGCTCTGTGGAGCTTCTCTCTCTCTGACGCACTCATGCACGAACCAACAAGTGTCCTGACACCAAATCCACCAAATGAGACTTTGAGCAGGAACCAATCTGCATTTGTCTCCTGAAAAAAACAACAAAAAAACTTTACTGACAGTGTTTTTGACATTTTTGTCAACTCAACACAAGCAGCGTAACTCTCCCTAAGATTACATTGGCATTAAGCCTCTCATTGGATATGCTCCAATGATCATCAACCCGCGCATACACATGCAAACACACTTGCCAAATTAACTCTCCCTCTAAGTGATGTGACCACAAGGAAGGTTTCTTATTCATGTATGCACACTAGTGTATGTGCAAATCTGTTTGTTTATTAATACTCATGCAAACAAAGAGCAATGAACCAGAGCAAACATGAGTGTGAGCTGTACAAGATGCAGGGATGGACAGATAACAAGAGGCCGTGCTGCAGCCTTTTTGCATATAGTTTTATAAAGTAGTAAAAAATAAATAGTGATTGCAACATACAACAACACGGACAGTGTGAACAGCAGAGACGATTTTTATTATTTTGTTCTAAATCTCCAGTTTAAAGTTACTAACAACACAAAATAACTTTCTCTGTCAGGTGAATAATTTTGGCTTTGACTGGATTTTACTCACTTAACTTCGTGATTAGTTATTCAAACATGGCAACGCTTATCAGTGGATTAAGATGAGCATTCTGTTGAGTGAGTCGGGCTGATATGCTTGTCAGTTCCCCTCCTGTCTAGAATGTCAAATTTAATGAATATTCAAAAGCCCAATGGGCTCTTTTGTGTGTTCTGCAAGGGGGAATGTTCCTGAGGGGGGATTTGTGCAAACCACATTACGCAACGCATGGCACATATGTGGAAATACTTAATCAAATGTTGAGTGAAATGTTTCTCCATCTTCTTTGTGAAAATAATAACGCTTCGTTCCCACCAAGGAAATGGCTGGATGCATTTGGTTCCACATTAGCATGTAAGCCCTCATGGTTCTGAGCAAGGAGATCAACTGAATCTGCAGTTGAATGGCCATCACAGCTGGTTAAGAAACACTCGCTCCATGTCAGGAAGGACAATGTCCAGAAGCAAACACTTAACGTGGCATGAACAAAATTATTTTATTTATGTTCACTCTTTTGAAAGCTTTCCCTTTTTGCTAGATGCATAAATGCACTTTGTGACTTCTGTGTTGGTGTTTTACTTGTTATGGGCCCCTAGTTGTAAACAAACTATATAAACAAACTAAAAATAAACAAAAATATATATTGTAATAGCTTCCAACCACGGATGTTTCAGACAATAAAAGTCAGCAACTTTTATTTACTTCCAATTTCAGTACTATAGATTTGGGTTTTGGTTAAACACAAGGCCTTCCCTACTGACTAATAATGTAGGCTTTTACACTCATAATCTTGTCTGTGGGAGTGTTGTGGTGTGGGTAAAAAAACCCAAAAAACTGAGGTCTGGGTGGTTGATAAAACAAGGTAATTTTTTCACTGTTAAAGGCGCTCTACGTAACAATCCGCATTTTACATATATTAACTTTTTATAGGCCATATGTGAGCGGATGGTAACGTGATCTGAAAAATGAGAACTTCCCCGTCTCTCTCACTTGCCTATACAAGCATGCGGAGGATATTTTTAGGTTTATTGCTGCTGGACTGTGGATTTCTTTGTGAAGAACTTGGGTCAGATCTTCCATGACACTCCAAAGGATGTGGTAACTCAAGACCACAAGAGCAGCCAATTAATAGTGTATTGTTGATGATCGTTTGCCTTTTTTGCCTTTATTTGATAGATGACAGCATAGCACAAAACTGTAAATACACGAAGCAGTCGCCCTGCACGACTACAGTACTCATCGCAAGATGATCTTTTATAAATGCTGGTATTAGTTTTCTTATCTCTAGGACTCATTTTATACACCAGAGATCACTTGATGAGCCGTGCTGCAGTTCCCTTAAAGTGTCTTTGCTGCCATTTGTTGTCAGTTACGTTCTATTTGATTGAATGTTACTGCTATTCAGCTGAGAAGTATATCACATTATCTCTTTCGTCTTAATACCCTGCAAAAACGTCTGCCTTTTACTCCTGCACAAGGTACAACGTTTAAAATGTTCAGTTGAGCTGAAAGGTGTTGTTACCAGGCAACAGCATTGGCTGGTAATGTTTTCACCATGTGAGTCTTTGTGTGTATGTGTGTGTCATTATGGCAAATAATGGAGACACCAACCATATAAGTGATTTCAAGTATTTTACATGGTGTTTACGTATATGTCTGTCTGCCTGTCTGTCTGTCTGTCTGTCTGCCTGTCTGTGGACTGTGTCACAACCGTGCAAGACACAGTCACAAAACTTTCCAAGTGTGTTTGAGATCAAAAGCGAGGCTGAGTTCGAAGATGGGTGTGGACCAACCCGTGTGTGCTGCATTGCTAGTGAGACTGTTGACGTGGACCAACGGGTGTCGCAACTGGTGTGATTTTGTCTCTCATTCAGGCAGAAGGTAGTAGCGGTGTTGTACTGAATTGCATCATCAAGTGTTTCTATGATTCTTTGCCCTGAAATGCATTTGGACAGAAACATAATGCAAGAATTACCAAAAATTTCAATCAGGCTGTATGACTTCTCATATTTTTGGTGAAAAGACATCACAGACACCACCCACAGTCCTTAGTCACTAAAACTGCTTATATGAAACACTACAAACACACAGTCAGGAGTCAAGTTGTGAGCCAACTTGGTGCAAAATTAGTTGACTGAAGTTTAAAAAGAGCTCTGTACTCTAAGTTAAGTGCTACATGGCACTGAAGTGAGAGAATAAAAGAGGTAAAGAAGAAGGCAAAAGAGAAAGCAACTGTATTATTTTGACCCTCTGAAAGTAAACATCATGCAACACGGCCATGATGCAACAGTGGGAAACAAGCTGGTCACCACGTCATTGTGTTTCTAACACTCAAAGAGAGAGACAGGCCCTCTGCTGCACCACAGCACACCTTTAATCTCTTCAAGGTGTCTCTCACAACAGAAACAGACAAAGATAAACGAGGACAAAGATGAGGAAGGGAGTAGAGGGAAATACTGGGGTGAAAGGAAGAAACTGCATTGCAAAGCACTTTTTAATCCAACTTTTGGATTTTGCCACAGGTGGGAGGGAGAGATTCATGCACCGAGGGACACAAATTATTTATTTAGAGTTGATTACAGTCATTAATATAGTAAGGGAGGAGAGAAAGAGACAGAGGGAGAGATAAATGAGTGCCGTTTGTCATCTGCATTAATCAACCTGATCTCTGGAGTGGGGCTGTGGGATGGAGGGAAGATGAAATGGTGGAAGGTGCAGATGAAAAGACAGGCAAAGATTTTTACCAAGCAGCTACATATTTCTATGGAATTTAGAGCCCCAAACACAACCCAGCAACTACTGTATCCGTTAACACAATTAATGATATTGCTAGCTTGGGGCCTATACCTGAAATGAAAACAGGAAACCTTATTCAGTAAACTAAATTTCATCTCATTTAATTATCTTCCCTCCCCTTTACACTCAGCAGAGGATCAACTGAAGATTCTTCATAGAATAGTTGATGTCAGTCAAATAAGTCCTGTTTTGTGTATCTCATGCATAATTTTTCAATAAATCTGACGCCGTTCTTTTTCTCTTCCTCGTCTTTTTGATGGATTGTTCCTTGTCTAGACAACGGTGACGTGACGTACCCACAATGGTGAGTATGTCTGCATGCAGACTACTGTTGGGGTTCTGATCAGGTTTTTGGAGTAATCTCTGTATATGTTTGCTCAAGTAAACATCATATCCTGGTGGCTGAAACCAGCAAAGTCCTTGACCATAGTTTTGAGACAATTTTGTGGCAGGTTGTTTTATAAAGGAGGACATGAAAAGCAGAGCTCAAATATTTTTCAAGACTTACTTTACCAGACTGAAGCAGTTTTATCAGACAATTTAGGTGTGACTAGATCAAATTAAGTAACTATCTGATCTACCAAATCACAGTAAGGTAGGCAGGGACATTAAGAGAGAGATGAGATGTTCATGACTACAGAGCAGGACAAATTAAATATCTGGTATAGCAGCGGTGGCAGAAGTATTCAGATCCTTTACCTACATGAACAAACTAATACTCCACTACAAGTTAAATATCTGTATTCAAAACATTTCTTAAGCAAAAGCATGGACAGTAAGCATAATCAGCAAAATGTACATAATGCATCAAAAGTTGAAGTGCTCACTGTGCAGTAACATGGTCCCAGGCAGTGTTTTCGGCTTTGTGATGATGTATGAAGTTTATTTAACTTAAGATGTAGGGTTTTTTTTTTTCAATGCATAAACAACCACTTCATCAAGATTAATAATTAACACATCTGCAGATACATGCACTCAAGTGAATGTACTCCTTCTGACACTGCAGTACAGAGAAAAAATATTACTCTGAAAGTCAGCTAAACGTAAGCAAAGCTAAAGAGAAGCTTTGGCACATTAGAAACACCAGTATACATGCGCTGTCTGTCTGTAGGAAGGGATGATCGTCATGCTGCTAAACTTCTGTGTTCCATGTATCTCAGGTTTTTGCAGTGCTCACCATAAAATTCTGTCATCTTGGGTTAAAATCCATAAATAATATACTCAAGAGCCTAAAGCAGGAGAATGCATGTGTTCTAGTGCATTTAAAAGCCAAATGTTGACAACTACTGTTCACATTCTGCACTTCATTTAAGTGGGAAATAGCTGCAGCCTGTGTCACACTGATACATTTGGAATGAGCTGCAGTTGTGTACTTTGCAGTAAACACATATGAAAGACTACTAGAAGGAAACTTAGCAGAAATTGTGCATTATGTTGCCAGATTATAACACTGACAAGCTAAGTTTAAGGTGATGCTAAGCCTGAAAACAAACCTGAATAGGATCAGGCTTGGAGGGGTGCATGGTAACTGCATGGTTAAACTCATTAAACATGCTATGAACGTTTCTGAGTAAGAGAACTATTTACAGAAGGTTTTTTTTTTTATAAATTTGAAAGGAATATGCCTCAGCCAGCTACCTTTATCACAAATACAGGTACTGACAAATTTGACTGGGAAAATAAACCTTATTTCCCAAGGTAAGCCTCACTTCATTGTTAAACTTACTTCATGAAACACCACTAACTTGAGGTTTTAGTGCTACGTGCAAAGGTGTGTCTTTCACTCAAGTAACACAGTAATCAGAAAAAAAGGCAAAAATCTGATGAAAAATATCACACATTAATGTTTGTGTCGGCCTGAAACAACAACTTGCAAAAGTAGCTGTGCCACCTGTCACTTTTGCCATCCAATACTTCCAACAAAAATAAAATACAGAAATGGATGAATGAACGAGAACAGCTGCTGGGCTTGAAACTTTCAAAGTTTTCAGGCCAAGTTTGGATCTGACCAAAAACTCGGAGCAGGGTCAATTGTTTCCTGCTTTCTTTCCCTCTTGATGTCTGTGCCTTTCAAACCTCTAGCCAAGCCCCAGGCCCAGACCCAAACTTATCACACGACCTCGGAACAAGACATAAAAAAAATGACAAAAGTTTCCTATTTTCACGCACAGTAGACAATCTGGAGCTGTTCCCCCTGTTGGAAAAGTTGAAGAACTCATGGCCTTGGGTAGATCTGATTTTACAGCTTCCTACTGACTTAACATGCCTCTGTGAACATAATTACATTAATATCCTGAAGTCATGGCAAATGCAAGCTGCAAGAGATAATAATCTTGCATTTAAATATGAGTTAGTGAGCCTTAACTGAGACGTTTTATTAATTGACCTTTTATATTTGCAATAAAAGCCTAGTGCCAACTTACAGTACCTGCTTTTAGGCAGCGTGGTGCTTACATTAAATGGTTTTTGCAGAGCGTAGATGGCATCTGACTTAATTCATATGAATGTTCTTTGCACTCTTTTATTACTTTGCAACGAGCAGTTAGAAAGATTTATTCAACATCTTCCAGTATTTGCAGTTATTAAAAGTCCACCTGGATAACAGTGCCAGTTTAGTACTTAAAATGTAAACATGGCAATAGCGCCTTAGGGGATGTAGTGGTGTTCAAAATTGAATGCAAGTCTGGAAGGCAGCTTGGGCAATTTAGACTTTTATTTATAATACGCACTGTTATGAATGCTTGCTTTCCAAACATGCCTAAAAATACTGAGTCATTGCTCCGACCTTGTGGCAGATTCTTCAACCATGGAGCATTCTGCATTATTTATGTTTTAAACACAGACAATGCAGAAAAAGACAATGCTGTTCCACATTATTAGTGTGTCCCACAGAAAACTTTATTTTCAGCTTGCACTATTGTTGGTTGTAAACAAGCAGTTTTTAATTTGATGGTTGCAAATGTAAGAATTACGTGGACAGTGATGGTTTTACAAACAGCTTTTCTACCTGACAAGGTGATTTTGTGCAGATGTGAAGCTGGATTATTAAGAGAGGCTGACAGTACACTGTTGCTTTATGGCATACAATTTTCTGCTATCCTTGCAATAAACATTGCACGCTCATAAACGCACATAAAGTCTTCTTTATTGCCAGAGGGCGACAGAGTTCTTACTTGACTTACGTCACCGAGCACCATTTTTTCTGATGTTTTAATGTCCTTTTATTAAACACAGAAAAAACAGATGGTTATTGTTCACGGCCGTATAACTCTTTCCAGTGCATAAACAGTAAAATAATCTTGTAGCTTTTACAATGCTCCATTCAATACTTTACCCACAGATAAAACATTTCCCAGGTCCTATTATGTGATGAAGCTGCAGACTCTGCAAAATAAACTATCACATCAAAAATTACTACAAAATTGAATCAGTGCCTCTCAGACAAAGTCTAAAGACACAATTTTTTTTACAAGCTTTCTGAAGGATTTATTCAAACATATTAAATTGCACTCTATTGTCATACCATTACTTGGTCTATGACTCCAGCCTGTTTCATCAAGTGTATGAAAAAGAGTAATGGAGTGTGTGAGATATCGTTAAGGCACTTTCAATGATGGACACTTGTGAGGCAGTTCAATGTGTTTTGATTAGAAAGCTGCTTTATTAAAAGTAAAAAAAAAATAATAGTCACTACTTTATTATAATAAAAAAAACCTTCACAGCCTATTCCAAACATCCTTTGCGATATATGCCTGCAATACCAGAGGCAAGGAGAGCGCTCTCATGCTTGAAGCACTATATATCTGTCATTTCATTATTGTGTCCTACCACCAGCAACAGTATGAAGCCTATAGTTCACTGGTGCAGAAGGATGACTTCATATGGTCCATTAAATCCGTTCTTTACGGCAAACAAAGCCACACATATGAACAAGTCATGAAAACAATATTTGCCATATTGCAGCCCAAACAGTGCGCAGACAATTAGCCTTTGTGCAATTAAAGTGCAATCATAAGGATAAATGGCAACAGTAGCAATAAATCCATGTCTTTATTGAGTCCTTGATGGCTCTTTAAGTGTATTCCAGTTTGTTAATGCTTAGCTCTATGTATTTTTAATTGCCTCATTAGAACCATTGATTTGATCATAGAGAGGAAGTATAAAATGAGGAAGACGTGCTGTCTGAACTTGGCTGATTGGATGAGGGAGAGAGATAAAATTAGACTACTCAGTATCTCTGTGTTTCTCCGCCAGCCAAATCAAGCTAGAGAGATCTCACTGTAGCTGAAAATGTGATCACTGCGAAATATGATTGTTATGTACATCATTTGTTTCTCAGAGGGGGATTTGAAAAGATGTAGATTTTATAATTAGACTGTGTGTAATGGAACAATTGAATTTTATGCAAGACTTTGCAAGTGCTCACTCCGCACACTAATCAGAAACCAATTTTAGCCGACATTCAGCTGTTAAACTGCTAAAGCAATGGCATGTTTCTGAAAATGAGTGAAAACAATAATAAATTGTATGTGTTTTTATATGACTACAGATATAACCATAGATCAACTCATTATAGTCATAGGAACAGCAACACACGACAGTTCGGCAACACTTTCTATTAGGGTACACATATCAACCATTAACTTGTTGCTTATTAGCCTGCATATTAGTAGAATTTCGACTCCTCATTAGTCATCATAAAGCACTTACTAATGACTTATTCTGCATGACAATATTCTACAACTACTCTGCCATTATCTAAAGCCCTATGACCAAGTTGTCAGGCTTTTTCACTGCTGGATATAATTTGTTGCATTTCAAAATATAGTGAAAAGGTGTGTATGCGAGTGTGTGGTTGAGCGAGTAGGAGAAAGAAAGGGGCAGCGAAGGATAGCGGAGCAAAGGAAAAGCAGTAAAGCTGAAAATGTTTGATTTTAAGGCTCGTGTCATACAGTCACGGCTGTTATTGTTTTAACTCTTGCAGTTTTGTGTTTTGTTACATAAGAGCAGATGTTTTTTATACTGTGTAGTAAGTAAGGGAGAATTGCTTTTCTGTGGTGCTACCACCTTGTTCAGCCGACACTGAGCAAAGCTTATAAAGATTGCAATTCACGTACAACTTCTGACTTACAATCAATAAGAAGCAATTATGAGGTTATTGAGGGAAAAATATTAAGCCCAATAAAGACCAAAGCTACACAATAAGACAAAACCATTTCAGAACATTGCAGGGGAAAGCAGTGTAAGTTAGCCCGCCTCAGCTTGACATAAGCGGGCTGATGGTGTCACATTTCATTCAGTTTGTCAAGTTGCCAGTGGCTGGTTTTCTGACCATAAAGGCCCTAAGGCACCAGGCCGACGGTCGGCCGGCATTGTCTGGGCCGTCAGTGAGCGTCTGTGGCTCTAGTTTGTTTTGGCACTGAACGACCCCTGTCAGCGGCTTTTTGCCCAACAGAGCATGTAGAATCAGTGGGCACGTTGGTGAGAGAAATCACTCAGAAGGGCTGTTGTGTGTGATGTGCGCTCTTCTACAACTTTTTATCAGACAAATTCTTGAATAGAAGTGGCTATATTAGTGGGAGTGGTGTCAAAAAATGCAGCTTAATAATAATAACGGTTTTGTAAATCCACATAGAGGTACTTCCTTTCAGGCAGGGGCAGAATGTATGAGTTAGCTGGCAAACAGCTGTGTTCTTTGCAGTGCAACATTTTGGCTGAAACACAGGAGACGTCAGGCAAAGCAACAGTCGGCCTTTATCAGTTTGGTGTGTAAAGACCTTGAGGCATGTCATCTGTTTCACCAGCCAATCAGTGCCACGTAGCAAGGACAGCTGGTTAAGTCAGTTACATATTGCTTCTGCTCGAAATGGCAGTTTTAGATGGAGGAAGGAAAAAAAAACACACATTTATTTGAGTAACTTAACGTGGCAGTTATGGTGCCTTCATGTGCTATGGTATTTATGGTAAATACCAAAAGACTACATGAAAAGTGCACATGAACACCCTCTCATGTGGTATTTTCCACTGGGCAACTCGTAGAATTTTTTGATGCCCGAGTTGCCGAGATGAGATAACCTTTCACCTTTTCAACATGGCGGCGAGCAACGGAAGATTCGTGAATGGTAAGCAATGTACACTACTAAACGTGTTTTGCTACTGTTAGTGGATAGTTTTTGTAGCCTATAAAGTGTTGCTCCATTGACAATTGTAATATGATGCGTTAACACTCGGTGTCAGTTTTTAAAATACCATTATGGTTTGGTTTTACCTCCCCAGAGCAGATGCTAACAAGCCTGAATCTGTGTGTCCACCATCTTTATTTTCTCTGTACAACAACAAAAACACATGAACACAACGCACTGGTAAATACCAGATCACAAGTGGAAAATACCATCTGTACCATAGCACATGAAGGCAGCATAAGAACGAGATTAAAGAGAGTCGTTGCTATGGAGATGATACACTGTCTCGTCTTGTTGCATTGGTGTGGCAGGTTGTTAGAACGTTGCAGGCCGACACATTGCAAGTTTTAACTTGCCAATCTTTGGTCTGAACAGGGCTTCAGATAACGGCCAAGTAGTTGTAGTATATGGTCATGTACCATAAACTATAAATAAGTGTTCTCTAGTGACTAATAAAGAGCTAATATGCATGCTAATAAGCAACCAGTTAATGGTTACGATCCCCTAACGGAGAGCGTTGCTCAGAGTTTGACTTTCTCTTTGGAAATTCATCCCACGTTTACCACAAATAATTAACCATCTTTTACTCTTTGTGGTCTTGGCCGTTCAGTCCCCTAATTTCACTGCTTTGATAATCCACTTTTTAAGATACATCAGCAGAACGCCTAAGAATTGAGGTGATCCCACCTAGATAAAAGAGAACATAATTAGTGTAAGAGGGTAAAGATAATGAAAAGATAAATGTAAGCCTGAGTTAAGGAGAAAGTAACAAGGTCAGCGGGGAATTCATTTGTTTAATAAAAGATTAGGTCCATGCATGATTAAAAAAAGGAAGGGAGTGAAAGGTAAAAATGACACAACAGAATAGATGAAAAGAGGGAGCAAAGAGCAACGAAAAAGGGCAGGAAGAAAGACAGGGGGAAATGTGTGAGGTTGTAAAATGTAGGATGGAACAGCGTGAGAGGGAAAACTTTAGTGCTGAAAGTCACTTTTAAAGTTTGGAGGGTTTTGTTTTTATGGCGAGTGCTGTATGAGCGAATGACCGTCCCACTGTCCTGAGCGTCGTCACAAACACACAGTTACACACTCTCACGTCCCAAATTGAACTTTCCGAACACACATGCAGCTACACCAACACAAACATTTGTCCTTACTCCTCCAACGATGCATTTGGCTTCCGCTATGCTAAAAAAAAAAAATGCCCCGATAAAATCACACACACACGCGCACACTCTCACACACACACACACACACACACACACACACACACACACACACACACACACACACACACACACACACACACACACACACACACACACACACACACACACACACACACACACACACACACAAGGGTAATGAGTGCTACCAAATAACTCTCCCGCTTGGGGAGAAAAAGCATTCATTATCAGCAGCATGCACTTAGAAAAATGAAAAGTCAATAAGACAGCCAGAACATAAACACACAGCTCACACAGGCTGTAATGACTGGAAGCTTTGCCAAGAGGCAGACACACAGGTAAAGAGACTGGATAGGAAAAAATAAACAGTGAATAATAGTGGAGCTGACCGGTTGAAGTCTTTAAATAGTCCGTTATTAGTGCTGTGTATTTGCTGCCTTTACATAAGTGCAAAAAGGCATTTGAGATGTTTCTCCGGTGTGTACCAGGGCTCAGAATATGTGCTTCTGCGACTTCAGGCAAGGATAAAGTACTGCTTAGTCCCTTATTCCAACTTTTTCCATTTATTCTGTTAGTTCTTATCACCACGAATGTGATGTTTTAATGGCCACAAGCAGGATTTTGGTGGCACTGATTCGTGCACTGGGGCCAATAGTACACTGTTTCTGATATCAGCCCCAAACACCTAGAGAGTTATTTTTTGTGCAACTTTCGGAAAACTATAACTACTGCTCCTGTGATTAAAAGGTTCATGTCATTTTATATCAGTATTTTACATTTTGGAGCTTCATTCCGCTACTTTCAAAGATGACAGTCCCACTGCGTGCTGTACTTTCATTCAGCGGAAGCCGTCCCGACAACACTGCACTGCCTCTAATGCCGAGACATCATCACCTAGGCGGGTGAAAGGGTATGGCTTCAAAACTCCCAAGTTCACTCATCATCTTTATGGTGGGCTATTCAGAAGACAAAGATGACAGGTTCTCACTCACATTAACGAGCTGACAGCGACGGGGAGGATGGAAGAGGAAGAGCCGTGATGGAGGGATGAAGGAAGGGGAGGTGGGGGGGAGCAATAAAAACTGAGATGGGAAGCCCAAGGCCAACACATGTACTCAAACCCTCTCTATCGAAAGATGGGCCCTCAGGGGGGACACAAGGTAAATGTAGAGTGTGTGTATGTCTGTCTTGGGATATTCAGTCAAGTATGGCAAGGTGTGAGCACTCCTTAAACAAGTCATTTTTATCATCACAATAGAGAGCAAAAGGTTCTGGCAAATCAGCTTTTTCTCTGGGTCCTTTCTGTAGACTCCACTGACTGACCAGGCTGGAAAGCTTGATATTAATCTGAGTGGTTTAGTGACATTACCCTGCAGGATTTCTGGCTATCAAAGGACGAAAGATTCAACGTTCATCAGTTACCTCTTGTTGCTGCCATGCATAAGAAATGTCAAGCATCTAACAAACTAGGACCAATGCCCGAGCTGATATTTTAGTCGAATAATTCTAATATTTGAATCAACAACTTGACCTTCTAATAAACTTTAACATAATATCATGACAGTTGTTTATTCATTTTGTCTCCAGATACAGTGATTTACACACAGACTGAGTATTTCTCTTCTTCCTCCATTCTATTTTTGTGCACCTCAAATTAGCACCCATTTTACCATCCAGTATGTAATAAGGTGTCAGTACACCTGTGACTCCGTATTCGATGTTAATGTACTAGTCCAAACGTTTGTAGGCATTTCACCTTTTCATACCGCTGACCGTGATGATCCTGTCCCTTTTGTACAAGCTAGAGCGAGCTGTTCCTCTGCGAGTTTCAGTGATGAATACTAATGAGGAGTTTACTGAGGTGGAACTTTTCTGCTGCCACTGTTTAAGGGTCTGGCGAGGAGAAGTAACCGTCGTACTTTCAGGATTTCTGGGTATCCCCATGAGGATACTGAAGAAAGAGAGAGGGGAAGAGTGTGTGTGTTTTTGTTAGTGTGTGTGCTAAATGTACTGCTGAGTCAGCACAGAGGCAACAGGAGGCAGTGGCAGGAGGGGACCAGGGGATTTCCGGAGCCCAATAGCAGAAGCTCCTTGAGGGGATTCATTCTGTCCCATTGCATCCCATCAGCCAGCCACTGAGGTCTTTAGCGTGCGCGCGCACGTGTGCGTGTGTTTGTATGTGACAAAGTGGATATTGATGGAACTCGTACTTGCTTGGCACGTTTCCCCGTGTCTGGGGAATCTTAGCCCAAAGTTGTGGCTGCTGCGTGGGCGAGTGAGAATGTGTGACAGAAAGTAAGAGTTTTCGTGTAATTTGTGATTCTGTGTGCGTGAGTGTGACAGATAGAGCACATCAGCATGATAATTCATCATTTATGTGCAAGTGTAAGTTCAACAACAGTACAAGTAAGGTTACACAGCAATCTTTATGTCACTCTGTAGCAGTTTGATGAAGTTAGCTGCAGTAGGCTGTCTGGCCGTCTAGTTTTAAAACAGATTGATTTCGCTGACTGCAAGATAGACACACTCAGACACACATAAGCATTAAAGTGCTTTTCTTGGTGAGGAAAGCAGCTTTAGGGAGTTTTAACAGCAGGGGGTGAGCTGTCAGGGATCTCAAACCTTCAGAAAAGTAACAGAAAAGAAAAGTCTGTGCGTGTGCGTACAAAGACACTAGACGTTCCTGGCCAGCCTGCAGGAGATGAATATCTATATGCTGTGTTCACATCAAAGAGAAAGACAGTGAAGACGAGCCTTCTACCTGAAAATATCATTCACCTCACCTGTCACACTGTAAATGTTACTCAGCAATGATCCTGTCTCTGAAACTTCCTAAATTCTGATGTCAGCACCAAATACTTAGTCAGGGCTATGAGGTGGTACTTTTATTTCTAAGAAAACCTCAAGAATAAATTAATATGCTCATTTTATGATGGCAGCGTGTACAGATCAAGCATGTTTTTCACATGTTAAATCCATTGGCAGCATTTTTTTTTGTCATTAAACGTGTTTTATGAGCTATTCAAAGTCCTTCTTTCTAACATTAGTGTCAAATGACTGGAGTATTCAAGGGGTCAGGTGGAAAGCAAATAAATCATTCTGAATGGGCAAATGTTTTCAGGGATAAAGTAGCAAAAGGCTGAGATACACTGAGAGGGAATGTGACGTCTCTCATGTTTAATTTATGAAACCGTATTTTTCACTACCCAGGCACACGCTTTTAACATTTTGTAGCTCATCAAAACACATTTGGTTTTTAATAAGCACAGAAGTGATTAAGTCAAGACAGGTGGTAATGTCAACTTGTTCAGAAAAAAATATTGAGAAGTATTTTGGATTTTTTAATTCAGAAGTTTATTTCCAGGGGGCATGAATGAGGACTTCTCAATTAATTCGTTTTTATAGAGGTGTTCTACCAGTGTTGAATCTTGAATATTTCTAAATCTCTAATTTATGTGATTTCATTACGAATCTTGGATTTAGACAAGTCACTCCTCCCTCTCTGCCAGTTTGGGAATAACTGGCCTGAAATTATGAGGTATTCAAATCATGTTGGATTTATCCCTTCAAAAAGTCACAGCAGCACGAACTTTGTGGATTTTTAATTTGTGGTTAGCATTACAGAGCTTGGTATTCTTGAAGACATGAAGTTTAATATTCTTAATACCTTAATTTATTTTTGCTTATTATCACCAAGCCAAACAAGTATGTAAAAGCTGGTCAAATGTCATTAAAGCAGACAAAAACCGTCAATAGTCAGCTGTCATCGTTTCCAGTTGGTTCAAACAAACACAAACTTTCAGCAGCAATCAGAAGGTTTTACAAACCACGTGACAGTGTTCCCATATCATGTGCACAACAGCAAAAAGTCCAAAGTTAAAACAACATACATCTCTAGAGTACAAAATAAATACATGAGCAAGACATGACACTCTTACTCAGAGGAGTGAGTTAATTAAAATGCAGCGTGACTACTACGAGGTCCTCATTGTGATACTTGAAGCCTAAAAAATCATTGTATCTCTTTGTGCTCCAATGCTGAGGAAATGTTCACAAGGCCTTTTAGTGCCGACTGGTGGCTTCTGAACTTTTGTAATGAAGAGACTAAAGAAGAGACATGTTAAATCCCAACAAGACAGGAACAAAGGTTCACAGCTAACTTAATTTTATATTTAACCTGCTCTGAACTCCAGTTAATGCCATCATAATCTCCTGTCCCTGGCCCTTTGTCTCAGCGACTTACTTCACTGAGGGGCACCGATGATACTGCCCATCACTTTTGACAATGATGCTATATACATACACTGATAAGAACCATTAGGAAGTGAACGTGGTTGTCATTATCATCATTATTTCCAAAAATCTCTGTTTCTACTCATTCAGACGTAAACACAGAGTTTCTAAATAGCTTCACTCTGGAAGGAATTTTCCAAAAGGTCCATTTTCAGACACCTACAATGCTGTTTCTGTCGGTACAAAGGCCAAAACACATAGAAAAAGCTACAGTTTAGAAATATCTGTGCTCGTGTAGACAGGGCCAGCTCAAGACTGCTCTTTACTACGTCAACACTATAACCAGGCCAGACAGTACTTACTTAATTACTCTTTCTCAATTCCTGAAATTCTTACACTCACTCCAGATTTGGTTATTGTAATATTATTATTCACCAACTCAATAAGAATATTGCTACTATGACCATAAACATAAAAAATGTATTTAAGTACCCATTGATTTTCTTTACTTTGAGTATCTTATTTATTAAAAATAGCTTTGTTCATGCTCTTAGACTTTTCGTAAGTTATTGAGTCCCATAAGAATATGTCAGAAAACATAGCATATGTCCTCTAAATGACATCTTCTGTGGGACACTGGGCCCTCACTAATCAAATAAGAGCAGGGAAAATGATTTACTTGAGAAAACAGCACGGCTGTCAGCCTCAGTGAGATACACTAATGGAAACAGATAGCATTTAGTTTGGTAAACAGAGGAAGGTAAATTCATTTAGGAATTCAAGCACAAACAAAACAATATAACTGACTGTCTTGGAGAAATGATCTGGTTTGAAGGTTGTTTTCGAAAAAGGAAATGTTTACAGCCGATGTAGTCTGTGTGGACATGTATGGTATTTGTGTGTCTTACCCACGGTTAGCTGACCAGTCAGTTGTCCCTGATCATTTCTAGCATTGACCGTCACATTTCTGTCTGACTGGAGGATCAATGGACTGTCCTGTAGAAAAAGAGAGAGGGAAAAAGATGATTAAGAAAACAGCAATTTGTATTTCTTGCAAACCAATCAATGCATATGAATATACCTTCAGTTTCCATACTCACACACATGTGCTGTCTACTCTCTTCATCTCCCCAGTAGCCCCTGCCTCTTCTAGCTACCAGTCAATACTGCATTAACCTGTATAACCAATACTGCCTTAGCCTGTATCAACCTTCTCAGTTCACACTTGATTCTCTCTCTTCTGCCAGTCTGACACACTCTACATTCAATTTGCATAATCAAAACAGCATCCTGTCTGTGAGTGTGTTTGCTTCGTGTTCTATAGTGTGTCTCTGTGCGCGAATGTTTGCAAAAAGGCAATTATTTTCAACCTAAATGAGCTAAATGCAACCATGACCCTGACCTCTGCTCTCCTCTTCAGAGTCTGATTAAGCCACACACTACACACATTAGTTTACATGCAGTTGTTGTGTGTTGCAATGAATGCAAACTCCATGTCTGCCATTTTCATTAAGTTCTAAACTCAATCTCACGCTCTCTCTAGCTCCCCTGGCCCCCGTCTTGCTCTTTTTTTCTACTGTGTACGTCAGTCTGAGAAATCATCCTATTCTTAAACAACACTTCCTTCTGTTCGCCTTCTTTCATTATATCTCTGCACTTAACATAATTTCCTTTTTATTCTTTCTCCCCTCACTTCTCTCCCTTTCTCTCCTTTAAATTGCTTATTTGTTTTGGCGGCGTGAAATGAATAGCTCACAGGTGACCCAATTTCTCTGTTGATTTCCCCAAATTAATATCTTGCTGCATTCCGGTCTGAATTCCAAATGAGAATTGTGTTAAAATTGGAAAGTCGTTGATCCGTTGAAATGGAAAAATCCTCTTTTTTCCCCTCTCTTTCCTTCCTCTTCACTCTCAATCTCCCTCTCTCACCCCTCTACTTCTCTGTTTTGCCATTTGGTATGGATGGATATTCATTGTTTTGTGGTCTGCTTATGCGAGTCGGGACCAAATTTCTAATATGTCACACCTGTCTGTGCTCTATTTTGGAGCGGCCAGAGACTCCCAGGATGGGCTGATCACAAACACAAACAACCGCACAAGCGTGAGGGACAAATACAAAGTTATGGAACAGATAAACCCACAAAAAGCGTTCACAAACGCCTTCAGACTGTACGGCTATGTGCGGGTATGCACCAAAGAGATTCTAGATGTAAACAGAGGCACACACTTTCATCCAAATGAATGCTCAGGTGCAAGTTTATACACACCCCACCTCTGTGCACGTACACACAGACACACACCACCCATTCATATAGAGTCAGGTAGCAAATTTGCCAAACAACAAATGAGTGCTCCACACGGTTTATTGTGCATTGCTTCTCCTATCTGTTTCCCAACGCATGTGTGCTGGATTAATTATTTTCAACGGGGCGTGTGATAGGCTTCACTATATTATCTTTCCACTCTGTTTAAGGCGATGGGCGCTTTGTAAAGCATGACAGATGTAATGTGCTTTGAATCATTCCAGCTCAATGGGCAGTGTGCATGAACAGGCCTGATCCCATTCACTTAGTGCAGGACTCTGTCAGTTAGAAGTGCGACCACAGATGGAAAATCTTATTTGATGAAGCACTCATATGCAAATGCATGGAAATACGGGCTATAAATAATTGCTGCATATTAAACAGCTGCTAATGTCTATTTACACAACAGCTGATTGAAGCCAAACAATCTGATCGGTGGTGCTTATGTGAATCGTAGGAGCAGGTAACAATAATTGCTAGTCCTTCTTGGTGGGACAATTGTGGATTCTACCATGAGCCTACCAACAATAACCACCATTCACAGCACCAATTGAGAAATCAAATGGTTATAATTACCTTTAATACCACTCAAATAGTATACTGTATTCAGAAAGTCATCACACAAAACTGTTGAATGGACTGTTGCTGCACTTGTTTATGCTCATGTTGCCATGCAATATCCTCAATCCATTTAGCTATCGCTCATATTGTTGGTAACTCAGTTGTAAAATACATATTTCTCAAGTGAGCAGTCTTCAAAACTATGGTGGCAAACAAAGTGTTGTGGAGTGCTTTTATGACACATTCTTTGGGTCAATTAACAGACACTGTGAACAAATCATGTACTAATCACATAGGTGGGTGCTATGTGATTAATTCATGAAGTTCACACAGTTTGCAAAATACACATTCATCCCGACAGAAATGTTTCATTTCAGTTTAGCTAAATGTGGTTATATTCCTAAAAATGTTACATAAACAACGTTACCAAGGCATTGATGAACTGACCACAATATACTGCTGTATCCGCCAATACACGCTGGGTTTAGAACATACAGTAGGGGGTGGGTGAGGCTGGGGATATATATAATGTTAATTTTATGATCAGGCCACCTGGAATATCCTGTGGATCTAACTGCGATCAGCACATTGCTATATATGAATAATAGTCTAGAGCAGTAAATTTAGGGAAGGCTTAGCCTTCTCAAACCTACGTTACCTGCCGCCCCTGGTGGAGAACCACTTCAGCTAGCTTTCAGTGACATTAAAGGTTCACTTCTCTCCATGAAAGTCATTCTTCAAAGCTCTGATCTTAAGGTTTGGATGATGTTTGATGATGGTTTGATGTGTTCTTATTTTAATGTTAGTTTGATGTTGGAGTTATAATGAGAAAGGTTTGTGCACTACAGAATGGTAATCTTTCCATTTCTTAGATATCAATCCATTGGGTGATGCATACATCATCTTCACATTGTTTGATGTTAGAAAACCAATCTGTGTTTGTATTACAGAAAACTTTGGGAAGTTTTTACTTGTGTGTATGGGCAAAGTTTGTACAATGTGTCTAGTTTTCTTGCTACTTGCACTGAGATTTACATATTCTGCTGATATATGACAATAGGCACTTTTTCGTGCCATTTGTAGACAGCAGCTGTCTTACATGGCAAGATGAAGTCTTACGGATACACATTCACAAACTTGCCAGAAAATTTTGCTGTGGCCAATTTATAGCAGCCTCACAATGATTACAGATGAGTCCACCTCAGATAAGCCTCAACAAATGCAAAACCAAATTTACACAAAATAATTATTCAAGCACACTGATTAAACAACAAAATATGAAAGTGCCCTACAGCATTTCCACTTATAACACATCACACATTTCTGTATCAGCTACCTTGTGTTATATGCATTATAATAATATAATTCAAGTCTACAGAGAGACGTTTCCTGGGGCAGTCAACAGGGAGATAAGTGTGCAGCATCACATATTCAAAACAAGTTCATTTTGAAAGAAAACAAAGTTCAATAATGTAATAATGGTGATATATACATATATATATATATATATATATATATATACATATATATGTACATATATATGTAGGCGAGAGTGTAACAGCGTACACTTTTGGACATTCTACATACATGACGAGTGACAGGAATAGCTAAATAAACAATGATAAAGCAGACCTCAAGAAAGAAGTTCACACCTTGACTCTTCTCAACTCGGCACAACTGTAACCAATCACCACACAGAGAAATCAATTATAAAAGCATAGGTAGCATTGTCTCATGTGAACCGTACATCATTTGTGATGTTTACTTTATGCTCAGTTCGCTTCTCTGTTTATCTCCCTCTGACGCTCTCTGCATTGTCCCTCTGGCTTTTGTGTTTAGTGTCTCGCTCATAAATCTTCCCTCATCGTGTGAAATGTGCACAGAGGCACAAATAAAGGCACACACATAACACTCTCTCTTGTGAGCTGACACAACATACACCACAGCGCCATTAATTCAGTTAATAGTTTAATTTCACTTTGATTATAAATACAGGCAGAGGGATGCCAGCCTGAGGTAGCCCATGTAATTAGTCAGGTAATAATAAGCTGTGGCTCGTCATAACAGCCTCCAGCCACCAGTAAAGATGGGTCCTAATAACAGCTCTCAGCCTGCCTGTCGCACTGACGGTCTCACTCCTATAACTGACTGCCTGTCTGACTGTCAGCCTAAACAGGTCTGGACTGAAGGTTCATGAGTGATGTGATTGGTTATTTGTGTTGAATCATCACTCTGATAACAGCTTTCAGCCCTCCTGTCTGTCTCTTAGGGTCTGTCTCACTAGCTTCATACAGGATCCAGCTCAACAGCAATGTACTCAAGCCTCATGGAAGATACATTTGGTTGATTCATCTTTGCCATCAGCCTAATAACAGCTTTTAGCTCTCCTGACTTTATCTCTGTGATTGTCTGTCTCACTGACTGAAAAAAGAAAAAAAGAAAAATGCAGTTGTCAATCAAATAAAAAAGCTTTCAGCTCTCCCATCTCTGGTCTGTCTAATTCTCTTCCCATCTCTCTGACTGTCCAAAATCTCGGCATCTCTTCAGCTATTCGACCTGTCTGTTGGCCACTCAGTCGGAGTCTGTGGGTAGAGTTACATTTTTGGCAATTGGATAGGACAAAGCAGTTCAGAAGTAAAGTATGTCTCCATGTACAGTTATGGTTGGGTGTGGCTGTAAGCACTGCCAAACTGTTGTACCTCCAAACCAATAGCATGCATTTTAAATTACGTAATAAACACATTTTTCAAAACCTCTCTCAGGCACCTGAGTTTTCGAAATGCTCCTTGTTTTCAGGTCTATTATTTTTGCAGTATGTCTGAAAAAAAGGTAAATAATAGATAAAGGTGTTTAAAAGTTCTCAGTGATTGATTACCCAACTCTTACAAGTTTTGAACTTGTAATAATTTGCTTTGGCCACTTGGAGGCAGTCTCTTAAGTTGATAGGCCAAACATGTCTAGACAAAGTGTATGTTAAGTTTTAAGACCTTTTTCATTGAAAACTGCTGCCTGCTATGGTCAAAAACTACACTATGGGAGAGGTGAAAGTGAACTAAAAAGGTAAAGACGGACAGCTACGCAATGAGCACAAACTTCTGCTATAAACTTGCTCTGGAAAGCTGAGGGGAGCAGATTCAGATTCAGCACTGCCAGTGGCACCTTTTTCATCAAAAAATCTTGATTGTAGACACTTTAAGTATACAGATGCAGTCTACAGATTAACCATACAAACATGAAGAAAAACCACTGTCAACCTGGAAAGAGGGAACTGTATGTTGTTTAGTCTGTAGCTTTTATTTCAACTGCAAACAGACTTCAGACCTACAAGGCAAAAATTGTGATTCAACAGAGACATTGAAATTTGAACCATACTTATAGTATGTTCATTCAACTGTATTTCTGTATTAATCTACGAAGAGTCCACTGTTATTTAATTAATTAGCTTGTTCTGGGAAGAAGAAGATGATAGAGCGATAGTAATCAGGGATGTTGTAGAGAAAGTGGTGAATGAATTAAAAAAGTCAAGACAGACAGAGGCAGTAAATTGTTGAGCTGTTTAAATGTATCAGTAAAGACAAGTACAAAGTATGTAATCAAAGCTAAACTAGACTACCAATCAAACAGTGTGCGATAAAGTGCCTGCAGTGTCCCCCCCATTCCTCTTTCAACTTTAATTCAGCTAATTAGCAGGGACTATTAAATAAGTGATGTGTTTGTTGGTGTGCGGTGCTAATTTGTTGTTTTCAGTCCCCACGGCCATGTAACAACAAAAAATAAACCAGGGTTGCTCACAAGCTTTCGCTCTGGGTACTTGGGTTTAATATGTTCAAGGGTCGTCACGTGCGTTCGGGGGCCTTATCATCTATTTACCATGTCACCAGTGTCCTGTACAAGCTTTGTGTCAACAGCTCTGACATCAGTTTCATCCACTAACATCTCAGTGTGGCAGCTGGCAAGAGAATGGGCCAGTAAAGGCACGTTTGATCATTGTGTGTCTGCATATGTGTGCGTGTGTGTTAACTTGCAAGATTTAAAGGCCAAAACGTTGGATTGAAGAAACATTAAACACCCCTCATGGTGCTGCTTGATTCATTTTCTGAGTCAAGTCAATTCATAGACTCTTTACAAAATCATTTGAAATGGATTTGTACTGAGCTGTTAAATTATGTAATTAATATCCTGATTTGAAAGCGAGCTAAACAGCAAAACTACAATTAGTATTCCATGATCAAATTGTCCAACATTTCTGTCTCCAAAGGCTCACAGTGAGAGTAAAACCTAATCTAAAATTGAATTAATTAATCTATTTGAGCGACTGCACTGGCTCCCATTAGCTTATCTCGAGGCTTCTGCTGGAAACTGTGGTCACAACTCTGTAGCTGAGGGCGGCTCTGGCTAGTTGATGGAAAAAAGAACAAGCTGAGACTGCTAATTTGGGGGCCCTTGTACTTCGGGGGCCCTCCAGGACTGCAGGGTTAAATATTTCAGGTGCCTGTTGGCTTCTCATCCTCTTGCCTAATTATGAGTCTGTGTCTCACATGTAACTCTTCTCTGGTTCTGATGGGGCTCTTTTGGGTTCATTTGGGGATGAATAATGGATAGACTAGGCTTGATTTCACCTTGAATCAGGCAGCTCGGTTGTCATGAAGGAATGAAAAAGAAAGGGGAAAAAAAAGTGTGATAAAGCTGAAGACATGTTCATCACACTTCTGATAAACTTGTTTTCAGGCGCATTCAAGTTCAATTGAATAGTTTCAATTTTCAGTTATACAGGACGGTAAATGTAACAAAAGTGCATCGAGCACATATAATAATTACATACATTGCTTTTTATATGGAAAACAGCACAGTAGGCTATTACTTCATCACAACAAGAACAGAAGCATGCAAATCAACAGACAATAACCTAAAACAATAGAAACTATTAATCCTCCTCTCCTGCAAGATGAAATATAAATTACTTTCTTTTCACAAGCTTCAGGCAATCTCTTCATAATTTAAGATTCATAGCCTTGCACTGTAGCCTTGGTAAAATCCTGCAGAAACCTGCTATCTCAAATGTTTTGTTTTATTGTAATTGAACAGCATTTTTTACCGAAGGAAACAGCAGACCACTTAAATAAAGTATACAATGTTAAGTTTTGATGGGGATTGATAGGATAAAATATTGCTGTAGTTCCTATTCCTGAAAAGTTTACTGAGTCAAGATGCAGGTTTTGGTTCGACACTGACAAATCTTTTAATGGGTGTTCTAGCAGAGTTTTTTGGGGTTACAGGCTCCACTGTGCCACCAAGCCCCATTGCTCTTTCTGCCAGACCGATTCCAAAAGAATAAAATGTTCTTTACCAGAGGGGAGGAAGGTGAAAATGGATACAGAAAGATAGAATGGGTGAGAGAGATGGATAGGGTGAGAGAGATGGATGGGGTGGGAGTGGTGGGCTTGGGGTAAAAAGAGGCTGAGTGAGGGCAAGGATGTGGGAAAAAAGGGGCACAGAAAGAGGGAGGAGAGTTGGAGGGTGGGAAGTAGAAGTCGAGGTAAGCAGGGACCTCCCGGCTTCAAGCTTGCAGAGCGATAAATCTTGAAACGAGGAGAGAGGAAAAAAGGAGGGAGAGCAAGATAGAGATGGGAGGCAGAGGAGGGTAAACCGCAGAGCATTTGTTTTGGAGATAGACGCACCAAATAGATCTATAAACAGAAGGCGCTACGTCAGCCCTCTTCTTGCTGCCTTTCCACGATAATGTATGGTGCTTAAGGGACCAGTCAACAAAGTCACACAGCTCGAGGAAAAAATGCCAGCTGGAGAGAAATACTGGCAGAGAGGGAGGTTAGTTGAGCCACCATTGTGTGATACACATTTACAATATATTGTATTTACTAATTATAATACTAGTGTACATAATATTTATTTTTACAACGTGTAATTCCAACACATTCTCAACTCAGGTAGTCAAATACTGATGCACCTCTGCATCTTAGACAGACGCACAAGGTACTGTACCTTTTAGCGTCTATGTGGCACGTGGTTAACGTGAAACAGTGGCTGATGGTTAGGTTTAGGTGCCGAAATAGCTTAGTCAGGTTAAGAAAAGATCATGGTCCTACAATCATGGTCTCCAAGTTGATGATTATGTGAGACTCAGCAGGCATACCTGACCTCAGTAAATCTTGTGACCTTCTCTGTATACTATGTTGGCTGCAGCAGCTGATGCTCTGATGATCTCATATTGCTGCAGATGGGTTTACAATGGAGTTAGTTTAAAGCCTGGTGCATCTCATACAGACACTGAGGGGTATACTCTGTATGTGTGTGTGTGTGTGTTTATATATACATATACATATATATATATATATATATATATATATATATACTGTATATCTATACACACACACGTATACATATGTGTCAGCTTCTCTTTTTAAATCTCAGTAAATCATTAAATGATTTGATATGCTCCTCTGAACAATCTCTGAATAAATATATGGTATATTAATGAGTTCTTTAAATACATTTATCTGTGGTGAAAGGAGCACTATACTGCTTGGAGTTTCTACCCATATATTTCAAAATCCACAGATTTGCAAAAACTATCCTGCAAGCAAGGTTTTACAAATGATACCTTCCAACCTGAGGGCTTCGAGATAGAACACATCTGAGGGATTTTTACATATTATTTCAGATCAGAGCTCTGGAATACATTTTCATATAATGGGCTTAAGCTCACAATGTGAGGGTACTGTTAGTCCTGTTGTGGCATTAGTCAAATATTTTTGTGAGTTTCTGTCTAGGTCGAACAAAACCTTTCAGGATATGATAAGAAAAAGTAGCCAAAAAAGGAGCACGACAAGCATGCTATGAACTGCAGACAATTTTCTTTACTTCCTGGCTGGTAGACATTTCTCCTTTTTGTTTACTTTCCTGCAGTGTCTGTCTCATTTATTAATGCATGTCAGACTGGTATGTTTTGAGTTCACAGAGAGGCAGCTGTCGTATGTGTTGGAATAGTTACTGAATGTTTTATACCAATGTCAAAATCAACTCCTAAACTTAGAGAATTTATTTATCATTTTAGTCTTGTGAAGACCATTTGTCCTTCACCAAAAACTACTGGAACACAAAGAAAAACATAAGAAGGCAAAAGTTAAGCCAAGTCACATATCAACAATATACAAGAATATCAACAACATAATCTTAAATGTTTAGTAATTTTAAAAATAAGAATGTATTTCTAAAAATGATATTACCAGAGACAAATATACCATATATTATAAACCTAGACAAAAATCCACCCATCCATTTATATTCCATTTCCTCTCACTCCATGGACAGGAGAAGGTGGTTATATACTGTACCCTTGACAAGTCGGCACTCCATCACAAGGTTAAAGCACAACACACTCACATTGATGACTGTTAACGGCACCCGTGCACCCGGAAGACTCCCACACAGACACTGCAACATGCAGGCACACTTTGCACAAGGGATCACAAAGGGATCCAGCTAGCAGGTTCAAACCTTTAGCACCTTTTTGGTGCTCACCACTGTGCCACTCACCCAACATCCTGACAAACAAATTCAGCCCAGTCAAGAGAAAAAACGTGATAGCAGCTAACATTTCTGCAAACCACTGATACCTTAACATTTGTACCAAATTGACAATTCTACAATACGTATAATACAGCATTCACATTATATGTTTGTGAACTGACTTTCATATCAAGATGGTGGAGGCGATGGTGGTGGTTTTACGCGACAAGTGAAGTAAGTTATAAGTGTGAAACCACTTAATATTTTAAGGAGATCTTGGGCCATCTTTGTGATGACAAAACTGGATATTGTCGATGGGAAGTTGGGAAATCTCATGCTGGGTTTGTGGCCACCAAAGCAGATATTTTAAGCCAAAACATGATCTTTTCCTAACCCTAAACATTCATTATTTTCCTAAAGCTATCCAAACCAAGTTTCAACATAGTTGTGGTTTGCAGAAACATACATTGTTAACATTTATTCTGGTGATTTGGTTGACACATTAAACTAAAACAAAGTAACGCCATTCTTTTCTCAGGCAGTCAAGGCCAGCTTCAATGCTCGTCTAAGGGCACTTCTCAGGTTTTGTATGCATCCTTTGCTAAGGCCCATAATTTCTGTTCACACAGAGCAAATCCAGCAATGAAAAATGTCAACACATGTACATGACTCACTGTGTACACAGTAAATGGACACCATTGGCATCATGTAGCTATGTGTTCGTTGTCTTTTCTCAACCTGCATGGAGGCAAATTGATATAATTTATGTTGTCATGTCAGTGAGTTGTTTACTTATGATTCTGCTCTGCTCTTTCTTAAAAAAAAACATATACATTATGTACACTCATACACTCATACACAGTATACTAATTCACTGGTGTGTAGAACACACATACTCACTCAAGGTCATTATACTTGAATATACATCATTATTAAGCATGCAGCTTGTGCTCAAACATTACCAACCATCGGGAAGTGGATACAGAAGTCTCATTAAGCGAACACACACAGAGTAACCAAATTAACATGGACAAATGTCTCTGGCTACAAATTTGTCTCTATAGAAGCAAATTTTCCCTCAAGTCCTGTGTCCTGTGGCATGCTTGAGGAGAGGAGAAGAGACAAGATAAGTGGAGAGGACGGAGGAGGAGAGCAGAGCGGAGCAGATAAAGTTGCAATGCTCCATTTGCCATGAAATATTCCCCTGTGGTACAAATACTTGAGGTGAAAGAGGAATAAGTTAACTCTGGAGAAGTTTGTGTGTGTGCGTGTGTGTGTGTGTGTGTGAGAGAGAGATAGAGTTTGCATATGGAAGGGGACTGCCCTGTGTCAGTGCATGTGATGTGCTTTATGTGTATGTGACGATAGCTGCCCTTGTTCACTTGTGTGTCTAAATGTACATGTGTTTTAGCGTGTCTGCATTTGTGTTTGTGTGTATCTACGCCAGCCCACGCAGACATGTCTTGCTGCTAATAGATTATTGATCAGAGTCAGTTTCCGAGACCTGCACTGGCTGACACACGCACACACACATGCATATGCATGCGCATGCTCACACACACGCACAAACACAGACTTGCAGCCTTCCCTACACTTTAATTGAAAACAACTTGAGACAACTACTCCCAAAAATCTGTTTTTCTTTACATTCACTCTAACACGACTGGTGTTCTGTTGCTATCGCTGGCACACTGGCTTTGACGCAGGTGCTGCCGAGTCATGGTTTCCAGATAGCCATCTTTGGAATGATATCAGGTATTTCAAAATCCTTTTAACATCTGATACCATTCCTTAGATATGTTTTATTGCTCTGGTATCCCTCTTTTCTTCCTGTAGTTTTCTTGCTTTCTGAGTTCCATTCAATTCCCCAGGGGATCATAAAAGATCCTTTTTCATTTGTACCGAACCCATGGGTATATGGGTGCTTGTGTGTACGTGTGTCTTTAAAGCCCATTTTTCCATTAATGGTTACACAGACTCTTCTCTTTAACCCTGTCACCTCTACCAAGTCAGGACTATCCATTTCATCGAAGCGACACAGATCAGATAGCTATCATAGCTAGTAGATATAAATAACACTTACATTACTGGTCTATTACTAGCCTAAAGGCTGCCGGTTCCAACACTAGTCTAGATCACAGTTATCATTGCTGGGAGCTATATCACACAGTAATGCACTCACTTATCCTCTTCAAGGTTATCGGTTTCAAGCATGATCCAGAACACAGACAGTGCAGTTGTACTTAAAAGAAGTGAAACAACACAAAACGAAAGAGAGATGGAAATAAAACCAGATTTGAAAACGATCTAGCTTTTAACAAAAGCAGTTTTTGTTTTACCAGTTATTGATGTACAGAGGATAGCGAGTATGACACGATGAGAACCTAAATGCATCAACATGAGTGGTGTTCCTAAGTGTCAATTAAATGTCTCTCTCTCTCCTCTCGACACTTACTTATGTGTCTTTTATCCAGCTCAACCTCACCAGCTCGTTATCCCATAGTCATAGCTGTTGAATAATGCATGCCAGGCCCTCTCTCTTCCCCCAAAGGAGCACTGTTGGAAGGGATGTGGCTGCTTCAAACTGAATACTCTGATTCACTGGGGGCTTCAGGCTGACGGGAGTTTTCATGTTCTTATTTTTCTATAAAGATCCAATCCTGTTAAATAGTACAAGAAAAAAAAGTGCTGTGCAATTCTTTGTCTGCTTAGAAACACTTTGAAGAGCGAATTGGGCAGATTTTTCAAAACTTGTAGATGGACTAAAAGTTTTAGAGTGCTCGTCTAACTGGATTCTTGAGAATTTATGCCATGCCAAGAACCAATCAAGTGTAACAATTAGCTCTTTTGGTGAGAAATTGTGACATTTGTATCACTCTTTGCATCCGACAATCAAGGAAGAAGTTTTTTTGTTTTTTTTTTAACTCATCTCTAACATTCCTTACTAGGGCAACCTTTGTGTTTGCATTTGCTTTCCGAATTGAGGCTTTAATCACAGCTCCTCAAGGCTTTTTGGCTCATTTTCGAGCAGTTCAATATGTCTTGTGGTTTGTTAGTGTCTCATTGCTGTGACAGGGATTTCCTGATGTTGGCATCTCTGCAGAGCTCTCAGCCATGTGATGAAATCCCCAGCCGAGTAGCTGCTCCCATAATTACTAGGGATGGTTTACAAGGGTGGGACATGAGAGAGATGAAGTGGATTCTCTTGATGGCAAAACACTGCATAAAATGGGACATGGGAATGGTTGATGATGAGATGAGAGTCTAAGAGGGACAACTGGGAATTTGTCTGAAGGATAAGACATAACGAATACAAGGGACGGAGAACAGTTCCAAACCTAAATTAACCTGTTGGAATATAAACATTTTCCATAATATGCAGTGAACATGGCGTCATTATTTGCCAGCATGAAAAGATTGGTTGTGACTTAATTTATTCTCTGCATCGAACATCAGCAACCAAGGGACTAGAGAGATGAGAGAGCTGACTTTGTCACCATTAGTCCACAATGACAGGTCGATATGAATGATAAAATGATATATACCAGGATCTGAGTGCGCATACACACATCAAAAAATTGCAATAGTGGTGATTTTCAAGACTTTCATTCCATCTGAAAGGACAAGGTAAAACCTAATACCTTCTTTAAATAGTACATGAGACACAGAAGACAAGAAT
This sequence comes from Pagrus pagrus, assembly GCF_965226575.1. Classification (NCBI taxonomy): domain Eukaryota; kingdom Metazoa; phylum Chordata; class Actinopteri; order Spariformes; family Sparidae; genus Pagrus; species Pagrus pagrus. The sequence goes on along the minus strand of NC_140186.1, from coordinate 22,246,442 downwards.
GGGACAAGAGACAGAAGATTGAGGATGGATTTCAGGGATAGAACAAAAGAGTAGGCCGACTAATAGCATGAAAAATAATACATCTTAGAAATCACTTTCAATAAAAAGAAGAAATGAACCGATGGTATCTGAGGGTGGAACAAGACAAAAGCTGCATACAATAATTCACTTACTTATTCTTTTCCACTTTCTCCAAATGACAATACAAAGACTTTAAACAGATCACACATGACCTTTAACCTGCGCTGACTGATTTTTTTGGGTCATCTGGGGGCAGTGGAAACAAGTTGTGAACAGAACACTGACATATTATCAGTTTTTTCCTTGGTATGGTGAACTGATTAGCAAACAATTGCTTATTTACACAATCCAGCAGTTATGAAGCAAGATTATTATTCATTAGGAGTCATATGGCAAATGTCAGTCCAATATTTACTCTCCTTTTAGCTTTGGTCTCTTCCAACTCCTGAGGAAAACACCTGGCTCTTTAGCTGGTAAATGCTCCACTACATTCACCAGCTAGTCACTAACTTTGTGTCTGCTGTTTGATGCTGAGAAGGTATTGTATAGTGGGATTTTAGGGTACTGCTGCGGTCAAAAATGACACTATAAAAGCAATGAGAGTTAACCAAAACAGTAAAGTGTAAAAACACAAAACAAGTGTAAAAAAACAGAGTTTTTGTGCTTGGTCGGCCAAATTCAGGCTGTAACTCCCTGTCATTTTTTTTGCTATGAGTGTTCCCTCTCACATTGTCACACTGCAATATGATACACTGTTATTATAAAATACTGATTCTAGCTCCTTTCAGGGGGCTTGAAATATACATATAATAACAGCAAATTAAACAGACAAAATAGGTCATACATCAAGTTGTTAACTTACACAAACATACATATGTATCACATATGCTACCATAAGGAGCACAGACAAATAAACACTAACAAAGGACTGCAAGTACTTAAGTAGATAGCTGTTCACTAACTGCATTGTTTCTCTGCTAAGAGGCCAGTGTCAAAATAGTTCACTTAAGATATAAAGTATAAAAGTATTGCTAAAACATAAGATTTGAGCAGAGGTTTCCTTCAGGCGGTGCTGAAGGTGAGGGCATATTAAAAGTAATGAATAGAGAGCACTGTGGCTGGGTATTAGCGACTGGTTACCAGTGTTGGAACAAGGAAGAAATGGCTGTAATGATAAAAAGAAGACCAGAAATATTTCTCAAGTTGAGACTGTACAAAAACGTAATACACTGGCTTTACAAGAAGTAAAGAATGGGACTAGGGTGGGACAAGAAAAAGACTGTGGACACAAGACTTTTCAAAGGATAAATCACACTTCTTTCATCTCTCTTTTCTGTCTTTTTTCCCCTTGATCTCTCATTCAACTGTCTCCTCTTCAATTAATTTTCAACGCTCAGTGTTCCAGGCAACTGAAGACCCCCAGCTTATTTACATTCTTGTTATATCTCGCTTTGATCTCCATCTAGTGCCTTGTCCTTAATCTTAGTTCCCTCTGCTGTTACTTACTTTCTTGCACCTTCTTGTACATATTAGTGCTCCCTCTGAAAGATCTGCGTGGGACAGACATTCAGTCATTTTTATAGGATGATATTAAACAGCTCTCATCTCAAAGCAACGTCTGGATAGTGAATGTTTGTATGAATTTAGTATTATTTAGTATTTCTGAATGTGCCTGTCAGTTACTGTGAGATCTAACTCCTCTGCAACAAGTTACATTAGCTGTTAATAGTTGGACTTTCTGTTGGGATTTCTCTATTTCTCACTTTCTCTGTTCTCAGTTTTGGTTCTTGGTCCCTGTCTGTGTTTCATCCACTACACTTTGATCTGGGTCTTAATCCTCCTGGAGACCGAACTGGTGTTTGTTCTGTCTTTGTTCCTCCGTCTTGTTTTTGCAACGTTTGTTGTTAATGAGGAACTGTAGCACCCACACCCAGAATGGTATATCATTGAGTTTGCCTCTTACGTGTACTGTATGTTTATCCTCCTGCCAGGCCTGTGTTATAGAGATGGTTTTGATGTCATAGTCATACAGACCCCCTCCAGCATATGTTGCTGGATGCTATTTAATTGAACCAGATTCTTCACTCCATTGACTTTTATACCTGCAGCTTAATATCCATAACATTTTGCAGTAATAGGTATATTACTTTAATTTCTCTGAGAGGCCCTTGGTTGAAAATTCATATTGAATCACTTTATAGTTTTGCTATTTTATACATTTAAAGTTTCACTGCTCTAGGTTTTTCAAATGTATTTGTTCTGACAGAAGGTCCTGTGTGCTATGTATATTTTGAATTTCCCTGAAACAGACTTGTGATTTGGAGCTACATGAATGAACTTGATTGATATGGCTAAGTTTGGATATCCCAGATGTAACGGGTACCTAATTGTTAATACCATATCATCAGTCAATTTAAATTTGCTACCTGCCTTCTGGTTTTAACAGGACACATTTGGCCATCAAGGGTTGTCGTATTTATGGCTTTAAAGTTTGAAGGAGTCATTTTTCAATCTCATGTGTGTTGTGATTTCAGAGCACTGGTATTTATGGTATTATTTTGTTGCTGCTGGCAGGACCAGTGACTCCGGCAACAGCTTTCCAGTTTCAACTCATAAAGGATAACTACCGTTTTTAACAACATGGACCTTTTTTCTAGCAAAATATATGGTCATTTACTCACCCAGATAACTTTGGTGTCATTTGGCGTCGTTCGGACGAAATTAGATCCAGTGTAGTGCCGATATATCCATATAATGCGAGTAACGGGGCATCGACACACAGCCTCTATATAACGCATTATCTGCCACGAAACTAGTTAATTTCACTAATATTTTGTTACGATATGCTAGCGCTATTCCCCTCTGAGTCCGGGCTCGTCCGTTATCAACATCCGGGGTCAAACTAGCAGTAGCAGCTACAGGTAAACAAGCCGGGCTGTCGCGGGTGCGCGCGCAGCTCAGAGATGACATCTTCCAGGTCAGAGGTAGTAGATCAACCTACAGACCCCGGATGTTGACAACAGACGAGCCCGGACTCAGAGGGGAATAGCACTAGCATATCGTAACAAAATATTGGTGAAATGAACTAGTTTCGTGGCAGATAATGCGTTATATAGAGGCTGTGTGTCGGTGCCCCGTCACTTGCATTATATGGATATATCGGCGCTACACTGGATCTAATTTCGTCCGAACGACGCCAAATGACACCAAAGTTATCTGGGTGAGTAAATGACCATATATTTTGCTAGAAAAAAGGTCCAGGTTGTAAAAAACGGTAGTTATCCTTTAAGAGAGCAAAGCACCACAAAGGCTTCCCATCGTTTTTCTTTGTTTTTGTTTTTTTTTATGATAGTTGGCCTTTCTGTTCTACAGTTGTGCTAGGCTACAACATCTTAAGTGAGTAGAGGATCTTCAGTTATCACCTCAGCTGTGCCAGGCTGACATTTGAGTGCAGCACCGGGATTCTCTCAGTGGCAGATCTATTGTTATGTCACTGTGCTGTCCCTTGTGACTGTGGACCTCTATGTCAGGGCAACCTTAATCCTTCATAATTTTACCTGGAAGAATACCATGTGACGTCAAGAGGGAACAAATGTCAGAATGCTGCTGCTGTTGGCGCTTTACAGGAAGGACAGAGAGGCTGTCCAAGTGCTGGAGGCATTTTCCTCATATAGTAACTCCATTCAAAGGATGCCGTACCTTGACAACAACAACTGTTAAACTCCAGTCTGCCAAATTGTATCCTCTATTAACAGCCATCCATTATGAAGGAAAAGTCACCCACTTCACTTAAATATAAAACCAAGGCCCTAACTCAAAACCACCTAACCCTACTGGAATTAATAATAAGAGCTAAACAATTTGCTAAATGTACTCACTAACACTTAGTGTTTATAATGAAGCAAAGCAACTTCTTGAGTTCTGGAAAAACATGCTTTTTGCTACATGTGCTACTTAATCTCTACTAATGTCACACTACTTTCCTCAAATTATTCACCAGACCTGGAGCACTTAACCATGAGGTGTTGTCCCTTCAATTTACCTCAGGAGTTCTGCTGCATTTATAATGCAGATTATAAATGAGCGAGGATGCTCAACCTGAGGCTGTTTTCACGATGGCGGAGGACTTGCACCCTGTAATTTAAACGAGGGCTTGGTAAAATATGTCAACCACCTCCTGTCCGATTTCTTAGTCTTTGTAATGAAAGATTGAACCATTGATTTTTAACTACTAAAAGGGTCTATTGTTCATTTTGGCACTGTGGTTGACCATTTGTTTGTTCCCTTTTTGACTCTCTTCAACCAGCTCAAGAGTGCAAACCACAACCTAACACATATAAATGATAATTTAGATTAATCTTTTTTTTTTTTTTTTTCAAGCAACACACATGTACAGTAGGTTTTAGTTAGACTGAAAGAGGGGTTGATAAGTTGTTATGTACATTTTAATACTTTCCTTGCAGTTGCCATGCACCAGAACTGCTGCTGTCTCCAGCAAACAACAAGCTTTTTAGTGCCATTTTTAAAGCCTACAGGGTGAGCATTTTACACTCAAAACACAGGTGTTATGTAGAATTTCCCTTAAGGGAATTTGTGAGTGTCAGTAGAGACAAGTACTGCAACTGTGAAAGCTCTCCTTTCCAGCTGAGTTAGCATAAGACGTAATGTGTGCATGTTACACCGGAGCAGCAGAAAATGGAACGTGCTTACTTTGCACTCACGTTCATGTAACTGAAATGCTACTGATCTACTTACTATTTTTTCTCTGTCCGGCAGTTCCTCTCATACACACACACAGAGAGGAAGAGTACAATATGTAATTAAGGCTGAACCACATTGTACCAATGATCTACACACTGGTAATTAAATCTAATCTGTGTGTGTCTCCTCACGGCACGCATGTGTGTCTCTGCCAGCATGTGCGTATGAGCCAGGGTGTGTGTTTAATGTCATAAGGCCAGAGCAGTGTAATGCCATACTCCCGTCCAGTTAATTAATTCAAATGTCCACCCTTAATTAATTTCACACAGTGGATTGTGACCGTTCCCCTGGAAACAACCTGTGAATACATAATGCCAGCGGGGACAAGGTGTGTACTGGGGTGTGTGTAACTGCACTGTCGATGTGTATTTTGGGGTGTAAGTGAGTGACTTTTCAGCATGAGAAAGTAATAATTCAAATTGCTTGTATGGATGTCAAACAATTATGTAAAGTATATTTGTTTATACAATATTTATGTGTATTTGTGTATAAGAAAGACATAATCCACTGTCCTCAAGATGTTTTTTTCCTGTTTCATCTTGTCAAAGCATGACTGACTTTTCTAACTTTATATTAACATAGAGCTGTTAAATTTATTAGAATAATATACATATTATGTTGTACTGTCAATGAACGTTGTGTGTGTATGAATAGTTACGTGCAGTAAATGCAAATTCTATCCTCTGCCACGACTACACTATAGTCATAGTAAAGTGATAAGACTGGCTCAGGAGACCAAGGAATTGGCATCACGCAAAGAAGAGTTAAATTGCAGGTTTTACAAAACACAACATATCAGAAATCTATTGTGTGGTTCGATTTGTGTATATTGTGAAAATGAAAAAGACCAGTGCCATAATGTATGATTTATTAACAGCTGTTTTGAAGCAGCCACTATAGAAAAGCAAACAACTGAGACAAAAGTGCAGTCATGACATTTGAATGCCATTAAAGCTCAATAGGCTTTATGAAAATAATACGAAAGGCAGAATATACCTCTCATCTGACAGTCACCTTGCCTGATCTGAGACTTTTTTATGGAACCAGCTGTGTGCTGCTCTTTTCAGAGGTGGAGAAGTTGATAATACATTTGACAAACCCATCACTATGCCTTCATTCTTGTAGCCTCTTGAAACTATAACAAACTGTTTGAAAGCAATTCTAATGTAGTATAAATCTTGATATAGTCCATGCAATTATAACTGATAACTAGGCCTTTTTTGTTGTCTTGGTTAATGTCAAGACAGGCATAATTGAATGGTTATGCGGGTCAGTCTTATGCATGTTAAATAAATCTCAATTAGATGACTAGAAAAGACTGTATGGTACAATACTCAGGCAGTAGGAGGGATGTGCCCAAATTAGGGTTTATTCTAGCCAGCATAGTTAACATGAATCCCTCTCATGTTAGAGCATACATTCTGCACACCTAATTTGACATGGTGATTACACTGAACAAATGCTTTAACACACTTCAGTAAATGTATAGTTCTGGCTGTGGAATGAAACATCTCTTTCTCTTGACTGTCCCATTACCTAATATAAGCCCTCATTTTCCCACTGATGCTATCATTGAAACTAGCTGTGGGCTAAAAGATAAATTTGTCTGTACAAAGCTATCTGCTCGCCTGATCATTATGCCAATTACTGCACAGAAACCAGGATTGGGGGGTTATTCAAACTTCAATATACAAAGGACTTTCAGCTGTATATGCCTTAAAGCAAAGCGTCACGATCCTTTTTTGCTTTAAATTGTGGCAGTCATATTATAGCTGAAGCCATGGTTGTCACAGAAGGAGAGGACAAACACAGTGCTATATAGAGCAAAAAGTATAAAGTAACTTTGAGTTTTAGTAATAAAGTCTAAAAATAAAATTGCACTCAAGAAGAAACCCAGCCAACTATCAATGACCCTGAGTGTGTGTAGTTCACTGAATCAAATGTTAAATGGAGTGCTGGCACACAGCTGATGGCCTTGTGCTCAATGGTTACTACTGTCTCTATGCCAGCAATGCAGCATTTATGGATGTGGAGGGATACGCTGCACAGAGCCAGGATTCGTTACGAGGAAGGGAAAGCGTTCAGAAGCAGGTATTGCTTTTTTTTTTCTTTTTTTTTCTTTTTTTTTTACAATTAAATTATTAAAGAAGGCATGTCATCCCATGGGCATCCAATTGGGGTGGTGTGAGAACATAGGAGAAAAGGTCTTAAAAATAAATCATTACACCTTTTTTCTCTCCGAGCACAGGTTTGAATAATAGAAGCTGAATAGCACAAAGCAAAGAAAACTCATTATTTAAGTGTTAAGTAATAAATCATGTCTTTTCTCTAACATGAAATTCATCCTGACAGCTTCTGTGGTTGAGAAAACAGCCCAAGTATAACACATTACCTCCTGTTAGAAAAGAGTGCTGTGCGCTGCATTGAGGAAACTTCTACGCTACGCTGCATCAACAACATGTGGAATGAAGGGGTTTAATTTACTCTAATGATATTTTCACATCACATCTGCCATGCTCGTCAATGCAAGTAGTCTGTTCAGCTACAACATGGACTTTACAGTGCTGTTTAGGTATTTCTATATCTAAGACATCCTAACAAATCCCTTTCAGACAGACAAAAAAAAAAAAAAAAACCCACAAACACCTGTCAACATCTGGCTTGCATTTTCAGTGAGAAAAGGTACAATCAACATTCATTCCCAGCCCTATTTATTGGCTCCAGCTCTGATTGTCTATAATGGAAACATGACACCTGGGTAGACATAATAAATGTTGCCCCTATGTTATGATGCTCACTGAAGTTCTGGATGTTGGGACATAACAGTTTTTCTGTCTCCATTTAAGCAACACTTGGACATTATTCTTACTGTGTTGAGTTTAAAAGAGAGACTCTTTTCCACTGTGTTTATGCTGTCAAACATGACGCACCAGAAATAAAACTGAAAAAATAAAAAATAAACAGAAAGGCAAACACCACTGGCAATAGGAAAGGGATCAATTGCTTATTTTTAGCAGGTTTATCGGCATTAAAAAACCTGCCTATGCATGAAAGTATGTACAGTATGGAGACATATTAAGAGGGTCTCTGTTGGCCAGTGATTAAATACTTAGACGGTCTTAAGCATGGTGCCTAAAACTCTCAAAGGCTCCATGCAATTTAGTTTGATAAGGAAGCAACAAGGAAAAACATTTTGATGGAATTTTGGTGGAGTGACACCCATTTTAATGACAGCATCATCAACATGCTTTACATGGTGCGTCATGATGTGCCCTTTTTCTCCAGTCAAGTTTTGTGATGAGGGGATTTGTTGTGGCTTTTTGATGACGTGACCTCTGAGACAGAAGCTGGAGGGACGAATGGAATGATCTTTTGGAGCAAGGGATTAATATTCTTATTCATTTTGTCTCGTTTCCTCTGTCCCCTCCAGGGCCAATGTGACTTTCATTCTCCTGACATTCTGAAAAATGCTGTTAAATGTTAATGGAGACTATTTTTACATGGGTCGTGACCACGTCTGGCACACACGTACATGCGGGACACTCACACCGGACACATGGGGATTTTGGACATTCGCCCATGCAGGTAGACAAATATGCAGAGAGACACACACACATACACACTTAACTACACACCATCCTGAGTTCTGTCTTAAATAAAATTTAAAAAAACTATGATTGTACTCCTGCTTCTGGAAAAATGATCAAATGTTCCCCACTCCCCCTGGCATCACTAACCTCTTCAAACCTCTCTCGGTCAAACTTTTCTTTCTTCTTTCTTCTATTATCTTTAATTTAACTTCAGTGGCAGCACTGACTTCTTATTTGATATCTTTGTTAATGTTGTGGGGGACACGCGAAAAGCTTAGACATCTGACAAGAACTCTGCATGCGTCTGCTGGTGGAGCTCTCATTTGGTGACGTCGACACTTATTATCACAGACAAGTCAAGTATTTCCTCTTTCTGCAGGCTGAAGGCAGGAGAAATCCTAATGTCACTAGCGCCAGCCACTACAGGTGACATGCTGTGCAAATCAAAAACACTTCACATTTGTTGGACTTTGGAGATGCCACACGTTGAGTGTTCTGTTATGACGGACTGGTGTGTTCACTTTTTATGAGACATAAGGACATTTAGTGAAAGAAAGCAGCATTAAAAGCATTTAAAGCTGGTGAATAGAAGCTGGGCGAGATCATGTAATATGCACCATAAGTTAAGAAATACTTTCTCATGAAAATGCATGAAAAGGTTAAAATATCAGCACTTTAGATATATCACTTGTCTATCAGGTGCAGCTATGTCATGTTCTAGCTCAGTAAAAATTGTATTGTTCTATGTGTTCAGCCACATAGGCATAACTTATGACAAGTGTGTCTTTATAATACAGTAATGAATCACTACAGAGCAAGCCAAATATTCCCCTCTACCTTGCAACATTTGTGTAAGACCCGCTGGATTACAGTACAAGCAGCAGTAAAGTACAGTGCAAGTAAAATTCCCTAAACCTTCGAGGCATTGTGTGGAATGTGTTACTGTCAGTGCTCTATCCTTGTTTGGACAAACATTATTGATAATATCAATCAGGGAAAGTGCCACCAAATTTACCAAATATGCACCAATCATCTCAGTAGTACAGAGATTGTCTGTCTGTCTTAACTCACCACCCAAACTGACATGTTGACAGTATTTAATATCACTTAAATTGCACTTGAGTCCCACACCAGTAGAGACTTGCATTCGTCATATCACACCTGCTGAGGATGACATGCAATTTCAATCAAATGTTCCTGGTGGCTGGACTTCCTGTTGAGTGTCTGAATGATTGCTTGGGATTTAGTTTTTTCTACATGAAAGGCATCGCTTTCAAAAAGACAAAGACTGCTGTGGACATAAAAACATGCCACTCTATCCAAGACAAAACAAACAAAAGAAATAATACAACAAAAGCTATTATTCTGAGAAGAAACTCGCATCATGCACCCCAGGTGACACTCAATTAAAATCAAATGTGCTTGACGGTTGGACTCTGTGGCATCCTTTTCTTCATCACAAACACAAGGCATGAATAGAAAGTCAAAAAAAAAAAATGGTTTGCTATTATTCTTTAGAGAAAGTTGCAGGCGCAGGCCACCCCCAGTAACATGCTATTAAAGTCAAACAAAATCACACTGTTACAGTTCCACTTGCTACAGCGCAACAGTTCCACAGCAATAGTCCTGGAATTATAGCCTATACCAAGGTCTGCATCCGTTCAGTTACATTTACCCCGGATTGTTTACAATGCTGCAAAGTCAAAATCAATAGGGCCTGCCAAGACGGGAACAGCCTAATGTTCCATTAGAAGTCTCTGCTATTCAATTACTGCTCCAGAGTTGGAGAAGTTTCAGCTAGCTCAGGTCCCCAGAGGAGAAGCACAGAGAGAGTATGAGGCAGAGAGAAGGAGTAATAAATCTAAAACTGACAAACAGCAAAAATAAAGTTATGGCGTCCTCCCACCTTCACCCACCCCCCATATTCCTCAGTCTTCCTTGAAGCTGCAGTACAGGATATGGATGAGAGTACCGCTTCAATTAGTGTTGCTTTTAACTTTTTCATTTTATTTCATATGATCATTATTGTTTCTCACATTTTTTTTGCAGCTTTAATTATCGTTTCACTGGGGTTCATTTCTTCTTCCATACTAAAGGCCCTCCCTCTCTTTACCTGAATGCATATACACTAGCTCCACTGTCTGTGCCAAAGGTTTTTTTCTTTCTTCTCCCCAGGAAGTGAAGCCCTTATCCAGGCAGTCTACTGCGCATAACTAGGCCCGTCTCCGGGGAGCCAGTAGCACTACAGGGGTGGGAGAGGAAGACCGACATAGAAAGAAAGCAATAGAGAGAGGGAAAGAAATGTCACAGACAGGGGGTAGAGGAAGAAAAGGCCTAATAACAGGGAAAGAGCCACATAAGAGGAAAAGTCAAATCATAAAGATAGAGGGGTACAGCAAGAGAGCAGTATAAATGAAGTTTTCTTTGTATCTCCTGTGGTGGTGATAGGTCGTCATGGGGTCCCTATGGGGACAATTATAGGGCCTGGTGGCAAGCGTCAGTGTTTGTGTGCGTATGTGGGCATGTGTGTGACACTAAAGACAGGCCTTTGTGGGGCTAGACTCAGAGAGAACACTGCATCTACTGTGTGCCTTTTAAAATACACCAACACACCTTGAAATACCCTACAAAACCTGCTGCTCTCAAGATAATCCCACTGCCACTGGCTTACACTGACGCCATCTTCCAGGTAAAGGCATACTATTACATTCAATGCATTATCTATATTATGTAAATACTCAATATATACAAATAAAGAAAAAAATGTCATGCCATTCGGGGAAAATTTCCCAACTCAGTCATACCATACCTGCCCACCAGGTGGCAGTCAGTTCAGCCACCTCACTGCAAATCTTATTTGCTGATTCTCCCGTAATATTTGCTATACAGATGTTGCCTTGCTGAGACTGTCCTCACAAGACAAACGCCAGCATCATCGTTTTGACAAACGTTATATGTATATGTTTCATGAAGATATACAAAGATAGACAATATGTGTCTACTTCCTCCCACTGTGCAAAAATTAATGTAAAATGTCCCGGATACAGAGTCTACGCATGGTGGAGCTATGGTATCCTGCCCATATACCCGTCTGACTTAACTGTGAGCAGAGCTCAGCTATCAAGTTTTTCTCCCTTTTCATTTCATCAAATCCGCGATTTAAACAAAACAGAAAAGGTCTGGCCCATGTCCCATCTGCAAGCATAGAGGGGGAGAAGTTAATGACCTATACTGCACTCTGCCACCAGGGGTCGACTGAGTTGTTGGATCCGCTTTTGGGGAGCTATGATGTTGTCCATCTTTATACAAATCCAATGGTATGTTCAAGTGAAAAAGCCTTCTGATGTCCACAGTCCACCAAAAAGACAGCTGCTCGATAGTTTTTTTGTTTTTTTTTCTTTTCCAAAACCTTGTCGATGATCAGCCCTTGTTTTCCCAACACTACCTACCAACCAAGTGTCAGTATTTGACAGGTTGGGAATGAGGCTCAACAATCAACGATCTTACATGTTGCCAGAACAGTGATTCCTGCTGATACGGACATCGGATCAGAAAACTGTGTCATTCTAGAGAACGTGGACAAACAAAGCATTTTCTTATTCAATCTGAAGGACTTGTTCCAAAGAGTTCCTGTCATTCCTGCTGACCTGTTAGTACCTTTTCCCTTCCTGAAACCTGAATGCCTTTACCTTATCCTCCACGATGTTTGTTCACCTGATTCAGACCTGCCTGCCTATTGATCAACCAGTCTGTAAGATCAATCAGTAAAGTACCTTTTGCACACCAATTATGTCTGTGTCCACATCTTTCTGTTGATGTCCGCCACATTTGTTACACTGTGATCTGTCCACAATGCGTACCCTGGATTTTCCATAGTGAATGTGGCTGATCCATCCTGTGCCATGTTGCTCTACACGAATTGTCAGAACGCATACAGTGTGCTGTGTGTGGTGTCTTCCAAGCGCTGGCTTGTGATGTTGCTCCCAGGGCTGGCAGAGATTTTGGCTGCTTACCAGCTTTATTCTGTGGCCACACAGTCACTGCTCCAGGTCCTGTGTCTCTCGCAGCTTCCCTGGTGCCTCCACATTCCTGACAAGTACTTTTCTGTGCTTCTCCGGTGCCTTCCCGTTCCTGCCTGCTGCCTTGCAGTGTTTCCTTGCCAGACTACGTGTGTTGCGCTACTACTTGTTATGTGTTTGCTTAATGCATGCCTGAAATGTGCCTTCCCATTTTTCTTGAAGACATATCCAAATATGATCACATTCATATTTGCACTAGTTTCTTTTGTTGCTTTGGTTTTACTTGGTAGATCTGACAAGAAGTAAGCAGGGAAATGTTCAATGCCTTTATGAGCACCAGGATGGTCTGTGGATTGTGCCACATTTTCTGTGATTGTTAAACTACACATTGTATGAAAGAAATATGGTATTTTTTGTACAGTGTTCGCTTTTTTAAAATAATTTTTTAATCTTTTTATGTATCCATCAGCTATGCCTTCTGAAAAAAGAAAGACAACAATCAATGCTTTTGATTATAATCTGCAAGCAACTACACACAGGACGCATCACCAAAAGAAAAAATCTCTGAGCACATTATCAGAACTTGCTTGACAAAACAAAGGTTTGTTTGCAGCAGTTTGTTCTGCAAGAACCAGCAACATTGAGGTATTTGAACTCACTCTTTAACAACACAGCAATATCTATTATGATATAACAAAACACTGACACAATAAAAACATTTAATCTTTCCAGCAAATATGGAAATTAAGGCCACAAAGGAACATAATACTGACTCTAAGAAAATAAACACCATAATTTGCAGTACATGTTGGACTATTAAGTCTGCTGTTATTCCACCAATTAGTTTCTTTGTCTACCATCCCTCTTGTATATCTGGTATTCATACCTTTTTCTTACATCCTCTTACATTTGTTTGCTTCCCTCTGATTTCTTTACTTCTAACCTCCTTCCCCTTTTCTCTTCAGTTATCTTTTTCCCTCCCACCCAGTCAATCTAATTTCTCAGTGTCGCTGTTAATGTGTGGTGTGCATGCAGTGTTCTGTATTTAGCTCTCTCTGGGAGTCACAATGTTCGTTTTACCTTACCCACAATGCACTGCTGTGGAATGGCCCCAATTATGCAAAATGTGCATGTGTGTGTATATACGGTTTTTGTATAAGGCATAATGCAGTGTGTGGGAGGGATGCCATCTTCATCTTCATCTCTATCTACATGCCTGTACATCCTAAAATATATTTTCTCAAGAAGCTTCAAGGCATACTATGCAAGATTTGTTGATTGTTATTTGTGAACATATTAACAGGTTAACAGTGGCTGGTTGTTTGAGTCTCTCATTCGTGTCTCACTACATCATTTGTCTCAACCTATCTGCCGGAAAATGTAGATATGAATGTCTGAAAACCAGATCTAATCTCAATCTCCTCTTTACTGCGTCACATATTTCCCCTTTTCCTCCCTTCCTGTTCATACCTGGCTAATAAGTCAGGCCCAAAATGCTGAGCATGTCAGTAATGATGCATTAACATAATCTCAGCTGCCATTCCTCTTCTCTCTGTTCATTCATGTTTTTTGTCTCTCATCGCTTCTTGCCTTCCTTGGCTTCTCTTGCCATTTTCTGTAACTATCTGTATTTTCTACTTCACCATCACTCTCCATGCTCAAGTACTCTTATCTCATCCAGTTACCCAGGCCCAAGGGATCCTCTTTAGTTTGTGTCCCTGTTTTTTTAGCATTGTCTCGGCTAATGACATGGTATCATTTCGATGGGTTCTTGGTGTGAAGGCCATGAAACTATCCAATATTTACCATACACCAGGGCAGTTCAGCCAAAAGTTCTTGGAGCTGCAAGCTGCTTTGTTTTCTCCTGTGATAATATGCCTCAATGTTTGTACATCACTGTATGTGTTGTTTGAAAAAGAGTGTTGGGTGATTTCAAACTAATGGCAAGCTTATGTACTGTAATGTGTAAAAACACGACATACACTAATGTTAATTGGTTGCTTAAATTTAACCTAATAGTAAGGGATGAGCGAGGACACCATTATCTGTAGCTGTACCTGTTCAACTAAATAATCCATATCTGCATCTGTGTGCGGGTGGATGGTGCTCAACCAGAAATGTTTGACAGAAAGTTGTTAATTCAACCCTGAAAGTCAAAAAGGTTGATCAGAAGTTACTTTATTTATTTTATAAACTTGGATCAAACTTTTATAAACTTAAATCTTAGTCATCTACCTAATGAGGATTTTTCTTCATCACAAGTACATATATTGACACATTTTCCTCAAGGATACTCATGTACAATATCTGTTCCAGGTACTTCAGCCAACTACTTGCTCACCCCTACTAACAGAGCTCATTTAAAATCCAAGGAGATAAATATGTTTCTTTGATTTGTGGTCTGGATTGTTAGTCAGCAGCTTTGTAGCATGGATCTCTGTCCTGAACTGTGGATGTCACTCTGTGCTTCTGTCTTTTGTCTCCCCATCTCTCCACAGTACGTCTCTTCACAAAACCAGCAGTAGACTGTTGTGTCCCCAGGGAGCTTAGTGGATACTTCTGATTCAACATGCTCCCCCAGTGCAACCACACTTCACTGTAAAAGCGTACTGACTGTCAATACCAAAATAAGAGCATGCCTGCTGTTTAGAAAATGTGAGGGCGACCTGCTGCTTGCTTTTATGTAAGAAGATAAGCTCAGCCTCAAACACACACTCAAATACACACATAGTTGCACACACACAAATATGCAGTGGTTTCCTCACTGACATAAAACATCAATATCTGCTCTAAAGAAAGTAAAAAAAAAAGTTTTGAGTGTAAACATATCAATAGATACTCAGAGGTGCATGCAACCCTCACACACGCATTATCGCACAGGCTTGTGAATACAACAGTTGACAATCATACACTTGTTGGATACACAGATAGAGGACAGAGAAAGACACACAGACACACACAAACAGGCTCTTATCACACAGTGTAAAGCTTCAAAGGAAACAAAACCACGGGACACTGTATAAAACAAAACAGAATGTGATCAATGATGAATCCTTTATGACATATACTAATTTGAGCGTAAAGACAGTATATTTTATGATTCATCTCATCAACTTCATTAATTTTGGATAAATATCTGCTTATTCTGATTTTGATGCCACAAACACGTTGGGATCAACACGGGAGAAGGGAAACACTTGGAAAATTGTGGAATGCTCCAAAAACACCTGTTTGGAACGTTCCACAGGTAAACAGGTTCATTGGTGACACGTGATAGTATCATGATCGGTATGAGAGCATCCTCGAAAGGCTCAGTCATTCACAAGCAAGGATGGGGTGACTTTGTGAGGCACATGATTTAATAAAGGATATTACTACACTTCTTACCACAGTTGTCTGTAAACATGGTTCTTTTGCAAATTATTGTATCAGTTTTTATTTACATTTTACACAGTTTCCCAACTTTATTGTTTGTACATAAATAGAAAAAGGATATGTTGTGTGGTCATGTATAACTGTAACTAGAATTTATACCTACAGAGGGTGTTTCTATCAGCATATTTAAAAAGACAGCATCTTTTATTGATGTTTGATGTCACATTTTGTAGCTATTCTATTGATACATTATCTTACTGTAATTGATTCAAGCATTGGTTTTGAAGTGAACAAAGGATTTTGTTGACAGCTTGTGGTGGTCCGACCCGACATGCATGCACACAATCCCACTGATTTGTCACCCTGTTCTTAATTAAATTATTCTTAGGTTCAAAGTCATGCGGTAGGATATTACTCACTGCCATATTGGAAGCAATACACTGGGATGTAACAGACTCATGTTTAATCATGTTGATGTGAGTGTGATTCTGCATTTATGTCCCATGGGAAATAACCTGTATAGTGAGAGCTGCTTCCTCCATGAAAATGCCATTAATGTCAGCTTTCAGATAATCAAGAGTAACGCAAGAGGATGGACTTCAGTTTCTCTACCATCTCTCATTTAAAAATATGTTCTGTCACGTCTAGAAAAAGTTTCAATGACTAGAACTAAAGTAAATGATTTTCATAACATCACTCATTTTTCAATCATCACTGCACTAATTTTAAGTGCAATTAAAGGAGTGCTCATTAGATTTAAATAAATGTATTAAAATTGTATTGGTTTAGGGTTGAGTGTGCTGTATGCTGTACAGATTGTAAAAACCTTTGAGAAAAAAAAAACTCACCTTAGAGGGAGAACTCTGTTTGACCAACACTATATGACATACAGTACATTCAAATGCGGTGATTGTGATAGTGACACTGGTGTTTAAAGTTTGTGGTATACATAACAGTATTTCCAAAATTGCCACGACTGCAAGAAACAATGTGAAATTAAAATAAATATTGTAACTACATCTCCACCAAACTTGCTTGACCCGTACAGACTTTCATAACTGAAGCAGCACATTTTACTTTTATTTCCCCTTACAATTGTACCGTTATTTACTTGTGATTCTTGAGGCTGGCTCGTATATCTTCAATGTGAAGAAAATAACAAAGCACCCACAGCTGAAGTACCAAAAATCTGATTCATGAAGCACTTGAAAAGCACTTATCGTATTTCTCCTCTACGCAAGTGGTGTGGATAGCTCTCAGGGTTATCATGCCGTGCATTTGCAAGAGTCATGGTAAAACGACTGCTAAAGGCCTTTTGTGACATCCAAGCCCTTTCCTTTCTGTCCAGTTAAAAAGAAACATCAAATGAAAGCAACATTTTAGAGAGTTGGAAGCAGAGTTTTTCCTCCATCTATTCCACTCATAACCATGTCAACACAAGCATGTGTTGATACTCCTTTTATCTCCTCTTAAAACCCTCTTCTCTTCCTCTCGCCTTGCTTCGCCTCCCTAATTAGATTTTTTGTCTTCCCCAAAACTTCTTGTCTCAATTCATTCAATCCTCAGCATCATTCTTCACTGTTCATCCGTCTCCACTCTTTTTCTTCAACACCTCCCTGTTCTTTAAATCGGTAAACTCTGCCATCCTCTGTAGGTCACATGTAGATATTAGTACATCCGTCACCTGAGCACCTCTATTCATCCTGGTAGTGTGATTTTTTTTGTTGTATCACTATTCATTCTAGTGTCTTTATGTGTTTCCCTGACTACAGCCATAAACCACATATTACGTACAGCGTATTTCATTATTATTGTTTATAAAATGAATGAATGTTTTCTTTTTTTAAACTAAAAGTGTGATACTTCATTGGACAACTATTTTGATAGTTGATTAATCAGATTGAGTATTTTTTTTTTTATATTAAAAAAAGGCAAATTCTCTCATTCCAGCGTCTTTATTGTTAATATTTGGTAGTATTTGTTAATATTTTGTGGTTTCTTTACACCTCAATGCAAAGTTAACTGAATATCTTTGGGTTGTTGAGTCATTTGAGGGTGTCATCTTGGGCTTTGGGTAAATACATTTGTTTTAATGATTTTCTGAAATTTTACGCAACAAACAACTTATCAATTAACCAAATTTCAACATAATCACTCAACAACAAAAATTAGTTCCAGACCCATTATATTAAAAAAGTTTTACATGACATGACATGACATGCATTTCATCATGTTAAAACAATTTACAAGCTTATCCCTAAGTGACTTCAATTAGGAGAAAACATGGTTCTTGACAAGTTAAATAAACATCCCTTTCAAACTTACTTAAAGCCCTCAACATTGCTGTCAAGCTCACAGTGTTGATGCTTACAGCTAAGGTAAAGCTTTTGTGCACTCCTCACAGAGATCATCTGCTGTGAAAACCATGTACATAGGTGTGAATGGCGTTTCAGTAGAAGAGGAAGTCCATGCTAAAGTTGGTTCTAAGGGAATAGAACTGCTATAAGCTATGTCGGATTTTGGTATAATACACATTTACCTTCACACATTTTTAGCTTTATAGTAATGAAAAACACCACAGCCGTGTGGAGTATTACATCTTTCATACATTTCCTGTATATCAATTGTCCTATATCTTTCTATCCTGCTCTATCACACCATTAATCACTTGCTCCGCTCCCCTCGTCCACACACACACACACACACACACACACACACACACACACACACACACACACACACACACACACACACACACACACACACACACACACACACACACACACACACACACACACACACACAATGTGTTTGTGACAGCATGTCACTATTCAAGTCAATCCCCCTGCTTACTATTCATATACATGAACACGCACACACGCTCGAGCACACATACACACAGTGTCACAAGGATTGCCCTATATAGAGTGACATAGTGTTCATGTTGCCACAGCTGATGGGATCGATGATGATACTGTGTGTGATGAATGGAGATATTGGAAAAGTGCTGGATCATATACAGTGCTATAATATGTCAAATGCATGACAAATAGACCCAGACTGCTGGGAACAGCATCTGATTTCTGCTCATTATAGGGGTGGAACATAAGGGCATACACACACATACACACACACATATACTGTACACCCCTACCACCTAACTACACACAGGACTGATATTATACAAAATTCAGTGCAGCATACACTGCAAAAAATACGAACGCAATTGAACCTGAAAATATCTTTGACTACATTTCCACCAAAACACATGAAAGCACACATACTCACAGTCAAACAATGCATAAAGTTTTGTTCTCGTATACACACATACGCTCACACAAAGACACGGTCTTACCCTGCGAGACTGGATCTCTTTGACGTATAAAGGCAATAAGAATTCGGACACTCCCTCCAATCTGACACCTTCCTTGGTCACCCGCAGATTCCCCATACCATCCTAAAAACAGATACATAGAGAGAGATAGAGAGAAGTTCAGTGATTATTCAGAGAACAAGTGACACGTCAATTTAAAATAATCTCAATTCATTTGCACACAGTTTCCTCATATCCACGGAGTCAGCAGGAGTATCCTGTGATTTACTCTGCTCAGCCATATTCTGATGGGTCTTCTGTTAGTCATATGCATAAATAATGCAGGAATTTATCACTTAAAACGTCCCATTATGTTATACACAGCAATACACACGGACACAGCAGAGAACAATGGTAAGACACATTTGTTAAGTCAATGAATTATTCAAACAAGGAAAATGCAAAAGGTTAAACGGACTGGGGATCTGTTATAGAAGAAGTTACATCTGTTACGTTTGGTTAAATATCTTGAGTACAATTTGTGTTAAATGCCCAGACATCCCTATTAACTATGATTTAAAGGTTCAGTTTGTAGGGTTTAGGGGGTTTCAGGGGGCAGAAGACACAAAGTTGTCAGAACTGCACTGAAAACAGTAACCCAGCAAAAGCGATATACTGTAACTCCTGTAAATTTTGGGGGAAAAATTAACTCAGCTTCCATTTCTGAAAATACAAAATGTAAGGCGTTCATCCTGTTTCATCCGCTCTACCTTGCAAGTTTGCCTTGATTTAATATTAACATAAGACATTTACACTATTTAAGGTCTTTAGATTTAGACAATTTATGATGTCTTTGGAGCTACTCTATATCTCCAGATATAGAGTAGCTTCTTATTAAAAACTGTCATTGATGAGCAGCATAATATTGATGTGAGAAGGGAGTATCATGTATTCACACAGGTCTGCTTCATCTACTTTCAGATCCTGTTTTACAGAGTACATTTTCAACTGTCCTATAGGGGTATATTTTTAATGTAAGCATGTGATCATTTCACATATATTCAACATCAAAGAGCATCATATAATTACACTGCAAAGAAACCGAAAGCAAAGGTCAACAGAAGGGCAAATAATGAGTTACAAAGGATATACATGTTGTTTTTACTTTGTTCTCATTCAGCAACAACAGATCCCAGGAGTCTTAGGCACAATGACAAAGCTTCATAAAAGCCGCAGTTTTGAGCTAACACAATTGTTGTTTTATATTTGTCAAAATGACAAGGTGCAAAAAGTTTAGATCGCGATTTAGCTTACAGACAGAAAACCCCAGGAACATATTTCAACATGTCAGAAAGACAGATGAAAGAAACCCCTGGTGAGAAAACCCATCGAGGTATGGAAGAGAGTGGAACAGCGAGGGAAGGATTTTGGCTCTCTATGGGGAGCCTCTTCAAACAAAGGTCAATGCACTAAACTCACAAATGACACATTTTAAGCTAAAGCTAAATCCTGCTAATATAAGAACGATGTAAAGCTTTGACAGATTTACATTTGCCTTTTTTTTTAGACCTTTATTTTTACTTTGCAGTGACTCTAAACAATTAAGAAAAAACAATTGTTTCCTTCTTCATCAACACTATAAGAATCCAAAAAAAGTTACTTACATTTGTAAATTCTCTATCTTTTCTCAGCATCATGGGGTCATCAAATGACCATAAAAGTTTACTTTAAGGAAATTCTAGACATCCCTCACTCATGTGAAATAAAATGATTTTGAGATTGCTGCATATACAAATTCATGCTGCATTACTTCAAATGGGTCAACATGTTTTTTTGTTTTTTTTAGGGTTTCTTTGTTTTTTTTTACAATAAAAAATAAACACATTTAAGTTGTATGCTTTTCACAGCATCATTCCTGATCAGCTGACTGGCTCTCTGTGATAAAAATGACTTTGTGCCGGTTTATGATCAGTCGTGCTGTATTTTACAGATTCTACACGAGTGAATGCTTGAAAGATTGTTGGATGAGACTTACATGGTAACATTAAATTCCTTTCACACAGTCACGCAGGCTGTTAGGATAGTATGGGGCTTTTACAGAGCGAAAAGGCAGCTACCGTACCATGTCAAATCGGTGCAAAGCAGAGTGACAGCGGGGGAGTGTAGCAGTGCTACAGCTGTTCTGGTCATGTGCTTCAGAGTTTCAGAGTTCAGACTTCTGGGTATTGTAGTAGTTGTCTTATAAAACATATGTCCGTAGACACTCATATCATTGCTTTGTTTTTATAAGCCAAACTGGTAAGAGATGAGCTGTAAGTATTTAATTAAAAGTAAAAGTAATTAAATTCTAAAAGTCATTTTCCACAGACAGTGTTTTAATATATAGTTTTATTCTTTGCACATTAGTGTTAGTCCCAATGTTTTTTCCTCGTCTCAGTTAATTATTGAAAAAAACATATTAATAGAAACACGTGACGTGTGTTTGGGGTTATTTTGAATCAACTTTCGACAGGGAAACATTTCCAGGCTCAAAAAGTTGTTGCCAGTTTAAATTAAGTTATTTTGGGGTTAAAATCTTCAACAAACAACGTGGATTGAACCAATTCAGCCTTCAATTCGAATCACTCTCTCACAGAACGTGTTGCTCGATGACAAATTAGTTTTGCTTCCCTGGTTCCCAGCTCCTTTTCATGTTCACAAATATTGATGAAACTGTCCATGAAGATGGGAATTCTGTTCGGAGTGCTGAAGCAAATTATCATTAATTGTTAGGTGCAACAAACCAACAAAGCCTTTCAAATTAAAAATGTACTCGGCAGAGAGAGATAGAGGAGAGAGAGACAGTGGGGGAGATAAATTGGGAGGATAGATAATGAGGAAAACAGGAGAGGAAATGGAAGTACAGTGGGGGGAAAACAAAACTTAAAGAGGAATCAATCACAAAAAAACAGAAGATATGGAATCAGTGTTGTCTTTTCCTGGTCTTAAAGCCTGCATTACAGTAAAATGATGTCATTTTCTAAACTTACCAGACTGTTCTATCGTTATACTTGCCTTTACCCATTTAGTCATTACATCCCATTAAAGGAATAGTTCACTCTTGACCGAAATTCAGTCATTATCGACTCACCCTCATGCTGATGTGAATAGAATACAATACGATAGATACACACACACACACACACACACACCGGTATTTACATCCTGTTGTGAGCGACCGAACGACACACAAACACAAGAGGGATCTGCCTGCACTAGTGATTTGAAACTTTGAAACTGACGTCGTTTCGAGTAAACTCTGGATGTCGCCACTTCTGGACACTTGGATTGCAGCGGACGAGCAGTATGGAGGAATATTACAAAGTTTTTGTGTAGTTTTATGGACCTTTTCGTCTTGGGCACATTGACGCCCATTATATGGATTATTGCTGCATGAGGGTACCCCGCGGGTCTCCAGCTGCACTTTGAGGAATAAGAAACTACACCGGACTTCTCATCAGCATGAGGGTGAGTCGATAATGACTGAATTTCGTTCTAGAGTGAACTATTCCTTTAATGATGACAATTCTCAATGCCATTACGTGTTAGTATTTTGTAAAAGTACCAGTAGTAATCCCTACAATATTGTTGCAAAAGTAGGTCGCAGCAGGGCCAACTTGATCAAAAATATTGTTGTTTGATTTTGTCACCCAGTCTTCATATTCATGAAGTGCTTTTGAGAAGATTGAGCAATATGTGGGTATATATCGTACAGTGCCATATGGCCAAAAAATATTGTGATATTATATTAAGGCCACACTGCCCGGCCTTAGGTTAAGGCGTATGTAACTTGCTTTACTTAATATACATAAGTTACCTAGGTAACACTTTATATTAGGGAACACATATTAACCATTAACTACTTTCTTATTAGCTTATTCTTATTAAGTGGTTTACAACAACTCCCTAACTCACTATCAATAAGCACGTGACACTAACCCTTGCCTTTGGTGGGAAAGTCCTTTATATGACCCACCCAACCTTGTACAAACTTGTACAGTTAGCGCTCTTTATACTACTGCACCACAGGGACGCCTCCAGATGTAATGCTGGAGGGGTACAGCGACAGACCAAGCTGCTGTATTTGATGTGTATTGACAACGGGCTCGATATACAGGTTTCCTCACCTCTTCTGCCTCCCTTCTAAGACATTTTACCAGCAAACATTTCTCAGGTAAACGGTTTAACATGAGAAAACAGGAACAAGTTTAATACCATTCTAAAAAAAATTAGGTTCTGCATTTTCCTTCTGATCGCTGTAGATATTGCATTGCACTTTGCACTATGATTTGTGCTGATTACACTTTTGTTTTTCTCCCCCTTTTATTGGAGAACTGTTATGATCAAAAATAAAAAAATAAAACGTTTAACTTCACCATGTATATAATACAGTATACTTCAATTTCAAGGTTTCTCAAACAAACAAGTCAAACAAACGTCATCACATTAGAGGCATGGACCTTCAAAGTTTGATATGTGATTTTTAACAAAAGATCACACACACATACATTCTTACAAATGGGAGAATAGAAAACCAATAAGATTGTGTCAGATCGATAAGCTAAACCAGCCAGAGGTTTTCAGTGTTGTTCTTAGATCTATAGTCATTATGCTGAATATACAGTGGAGCATGGAGCTTATTCAATAAGCCATAACACAACAGGCCTGGGGAATCACAAAGTCACTCACTACCTCCCTGGAACACACACACACACACACACACACACACACACACACACACACACACACACACACACACACACACACACACACACACACACACACACACACACACACACACACACACACACACACACACACTGAAGGAGAATGAACACACATACAGAATTAGCTCAGTTTGAACAAATTCACACTCACTACATCCCCTGCATTGCCTCTCTAATCCTCCCTCTCTCCCAGTCACACTCTCTGTCTCTCAATTCCAAAAACATGAGGACGATGATGTTAAAATTAATCAGGTAGTTTTATTCCACCTCACCGCTCTACTGTCCAAGCCTCATTCTGATTGAACATGACAGCTCTCCCTCTTTCTCTGTATCTCACACACTGCCCATTTTTGTTTCATTTTCAATCCAGTATGCATCGTTGGCATGAATGGTACATGAACAATATTGCCAAAGCCCAGAATACAATGGGAATTCATCAACAACCAGAAGAAAATGAGTAAATCTCTCCATTCATTCATTGTTTAGCTCCCTCTCTCTTACCCAAATCTGTTTGTGGAGGCTTTTCTTTGTCCGACTACTCTCCACCCCTCCCTTCGTCTGTCTTTCTCATTCGTTGTTATGTTAATGTTAAATAGTTTTGGAAAACATATCAGGGGTTGTTATTCACCTATTAGCAGGGCTTTTTGAATTAAAAGCACACTCTGCTAATCATGTGGAAAGGTATTTATAATTGAGCAAAAATGAGTAATAATCCTTTTGACCGTTCTTAATTAAAAGTTACAAAGTGACCTGAATTTGTATCACCCACCTGGATCCCAGGGTAATAAAGGAAAAAAATAAAAACACCTTGAATTAAAGTGTATTTTAAGTGAAATACTTTCAATTTGCAGATGTGGTAACTGCAGCCCTTTGAACCATACACTGTATGTTATTCTGCAAAAGAATTGTGTCTTCTTGGGACACAGGTGCCTCTGTAGTTTTATGGGGATAAACCCTGTCCATCCATCCATCCATCCATCCATCCATCCAGCCATTAGCTATACTGCCTGTCTTTTGGAGTGTCATGCTAGGCGCTGGAGCTGATCCCAGCTGACGTGGGGTGAGAGGCGAAGTACACCCCTGGATATCCCACCAGTCAATCACAGGGCTGACATATGACAGAGAATCATTCCTACTCACATTCACACCTACAGGCGATTTAGAGATGCCAATTAACCTCATGTGCAAGTCTTTGGACTGTGGGAGGACACTGTATCACCTGAACTAAACCGATGTAGGCACAGGGAGAACATGTAGTAACCCAATGTCAGTGTTTAAAAGATGTCTCAACCGTTGCAAATAATGCTTAAAAGATGTTAATATCTACTGCATGTTCTATTTATATGAATAGAATCTGGTCCATTTTTAATTTGAAGGTATTTAATTACATTGCTCATTTATTTTCTGAGAAAGCAGAGACCTTGACGGTATTTTTACTTTTGTCTGTGCTTCCTAAGATCTTTTTAATTTTGATTTTGGTTCTTAAATCATAGACTTACTGTCTCTCTCTCCATCTGGGCTTTTCCCTTTTAAATGTCGGCAGATGTTTTATCTAACTACACTCACTGGAGACTTTTTTAACTCCCCTGTACATTACTACAGCCTAGTGGGCTTGAGGTCAGTCCACATCTGTGCCAATATAAGGCTATGGCTACTTGGTTTGTTGTCATGACGATCTGTCTCACCTCATCTCATATCCCTTTCACACTGGACAAAACAAGAACTAACACTAACATTGTTTCCTCAGTGGGAAAAAGTGGGTACAACTGGCATACATAACCGGGGTTAAATGACACAGTGGTAATGGGTGTCAGTTCCTGCACGAATCAGTTCCTGCACAAATCGGCAGTGGAGGAAACATGACACCCAATTGGACATGCAATTTTTTGCTCCTTTACTATAGCATTGGTATGACTCGAGTCTCAGTTAAGGACGATGGTGCATAAATTATTTTCCATCTATCTTCATTCAAACAACACTCGAACATGGAGTCCCCAGTGAGTTTGAAAGAGAAACTGAAGTAAAAGATATTTAGAAAAGTAACAACGATTACATTGCCGCTGGCCTCCATGATGCTTTCTACTGTTCCCTCTTTTCATGCATGTTTGCATGGTATAATTGTCTTTTGGGAACTGTTTGTTGTATATCTAGGGAGTATTGTATTGTGAATATTATTGCAAATGATGTCACATGCATCACAAAGTTTAAAAATGGAACTAAAGAAGACATCCTCAAAGCCTGTCAAATTATTTAGTGCTCCCCCCTGTACAGTCCCAGTTTCACAAAAAATACTGTAAAAAGTTCCTTGGTCAGCCTTTTCCCTTTGAGCAGCACAAACATCGGTCATGATCCTCCATTAACATTCATGAAACCTTTGATTTAGAAATGTTCACTGTCATAGAGGTACAGAATGTACAGTAGCTGTGCTTTTCTACTCTGGTGATCTGGCAGGTTTTAAAAATCCAAAGCCTTAATTGTCGAATAAGCATGTGATGCTTTTGCACCTCCATCAATATTTTGTGTTTGATATGTCTTTACCCTATGATGACATCTGTCTTATGTCTTATACCTTTGCTGGTATCTCCAAATTGTAAAATCATCATTGGCCTATTTCCAAACTGTCATCCCCGTCTGAAATCTTGAATCTTTCTTATGTAAGCAAAAGCAAGTAAAATAATTTTATGCTGATGATACTCTTAATTTCATTTCTGCTCCTACATAAATTAAGGCTCTGTCCTGGCTTTAAAACATACCAACAATTTGTTTATTGGTTTTGTTGATTATTCATTCTTCAAAAGTACATCTGTATTGAACATGACCACTCTTACATCATTTTTTTATTCAAGAAACATAGCTTGCACCGCTATACAGTTTTACTAGACATGTAAAACAAACACCACCAGAAGGAAACCCATACAAACAATGTGCTCCTTTGGCCCTTTCTTGTTGTTTCACATAGCAGTGAAAAGATGAAATACAAAAATTACAATACAGGAAGGCCACACACAGAGACCATATTCCTCTTCTCCTGTGCCTTCTCTCTTTTAGTTTGGCTTTGTTGGCACTGACCACATATGTTTGGCAGTAACGAAATATCAACAAATACAAATAATCAACATGGTAGCAGGAGCATCAGTCAGTTTGGCAACATTAACAGCAACTAATCAGAGAACAAACTATCCCCTGCTTGGCTCTGTTGGTATGTCTGTTTCTCTTTCTGGAGGCTTTATTGGTTTAAATTGTACAAGTGTTTGTTTGCCAGAGAAAAATCAACAACTCCCAGCACAATGATAATGACTGTAGACACAATAGTTCCCTTATCAGACAATAAACTGCATCCCCTTTTGCATCTCTTTTCTTCTCTTGGATCAACATTAATGTGTGGGTTTACATGCAGCAAGTTTTTGCCCATCTTTTTAACTTTATCACTCACTATTTGGGTCCATTTGTGATTATTGTAATGGAAAAATGATCAACAATACAGACAATTTTAACCCTTCCATGTCAGGTCCTCATCATCTAAAAGTCTTGTGTCATGCAATATTTTTACACAAGAACTCAATAACAAACTATTTCACAGTTTAATTATTAACATTATCAGCTGAATTGTATTCAGTAGAGTGCATACCTCCGCCAGGTCACCTTTTGTACTCACTCATAGATACAAGCCACCTACGTAAATATGACTGATGTTTTTTCATGCATTATTACCTGGGAGATTCAGAAAATGTCAAATAAACGCAATGTTAAAGAAAGTGAGAAAAAAATTCCTGCTAAAGGGATCTGTCCCTTTATCCAGATCCCCACCAAAAGTTAATGGGGTCTCTTCTGGGCCGAGACCCAACTTCTATCCAACTTTTGAGGAAATCTGGTCAGCAGTTTTTGTGTTATCTTGCTAACAAACTATCAACAAATGGACATGGGTGAAAACATCACCTCCCTGGCAGAGGTAATAATGGGTTCATCTATCCCACTCATGGAAACTACAAGACCGGTGTACAAGGTGCTCAATGTGGGCGTGCACACAAGTGCAACAAAGAAAAAAACTCTAATTCTGCACAGTAACACATGAATTCCCATTTACAGTGGAATGGTCCACCATACAAATATAAAAACACCCACGGAGACCTGTTTCAGATACTGCAGAAGAAAATTATTGACCGGAATAAATTCTGTGTGGTCTAAATTATAGACGGTGTTCCTTGTTTCTTCCTACTGTAGGAGGTGGCCATTTTCTCATTTCCTTATTCCTTCCTTATTATTGTATTCTGTGTAAGTCACCAACATCTCTTGGCCCATTCTCAAAAGCACCCGAGGTTAAGTCTGAGAACGGTGACAAGGACAGACGGAAGAAGACATACGACCACAGATAAAAACATTTTCTGATAGTTCAAATGTAAACACATTCTTTCTTGATACTGCATCAGCTGTGTAATAAAGGGTCCTCTTGTGAAATGGAAACACTCATGGAAAACCGGTTTCCTAGTAGCAATAACATTGCTTTTAATAATTAAAAGATTATTTCCTTGGTCAGAAAAGAGAGCATGATTCCGACTTCTCATTTTGGAAAAAAATGTAAGCGAACAGAATTTGGTGTGTAGTGGTCAAAGCACTGAAAGCTTATTAAAATATTTCGGCCAATTTCCCCTGTGTTGCACACTGCAAAATGGAGAGTGAAATACCATTTAAGCCATGCCCACTGTAAAATGAACACAGCTCAATCATATCTAGACAGTGTCCAGACATCTTTTCCCAGCTATAACGAAGGGGCGAGTTTAGTATGTGCAAGGTGAACAGAGTGTGTAAGTTTGTGAACGTCCTTTTGAATGCAGTAGTTGTGGAGATAATGATGGATTCTCTCATAATGGCGAGGTTAACTGGCAAACTGTCCCATTAGGTGAAAGCATACCATAGGTATATGTTCTGAGTGTATAACCAAGGTTATACACACAGAACATCCACACCAATCATGCACAGCAATGCAGGCAGGTTGATCGCCATGACTTTTAGGTGTCCATACACACATGCATACCCACAAAGACACACACACACGATAAACCCATGTGTCCCTGTGGTGATGGATCGGCTGGGAAAGTCTTTTGCAGGCACTTCTAATATTCAGGACTGTTGTAATTTTTCATACAACCTTTTATGTCAGACAGAGCGAGAGAGAGAGAGAGAGAGAGAGAGAGAGAGAGAGAGAGAGAGAGAGAGTCACCTTTGCCTAGGGAAAACAGCTGAATAAATGGCTGAAGGGGTGAACAAATTAGGAAACTCAGTAAGTGCTTTGGTCGTCCTTTTGCCTTTTTGATTATTTGGAGACAGTATCTGAGGGTTCTGGTTGAAAAAAATGACTTTGTATAGCTTTTTTGGTAACGTTTCTTCAAGCTCATGCAGTTAACCTGGTCCCTGACAACCCTTTCATCTTGAATTATTAGCTGATGACATTCAATGCAATTAACAACACTTCTATCAGATATTCAAAAAAAAAGTTTATAAACTGAACTTGGAAACTCCACATAACCAAACCACACCTGCTGACATTAGATTATACAAAATACAAATATGAAATCATTTCAAAAGGAATTATTTTTTAATTACATGATCATTTTGAAATGAAAACATCATAACTCCTCAATCTTAGTGCTGTATCATAGGCAACTGGACTTGTTTCAGCTTCTTGAAGACGTTTCACCTCTCATCCAAGAGGCTTCCTCAGTTCTAACTAACTGGAGAGGAGTTGGCAGGCTTTTAAACTCTGTGGGAGTGTACTTACAGAGTCGTTAAGGACACGTGTGAGCTCTGATTTTCAAAGTCGTTAGGGCCACTTGTGGGTCGTTGACCCAACCGACCTTCATGCGGGTTGCTAAGGCTGGGTGAGCCCAGGTGTGAATGGTTTCTGAAACTCAGAGCTCACACGTGTCCTTAACGACGTACGAACACACCCAAACCAACCCAAGAGTTTAAAAGCCTGCAGCTCCCCTCCAGTTAATTAGAACTGAGGAAGCCTTTTGGATGAGAGGTGAAACGTCTTCAAGAAACTGAAACAAGTCCAGTTGCCTACGATACAGCACTAAGATTTACAATGACCTGGATGACTGAGAAGCTTCATCAACATAACTTTAAAATATATAACTTACATACTTAAAAAAAGGTGATATGTTATGATACATAATCTACAATGAAATGTTTGCTGAATCCCTTTTATTTTAGGCACATGTAGGATGAGCAGTGACTCCAATTACCACATTCACGAAAATTTCAACCTCATACTGCAAGTCCCCCCAATCTATTTCAGAGGCAACCACCTTATTGACAGCTTCACAGGAGGCAGAAAGTCAAGCTACCTTAACAGCTCCCTCAGGGCTGTGTGCCAACAGCCAGTGCATGCATAGCATCTTTTTCTTTATCTTTCTCCTCTCCTCTTTACCTCTCTGCTTCTTCCACTACACTTCTTATCTTTCGTCCTTCTACTTTCCTCAAATTGCACAACTTCCTCGATCTCCCAGTGCTCTGGCATGGCACTAACGCTGCCAGAGTTGGATTAAGGGAAGGATTCAGACCCTGTTAAACCATGTTTAAAATTGAAACAGGCATGGTATGCTGTGGCATGTCAGGTAGCCAAAGTCATTTCCTGTACCGAGAGTTTAAGGTGGGTTTAAAAACTCGATTTCTGAGCTCAGATTAAGCAAGAGTAAAGCTGTTAACCTAAATTCTCAAATACCGCCCAAGTAGAGAATCAGGCCTTGTATTATAGTTCTGCTGGTTTTAGAGGTAAGCATTGTTGATCTGCTACCATATGCTGTCTTAATTTTCTGTTGCTGCCTTTTGCTGATAATGCAAATGCAGCTCTTCCTCCATCTGTTTCACATTAAAACACTTCCAGCAGTTCAGGGTGGGAGAATTCCTTCACACGTCTAGAAGGTCTTTTTTTGTGAAACATCAACAGGAAGTTTTCAGTTAATATGCATATTATAGCTTTGCATGTTGTTGTTAAGACACCTGACTCATCTGTACTTGTTTAAACTCACCATGAATGATTGT
The DNA here is from genome assembly GCF_965226575.1 of Pagrus pagrus. NCBI lineage: Eukaryota > Metazoa > Chordata > Actinopteri > Spariformes > Sparidae > Pagrus > Pagrus pagrus. The sequence continues at coordinate 22,215,553 of NC_140186.1, read as the reverse complement.
TTTCTCCATTGGGATGCATATTTTTCATTTCAGCTGAAAACTATATGAGTAAAATGCAACTGTGTGACATCTACTAACTACATCACACACTGCTGTTTCTTGTTGAGAACGTTCCGTTATAGCAATGACACCTTCTGTGATACATTATTTTTCTGTGATTAGCACAAAAGTGTCTTAAACTGTTGACATTTGCTTGCATAGCTTGTGACCTGTACTAAACATATTTCTGAGTTGGCATAACTTGTTTTGAGTTGGTACACACTGACTATTTTCTAAATGTTTTCTTCATCCATTTAGACATTTTGAACAGTAAAAGTGCGAGTTTGTTATATTGTGAGGAAGAGAACTGAGAGAGTGTAACTGATGAGTTCAGCTGAACATATGAGAGAGTTTGAGAGGTGGGGGCAGGGCATCTTTGAGGCCAAAGGTTAGAGAGCTGGACTGAAAATGCAGTGGAACAAAAAAATAAAACACTGAAAAACATACTTAATGTGAGAAGTACTGATCTTCCACCTACACAGTACATGGAAGAGAACTTTTTGCACTTTAGCTCCAGGCTCCAGATCAATACTCTACTCAGTTTAAACTAATAGTGCTTACACTTTCAAAAGGCTTTGCAGATATGAAGAGCTCACAAAAAACAAATGTAAATGAGTTTTGGTGTCAAATCATAATAGAGCAAAAGCCTGCAATAAGGGCTATTTGCCTATTGATAAGCAACATCTTTTGTGTCTATATTTCATTTAGGATTTTTAAGTATTTGAGCCTGAAAGTGTTGATCCATACAGCATGCATACAGCTGAAATGGCAGGAAAAGATTATCTCAGTGATGTCTCTATTTGTAAGTGAAGTTTCAGTGGAAGTGATGAAGCTACAGGGGAGACTACATGATGTGTCAGCTATCCCAGGAGGATGGATATTAACCTTTCTAAAGTACTGGGCTGTGCTTTGTGTTTGACCGCAGCTATACATGAACAGACAGCCGTTAGTGTCCACAAAAACGGAGCACTCACTTGTCTCCGATGTGCGAGCCAGCAGCTGCGTCCCGAATCACCTCTGACTGACAAATGACAGCAGAGAGTTTCCTGCTGCTTCGCCCGCGCCGCACAAACCACTCACCCACACAAATCGCACACAAAATCACAAAGGAACAACTTGACAAGTGCAGTTAACATCACCTTGCTTTCACCAACAGCTGTGTCCCGGTTCACCTCTGCAGCCTCTGAGACGGTCTGAGCGACAAATGACATCAAAGGTCTAATGCCTCTTCACACTTGTGTTTGTCTGCTTGCCTCACCGCTGCCGCACCCGGTCGCACGTTGTCGTATAAGAAATAAATAAATCTGAAATGTTAGGTCAATGGGGAGAGTATGGAAGTAATCCTGCAAGGCTCAGTGGTTCGATGAAGGCTTTTTTAAACTCACTTGTACAAATAATTGACAAACTTTGCAATGACTTTCAAGATGTTTGAGCATTTAAAACTCAAGGTTGTGGTGAGGCCACATATGTATTGTTTTGTCAAGTCTACGAATGATGTTATAGTATTTGTAACCGTTGTTATTTCTACCAGTTGTCCATATATATAATACGTCTTTAACATGTCTCATACTGTATATCAAAATGTCATGCCACACTCAGGTTTTACAGCTGATTCAGATGTCTAAATTTGATTTCATCATCTAATGCATTTTTATATTATTCATCCTAATCCCCATCGTTTTACTCGCTTAGAACTTAGAATGTGGATGTCCTCTGTGTATTTGTGTTGTAACTGAATGTAAGAGTGACATGACGGCTTTCAGGAAATAGTGACAGGTTTTCTGTCAGTACCTCTCCGTCTACTCGCTTCAGTGCTTCCTTTTCAGCCCTTCTGAGCTGCAAAACACGCTCTAAGACACAATCAGAAACAGGTTGAAACGCTGGCGTCAGACAGAGAAACAGAACATTTTTATGTCTGTTGGAACAAACTCTGCCCTCAATACTTTTAAAAGGGGGTAGGTTATCCTGCTTAAACTGCTGATATAACTGATTAGTCAGACAATGTTTAAATTATAATGTTTGAAATTGACATAGTTGTGGATGGTAAGAATTAAAGCTAAACAACTACGATGTAAAAATGAAGGACGTTTAGAACAAATTGTGAAGAGAAAGAGTGCGCTTTCAAATTAGAGATAATCATACTGTGAGACAGATACGAGTTGCACAAGCTGAATGATTCCAAAATGAAAAGAATAAGCTTACTTTGTGTTAGTTTGTATTAAAAGTAATGCCCTAATATTTCAAGCACTCGAGTGGAGGAGTGTATTGACAGCTGACTGACAGTGTCATTGATTTCTACCATCATTTCAGCAGTGCTGTTTTGTTACCAAGTTGTTCCAAATTCAAATTTTGAGTCAGTTTTATTACCATTGATTTAGTTTGATAGTAGACACTTAGGGGGGTGTGGCCACAGTCTGGCAGCCTGATAGATATAATAAGCTGAAGAAGTGGCAGAAGCACGAACTATTAGAAGCCACAGCGAGTCTTCTACAGTTTCAAGGGTATACATAATGAAAGCAACACACAAATCTCAACAGTAATTCAGCCCACACATTCATATTCTGCATTAGCTAAACAGTCTGAGCGGGGACAATTTAGGTGGTGAGCGCTACTATTGACATGCTGATATCCAGTACAGCTGCACTCACTTATTTGCCCTCCTGACACAAAGATCACATTTAATCCATAATGCATTTGTGTTGCTGAGAATGTCTGCGTTTAATGTGCTTCACAAGGATTCTAAAGCATACGCATATTAATAACCAACTCACATGAAACATTTTTTATAGTTTCACAATATCAAATCTGACTCAGGTCAAATGTTTCCACCATACAAATGTCAACCTTCAAATAACAAGATGAAACTACGTGTTCAATGCACTATCACTGCAACGCATATTTGAATGTATACCACATACTCCTGTGCAAAAACAATACATCAGCAACAAAAGAATGTAACAGTAATGCATTTTTATTGAACAAATTACTTTCCTCCGTGAACAATATATTCACTGTGAACCGGTTCTAGCAGCCAGACATCGCTGACTTTTATTCAACAATTTTGAGGACCTAAATTAACTACAGTAACAGGTTTCTGGCACTGCTTACAAATAGCCTCTAAGTGATACATAAACCATTTTCAAACTGAGCTGAGAGAGCAAGGGTCTTTCTTTCTTGCCTGCTCCCCCCTTTCTTAAAACCAAACAACTGAATACTTATCTCCTCTTAGTCTTAGTCAAGGGTGCAATCTTCAATGATGGGGTCAGGCAGGGGTGACGTCTACTCCTGAATCTGCTGCCATGACCTCAATCCCTCTCCACAATCACCTGCAGAGACTAATAATATTTTCAGCAGAGTTTTCCTGAGATAAAATGCCTTCGGGCCAAAATACTGAAGGGAATACTATTCAAAGATCCAAAATGAACAACAGTAGGGTTTATGGTTTGAGCACATCATATTACAGTGTAAACTACAGGCCTGTCTATAGCGGAGCAAACTCTCATGCAAATATTTTCTTCCAAACACTGTATTGACATAAACTGTCACCAAAACTCTCAGTGGTACAGATGAGTCAAGCCTATACACTGCTGTAGATCAAGCTGTTTCATCTTATCTGTATACGCAACAACAACCCAATACTGAAAATGAATAAGCCACCTGTGTACAAACTAACAAAGCAAATTACTTCACAACACCTAATTGTTCTAAAATCATAAGTGGTGCTGTGTACATTCCCACTAGAATGTCAACTGGGGCCAGTAGGGCTTTTCCACTTTATTACATTCCTTCATCTATGTACGTGATTTTAATGCCAACACCACACACAAAAAAAATGAATAAATTAGCTTGTTTTAATACATGACCCTAAACAAGTAGGAACCATCCACTATATGAGGTTTAAGGAAATACACATTGTTAAGTTACAGTAGTGATCTGACATAGGGCAACAGATAATATGTAAGGGCCTTACAGGTAATGACATTTTCTCTTTTACACATAACAAAAGTATGGCTGACATCCAGCACGTTCTCACTCGTAGTGTGTCAAAGCATAGTAGTATAAAGAGCAAGAAAAGTCAGAGTCAGGGGTGGTTGGGTGGGACAATGACAAAACTTTCCAAAAGGACACCAGGGTTCAATGTTGACCAAGTGTCAGCATTGAATTGTTTTTAAATTAAGATGCATTAGTCAACTTATGTAAATTAGGTAACGTAAGTAAGGTAAGTCACATAACAGAACGGCTGCTATTTTAACACAAAGCAGGGTGTTTTCCTAAACCTAACCAAGTAGTTTTGCTGCCTAAACCTAACCAAATCTTGACTGTTGGACAGCATTAGTAATAGTCTAAAAGTCATATGTCCTAATACTGTAGGTCAACAAGCCATGTAAGTCGTTTTCAGGTCTATTGTTGCTGAGAACCATGCACGTTTCCCAGTAAAAATAATCTCTGGATGATGCCCCGCTGCAGCCTCACTTGACCAACCTGTTAACATGGACACCGAAACGAAGAGCAAGATGCTCCACCACGCACGCATGCTGCTCACACAGCCAGTATCCAGCCTGTAACTGGACGTTGCAAGTAGTTTTGGTGTCTAACTTGGCCACAGAGCCCTTCACATGCAAAGCTGACACTTGAGGGGGTCAAACGTATAACAGATCCTGAAACTACAATGATAAACCAGTGAGCAAAGTTTTTCATAAATCAACTAATTTGCCACTTTGGACTGGTGTAACAAGAATGTTCACCTAGTGGCTAAATCCTCAGACGCATACTTCCCTGACTTTTGGAACTGGCAAACGTTCCCCTTTAACTACTCTTTACATGACTGTGGTCCATCTATCTCTTCCCTTGGTGCTTCAAAAGACATCCCCTACTCAAAGCTAACCCTGAATCATAGCCTCTCACATACTCACTATTGCAAAAGCTGAATGCCAGACTATAAGCACTTTGTATTTAGCTTACGTGGCTTGAGAGTAATCTTTTTTAGCCTTCAAACAGTGAGAAGCATTGCTAGCACACAACCACCACTGAGCAGAGTAAAATGCAACAAAATGTAATGTTGAACCTTTAGCTCATAACATAACTTTAATGAATTGAACCACATTGTATTGCAATTGTATTACTATAACAAGTGCTGCATTATCTGCCCACCACCTTGAATCCATCATTAGAATCTGATATGTCATGATGCCTGACTTATACATCCAGAGCCGTCTGCCTGCATGGCTCATGCACAGAGCAGAAAAATAAACCAGGTGACCCAGCATCAACTCTATCCCTGCTACCCGTTATGTGACTGCTATAATGGGTTGTGGGTGACAGATCATCATCGCTGGATCCTGTGGCCACTAGCTCCCCTGTCTGCCAATCACTTGCCTCTGAAGAGAAGCCACACAGAGAGTATGTCTTCTTCCACTGTTGGGATTGTGTCTGAGTGACAAGCATAACAAAAATACATCTGCTTTCATCCATAGGGTCTTTATTGATCCATTGTTGGCAAACAGGCAGAAAATAAAGGAACAAAGTTAACTTTTTTTAAGTATCTGTGATGCTTCAGATTTTTGAGTGACACACTGAGTGAACATGTCTGGCTTCATCCATCATGTATTCATTCATTCCTGTCCTTCATTTCTGCCCACCATTCAAACTGCAAAAATATGTATTTTTTCCTGTCCTAGAAGTTAAAACTGTACACTGTCACTGTTCTCTCTGATGTTATAGGTGATGTACAATAAGATGAAAAAGATGAGAACAAGAAAAGAGATGAATTTGTGTGTTGTATAAATGTTATATTTGTGAACAAATATTCAGTATAAATGCATCCATAAAACGCTAAGTAATGCTCTTGCTATTAACTTAAAACTAATCCATGATAACACAAATAAAATGTGACAGTGGCTTTCTTGAGGGAAAAGTGAGTGCTTATGTGGTTTAAAATCCCATGACAACCACTTGGTCACTTGTCTGCCTGGAACTGATATGACCTGAATACCAAACAGAGTGGAAAATATCATGACTGGCTACACTGCTGACGGACAAGTTAAGGTTGATGTTTTTGTGTGCCTGTCCATGTTAATATCAGGATGCATAATTTTTCTATGCACATGACCTTCATCTTGTGTTATGGACAGATGAGAACCCACCTAAAGTGACAACATTTTGTGGATGTCCTTGGTCAGGGATAAAGATGTGGTAAAGATGGCCGACCCTGCCCCCAAGAAATTGCACTTATATACAAAATGCAACAATAAATGTGTTTTGAAGAAAACATAATTTTGCAATATGATACATGCTTGTAGTTAATACAGCATTATGAAACCTGTGTATAGTTAAGTTAAAGCACTTGAGGAGGACTCTCCGTATTTTAAACCTGGGCCTTGCATTTACATGTGTGTAAATGATTCATACTTATTAAAAGTTTATAAATTGGCAGAGAAGATCACCTCAGCTTAAGTTAAGTCCACTAAAAGTGCTTGTTTTCGCCACTGACAGGCTGGGGTTGTTATTCTACGTGTCTGACAACATTAAGGAAATGATTCCTACCAAGATAGAACTGTTTGTTAAATAATATGACCCTTTTTGCAACCAGAAACACAAGTTGCGTTCAAGAAGATCTCTTGTTGCCTCATTTAGGTTCATCTACATGACCAAAAACAAGTAAATATGCAGCCATGACTTTGACATTGTTCTTTTTGTCATGCCAATTACTAGCAACAAAAGACGAATGATGAAATTGCCATAGTCAGTTACTTTACAAATATAACTGTAATCCCTATAGTGATGTGCTGTTTGAGCGATATTAAAAACAAAACTCCAGAATGAATTAAAGCTTTTGAGTGTCTGTCATAACTTCAGATTAGATCTTCTGGCCAACATGTATTGTAACACAAGGTGGTTGGGCTGTCGTTTTTGAATGAGCAATTTTCAGATATCAGGTGGCAGCAAAAAAAAAAATAACTATGATGACCTCGAAAGCAAGTTAAGCCTTGGAACAAGATAAGCTGATTTGTTCGACATGCAGTACAAATGGTTAACAATACGAGGCAGACAAGCAACTGAAATGGAATTTCTCTATGTGTAATAAAGGAGCGTGTGTGTGTGTGTGTGTGTGTGTGTGTGTGTGTGTGTGTGTGTGTGTGTGTGTGTGTGTGTGTGTGTGTGTGTGTGTGTGTGTCTGGTGTGTGTGAATGAGCTTGCATGTTGAGCACTGAGTGACATCAGGTGATGAGGTTATCAGATCCATGTCTATCCATCAGCGCAAGTGTATGTGGCAGTGCTATGTGCAGATAGGAAAAGTGTGTGTTTGTGTGTGTACCTGTCTGAATACAAAGTTTTTATGTGACTTATTCATGAGTCTCTTTTAGGTGATAGGTATTTTGTGGCCGTGTGTTTGTTTACGTGCGTGTATGCCTCTGGCCAATCCATCAGTGCACTGTCTCAATGGCAGCATACACACTGATGGGTAAATGTGTCCGTCTGTGTGTGGAAGATCTTTTGGCAATGCACAGCACTGATGTGGTTTACTCTGCATGTGAACATAAGTGTCCGTGTGTGCCTTTGTGTGTGCACATTTCCTATATGACTTGAATAATCATCTTTGTAAGTGAGACTAAGTGAGTTTGTGTGTGTCGTTGTGTGTGTGTGTGTGTGTGTGTGTGTGTGTGTGTGTGTGTGTGTGTGTGTGTGTGTGTGTGTGTGTGTGTGTGTGTGTGTGCCTCTGGCCTACAACCCATGAGTCTTGTTTGTATGCTGTCAGTCACCACAGACAGCCATTGGCTAAACAACACAAGAGAGAGGAATTGAGAATGATAGAGAATGAAGTGGTAGGAAGGAAGAAGAGATGAAAGAAAATGGGGAGATGCACACATGGGACAGAGGGGGAAGAAAAAATTAGACAAAGGAAGTTGGAGACAGATAGAGAGAGCTTCGGGGAGAGAGAAAGAAAGGGCAACAATGGCAGAGAGCAGACTGAAAGAGAGGAAGAGAGAGCGAGGAAGAGACGGGGGGTGGAGTTCTCAAGGGTGCACGCTCCTTACATTATGAAGGATGAGTCAGACTATTGAAGGCGCATGCACATACAAACACATATATATAGAGTCACCTTGGTGCTATAAGCCTCTTTCCCAAAGGTCTACTTGTCTCTTTACACGAGGTGTGCTGCAGTGTAAAGCTGTCACAAAAGCTGGTACAAGTCAGCCAGTAGCTGAGAAAATAGAGCACCAAACTCAAGGCTTTTGCACCTATATAGTATGATAAGATAATATAAACCATCTAAACAGAGCTTATGAATATAAAGCGGTGATGAAGTTAAAGTGATTTCAGAGAGTTTGGATTGTCTGGTGCTCTTGAGTGTTTTCTCTTCAAAACAAAAAAGTCAAAGAAATTCATGGACGAAAGTGCAGAGCAAATGCACACATTATTATCATATGTACTGACTGATCTGGATGGATTTCATACTAATACTTAAATGCTTGATTTGCATTCATACATCACACGTTCTACGTAAAATTTTACAAAAAGTTAATACAACCTTCACATTCACAATTTTGTTGTGTTTTCTCATGGGCCCAGGTTGGCCTGTTTTAGCTGTGATGACACTGTTGCCTCACAGCCGAAGACAGCCATGCCTTTGTTGCCCGGTAAGATATGAGGGCAAAAAACCACGCGTCTTTGCGATAGACTAGAGAGAACGCTCTGTCTTGAAGCTTCTGCCCAAATCTCTGTGGTTTGATTTCACTGCTGTGTTCCTGTTTGTACTTTCACATATCAGTCTCATATTGCACTAAACTGAGAGCTTTCAGCTGTATTGCCCCCGTGTTAAGTTACTGCTGATGCAAAGTGAATCTTTCCGGGAATAGATGCTTCACATCGAAAGCTTCACACAGCCTAAGTGGTGGGATGCTCTCAGTGTGAAGAAGTTATAGGAAATGCAATGTGTTTGTCACCAGAGTTAGCAGAGCTTCATTAGCTGTGCAATTATTCGATAAAAACATGTCTAATCAACCAGATATGAACATATCCTACACCATTTGGTCAGCAGATCTGTTTTAAACATTGGAGGAATAAATAGTACAAACAGAAACAGCCACAGTAGAGCTGTAGGCGACAGGCCCTCACTGTTTGTGACGAGCACACCTCCAACATGTCATCGAGACAAACCTTGCTGTGCTGTGCAGTAGAAAACCAGTGTGCCAGAGCAGCTTGACTGCTAGCTGTCTAATGGCATGATTTGGCATGACTGCAACCCTCACTATGGGAAAAGCCGATAAGAGTCTAGAAACTACAGCAATTTGAGGGCAGATGATGATTTCAGTGCATTTTAGTACTTTTCTGAATCCAACTGGCACATGGAGCTTCAAATGGACCTGAAACATGCCTGATCCCTGCACTTTATGAGGGTGTGGCAGAGTGGTCAAAACATGTTCGAGAATTCTTGACCACGTCACTGAGTCCTTATCACCCCGAAAGGTGGTGTTGTGTAACAGGCCAAATACATTTACGCAAGTGCTGAATGTGACAAATATGTACAAATATTGTACTTTCTACTGCACAAAATGTATTTGATGCATTTAGCTACTACTTCATTTGCAGAATATCATATTTTAATTGTAATTTGGCCAAATTTAACAGAGCTACTTCTCAAAACCCCAACACGTGTCTCTGGTTTGAATTTACCAACGTTCACGCGGGCTTGTGCACTTTTAAAATTTTGATACTGAAATAAAGGCAAACACATGCTTAGATCTAAATATCACTGCCAGGCCATTGCTGATGCAGTTGCTCATATGCATCCATCTATGGTCTTTTTTCATGTGGAGAGTTTTGATCTCGCATGCTAGTTGCTGGCTTTAGATTTGATGTTGATACCCAAGACAGCTCGGCATTGGACATTGTTTTTGCACTTCATTCTACTTGAGCAACAGCTTGAGAAAACAAAAGGAATAATTTAACCAAGATACTTTAAACTACGCTGTATCATCAAAACACAGAAATGGCATATCAAACATAATGTTACCTCCCTCAACAGCACTGACATTGTTCTCCACGTACCTTCAAAATAATACAAATCCAACACTTCTCATGTCCTATTTGCAAATTATCCACTTGTTGACACCAAAAATCAATTACATTGCTTGTCACAGAGAAAACAAAAGTCATCTTTTCACCACTAGACACCGATGGCAATAAAATGAATACTGTAGAATGAGTAAATGTATTGGAACAAACAGTCTTGTGGACAAAGAGATTCCTCTGACAAATGGAAAACAATTGGACGATGGTATTACATTTCTAGCTGTATCTATTTTGTCCCTCAGTGTGATTGTAAAACAAAACAGCGGCGGCATGTAATTTTGCTTATGGAGGCGGTGGGTGGTGTAATCCAGCCTCGAGTCTTTTCCAGTGACAATGAACCAACAAAACAACCAGGAAGACCTTTACAGCAATAATGAGTAGGTTGTTCATGGAGGAAGCCACAGATGCCACATTCTCCCTCTACATGTCTCTCCTTCACACACATGCAAGCTTAAATACACACGCAGATTGAGTGATGGCTGTAATCAGCATGCTTTGAGCACAAGTATGAGTCTCATCTGACCTGAACATGTTCAATTAACTTGCAGTAATCCCTCTAGACTGATGGAACTCGCTGAAGGCTAGTTGTCTATTATTGTAAATGGAGAGGTTACCATGGCTGTCTGTCTATGTTTTTGTGATTGGTGCTTGTAATAGGTTTTCATCCGTCCAGTGTTATTGTATGTACTTATATATTACTTCTTAGCTAAGCTTTTCTGACTGGAGCATGCAATTTTAGCTGGCCAATCAGGTACCATTTACAGCTGTTCCAATACTAAAATATATTTCCAGTGCCCCATCTCAGATTTACCAAACTGACAACTCCATTAACTGAAACAATAAAATGATTGCAGCTGCTTAATTCAAGGAAATAACTCTGACATAATACATGTGTCACCTTCGGATTAGTCTGACGATTGCAAACAAGTATGGAATAAATATACAGAATTGATGCATTATTGGTTAAAATGCATGCTGTGTAAAAATATGCAGCCTTGCAGGCCCAGCAGAATGTGCTGCCAGACTGAGCAAGATGGCTTTTTTTCCAATTCAGCTGCTGTGTCTTCCCTAAAAGGCACATAATACAGATTGATGACACCAAAGTTTATAAAGCGGCTCATGACTTCAGCAGCATAACATCCCTCCTTTCCTACTTTTCCTGTCACTCTTCAGCGGCTACTGAAGAATGGTTGTGAAAATAAAATGATACCAGGAAGATTCATATTCAAACCCAACATAAATAACTATGTGTGGCCAATGGAGATATCTAGTCTCTCATTTTGTGGGCCCAAAAAGGGCTTTTTCTTTCTTTTTTCCATGGGAATTCCTGCCCTTTGTATTTAAATGAGAATCTACTGCTTGTTTTCTGAGGGGATTCTCTCCAAGGTACTGATGGTATTCAACTGTGACTGCCCACACAGGAAAACAACAGGTGTCTGACATATAAATACCAAACAGAAGGTGTCAAGAGGGATCCTCCTTTCTCTCTTTTTGTCTGAAATGGTATGAAATTGGATGGCAAGAAGCTCCCTGCTGGGTGTCAAAGGGGAACATTTTTATCATCTGTATCCATCAAGTGTATATGCCTGGTCTCCAAGGTCCTTTCCAAATGGTGAATATGCTGTTTACCCTATAATGTATTGTTTTGCAGCAAAGTCAGACTGGCGGAGGCCACTTTAAAAGCAGGAGCAGCTCAAAGACTTTACTCACTGGAAACTGCCATATTGGAGAATCCTGCCACAATGGGGCTGACATGCTGAGACATGAAAGGTTAAGGCCCATGTCCACATACTTTTTTATTTATTTATTTATTTATTTTTGTTTTGTTTTAAGTTTTCACAATGAGGAGTGAGTGTATACACCTTGACATAAGTCATAGCATCCAGTCTGCAACTATAAGAAGGATGGGACAAAACAGGGCTAAGCTAGTTTTACTACACAAGCAAGATAAGCAGGCCTCTTTTCCAACACAGACCTAAAGAGAACTAGCCTGGTCTCCACATCACACAGATTTAGCAGGATCCTCTTTTTACAGCGTTTCTAAGTCCAGTTATATGCAATAACTGGGCAATAGAAATGTGTAGCCCTTAAGTCAGTCCGTTGTGTAAGAACAAGGCTGAGGCAAAAACAGCCAGACAGGTGTCACTTGAGGACAGGGCTAACAAACCCGAAAGAACAAAAGAAGATGAAAAGACTAGCTCCATTTCCATTAGGTAATCAAGAAGGGCTCATCTTTTCCCAATACAGGACAATACAAGAGGAGATTGGTCCCCAATATCAGATCAAAAATAAAGACTACTCATTAGGCCGGTTTATATTTCCCATTTCCATTTCAAAGAAGGCCATTTGGCCTCATTAGCCTGATTTTTCTGGTATTGACTCTAAAGTGCTTTCAAATTCTGTTGTACAAAGTTTGCATTGTAATGGTTAGAGCAATTGTCCTTCTGAAATGTACCATCTAGCCTCTGTGACAATGTGAAACTGAGATAAATTAGAGACTGAGAGAGAGAAATTTCCCTGTTGGTGACATGAGCAGCTCCCCTCTAAACAGCCATTTTTAAACTTAACTATCAGTATCAGTTAACACAGATCTGTAACCAGACACCTGTGTTGTACTTTTGTTATACAACAGGTAGTTCCATCTAAGCAGTTTGATTAGTGATAGACATGCTCCAATAACACATCATTCATAGGTTGCTGTTTGCTGCTTGCTATGCCATGGCAGACATTAGAAACTATATGTGTTACACCAAGTCATTCCCCTCAAACTCAGGTTGCACAATACTCTCTGCTGCAGTGTGATTAAGTTCATCCAAGATGAGTAACAGTAACGTCATCGTGACTCATTAAATGACTGCAATGCTCTTGTTATGTAAGGAACTGTTTGGAACATGTCCTATTAAATGAAAACTTTGATATGAAGGATTGGAGACTGGGTATTACCTGAAATGGAATAAATAAGAAGGTTGGAAGACTGATGTGTTTGAATATGGTCCATGGGGCATAACCTCCTTCTCTCTTTGTCTCAGCAACTGTGATTGAATACAACTTCCCAACAAATGAAGGAAATCCCCATTAGACAGCAATACACAATAAATGTCAACCTACCCTCCTGTACAAAGACAAAAGAAGAAGAGAAATTCCCAATGATAACACCGTCTATCATTGTCTATCATCAGTATCTAGATATCTTCTGTCTTCTGCAATTACATTGCTATTCTTTTTTCTTACTCTTTAATGTTGTGTAACATAAATGTGGCCAAAACCTTATCACCGGCTTCATTTAAAGACGATGTTTGTGCTTTTCTGAATGGTGATGATTTTAGGGGATTCTTCATGTTAGTTGGCCTGATTCTATATTCTTCAGCTGAAGAGTTTTTCCTTAAAATTAGAATATTGCTTCACAACAATCGGTATGCTGGTCAATTATTTGAACATTGCGCTCGAGCCCAGTTTCATACTAAAGAGTGTTAAAGGCTTCCACACATGTATGAAGGTGTAGTAGCAGCAGGGGGCAGTAATGACAGAAGCAAAGGACCAACGTACTTAAAGGTACTCCCTTGTCAAGAGGGTGGCTGAGTTTGAAGGGTGGTTCATTCACAGGACTTTCATCCAGGAGACCAGAATTGCGTGTGAAACCAATAGTTGATGGTGACTGCTCGCAAGGTGCAATATGTATGATTTTTAACGCAAAACAGTTTTGACGTTATGACATCTTTGTATTACTGTATGTTGAAGAGATTTTTACTTAAGTTAACATGTTGACCAGCTATCAAGAGCTCCTTTGCTAGCAGTGTAAGCACTCTCCCAGTGCTCCAAGATTACTGTTTGGACTGTGAGCTAACTGAGCTAAATAGCTAATGACAGCTACAGTTAGGAGCAATTAGTGGTTACTCTTGTGATAGGCTGCCTCCTATTTGTTTTAAGTATGAATTCTACAAGTGGCCAATACCTACACATTTAAATACCTTACACATCTTTAAGGTATTAGTTATTTTAGTTTTGGGACTCTTAATGGTAGTTGCAAATTTTTTATTTCTAGGTTGACCACAGAATGAGACTGTATTGTTTCCGTGGGAAGGTGAGGTCAAACGCAACAGTGACATGGAGGATCTATTACACAGTTTGGTGTAATGTTACAAAAAATAAAATCCTGACTGGATAAGCCTGAAGCACAAATCTCTGCACAACCTCTTCATCCTTCATCTTTAACTCTACGCATTCCCCTCTCTCATATTTCTCTCTCATTTCTATCTCTGTCTGTATCGTTTTTTTGCCTCGCTTAAACGTAATAATGAGAGACTGTTTGCAATAGCCCCAATTATCAAAACTAGGAAAGGTAAACAGGAGGGATTTAAAAATAATGAAAATTAAATATTAAAGTGCCAACATTTGAAGTGGAGGTCAGTGTTTGTGTCTGCATGGGTAAGTGTCTGTAAGCTTAAGTGTCCTAACTTGTTCCCCAAAAGCTCTCAGGTTTGATCATAGTAATTGCAGAAAAAATACACTCAAATCAATCAAAGATGAGTGCATAAGGAAAATAGGAATAAACTGAAACAAAGTACAGGGCAATACCGCAAATACTCAAAATCTTACCATGTATATTTGTTTCATTTTAGGTCAAAATATCTCATTTCATACCTTGAATTCATTCCTGTTTTTTTGTTTCTTTTAGTTGTTTTTTTTTGTTTGTTTTGGTTGTTTTTGAGGTGACATTTTTCCAGTGATCTTATAGCCTTTTTTCAAAAAGCTTTGGATTCTCTCCACTTTGAACAAAACATTAAAGGGGCTCTGCACTGTGATCAATTCTTTATTAGATTTACACAGTGGCCAATACAGAACAACTTCCTTGTCAAATTTACTATATTTATTACAAAGTGAATGTGGGAAATGCATAATAACAATACCATGGTGCTGATCAGCAGTGTGTATGTATGTGTGTGTGTGTGTGTGTGTGTGTGTGTGTGTGTGTGTGTGTGTGTGTTTTGTGAGCAAAACAAAGGTAGCACAGAGGAAATTGCCTACAGAGTGAGTTGAAATCAAATGCTCTGTTATCTTCTCACCAGGTTTGTTCCATTGATACAATAGATGCAATCAGATCATCACTTTTATAACTTTTTTCCTCTTCCCTCATCAGTTCATCTTATATGTCTCTCTTTTCCCTTCATCTCCTCATCCACCAATTATCATTTGTTCTGTTCACTTACCTGATTGTCTATTTTTCTGTATCACGTTCCGCTTCCTTCAGTCCTCTCTTTCCTGTCTTTCTCATCTAGCCTTCAATCATGTCATCTCTTTGATTCCTCATTTTCTTCCCTCACTTGTGTCATCCTGGTTCTATAATCCTGCTCCTTTCTCAGTCACTTATTTTCCTTTCATACATCTCCCTATCACCTATGTCCCCTCAGCTTTCAGTCTTCTCGTCCACCAGAAGAGGGCATATCACAGGGAAATATAACACTCCCCTCTCCCTGCATAGAGAACAGAGGAAGGGGGAAAAAAAGGAGGAGGACCGGGAAATCAAACTGATCTATTTTGATCCCCTCTGTTTTCAGGCAGGAAGTCTGGCAATCTACCCAATGCAAACACACACACACACACACACACACACACACACACACACACACACACACACACACACACACACACACACACACACACACACACACACACACACACGGTTTCCACAGAGGATGGGTAGCCTCCAAAGACAAGAATTTTAGTGAAGAGAAAAAGCAGAGGGATGAGCGATAAAAGACAAGAAAAGATTAAGCAGGGAAGCAGAGGAGGGGAATCTGCCATAGGGGCCCTAGAAGGATGGAGGAAGTAGGGGGAGAAGAGGGAAGAGAAGGGGAGGAAGGAGAGGAGGAGCAAACAGAGGAAGAGAAGAGGGTGAGATCAGGCAAAAGAGCTGGGGGAGCAAAATTGCTGGGCGAGAGAGGAGCCATGAAGAATGCAATGGGAAGATAAAAGAGACAACAGCCGGCGAAAGAATACAGTGTAATCAAACTCAATATAAAATGATCATGACTGAAGCAGATGCTGTTGTCTTACACAAAGAAGGGAAAAACATCTTGGTCTCAGTTCTTTGCAGTGTTTTTGTATATACTTTTATGAAAATATAAATTAAACAATGGTTGTTATCCCATGCATGGCAACAGCCCATTTTCTATCGTGATATGCCAGAGCAGCAATGTCAAGGCAAAACCTCCATTGTGCAGAGCTAGATTAACTATTGTGTGCACTGTGTTCAGAATCAGTACTGTGTATCTTTACATCCACGTCACCCACAGCCATGCCTCTAATTATATTCTGGCAGCCACAGCTTCTTGAGAATACAAAGGTTTCGTGAGGGGAAAAAACAAAGTCTTTAGTGTTGTTGACTGTGTGTTCCCTCAATTTTTTTTTGTTTTTCGAAATAATAAACTTGGAGTCAGTCAATGAAAAATATGACCATATGGTGTATGTACAGTATTTTTGTCTTATTCTTGAAGGACCCTGCAAAAAATGCTAAACAAGGTTTGTTAACATGGATGAGGACTGAATATTTCAAGGTATGTAAACAAAACCTGGCTCCTTATTCACCTTAAATGTGAGTGAAACTCTTACAATGTTCCTTCAACGTTTAACAAATACAACACATCACGATATTGACTGCTAATCAAAATTATGTACAGGGCTGCAACTAATGATTTTTATTTTAGTTTTTTTATTGACAAATTAGTTGATTGATGCCCATCACATTTCCCAGAGCCCAAGATGACTTTTAAATTGATGTTACTGATGCACTGAAGATATTCAATTTGATGATAAATGACTTTACGTGACATTATTAAGAGTTTAGACATTATGTTAGCATTAGATCACATAAAACAATATTTTAAATCGCTGTTTCAAGTTATTTTCTGTCTTAAGACCGTTTCTTTGAAATGGCTTTTTGGAAACTGCAATGACCCACCTGGATGAAATATAACATCAAGGTAATGTTTTTTTTCAAACACATAAAGATAGCTGAACTCAGGATATCATCTCTCTTACATGAGACACTGCTGCTGTGAGTTAAGTGCTAGACACACACACACACACACATTGGTTGAGATAGGTAAGGACAGGGCAGTAGACTGTCAGTTGTTTCACTGTCACAGCTGGTGACAGTGTGTGAAACAACCTCGGTGGGCCATTTGTGTGTTTGCCAGAGATACACAGACACAGATGGACATGCACATACTACATACAAGCATGAGCACACTTATATACACATTGTCTTTAAAACGGCACGACAATTTAGTGTACATGCATGCACACACACGCATACAAACCCATCAACCCTGTGCCCTCTCTTCACACACATTTCAGAGCAGTGAAGCGTGAGTCAACACCAGTTGAGATCATCAGGCCTGAGACTGAACTGGACCGACAGGCCATCGCTCATAAACACCACTGCTCTGTGTGTGTGGGGGTTTCACAAATATCAGTGTGAGTGACTTTGTGTGAGTGAAAGGCTGAAGGGAAAGCCCCTTGAGCCTGTTGCTGTAGTATCCATGATTTCACCTATTTAGTGAGGTTTCTCCAATTTTTTTGCCTCCACCTCTTCACCAAGCAATTTAAAAAAAAACTTTTTATCAGATATATTCTCGATGAGAAGCAGCTTTGTTAGCGTGGGTGGTGTAAAAAAAATCCTTTATCATATCAACGGATTGCATATTGGAGGTCCTGACTTTTCCAGTTTCCCTCTTTGAATGGCAAATACAGACCACTGCTACCAGAAGTATTTCCGCTCCATACAGGCGCAGATCGTACTAGCTAGTGGGCCATCAGCTGTAGTTTTTGCGGTATGTTAAAGTCACGGTTCTCGGCCAAGACACAGGTAACGTGGGGCAACGTAACATTCGGCCTTCAACACTGCTAGTTCCTTGATGTCGGTTTGGTGTGTCTGAGCCTATAGCCTTGTTCAGAGCTAAAAGAAGAATGACTCCAGTGGATCTGTTACAGTACATGTTTCCCCAATTAGACTAGATACACAGATGTGATGTTAAATATAATGTTTTTTAAACAAAATACTAGCCAATTAATTACATTGGTGTCATTATATGTGACTGTATCTTGGTGTTATCTATTGATGTATAATCTTATTCTTATTTAAAATGTCTCTGCTCTGCTGTGACTTCATGAATTTGGTCAATAGTGAATTTGTAGTCAGTATTCAGAGATAAGTGATGGAAAAAGGGCCATAAATAATCGATAAGGAAATCAAAGTCTTGACTTCCCCAGGGCTCATTTGCCAGCGAGTACAAAAATCTGGCTATTACAGGTTGGGGGTATAAATGAGATAATTATACAAATATGATCTAAAGTGTTCCTCAATGGCAAAACAATACAATAGAATGACACATAGTTTGCTTTTATGACCTCCAAAGTCATCATAAAACTTCACTGAAAGCTATTATGGTTAACTTTTACTGAGTGCTTTTAAATAGAAGTGTCCTTTAAAAATACAGCAGAAGCATCTCAAAGGTACACTATTACTATGACTAACAGCACTACTGGGTATATCTGCCATATATCTATAATCTGGCTCCACACATTTTCTACAGTTGGCCTTCTTGTATCACAGCACCCAAGGTAAATAGGAGCCAACCTCTTTTTTTTCCTTTAATAAAATCACAAATTGGGACACAAAAGAAATAGATAAGTACAGAAGCTGCAAGTGCTGCAACTCTTTCTTTAATTTTAGTAATCTCCGAATCTCAATGTTCTACCATTGCCAACAACCACAGACACTACAAATGCAGAAATCACATGCAAGTATACCACAGTATATTAAATAAAATAAAAAAGGTTTCCAGACTATATGACAGAATATTAATATCACTGATGACAATCCTCCCTTCGAGCATTGTTTCCACGTATTGCCTTTATGGGCTTCAGGGTAAACAAATAATGAATTCTATCAGCTCATTTTTAATAACAAGCTTTTCAGGCTACAAGTAAAACCCTTATCATATTACAAAGAGAAGGAAAATTATAACAACTCAATATGAAATAGTGAAGGACTAATGGAAACGATGCAATGCCCTATGATTTAATCCAAACACGAAACATAGTATATTAACTGTAAGTTTAACTGGAGAATGCAACTCCTGAAACTGAGGTAATGCTATTAACTAGAGAGAAGTACTGAAGCACAGACAGGGGCATGTGACGTATGTAATTCATGTGACTGAGATAATTTGTTAGGGTTAGATTTAACATCTCAGGAAATGACTGATTGGGGTGCAGGTTAACAGACTTGGACATGACACTGGCTTGCAGAGACAACATAAAACAGAAAAGTTTAATTCTGGCCTAACATCAAAGTACTCAACAAATTAATCTAAACTAGCGACAGACGATATGACCTCTCATTGACCGGATTTTAACCAATGGAAGCGATGGTCAGCACTGGCTACAAATTAATGCTGCTCGCTTAATCTTTGCTAATGAGAAAGAGAGTTACAGCTGAAGGTCAGCAAATCTGGGAATTTTGCAAACCTGGACATCAAAACTCAGCATGTCTCATGTGGTTGCATAAAAATATTCATATATGTGAGCAAAATGCTACACCATATCATAGAGCCGGTAGAGCCCTGTACAAACAAACTACAGAAGTAGGTGACTGAGGTTGACAAAACACGGCAGACTACAATAGAGAAAGAATTACATTTGATCAGCTTTATTTTAATTATCTTCATGACCATAACAATATGTACAGATCAGCCTCAGCACAGATCTTAAGGATCAGCTCAGGACATTTATATTCTGTATTAACCACATCTGATCTGCAAACATTAAAGAGTGCTCTCTCTAGTCCATATAAATAAATCAGCCACACATGCACAGATTCAAACCTGCATAATGTAATCTGTATATAACTAAATGTCTTGGTGTGTCAGAAGTTCGTTAGATCTATGACGTACACATCTTCTGTACTGGTAGCATGCAGTCTCAACATGTAATTGAAATTGAAACTGGTTTCACATTGAGAGATTTGCATATTAAAATGATTATACCACACTATGCAGGCATCAGTGTTTCTGCTGTAATGCAGAGTGACTAAGTATGTGACATGACATCTGAAATGGCCACCTCAGGGCCCATACACTACTTTAACACCACTATTAGAGAACATGCAATTTTTATAGTATAGCAGCAATTCAGTGCACCAGATGAAGGCTATTACAGTGAAAAAGAACTGATTTGTAACATTAAAGCTTGGTCCATCACTGCTGAATGAATTCATTCTTTCATCCTTTACCCCCTAAATTCACACTATAATTACTCTACAGAAAATATCATTCTTTCTTTTTTTCACAACTGGATATTTTTCACATACTTTAATAGCATTTGCATTTTACACTCACTCCAACCATCCTGTAATTCATATATTACTATACATATGATGGCACTGAATATGCTGTAGTATTGTAATTGTCTGCTTTGTAATTGTTGAGATCACCTCATTTGCTCTGTTCTTATTTATAACCTGGTCTTTTCCATTGCTCTATCTTATCCGCTGCAGCTATCCAATTTCCCCACGGGGATCATTAGAGTTTCATCTCCTTTAGAAATCATTTAATGCACAATAGAACAGAGAATGCATCTTTTAACCCTTTGTGGAATAGGCTATGTGGGATCTGTAAAAGACTTGAGCTGACTGTAGGTTTCAGTGGGCTTACTCTCCAGTTGTAGAGACTTCATATCTTTATAGTGTTTATGTACTTCAAATTCTTGAAAAAAAAGACATGGAATGGAATGGACTAGAGTTTAGTCTAGACAACCAGGGTGCCAATCACTTCTCATAGTAGCATCCAGCCTGCTGAAGTGGACAATCAGCCCAGTATATCCCGTGTGAAAACACCTTGCATTCTTTCCAACCATTTCCGAATGAACACATGTGTGACTGTAATTTTTAAATAAATTTTTTCCTACCTCACCTCTGGTTTGTGTTAATTTTGGAACTATCAAAATCAACTAGCACAAATGTACCATTCCATACGTTAAGGCTGCCCAAAGTGGGGCTCGTGGGTTAAAGTTGGCCTACTATTACTAGATGTTAGGATAAAGTATGTCATTGGGTGCTTACCACTGTTATCTGCGTGTATTTTTAAAATCTCAATTACACTAAACAACCTCCAAGCTAGCAGGGGGGGGGGTTATCCATTTAAATGCTAGGGCTCATCTCCCCACATCCAAACCAAGTTTCTCTGACACTATTTTGCAGGGGCCCCATTGCTGCATCCTGGGTTAGGTGCCGCCGAAGATGAATATGATTGGTTTGAAGACATGCAAACTAGCCAGAGCTAGACACCAGAATGAGAATTGGCGCAGCCAGCCCTTCTTCCAGCGCTGACACAGGGCTGTGGAGATAGGTCAGGCAATGTGAGACTTGGTAACTCTTGATCCTAGCAGGCTACCATTTTGCATCTTAATATAATGTAATAGGTGTTGGCTTTTTGCCAATGGCCCACCATTAAATTGCATTTTTTTGGCCACCCCTGTTCTACGTCAAACTCGGATGTGTGCTATCACTAGATCATGATGTTGCGCTCCAAAGAGAAGATGATTACAATTTTTATTGCACAACCATTGTTCCATATCAGCATGAGCCAGAGTATACTGAGGAGGAAGTGGTGCTTGAGTGAGAGGGCAAGAAGAGCGGACAGTGCAGGTGCATCATTAGATCTGAATCTGACAGTTAACAGTTATCTAACAGTTGAATGCTTTGAACTAAGGATCATCACAAAGTGGCTTTTTGAAAATGAGTAAGGTAGCTTTTCTCTTTAGTCAGTAGGTCAACATAGTGTGCATGTATCTGTCTGTTCGAACATGCCCAGCCAGGGGCGCCGCCAGATATCTTGGGCCCGATGACAGATTAAAATATTCAAGATAGATAATAATATTATTAGCCCTCAAAGGGCCCCCTGTCAGTGCCGGGCCCTTGGAATCGTCCTAACCTTTCCCCCCCTGGCCTCGCCCCTGTGCCCAGCCTTCACTGCAATCATAATCCACAGAGAGAGAGAATAGAGAAAATCACCTCATCCACCTTTCTGTTCTAAGGTTGGACAGTTCTTGCTTAAATTTTTTTCCACGATCCAATGATTTCAATAGAAGCAAGTAAATGTGATATGTTTTACATATTTACCATACATATTTTATGTATAATGAACAGAGATTTATGCAAACATGTTAATATGTACTGTAAATGTGGCTAACCATGCATATAAGATGCCCACACAGCAGGGATTGCATTGGAGTAATTTAACTTTCTTTGAGGCTTTTTTCTCATGAAGCCTATAAGAAAACCTTGTGCAACTTTAGCACATGATCACACATACACACACACACACACACACACACACAAGTAAGCATGTCAGCATAAAAGCAACAGCATACCCCCACATGCCTAAAGACATTCACGTAAACAAATCTTCCATTTGATTGTCTAAACACACGCGGTATATAGTCTCTCACCCAGCGGGTATACACACACACACACACTGACTCCATTAAGATGAGTGTGTTCATTATTTATCATTGTTTATATCTTTGATAGAGTGCCAGCGGAGATAACAAGGCTAAAACTGCTGACTGATGGATATTTTGCCTTCACACATATAGACACACTTACACGCTAGATGGAACACCCCTTGCTAGACACACACACACAAACACACACACACACACACCAGTGTGAACGTATATAGCTGTACAAGCAGGCAGGGGGTCAGCTGTTTGTCAGTGTTTGTGTGTGTGTTCCTTATTTATCATTTGTTTGACCACTGGAAATAATAGGACTAAAATGCTGACTGATTCAGATTTAGGCATCACATATACACCCAGACCCTTCTTGGTTGTCTCTCTCTCTCTCTCTCTCTCTCTCTCTCTCTCTCTCTCTCTCTCTCTCTCTCTCTCTCTCTCTCTCTCTCACACACAAACACAGACACACACAAAAATACCCTTGGGTCGATGCATAGACATACATATCAAGGTGATTTAATGTTACAGTTCTTGCCTCTCTCAGTGAGTTTAAACTGAAAATGTTGCTGACCCGAGAAAAAGCCATCTTTGTTTTGTGCAGACGGAGATTTAAAGTGGTAATCGCACCGACATCTCTTCATTTTTTCCCCTCCTGTTTTAGTATCTTTTGTCTTTTCGGGGATATATTGTACATTCATTACCGTGGTGGTTTTGGCGTATATTCCCCCGAGATCTTCTGTCAGTCAGACAGTGTGGGTGGTGCTGTGATGTCTTGTTTAAATTTTAAGTTTGAGTGACACCCTTTGTCTGTTCGGCCTGGTAGCTGGCCATAACTGCTAATGTAATCTCATTACTTGCATTTCAACAGTACATATAGAAAGCCTTTTATAAATGTTGCGCTTCTTTTATTTGACAGGAGAGCTGGAGATTAGGACAAGAAAGCGGGGGAGAGAGAGAGGGAGGACTGTATACAGATAGGGACCGTGAGATTCACTGACATAATGTAATAGATTTCTAATTTTATGATTGATTTAATTATCATAGAATTAAAAGGAAAACCTTACTGAAATAATGTTTTCCTTGTATTTGTTCAGTGCAGTGTGCTGTGGTCATACTGTAAGAAGCTAACATTTGACCAGTCTCTTGCAAGGAAGGTGATTATTACAGCCACAGCAGGATCTGAATTGAGGGAGCTACTGATTAAAATTGTTGCTCGAGCTGTCAAACAAATTACATTATTTACGTAAATCCAACATGAGGCAAATGAAACGTCACTGAAGTCAGTGGCTTACAGTAATGTGTGGAAAAAGGTACTTTAAGTAGAAATTCAATGCTCTCATGAGTATCATAAACCCTAACCCGTATGTTCTTATTGGAACATGATCAATTACTGCACAAGAATAATTATGACCTACATGACCATTCAGCATTAACCTACAACTGTGGCTTGGCATATAATAGATTATCTGTTCCAGACTAAATAATATAGTCAACCCAATTAGGGAATAGTTGACATTTAATTGAAATATAAGCTGCTTAAGAGATCTGTTACATGTTGAATCACTAATAGACCCCCACACTTCTTATCATCTGTTAGGTAACATATGGATTAGCCTACTGTAACGTGATCAAGGCATCATAAAAGAGGGCTATTTAATGAACAGAGTTTGGTGTTTTGTTATGTTTTACAGCTCTTTATCAGTAAGAAAATAAAACACAACCACTGAATGGCTTAAATATGAAACATGTCTATTGTCGTTTTATTTTCTGTGAGTGTTCTGTGTGTGTGTGTGTGTGTGTGTGTGTGTGTGTGTGTGTGTACTGACCATTCAGGCGATTAACATCAGGCGTGTCAGCGCTCTAAGTCTGATGGATACGTCACATTAACCCCTCTCGACTGTGTGTGCATGGTTGTGTGTGTGTGTGTGTGTGTGTGTGTGTGTGTGTGTGTGCGTGCGGTTCTATGTGTGTGCGTGTTTGTGTTTGTGCGATTGTGTGTGTGATACAGGAGGACAGAGTATTTCACGCTGGACTCTCCCATTACCTGAGGTCAGCACTGTTACTGACAAAGTGAGAAAAATGTGTGTGTTTGTGTGTGTGTGTGTGTGTGTGTGTGTGTGTGTGTGTGTGTGTGTGTGTGGGTGCGTGTGTGTGTGAGAGCGATAAATTACACAGTGCAGGTGTGAACAGCCATAATGATGGTGGCTGGTCTAGACGAGGAGCTGAGTACAGCAGGTTTGGGAGCTTATACTGCCTTCAACAGCACATTTTACTCTCCTCTCTCTCTCTCTCTCTCACACACACACACACACACACACACACCTGACAAAGGTCATGTGGACAAGCATGCATGCATGCATACACACAAGCAAACAAATGAACACATACACACCGACAATACAGTAGCTGTGACCTACCACATTATGACCCTCGTGGCCTTTAACCTAATGCAATAAAGTGGTGACATGTTTGGTTTTATGAAATCTGTTGTTATGAAGCAATTCCATTGTCACACAGTCAGTGAGTTATGATTGTAATTATTATACTGGGTGAACTATTTTATGATACTTATATTACACTATGAACATTTAAATTACAACAGCTTTTTCTGGCACTATTGCTCTCATATTAATCATTGGCCTCACATTAAGTACAATGTGATGTAGAATACATAACTCCCTGTAGTGTACATTAATTAACCATATGTTATCAATAAAAAATGGTATTACATGGGCTAAATAGTTTCCATATTTGTATTAACTCATGTAATTTATGGTACTGATGACGAGATTTTCAAGTAAAGTTGCAGAAGTCAGACTCTTTATCTTCCTGTGTAGTTGATCCTGGAAAACAAAACTTTTATGTGGTTGATGACCCATGTAGACATGCATACAACACATACAACATACATCATCCACTCACACACCATAGGTGTGAAGGGGGCCCTGAACTAGATGGTGACGGTACCTTGATGAACCCTGTAACACACACACGGACACGCATCAAACTCCACACTCTGCCCGTTATTGCCAGCCCATCATCCACTCACTTCCACTCCATAAGGCAGTGAAACAGACACCTCTCCAAGTCCCCAAGGACCCCAGAGGCAGATGACAGGAGGAAGAAGCTCAGCTTAGATGATGGGACACTCTATTTAAACGGCACACACACACACACACACACACACACTTGCTGCCACCACTCCCTCTCCCTCCTTTTTTCCTATCTGTCTTCTTCCACGCATCATTCAACATCGTCCCTGCTCGCCTCCCTCACTCCAATCTCTCTGTTTTCTGTCTCTTTACTAAACTGATCTCAGATTAGTTTATTTGTGAAGAAACTTAAAGCTACACTAGGCAAGGTGTTTATGGAAAATACACATATCTCTTCAACATAAATCACAAAAGCAGCTGTGACAGCAAAGAGCACTGCATCGGCTAATTGAGATCATGTACTTTTGTACCTTGTTTGCCTGAAGGAGAGAAATTCAAATTGTCTGCTAAACAGCAGTGACTAAATGGGGTCTTTCTCCTCGCTCTCTTCCTTTTAATCTCCTGTGGCATCATGAAACATCTCAGTATTTGTATTTACAGTTCAGTGAAGGACCTTTCTTTTATGTCAGGAAACAGTAAAACAATAAGAAATGTACTGCCTTTACAATTTCATTTGGTAACCGTAGGTTGCACAGGCACGTAGATGAGCTGACATAAACATCTATCAAATCTTAACACGTTGTTGTGGGGACCTGAGCATCAAGCAAACTCAGGACCATGCCAATGGATAAAGGTCCTGTACCTCATACCTCAGTGACCTCATTCCAGTTAGATATGACAGAATTATGACAAGCAAAGTTATGAGGTTATCCAATGTCCAGGCAGTTGGAGAGAGGGTGTGGGATTCATGTCTTGTTCAGGAAATATTAGTTGTTTATATCATTGAAATAGGTAGCTAAATGGTGACTACAAGGTTGGGTGCTGCTTGAGGTAAAGAGATCAACACATTACATTATTTGTTTTGGTTTTCTCATCCTCGTTACTAGCTGTATGTCTATTTCTGTGTAGTAAACTGAGAGCGATGGAAACCAGGGTCAAATTCTGTGTATGTGTAATGTCCTTGGCAAACAAAGCGGATTGTGATTCTTATTCTTATGTTTACAACCCTGTGGGCTACATTGTTACGCTTATTCATGTTATTTCTCAATGTACTCGTATATGAGACTTATGACTATTACATGTGTTATGCAATTCATGCACTTTACATTTAAGCACTTTGAGATTGCTTAAATGTAAAGTGCATTATAAATAAAATGTACTATTATTATTATTATATCGAATATATACAATCAAATCGAAAATTCATGTGGATTGCTGGATTGAAGAGCAAAATTAAACCATTGTCTATTTTTATGGGCCAGACTTCACCTGAACCCTCATTCTGGTGACACTGACCTACAGTATATTGTCATGAACACTGTGTCTGTCTCTCTTGCCTCAGTTTTATGAGCTACTCATAAGCTAGACTTGTTTTTGCCTGCTTTATTCCTGCTGCATTTTCCTGTTGTAACATAATTTTATGCAGCCATAACACCATTCCTAATTAATGTTGGCTATTTTATTGATTTTCCAATTGTTGTTTCATCGTCTTTAAATCACCCTGTAACTCTGATCTGAAAAGTACCACAAGAATAAAGTTTTATTGTATGCCCCCACTGGTTGGCAGCCAATCAGTATTTCAAAATAAAAAAAAACACTTCACACACAGCCAGTAAATTTTTATCATCGCCATCTATGTGTAAGAATGCTGAAAGGGATTGCAGACAACTGGCAGTTTTATTGTTATTTGTCTACCATCAATCACTTTGATGTGGTATTTATAAGTTTGATGTGGTTAAGGATTAAAAGTGCACAAAGTTGCTGCACAAAGTTAAACACATGAGTGACAGACTTTCTATAAACGCAGATACTGCTGTTACCATAAGCACAAGGGGAATGCTTGGCACCCACATTGTGTTAGTGGAGACAGAATTCATTGTAGCGTAAATACAATTCTGAATGTTGATGAATCACATTTGTTGTACGACTACAGTGTGCAAGAGGGGCAAAATATGTATGCACATATTGTATGAGGTCAGCACACTACAAACCATGTTATGAAGAGACAAAACATTATGGATTGAGCAGGTATTGAGATGACACACACACATGCATGCACACACACACACACACACACACACACACACACACACACACACACACACACACACACACACACACACACACACACACACACACACACACACACACACACACACACACACACACACACGCGCCACCATAGTGCCGTCCAGACCAGGAATTAGGCAGGCTGATTGGTGAGTGACAACTGAAATTGAATTTCTCTGCAGTGAAAGCCCAAAGGACTCAGGGGAGGACACACACACACACACACACACCCACTTGTCTGTATAGACGCACACAAGCATGAACACACACACACCCACATCAGCATGAACTATTGCTGAATAATTGCTGGCACATACACCCTCTCTCTGTCTCTGTCTCTCTGTCTGTCTCTCTCTCTCTCTCACACGGAAACTCTTTTTCCAACAAGTCCCTCCTCTCCAATTTACTGCCAAACCTGTCGCTTCAAAAGCAAATCTCTTTTTCTCCCCACACCATCACAATGAGAATCGCATCTGGCAACTCCGAACAAAACAAAAAAGTTTGCGAAAGACCTTCATTATACGGCAGCCGGTTAGACGTGATTTGAATGGTGACGATGAAAATGACAATCATGGAGCTATAGAAGATGCACCTCCCTATAGCCAAGTCTGAAATGAGAAATTATGACGAAAGGAAGCACAGCTCTGAATTTGTGTGTTCATGTGTGAGAGAGAGTTTGTCCTTTGCCCTTACGTTGGACGTATAATAACAAAGAGCCCTTTGGAGTTTTTAGGTATGCAACTGCACCGATTTGAAACTGTGAAGGTGCAAAGCGTCAACAAAACCTGGCAACAATGTTAAATTTAAAAAAAAAAAAAAAAACTGAATTTGAACTTTATGCAATGTTGCACAAGAGTGACACCTCAGATTAAACAATGGTGTGTTGTTATTTACATGTTGTTATGCTTGCAGGATAAACTGTGTTTTGATAACCTTGCTAGCATCAGAGCACACAGGTGGAACTAATGAAAATTAATGTTAGCTCTGTTCCAGCAATGCAACACTGTGATTAATAATGTTTTAAGCTTCACCTGCGTTTCACAGGTCAAAAATGTCTGCTCTATAAAAGGTCCACACAACCAGTTGCACTCCACATTTCCCCTCCCCGGTCATGCATGCCCCTTGCATTCAGTTAAAGAGCTTTAAAATGTTTCTTCAAGCAGAAACATAACAGCTCCCTGCAAATCTCTCAGATATCAAAATATACAAATCTAGTAGTTTTGTACTAGTCAAGATTGATGAATATTTTTGGAGTTTGTCATATAAGCACAAAGGTTATGTGTGTTTCCGAGTGGAAACAGCAGTGTTTGAGGAAACACCACTTTTCTTACTTGTGATTTTCACTTTGTTAAGTCCATTTTACAGCTTAATGCAGTCAAAAACACCTGTCAACATTCTTTGAAATGCTAATTTGGTATCTATGTGACATTTTTGATGAAACTTCAACCACAAACCAAATGGGTGTAACGAGAATGTACTGCATGGTTGTGTAACAAGTGCAAATGCCAGTGTTGGGTCACAGTGGGTTCAAAAGAACAACAACATTAATTTAAACTGGCAATTGATACATTATTTTACTTTAACTTAATGCCTTTAGAATAATTACACCATCAGTGTTTTGATTAGTTCCCAATTTCTGTCTGGCTACAAAATCTACTGGGAAAATGAAGGCTGACTGACGATCCAGTCAGACTGGCACCATTTCTATCTGCTTTCTCATCCCCAGTATAGACCACATGAATTAACAAACTACTTTTTTCCTGTGTTGTTGGTAGCTGCTACTCTGAGGAAAAGGGAAATTATCCATTTGTCTTTGCCAAAGCAGTGTTAACAATAACACCACTACTAAGGTTGTCTGTTTCCACTATAAGCCTAAATAACCACTTGCTTCCATTCATCAATTGACATAATAATTATACTAATAGGGTTTAATACTGTTATATTAACTTTGTTAATTTTTGAAACTGTGAGCAAGACAGGGATATTGTTTCCCTTGGAAAGACTGTTTATGCTCTAGCTGGTGTTGCCTTCTCCAACAGTATTCAGGTTTTATGTAGAGTTATAGTCTAATAATAACATTTTGGTGATAAGTAGAAACTACCTGTTAATTATGGTTGAGTATAGGTTTATAGGCTGAACACTTCAAAGGATTGGTCTCCAAGGATTCAGTGTCTGCCATACTGAATAATCATGAACATCGTGGTTCTTTTCTGTAATTAAACTCCTCACCAAAACAGCAAAACAGCTCACCCGCTGAACTGTAACAGTGTATGTGAATGTATCTCCAATCTGTCTCTGTCAAGTCATCGTCCACTGACATTGTTTCCGTCAGGTAGTGAAACAGATACCTCTCTAGGTCTTGGAGGACTCCGGAGGCACAGGACAGCAGGGAATATGTGAGTGTGGGTGTTCAGACACTATACAGTTACTGTAAACCACATGTAGACAGACACTTGCTCAACCCTATCATCCCTACGCCTTATTTTTATCACTCTCTTCTTCAAGCCATCCTTCCCACCACATGTCCTTCCTTCCTCCAGGCCTCCATAACAATCCAATTGTTTTCTGCCTGTCTCACTACTTTTTTTGTTTGGTTTTGTTTTCCCCTACTCTGCCAGCCATACTGATCTCTACTCCGCCAGCAACTCTCTGTCAAACTCAATTTATAGCTGGGCAGCCGAAGGGGCGCTGATGTAGGATAACACACAGGATATTAATCTGTGCAATATTTATTTCAATATCAGTCTAAAGTCTGTCAGCTGACAGAAAACAGGACCCAAAAGAGAGGTCAAGTGTGATTCTGAAATGTTTTTATTCCAGCATCACTGTGTTTTCTACAGTATCGTTGTCTCTTAAAATAAAACAAAAAACAATGTCTCTACTAAACTTCTATACTTCTCTTCGTGCACTTTTATCTATTTTTAACTCCCTCCCTGCCTTTAAAACTCCTCCTGTATTCCCTGGTCTCTCATACTGTCTCTGTTTTTCACACAACAGTATACTGTAGCCTATGAAATATCTACTGCTCTTTCATGCTTCGTCCTGGCTGCCTTGCCTCAGGCGTATTTAGCTGGTTTTCCCCCCCACCTATCTTATATTTGAAGTCGTTTCTTGAAACATAAGGCATAATGTGGGCAGGCTTTAGCAGAGGTTTGCAGGGGTCAAATTCTACCTCATTTACATATATACTATCACAGTGAAGTTTCTTGAGCCCCAAGGCAATATGGGATATTAGATGTATGGGGGCTGTTACCCCTGGATGACATGTTCAGAAAGTCTAGGTTGAAAAAAGACAAGAGGCTAGCTTTGACTCGAGATGGATAAAAAAATATATATATTATTACTAAGGGCTTGTTGTTAGTATTTTAGTGTTCGGTAAGTTTAAAATGAATATGTTTCCAGATCAAAGCAAACGTTATTTCCTACAGTGGATTTTACTGCTTTAGTCAGTCTAAATGTACTGATTTTGTATTTGAAAAGCACAAAATCATTGTGTATCAAAGGGATTTCCAGAGCAGTGCTTGCAAAGCATATTGAAACATCAACAGCAATAACAAAAAATAATGGAAATAAGGACATTCTGTTAAAATCACAAAATAAGAGCAATACAAAATAAAAAGGAGATCAGCCACAAGAAATCCAATGGATAAAAACAGGTTTTGAGATGATTTTTGAACATTTGAACTGATTTCACTGTTTCACAGAGGGCTAATTGATAGGAAGTGGTGTCATTGCAAAGGCCATGTCACCATTAGTCTCAACAAAGACCACCAAACTAAACAACACATACTGTATGTCCTCTGTCATTGTCTTCTACAACAACACAGACTGTATGATACATTTTGTTACAAAAATGAATCATACGACAGTCAAGATCCTTTTACACCACATCTGCCATATTTTCCTTAACTAAACCAAGAAGTAGTGGAGCATAATACTGTCAGTAAAAAACAGAAAAGGGACCTCTTCACTCCAAAGTTTTGAGGCTCTACATATGTTACATTACTTCTAGCTTCCACTGTTTAAGGACAGGGGGAATACTGTAGTTCACACATTCACTAGAGATTCTTATTAGTTAAATATAAACATTGGCTATATTTGGCAGTGGAACAAAGAAATTATGCCAAACTGAGACCACTAGAGACCCTCAGCAGAGCAAAGTGGTCTGGCAGTATAAACAATGTGCAACATCCCTTTGTTAATCAAAGAACTTTTAAGAGATATCATTTTGTAATGCAAGTTTAATTTAGACAAGACTCGAACGATCACAAAAGGGGATTTTATAAAAACAAAAGTTTTAAGCATTAACTATTCAGAAATTAGCAGTGTTATTTTTAGAAACTCAGTCTTGAATGGGTGCACAAAAAACACTCCAAAAGAATAATAACATGAAGATACTAACCGGTGCAGTGACAATTTAACTAATGATATGTAAGCTTACAGTAAATCCATCAATAGTGGCCACCACTAATTGGATGAGTTCATTTTAAATCAAAGAAAAAAACATCCACTTGATATACTGGTGCAACTATTATGCACACACATAGTATGAGTAGGTCACACACACACACACACACACACACACACACACACACACACACACACACACACACACACACACACACACACACACACACACACTCCTGTTGAATCCCCTTTGATTTTATCATCCCTCTCATGTTGCGTTACATTACAGCAAAACCTTTTAAACCACAGCTTTCTCACATAAACTCCCACATAAACACAACACCATATAACACCCTGGCATTTTAATGACATCAACACACGCGGCTCTTACCGGAGTGAAGTTCATGACTTTGAGGATCCAGATGGTCAGCGCCAGGTTGACAATCATGGTGACGAGGAGGAGGAGGATGAAGAAGTACAAGCATCTCTTCCTCCAGCCGTAGATTCCCACTGCTGGGTAAACCTGTGCGCCACACACCGACGCCCCCCGCTGATGGAGCGGGTTGGGCTGCGCTGCAAGTATATACTGCTCCTGGGTCATCTGAAAGGGACACAAATATGAAAAGTATATGTAAGAATCACTCATTTTTAGGAAACATTTATTTCAATTCACTTATATTTAAGGGAGGAAATATCTCTTTGCACTGTACAGCTTGGAAACCCAACCCTGTTGGGTATAAAAATGTAAAAATATGTCCGTGCTCAGGTTGGGTTTCGCCACGCCAACTGACACAGAGTTTAAGAGGTTTTTTTGTTTTTTCTCTGACAGAAAAATGTATCCTGACCTGAGATTTCAAGGTAATACCTGAAACATATTTTTATTAATTCATGAGAGGCTGATGTCACTACAAACGTTGCCATTTGTCAGCTGAAGTTACTTTAGTAGTTTCATCCATCTAATATTTCTTTCTTTTTTATTTTTCACTCGGTATTTTCATTTTTGAGTGACACCTGAAACTCTTCAGCTCTGCACAGATGCTCGACAAACATCTTCAGGAAAGGAAACGAGAGAGAAGAGAGGCTGAACTTGGGGGGGTTCGTCCCTGGTGGTGGGGAGGATGGAAACAGGGAAAAATAAAGAGATAAAACAGACGAACATAGAAAGGGAGAGAGGAATATAGAGGCACCGCGTGATAAAAATGAGATAGAGGTGGAGCGGTGAAGTGGAGAGATAGAATGGCATCAGGTAGTAAGAGATAGAAAGTAGAGAGAAAGAAAGAGAAAGAGAGAGGGGCCAGATAAGACAGCAGAGGAGGACAGAGTCCATTAGTTGTAGTGCAGCAGCAGAAGTCATTGGTAGCAAGAGATATGGACACTGGCTGCAAGGCACTACTATCTCTGTCCATCTCTGACTCTCTAACTCTCTCTCACTCTCTTTACACTGCTCTCTCTACCTCAAATCCCCCCTCTCTCTCTCCCCTCTCGCTCCCTAATTCACTTCCTATCTCACTTCGGCACCTCTTTCTCCCTTTATCAGTCTCTCTCTCACACACACATTATGTCTTTATTTGCTGAGGCTGCATGACCTTAACACCTCACCGACTTGATTTCCTTCCCCCCTGCAATGCTTTTTCTCCATATAGTCTCACACGATGATACCAACAAGCCTTGATGCGAAACAAAAAATGCTGACTTTTGCTTTGCCTGCAGGAAAAAGGAAAATGCAGACTTGGCCTGTTAAAGTTTTGTTGGGTTTTTGGTCAAAAAGTCTGAGAAGCAAATATCAACCTGTAATCTGTCTCCACATGGGTCCTGATTCTCAGACACAACAAAGTAAAGCTCAGTGTTTTACTGATGTTTGCTCAATGAGTTACTGATGTTAAAGCAATAAATGAACATCATCTAAACTTACAAAGTTGAACTTCTGTTTGTAGTTATGAGACTGTTTTATGGATATTGTGGGACTATATCATCTGACCACAGGTGCGCATATGTTCTCCCATCCTGATAAATGATAAAAATGTACTGATGGTGATCAGTTTATAAGCTTCCTATCTTTCTGAAAAGCTTCACTACCTTTCCTTATATTAACAACATCTCAAAGAAAACTGTCACAGACAAAATGAGGTTAACCTATCTCATCGTTCCATGTGAAAAGCCTGGAATAATAAACCAACAACACCAGTCTGACCAGTGTTGCACTGTGCTGGTGTGCTATAAAAATCTGATGTGTTTTCCTTTACACTCGAGGAGCCATTTTCCACCTGAATTAACAGAGATACAAGGTGACTGAACTGTGATAAGACAGAGCAAAAACACATCAAATCCAGACGGAAGTGCACCCAAGACGCAATGAAGACCCGATCAACCAAAACGTCTCAGGAGGTGCACAGAAATATGTTTGGCTGCATTAACGATGAAGTCTGAGTCTATGAGTAACAAAGACTAAAATGTAAGCACAGCAATATGTATTTGCTGAAAATGGAGAACAAGAAGAAACACAGCATTCAACATCAGATTTAAAGGAGGTAATATATAAATGCAGACCATTTACCATTTACCATTTAATGAGAAGAAAATTTAAATTTCGCAATACGTTTTATTGGCAAATGAAAGATGAAGCTAATTTTAATGAGAGCACCAAATATGCATTTAATTTTTGGTCTTAATGCAATCCATTTAGTCTATATAAAGGAAAAGATGGATATGAGACATATCAATGCAAGTGGAAAGGGCTTGATGTTTGTCAAGTGGGCTAATGAATTAATGATGATTTCCCTCTTCACTGTGAAGAAATTATCCTGCACAAATCTCAGCTGGTTCATCTGTTTCGCTTTTTGAGTGCATCTGTTCAGCCTGTGCAGACACAATGCATACAATCAGTTGTGGGGTATTGCTGTGGAATAAGGCATTGGAATGGGCTGCTGATCGTTTTATCTCAGTATTCAGCATCCACACAGAATCAATGGCAGAGTGTGTGTACCTGCTCTTGTGTTTGCTGTGTGTGTGGCGCTCTAGAATGTTAATATAAATATTTTTTTCTTGCATGTATCGACAGCGGGAATCAATAGGTGAACACATACTGTACATCTATGTGTGTGTGTCAGTTTATGCATGAGTGTTTCGCAAGGGCAAGAATGTGAATCAGCCAATAAACTAATACAACCAATGAAAACCAAATCTCCAATTCAACCAATTCACAAGTGACACTGAGTTACATAATTCCGTGTCACTTCTTGTGTGTGGTCAGTTTTCGTGACTTACTCATTCTCTGGGTGATTTGCTGGAAGCTTCCTCACTTATGCTCTGTCACTGACTCATTCATTGTCTCGTGTGTGTATTTCTGTCTCACTTCAGTCACAGCCGTGCACAGTTATCAATCCAACTCCTTTTCTCCTCCCCCATAGTTTCCCAATTTCGATTACAATATTTGTCATAATTTTCACACAGCCTTTAGTCACTCCCTGCCCTTTGCAACTTGTTTCTTCACTTAGCTCTCTCTTTTCATTCGTCGTTCTTCTTTCCCTCATTCTTTTCCAGTGATATCTCAAACTTTCCATTTGTTTCCTTCCCTCTTAATTCTGAGATAAAGCATCTTTCTGTCCTTGCCTAACTCTCTCTATTTCCACCACTTCCTCCTCTTGCCTTCCACGCTCACTTCATTTCTTTCTTCCTTTCCGCTCTCTGTTCTTGACCAATCCATTTTGTTCTCATCCTTTTCCTCCCCCCTCTTCTGTCCTCACCTCATCCCTCCCTCCCTCCCTCCCTCTTCCAGTGCATTTCTTAGATTGAACTGACAACAGAGTCATCAATCAATCCCATGGTGCACCAAAGCCTGGAGGCCCTGCACAGCATGACCTAACTTTATTAACATCATAATGTCCTGACAGCCATAAAAACAACACTTACTGGAGCCACGTCACCATGGTTACCATAACAGCATACCATCAAATGCGATCTAACAGTGATCTCAGCAGAGCCAATACAGAGCCAATTAGATATGGACAGCAGGATTATTGTTTTTCTTTTCTGATGATGTGGTAGGGACAGAGGTCAGGGAAAGTAGCTCAACAAAAGGCATGTCTTACACACTTTCAAATAACGTGTTAAGGTGATTCCTCCCACTACACGATCGGTTCAAGGTAACACATAACCAGTATTAAATCGAATTAAATATCAACATGATGAGGCGGTAATAAATTCAGGCAGTCTACACACACCTGTATTACAAACCAAGATAAGTAGACACTAAAACACACTCCAACACTGTATCCCCACATGACACCAGAGTGAAGCTCAGCTCCTCACTTTGAGTACTATGAGTAGATGAAGAGGAGCAGGGAGAAGAAGAAAGAGACAAATGAGAGGAAATTAAGAAGGTAGAGAAACATATGATTAAGTTCCCCCCCCCATAAAAGCTTAAAATAAACACCACTACTTTAACAAGAGCTAATAATCAGAGAGGACAGGAGATATTACTTTAAAATGACTTTCATCTTTCAAGCAGCTCCAATTCACATAAAAGAAAACTCAAATTCATTAGGACAAATAGGCAATCTCAAATTTTCCCTGATATGACAAGCCACAGGGGTTCTTTGCAGTGGATAAGAGCTCATGGTTTGGTTCAGGCTTGAAGCTATATGACTCAGGATATTATTAGAATGATGGCAAATATCTGTCAATGGAAAACTTGATCATACATTTTGTTTCAGTCTCCTGCTGTGATTGCACTTCCGCGGAGATTTCCTTTACTGATGTAAAACGGAGCTTCTCAGCATGTCCTGTAGGAGACACTTCTGATGAAAAGGGAAACTCATGCAGAGTGTCATCCTCTCTCATTATGTACCTAAATGAATGTTAATACATGTGGGATGTGAAGTATGTGTCAAGTCAGATTCAGCTTGGTGGACGATGCAAATGAAGGCGGAGAGTGGGAGCAGATTCACACGTGTGCTGCCTGATAATGTATGTGAAAGCTAGATAAATTGACAGATGGGTGGATGTGGATGGATTCGCCATGGACACACAGGTGGATAATGAATGAAAGATGGACTGAGGGACTTGGAGACAGACAGTCAGACAGCTCAGGATTTGGTTTCATAGCTTGAATCCATATCAAAGTGTAATTAGTATGCGTGCATGGCCGACTGGTGCTGTTGCTATACATGAAGTGCTGAGGGCGATCCAATGTATCTGTCAGCCCGCATCACACGGTCCGGCTCTCCTCTCATCTGCTTATACGCAATCAATACTGCAGCTTCAATATCACTCCACTTCTGATGGCCTTGACATTCTCTCTCTCTGTTTCTCTTTCTTCTAGTCTTTTTAATGCAAGCTCCCAAGGAGAGCGTTTACTATACATAGGTGAGTGGCAAATATCAAGCACTGTGGGGTTATTAAGAGGGAACATGATATGTGTTGGAAATTGCATTGATAATCAATACTGTTTATTCAAATTGTACCTTTCGCTATCAAATAGAGTTTTATTCATTCCTACCATTATGTGACACCAACATATTGAAGAAAGATTACAGAAGAGAAGAAGGTTTTGTTTTGTAAGGGCAGAGGGAGAGAGAATGCAGACAGCTATTAGAAAATGAATGTCAAAATGATGTGAGAAATTACTGCACCGGAGGTGTTCTGGTTATCAGTAGCATCAACATCTATACTTATTAACTGGTTAGAAAATAGGTAGGGCAAAAAATACATTGGCTTTATAAATCACAGGCACTTCTTTCTTATTTCTGTAAGAATGTTATTGTATTGAAATATTATTTCATGATCAAGGATTTTCTCAGCTATTAAAAGTTATCTGGTAGCCTACTTCTATTTCCAGGCAACTATTGCTTGGTTTTTTTTAACTCATCACTAATGATTTACGACTTTGAGCTGAGCATTATGTTGTGCACCAATCTAATTTCTGTCTGTTTGTGTTGTTTGATCATTTCTGTCCATCTCATCTGTGCTTCACATTTTCCATAGACGTGTTCATGTTTTTGTTTTTTACCTCAGTTTGGTTTGCTTTTGACTTATATTCATGATCATTTATATTTTGTAGACTTTCCTGAAATTGTTTGTATCATTTGCCTTCACAGATATTTCTCAGATAAATACACAGTCCATTATCAGGGTTACTACACTAACTGTTATGCTGAAAAAGATATTCCTTTCATTTTCTGATTTACTCCGTTAAATACTAATTATTGTCTTTGCAAATGATTTTGTAACATTTTCTAATAATAATTTGGGAAAATCTACATTAAAATCCAATATGTTATAACATTTTTACAAGTAGAAGCAGGTTCTCTGGGGCTACTAAATGGTAAAATATGCAAATAAAAACAGTTGCAACACTGGTGGGGAGCAAGTGTGTGAGGAGAAACTCAACAAGGGGTTTCATGTCAAATACATACACATGCAACAAACTGTTGTTTTCATGCATGTACATTTGTTTTTCACGTGTGTGTGTGTTTGAGCCAGTGTGATAAAACACTAAGCCAACGGAATTGGGAGCGCTCTGTGTTGGCTGTAGGTTGTTGGTTTGGACAGGCTGCCATCCCTCTCTGTCACTGGGGGCACTCAGGTGTTCAGCCAGTGGATGGATCACACACACTCTCACACACACACACATAACCACACAACCGCACACCCAAACATGCCGCCAGTCCGAGAAACTCACACGCACACAAAAAGTCCACACAAACAACAAGCAAACACACGCATAGACAGACAAAATCACACTGCAGCTGCATGCACCAGCAAACACACAGGAACATGGGCAAACAAACCATGCGTACACACTTGAACACACACAGACGCACACACACAAACACAGCTCCTGTGCAGTGAGGCGTCCACTATTCCAACAGATTTACGAGGTTCTGCTGCAGGCCTAGTGTAAAAAGAGAAGACTTAAAAGGACAACTCTTGCTCTCTCTCTTTCTCCCACTCCCTCTCGCTCACATACACACAGACACAAAGATAGAACTGAGCCAAAAGCACAACAGCTGTTGCCATATAAACAGCCTGTGACAGACAGAGGACAAAGGTATTACAGCATTAGAGAGAAGGACAGAAACAAAAAAAAAAGAAGTAAAAAAGTACAGGAAGGTTTGATACTGTAATAGATCTGTAGCAGATGGAAAAGTTCAGCTCATGACCCAGGGGTGGGAATCACAAAATAACTCACAATATCATACTATCACAGAATGCTGCCCATGATAACGGTGGTATCATGATACAGCTGTTCTGTTAATCTACTTCTACTTTACATTGCAAACATCTATGATACATTGTGATGTCTGGTAGTCAGATAGTCAAGGGAATCTGTTTGGTCCGCCTCCATGTTTTAATAGAAATATTGATATTTGTCAATATTTGATAAGTGTGTCAATAACTTAAAGCAAGAGGAAGCAATGTGATATATTGCCGTATCAATATCTTGTCCTAACCCTGTTATGATGCGTGCTGGTGTACTTGGGGTGGTATTGCAGCCTTTGTACCTTCAAGAGGACAACCATTCCTACACTGAATCCTCCATTTTCAATATAATACTATCCTAACACTACAGTGATACTTATCCAGTACTAAACGATTTATACAAGAGACAACATCAAAATCAAAAAACAACTTCAAAACAACAGATAAATGTGCACAAAAACAGGAAAAAATATATTTAAAGATCATTAAATAACTATCACAAAAACAGTATCAGTAGTTGCAAATGATGTAAATTGGAGACCTACGTGTTTTGCTAACCACTAAAACAACATATTTATAGATGAAAATATTATTGCATTGTTAAAAAAAAAAAAAAAAAAACACAATATCCAACATCTGGAAATAGCAGATAATAATGATCTTATCTGTTTACTTGGTTATGGTCAGAGTGATACTGCATTCATGTTTAAAGAAAACCAAGTTGACTGTGGGTCAGAGGCAGGATAGGTCCCTTGGTCTCCTTCTCCCCCATGATATTAGTTCCACACTTTGGCACCACACTAAAACTTTGTTCTAAGCTGTTCAAACAAACAAGCTGCACTGTGGTTGTTCTGAAGACGTCAGTCTCCTTTATCAGTGTGTTATCTGCTTCATGTGATGCAGCTGTTTGTTGTAGCTCTCCTTTGGTGTTAAAGTGGCTGCTTTCTACTACCGTCTCTATTTATAGAGGCTCCGGAG
Organism: Pagrus pagrus; assembly: GCF_965226575.1. Taxonomy (NCBI): domain Eukaryota; kingdom Metazoa; phylum Chordata; class Actinopteri; order Spariformes; family Sparidae; genus Pagrus; species Pagrus pagrus. The sequence continues at coordinate 22,175,117 of NC_140186.1, read as the reverse complement.
TGAAAAGTTGTTCTCATTTGTCTCTGTCTGGATTTATCTCCATCCAATGATGTCTTTCGTTTTTTTCTGGACCCATGAGACTAATTAGTGTATGATGGAAATGGAGAGGGAAAATGAGAGAGAGGCCATGTGAAGAGCGATACAGTATAAAGAGAGGGAAGAAAAGAGGTGAAGCAAAGGAAAAATAGAGATGCTGATGTTGTTTGATTGGCAGGTTCACTGAACACACTGGTCCCCAGCCTGGTCAGTAGGAAACTTTCCCCACTATGGACCAGCTGTCATCTCATGGAGATATCCAGTCACATCCTACCTTTAAGAATATCTGCCTCAGCGGGTAAAGGATAAACATTCATTAAACTGCTTGGTTACAAATTGATGGTTGAAAGCTGTTATCTTTTGCCACTTCTCAACAGCATATCGACTATCAGAGGAAAAAGTTTAGCAACAACACAGTAGAGCGGCGTTTTAGATTCAATTCATTACACAGCTAGGCAAGAAAATAGCAATCCTGCCTGGCAAATCTATGCGAGTTTGAGATATGATGTTCCAAAAATCAAAGCTAAGGTACCCACTAACTCATCATTTTATTCAAAAGTACACTTTTCTCTTAAATATTTGAAAAGATAGAAATGACTTTTTATCGGCCAGGCTGACAAAATAATGATATCATTACACCTACAGCCTCACAATCTCAGTTTATACAGTCTGTTCTGGTGTATCTGCTGTCACCTGCCTGTAAATTACTAACCAATGACAGTTTTGTAATGCTAGCAGGAACAAAGTGAGACTGATGGCTGGACTCAGCAGCTGCACTACCTGGATGGGCTGTGGCTATGTATTCTACTTTAGCAGGCTTGACACTCATAATGCTTGTCTCTTGTTCATTTGTGTCTGGTAAAGACTCTGTGGCTTTCTCACACACTCAAGGAGGCCTATTCATCATGACATGCTATGACATTTCTACTTCTTCTCTTGAGCATTCATAAGAATATTTTTCTGTGAGTATCTTTTTCTATTTCTGTAACCACACCACAGGAAGAAAGCCGTTGCATGGTGGCGTATTTAAAAAAACCAAAAAAAAACCACTAAAGCGACTGTGTCCCATCTGAAAAGTTGAAGATTGCTTCTGTGAGTGTTAATTTGTAGCAGTTGTTTTTAACAGTCCCAGAGATAAATGCTGCATAAAATAGCTGCCGCTGGTTAAAAGCAGTATTTCAGCACCATGGACAGCTCCACTGTGTACCAGTGCTGAACAAGGAGCTCTCCATAGTGCTGAAGCAGCATCTGCTGTTCTAATATTGTGAGGATCTGGTTGTTAACACCTTCCTGAACAATCACAAATGGACAGACCTGTGCAACATAACTTGTTTATATGTGTCTTTACCACTCAGGGCTGTATTGCCTTTAGACCTATGTTGTATAGCATCTATGTTGTTAACCATGATCACAGCTCTATTATAGATACTGACGGCTTCTCTAAATCTCTCTCCTGTCTCCCTCTAGTTGTCTGCCTTCCAGGAGTGCCAGCATGAAGAGGGCAGTCGACTGAGTTGGCTGGCTACACCTGCTACACACACTTATCACACACTCAACCATGCATGAGCTGCACCAGTGATACCCAAAATTCTTATAATTCATTGGTGTTATGTTTAGTTTAGTGAGTACTTGTCGTCTCCTTTCAGTTATGTGTGGACCCTCTAGTTTGTGCCAGGTTTGCAACAAATGGGCAATCCTCTTGGATCTGACCCAGGGACCTCTCTCATTACAAACTTGGCTAAAACACTATAACAGATAGTCCAAACATAATTGAAAGGGAAAAATTAAAAATGAAAAACATGCACAGTTGAGTAAAGTGTGTGTGGGGGTCAAAGTAAAAGAAACTAACCTAAAAACCAAACTAGTCTAAGGTGTAGGCCATGTGGGAGGCTGCTGTGAGCAGACCTAGGGAATCAGCCCTTTTATAACTTTTGGCCACACCTTCTCTAGGTGTAGTCAACCGCCCGTGATGGTGCTCTTCATGCGGGTACTCCTAGAAGACAGACAACTAAAGAGAGCCAGGACATAGTGTTACAGAGGCTGCAACAATATGCAAAACACACATAGAAACGAAACAACACATACTGTTGTATCGGCACAGTATCCACAGAGTGTCATATATGTTCATACACATGCAGGGCAGTGTGACTCTGTAACATAATAGAACATTATGAGTTTGCTTGTCATTATTTGTGGGTAAGATCTGCAAAAGTAACACTGCCGTTCGCTGCTGCCTCAAACAGATGTAGAACAGTCCTGGGGTTAGCATTTCTCTCTCTTTCTGTTTCTCCCTCTGTCATTATGTTTGTTCGTCTCCCTCGCCTTGATTTCTCTTTCAGCCCCATTCTTGTTCCTCCAATATCGTTGACTTCTTTTTCTCAGCCTCCCTCCCTCCCTTTCCCTCTATCTGGCATGCTGCCTCCCGCTGAGTCAGTATCTGTCAATCAAAAAAGCGCCACTGCTAAACAGCGCCAACAACAACAACAGGCTTAAGCTCGGGTTTTTCCTCCTCCTGAAGAGATAGATGGAAGGAGTCATGGGAAGAGAGTTTGCCTTTTACTCCTCTTTGAAACTCCCAACAAAAGCTGATGAGTGAGTGTGCCGTTTCTGTATGGTGTGTCGGGAGATACCACATTGAATTAGACAACATAAAGCTGGAGGTTCTTACATGCTACACAAGTGAGTGTCAGTTGTGTATATTATTTTTTAAAATTGTATTTTTTTATATAATTCAATTGTTCATAGCTTCACAATTAAAAATGCTGGATTTATTAAACAATCGGAAGTGTGCATGTTCATGTTTCACTGATTATGTGATTAGTCACAATTACTGTAAATTGGAAAATAGGAAGCATTAACGTCATTATCACTGTGAGACCTCAGTTATCACTGATTAGCATAATTGTACCTCGTATTAAAGGCCATAACATTCAATATCATGATGCTAAAGACAAGGAACAGCTTTGAAGGAACCAAAATAACAACCAAACATACATTAATACATACATAAATCTCTTGAATGTTGAGGCATGCCACCATTTCTGCTGTTACTCATTCAAGACATGTAACCTGCTTGGCAGTTTCCTTGAGAAATCCTCAAAATACAGGCCTTTTTATCTAAGTTATGCAACCAAAAACATGTCAACTCATATCTCCACTGTCACACACAGTCAACTTTTGTATTGAAAAGCCAATTACAAATCATTTGGCGCATAGAAGAAGTCTCCGTTCCGCTAAATCACTGTATAAATAAAGCTGGTGATGTGGTGACAGTGTTTCAACGTCATCCTTGAGTTACAGTTTGGGAACACGATGATTGGCAGAAAGTGAGAGCGAGGACAGAAGTTGTAGTGAGGATTTGTGTGTGAGGTTTGTTACAGTAGTGAAGATAAGCGCTGTGACTTTGAGAAAAGGACGAGAAAATAAGTGTTTCTCTCTCCCACTGTTTTATTTCTTAGGGGGTAGAACAATGGTATAGTCGGCTGCGTGTGTGTGTTTACTTGTGTGTTTGAGATAGTGACACTTAGGAGGGGGAACTACAGGGAGGAAGCACGAGGAGAGGGGGACACAGACAATTTCCAAGGGCAGGCACGCTGTGAGAGATGTGATGGACGCCTGATGTAAGTGCGTCACATGCTTGTGAGTGTGTGTGTGTGTGTGCAAGTGTGAGTAAATCTTAACTCGTGACAGAATCAGCACACAGGCTTTATGACCCTGCTCAGTGAGCTGGCCTCCTCCATCATCACCACCACCCCCCAGCACACACTCACACACGCACACACAATGTATGTGCCTCATTTTCCCCCTAGCTTCATGCCTTCTCTCTTTCACTGTAAGTTTGAAGTAAATTCATGTGTGCTGTTAACTTCACTATGTCCTTATTTTTAATACCAAAACAGAACATAAATAGTGGCTATTTTTTCTGAGTATTCAGTCATGTCTTCATGTATTCACTACACTATACAAGTTTTCCAAAATATTACTTAACACTGACAGTTAAAAGAAGTATCTAGGCATCCTGGTGACACTGGTAGTGGTTAAGAAAATCATATAAATGCAATGTCCCAGTTTGTGAACCTCAGTTTTATGTATAGACTTCTCCCTCAACCAAAGTAGTCTTACAAAAAATTAAATAAAAAAAATAAAGCACAATGGGAAATGCCTGCATATGTTAAAAATTTGCAGCTGCATGCTACAAATGATTAGTCACCAAGAAACAAACAAACACTCCGGACATCACCGCACATGCCATGCCACATTACCCTAGATGTTTTTTTCTATTATGATTATTATTATTTTTTTGTCTGCTACTTCATTTCATTGTCTTCATGTGCTTTAATTGATTTCTGCCCCAAACTCATCTAATTATCCTCATGTTTCATCTGAGCCCCCTCTAAAGAGTTTAAAGAAATAAACCCACTAAAAGCCAAGTTGGTGAGAAATAAGCTCAATACGACGCCGGGCTGTTGACACTAAAATCTACACAAAAGGTTTAAAATGTTCATACTGACCAAAGGCACATTTAAAGTCAATGCAAAATGTGAGTGGATCAATTGTAGGCTAGAGTCACTGAGCACACATATCAGTCACTACAGTGTATGCTTGAGTAAAAGCAGGAAGCATCCTCCATCCAACCTTTTAGTCCTACTTTATCTTTGTCTTTAGCATTACCTACAGCTCTCACACTCACTGCCCCCACCCCCTCCTCCATCCTCCTATCTCTGTTGCCATCACTCACTATCCTTACATTTCTTTCTGACTTCCATCCTAATTGAGTTGTGCGTTGTCAGTCCAGCAGCCACTCTCAAAGCTCCCTTTCATGGCTTTGACCAAAGAGTGTATGTGTGAGTGATGTGTGTGATGTATGTCCAGCAGTCACTCATGTCCAAGTCCCCCTATGGAGCACTCATATATCAGCCTCCAAGCCCTGCACAATATAATTGAATGAGCAGAGAGACTGGCTGACAAAGTGAGGGTTGAAAGAAAGAGAAAAGTGCTGGGAGATACTGAAATTAGTAGCACAGGGACACATTCAATTGACTGTATGTGATTAAAAGTATTTACACCTCCCACTCTTATTTCTTTATCTTTCTGTCATTGTAACCTTTAATATTCCACTAAAAAGTGCCCTGTACTCTCTGAAATGATTTGCTTTAGCTTTGCTGTCCTTGATCTACTCTTCAAAACACTCTGAACTCCTCATATCCCAGAAGTGAAATATCGCATACTTTTTCTCATTTTCTTTTTTCGACCCAATGTCACTCTTTTTTTGAGACTTCATCTCCTTTTCTATCTTCTGTACTTACAGATAAACACAGTGAATATGACATAAGTTTGGCGCTTGTCTCAGTCGCTTAAGTCACCTTGTCCTTTTTTTTGCTTTTTCAGAGAAAATCCTTCAAACATACAGTATGAACTTCAACTTCTGTCTAACTCATTTAACCTTTAGAATGATCTGTATGATTTAAAGGTGTAACATATATGAAATGGCAAGAATTTGATACAAAACTACTGTATGAGGGGCAGCTTAACTGCTGCTCATTATACTCTTTGCTGTAGCAACTAGCTGCTGTTAGGAAGTAGCTCAGTTAGCCGTGGAGCTAAGTGGCCATACTAGCTGACGGGAGTGCCTGTTCAGCAATCTCAGATCACATGAGAGTAACTGCAGTCAAAGGCGTTCAGCTCTTTGTAAGAATAAATACTGTTAAAAATAGTTCCTTTCTTGACATTTTGTGAGTTTATTTTGCTAACTTAGTAGCCTCATTTGTGGATTCATCGCTTTTACATCTCCCAGCTGAAACTACAGAGGCTATCTGACTGTAGCCTGTAGAGGTACAAAGCGAGTTACAAGACAGGACGGACTGGGGCTAGCTGACTAGCATGCTAGCTTCAGCAGACATTTCTGCAGCACAGTACATAGAGCTCTTTGACATAAAGTCAACACTGTTGTTTCTTTACACTTCGTTGATAATGATAGTTAATTTCTTTAAAATGTTTTAAATTAAAACACATTGCCTCTTTAACCCTGTACATTTGTAGTACACATCTAGTGCTGCCCTCATTTTGTTGGTGCTTATTCACACTTTGTTGATTCACTTTGCCTGTAATGACTCCAAGTCCTTGAACTTGCTGTTAACATTGATTTGCCTTTTAGAAGGGTCTTTCTCTCTCCCTTGCCAACCTGCAGGAATCTTATTTAAGTTTCAACGTTATTCGTCAGATTTTAATGCCAGTTCATATAAAATTCATGACTAGTTCACCTTCAAAATTAGCCTCAAAACAAGCGCAGCGTTAAGTTATGCTTTCCAAATAAATATGTTTGCTTTTAGCAGAGTAATGTACCAAACAAAATCAAAATACTAAACCTAGTACTAAAATGCAACATTTAACTCCACATAAAAAGTGCGAACTTGCAGCAGAGTCTCTCCCTTATTAAATCTCAACCACATGGACCTATCAGCAGTCTACTTCTGAAAAACAGATTTTAATGTTGTAATTCTTTATTGATATGTAAATATAAATCATCAACCTTTGAGCAAAAGCCAATCAAATATGAGTGTAAATGCATATGTATTTAAATACATATCTTTTAGAGTGTCCGTGTTGTTGTGTTGTTACTCTCTCCACATCTTTCATTTCCATTTCCCATCTGCTCAGTTGGTGTTGTGAAGCTGAAAAACTGCCAAATCTTCAATGTAATCTTTCTTCCTTTCTTTGTTTATTTGTTTGTTTGCTGTTGTCAATAAGGAGAACAAACCGTTTTGCTGCGGTACGTGCTTGTGTGAAGCTTTGAGGATGTGTTTCATTGTGTTTTGGGTTTTTCCCGACAACATGTGTTTACACAGTGTGCCTGACACACTATACAGTCTCCTTCAAGGACACCCTGGCTGTATTGGCTTTCAGCCAGTTTGACTTAAAGCTTTTTGCACTGGATCCTGTATACCGACAGTGCATGGGAATAGTACATCAGGTTGGAAGGACATGGACGTTAAATGCACACACACACACACACACACACACTGATGAATGGCATTGCTGAAAACTGATGCACTCATTACATGGGTTGCTAGTGTGTGCGTGTCAGCAAAGCAGTCAGAGCTGAGTTGCTAGTTTAAAAGCTGACGTGGGGCTATGGCCAGATGGACGGAAATAAATTAGCTAAAACAGAGGTCAGGAGAAACCAAGTGTGGAGAGAGGCTCGTTTACTGTGCTATCACCTTCAAATCTAAAGTTTTAGACAGACAAACATAAAAAGACACACACCTGACTAAATCAAATGCTCCAGAAGTAATTTCATTTAAAGCAACATTAAATGTTGAGATCACGGATCGTCTGATGGATACTGTAGATCGGTATCTTCTATATCAATATTTTGTGTTATATAGGAACAAAGGGCTACAGAGAGCAAAGAACTGAACTTGTATACTGTACTGTATACAGTATAGATCTGGCAAAGCTGAAAAAACAAAGAACTCATTAACTCAATTTAATGGATATAGCTAAGCCAGATTTATGTAAGATGCACATCCACTTTGCAGCTTTATGCATCTGCTACTCAGTAATTAGCTGTGCTGACTCTCATCAGCAGCTGCCCTTAAATAGGAAAATATTACACTGTTAAGATTTAAAATTAATCACTTATCACTTAGCTTCAAGGCTGCAATAACTTTGAACAATGCCATTGCTTACTGTAGTAAAAGCTGCAACAACTGTTTTCACAATCCATTAATCTGACAATTATTTGTTCACTTTATCCAAACAATGTTTGTCTATAAAAGATCAGAAACCATCCATCAGTTTCACAGTGCCTAAGTTGATGTCATTAAATGTTTAGCTTGCCAGGCCAACAATTAAAAACCCAAAGACACTCAGTTTACATTGATGTTAAGACAACAAAAATTAATGTATTAAAACTGTTGCTCATAATGAGAGCACACTTTGACTTATCTGAGCTGGTATGATGAGCAATTAGCTTGAAGCACCAGGCCCAATAATTGACACAGAAATTAATTAGTTTTGATATGAAACTATCAAATATCAGAACTTCACCTAAGCTGAAGAAGATATTCCCAAACACACACACTCAAAACACACACACACACACACACACACACACACACACACACACCTGTATTTACAACAAACAGATGCTTCTTTCCCAGCATGCAGCATTGACCTGTACCTGCTGTTACCCTGGTGATATGATTTATTAATTAGTCCGCTGTTTGATTGGCTTGATAAAGGACAAATCTAATGAGGCACTTTCAGAAAAGATAGGTGGAAGTGATCCATCACTGACGCCAATCATAGCTTTCACAAACACGCATAGAAAATGGTACTCATGTGTGCCTGCAGACATGAACACACACATGCACGCAAAGTCACACGTGCAACGGTGAGTTAAAATTCCCGTCCAACAGTGTTGACCCTGAACATGGCCAAGGTGTTCCTGTTTCAGCTGTGGGGTCACAGCTGGTGCCCCAGGTGTGTATCTACAACATGATCTGGCCCCAGCCAGGGCAACAGTTTAGAAATTATTAAACAGCAATGCCTGGCTGAGGAAGACAGTGACCTGCACTGTAGCATAAACAATGAGACCCATTCATGAAGAACTTTGCAAAAAAAATACTTTCTTTTAAGCATTGCAGCCTGATTCTCTGTAGTTTTGAGATTTCAATGAAAGAGATGCTTTCCCAAGTCACAGCTGCAGTGATTGGAAAAACTGCAATCTGTGTTTACAGCTTTGAGAAAATTGATAGTTCAGATAATCCAGTCGGTTTTTGAATGGTTGTTTTGCTTAAAAAGTAAAGTAGGGTACTCTACTTAACCAATAAGGGAACACTTTAGTCTATCAAAAAAATTTAAATCTACAAATTTTTGAACTATGGTTCTCACACCGTCAACCTGCAGTGAGAATTGTCGATTGGATTGACATTGTGACCTTTTATGCATCAAAAAGTGTTTTTGCTGTTGTTCCTTTATAAATAGAATGTTAATGTGTGTAGTGGAGTGTTTTAAATGGTCATGCCTGCCTGATGGCATCTGTCCTGCATGAATTAACTGAATTCTGTTCAAAACTGTTCTGCTGCACTGGAAGCGATTCATTTTACTCCACATTTGCAATTTTAAATATTAAAATCAGGAATACTATGATCCCACGAGTGTCACTTGAAAGTGCTCAAAAATACATAATCAGCTCATTTCATTTTAGCAAAAGCTGGAACAGGTCCACTCATAATAAGATCATAGAAAGTAAGTCAGTATTAAGTAAAAATAATAATAATGATAATAATGATTTATCAATATTGTTTTCTGGATTTGTACACTGACATAATAAGAAACAAAACTGAATAAATGCAGAGATTGCCGATGATAAATCTTCAGCTTTTTTGGGGAGATTTCTATTTCATTTAAGTGTTTGAATACAGAGTTTCAGGTCAATAAGGGTCAATGATGACTTTCAAACCACCTTACATTCCCCCTCATTCTCCCTCATGGCCCTTTCTACTTGCCTCTTTATAGTCTATCCACTTCTCCCTCTTTGACATCACCAAACAGCAAAAAAATAAAACAAACTCCATTCCTCATTCCACTTTCTCTTACTTCTTCCTCACATACATAGAAAAAGACATTCTCTCTGCCTCACACACATGCATAATACATATAGATACATACACACACACAGTGGTATATAGATACACAAGCGTACAAAGTGAATCCCTGCACTGTCCTTTGAGTATCAAAAAGCCTGGGAAAAATGCTGATTTCAGCGAATGGCTGTTGAATCTTAATGTTTTGGGGGCTTTCTTCTCTCTTCTCCAGCGGCCAGAGAGACATGTTGGGATTTGACAAAAATAAAAATAAAAACCAACCCATGACATGGTTTTGTTCTCTCTCAGCCTCCCACTGAGAATATGTGGTTTGTGAGTGTGAATACGTTCTTTGTGCCAGCCATTGACCCGCCACACAAGCTCAGTGTTATATGTGAGGGGGTATGTGTACATGTGTGTGTATGTGAATTTTGGATGCATGTTTGTACACGTGCATCTCTCCTTGTATGTGTGTAAACTGCGGGGGGGGTGTGTGTGTGAGCGTCATGTCTTGTCAGTTCTTTTAATCAAACTGGTCCCCAACTGAGAGGAGAAACTGAGGAGGAGGAAGAGAGATGACGAGAACAGTGGAGGATAAATGAAAGGGCAGAAAGGAAACAGATACAAGGAGGAAAGAAAAGGAGGAAGACAGGGAAGAGGGCAAAAGGAAGCTGTGACATGCTGGAAAGTGACAGATAGACAAAGGGTAAAGAAAGGGAGAAGGCAAGTGGCAGGTAGAGGATGAACTGAAAGAGAGGAGAGGAGATTTTCAAGTTAAAACAAAATGGGGAGAAGACAAAAAACAAGATTGAGGATTGGAAAACAGACTGAGGGATGAAAGATGAGTACAAACTTCAGCTCTGCTCCAGCACTGTCAGGGCAGAAACTGTGCATGTGTGTGCGTGTGTATATGTGTGTGTGTGCGTGACTGCCATGTGATCTAAGGTCTTCAGTGTCACTACACTGCCTGTGCTGTGATAGCAACCCATTCATCATCTGAGCATCTGGTGCCCTTGCAACAACACACACACATGCACACACGCACACAATCACGCATGCACGCACAGGCACACACACAAACATCAAGTACATCCTGAATTTGTTATATTTGCCTCTTTCGTGCCCTCCCTGCAACCTTTTTCTTGATCTTTGGTTTTTTTGTGTTTTTCTCTTTTTTCTCTTCTCTTCTTGTCTTTTCTTTTATTCTCTAATTTTTGATGCTGTCCACTCTTCTACTACATCAAGCTCAATCTGTCCAAAATTGCCCTTTGAGCCTTCCTTTTCATCTCGACTGCCTGCCTCTCTCCTTCTCTTCATCAATAATCTTAATAATCTTGCATTACCAGATAAATACATTCACACACCCTGACACAGATGCACAAACACCTACAATAACAATGTAAACGTTGCACATTGGAAAAAAACATTCAGCACATTTGTTAAGCTGATGGGAAATTAAATATGTTTTGTTGAGAAACATGGAATGTAAACATTACTTCATTGTTAGCAACACTACTCAGCCTGATTAAAGATGTTACTGAGCAGAAGGAAGAAGAAGGAAATATGTTCAGAATATTCAAATACAGCTTTGACCCTGATTTGAGTGGGGATTACAAATTCCTTCTCGATAAGAGAAATGTCCTACGATGACAGTGAGCTTGGCTCAAACAAAAAGGAAGGTCGTGGACACTATTTGATTGAGTAAGATTGCTAAACCGCAAGTGAGCACGATGCCATAAGTCCACACTGTTACAGACCACTAACATCAATATGTTCCCAACTGAACAGGGGACTAACCGACACATGCACCAATCTATGAATGAACCGATGTGAGAGCTGGTGTCCAAGAGGGAGTCATAAGAAGAGAGCAAAAGGAGCCCTGAGTTGGGAGAGCTGTAAAGACATTGACCTCAGTGAATGAGAGGCTGAACTCACTGTAAAGACAAGTTCCACTGGGTTTGTTCTGATACCTCTACGGACAAATCCACTGAAAGTAACAGGATGATAACTAAGTGTCAGCCCTCAGATGATGTAGCCACTTGCAGGAGGGCAAAACTGCATTCAGCCATTAACCACCACGGCCTGATCCTCCTATGGAAAGCATTGTGACGCTTTTTTATGGTTAGCACTAATCTATAGAGCAATACAACTACATGACCAATATATATAATTTTGATTGTGAAATGATCATGTTGCACATGATAACCCATTGTACTGTAGGAATGGACTGCAACACTCCAAATTATATCGAATTGTGAACAGTTTTTTTGTTTTGTTAAATAGGTGTGAAACTCATTTGTCTTATTTAAAGATAAATATTAACACTGCACTAGAAATAAAGCATCTTTGTATTTGCAGACTTGTTAGTGCTAGAATAAATAGGTTTTTAAGGAGATTCTCTCCTGTGTGTAGGTCACTCTAGTGCAGACCAAACACTCATTATACAATTCTTAATAACTCAGAGATCATCACCTTTTAATTAAAATTGTGCCCTTTCAAAACATTTAAGGCGAGTAACACACTGCAGTGAACTGCTGAACCCGATGAAACGACCAAATAAAACATTTCTCATTCCTGCAAAATGTTTCTTCTTGAATTATAAAATGTTTAGGAGATTAATAATTGAAACTCATTGGTCTGTGTGTGATTAAGGATGCAGCAACCCTACAATTTTAAAGACCTTTGAGCACCACCAATCGAAATGGAATAATTACATGCTCCCAATGTGCCACGTGGATGGATATAGCAGCCTCCTGTGTCCTTGTGTTAACCTGGTTTTTTATAGAAATACGTAAATCTATGCACAACTATAACGGTACTCTCAGCTGGAGTATTGGTAACATGGTTTTACCTCATTTTATCAATTCTGATCACCATATCGGGAAATACACTGTTTCACCCACTGATGATGATGCAAGCATACAAACATGGACAGTACTGTTTATCACACCATGATAATTGCATTAAATAGCTAAGTGTTTCAAATTAAGCCAAAAACAATCATCATATAACATCAAATATCTTCATCCAGCAGACTGATGCTATGCTTGGAGTAATGGGTATTACTGCCAGAGTGACTTGACAGTGACAGCAAAAAAAAAAAAAAAGTCTTAAAATTATCAAGCTCTGAAGATTAAGGTCATCGAATATGAATGAAGAGTTTTATGATTCATAGTTAGTTGCACAGAGACACCCACTCCATGTTCTAATGAAAACCGAATTTCACAACTTTAATCACAAATGAAAAATCTAGTAGGTAGGTATGCTACCACATTTTAACTACAACATTAATTAAATGTTATTTATTTATTTTTGAGTTGTAGTGAAAAGAAGAATTTGCTGTGGTTACTTTATGTTTCTTTTGGAGTTGAATTGTGTTTGGATCATGGCAGAAAACACAGAACGCCACAGAAAAAAGACATTCCGAGACATTCCACTTGAGAAGACGTAAGCCGTCTATCTTAAAACCACAGTTTTAAAAAAGACAAAAAAAGACAGAAACCTCTTCAAAGATATATTTAGAAGTGTCCCTTCAGCCGGCAAGCCTCCGAAGGGTTCAGCCTGCTGTACATGTTTGACTGACAGCTGAGCCAGCAGGGGTGTGGAGGTACAACATAAAGAAACTCGCTCCAGTAAGTGTTGTATACAAGACAAGCAACAGACAGTGTCATGTAAGTAGTACTAAAGAAAAGACCACGCCATTCTGCTTTGCATCTGTGTGATCTTGACATTTGCTGGCGAGTTACGTCTTGACTTGCAAACTGACCTGCAACATGAAATCAGTTAGTGCTCTTACCCTCTTACGTCTGTTCAAAGTGCCGTGACACAGGATATGTGTCCGTGCTTACGGTTTTGACTTTTTGTGTGTGGTTGTCTGTCAGACTGTCGGTATGCAAGTAAGCATTGTTAAAACAGTAGCAGTTACAGCTTTAGGCAAAGACAGAGGAAAGGTGTGTATAGGCAAATCTCTCTCTCTCTCTCTCTCTCTATGAAGCTGGATACCTGCGTTGCACCCACATTTACATCAGCACAGACAGGGGGCACAGATCAAAGCAACATTTTCTGCTTTTTGTTTACATATTGGAATTATTTCCCAGCATGCATTGTATCTGGGTTAAACTCCACATTCAGCTTTCCGTCTTCTAGTCGGAATATCAAGGGGACTTGCCATGTGTTTTCTTTTTTTATATTCATCTCAAGATGAGTCACACTGATTTTCTCTGATGAAAAGAATGATGAAGGTTATAAGTTCAGTTCCCTTATAATTTAAGTCAGCAGGGACCCTGGTTATGCCCTCATTTAGTAGTGTTATTGATGTTAAAGTGTCTGACACTGAAAATTACAACTGCTAATGTATGTAATTACTAGGAATAATTGTGAAGTTTGTAGGCTAAATGTAGCATGGCAAGCTCCATGAGATACCTTTACTGAAGGGACAGGTTTACTTAAAGGTTTGTAATATGCATGGCCCAGCAGCCTGCAGCCAAAAGGCTATAATCATCCAAGTTATTGGCTTAATTAACATGGGTAAGATGGCGGTAATGAAAATCATTTTCTCTGCCAGTCCCTGGGATCAGTGAAGTGCCGAACTAATTCTGAAGAGCGTCTGAGCGTGCAAGGCAATACCAAACAGTTTGCATTCATTGTATGAATCCTCATCATCAGTCACTGTCAACAGAGCATCTCTTTCTTGTGATTAAAGTCCTCGATCTGGGATTTCCTTGCGCTGGAAGACAGGACTTCATAATCCCCAATATTAACAAACATGGTCGCATGAAAGAGGTTCTGCTTAAACAATCCGTACATGAGACAGAGCACAAAACAATTTTTTCTTGAGCAGTATATTTAAATGTAACATAATACAAACAACTACTGGGTTGCGTTGCAATATTGTAGATGAGCCGTGCTATGAGACACTTGACTAAACAGAAATACCCTCATTTAAATGATCAAACAAAAGGTTTCTTGGCTGTAAATAACAAAGATAATGTCCAGTCCCACTGCCCAAGTGCCCTGCTCCACATAAACTTTGTAATTAATCAGGCCAAACATGGCGCCATTGTCACGGTTTCTTTCTGCCTGTGAAAAAACACCCTCTCTTTAAACCCACAATGAATTATTAGTTTGGAGGCATAATGGCTATATTCCAAACACAGTGATATGCTGGAGGATGTGTGAGCAGGTTATAGCTGGTCTCTGGTCGGATACAAGCATGGCAGAGGGACGCTGCTTTGAAATGTGTGAGAATATAAAATGAAAGCAGCGAGGGGAAGGGATGAGGGCTGGCTCAGGACAGAGATGTAGAATGCATGGCGCACACACACGCAGAGCAGTCCAATGTTCCAGCTCATTTCAGCACAACATCATCCGACAACAGAGAGGCTTCAGAAGTATCTGGTCTCACACTGGTTTCACAGCCATGGGAAACAAAATCAAAAAGCCAATTTTCTTGCAACTCTGGCCCAAAACACAAACTTTTCTCTCTATGAGGGAGGCAAAGAGGCAGCCAGGCCGTAATCAAAGCAATGACCTCGTACCAGGTCAGCAGAGACATGCACGGTCCATCAGCTCTAATTTGCTCCTAATGTTTTTTTGTGTATGTACACAATTTGGTACACATAATTTTATGGATGCTTTTATCCAAAGAAATTCCATGAGAGCCTATTTTCAGTGAGGGTGGCTCCAGTAGGGACAGCATTTGCACCCCTGGCTGTGTTGTTAAAGCTACAGCATATTGTGTGCAGGGTGAGTCTGCTTACTAACCTTGATAGTGCATACTTTGGACACCTCACTGCACCTGGCATATGTGTGGCTGTTTTATGTCAGCTGCACATCTCTTACTCTTTTCATCCTGGCTAGCCAACAGTCAGTCATCCACTCCCCTATCCCCCAGTATTAGTCTACTTTCTGTACCTTCCTCTCATCTTCCTAGTTCCCTCTCTGCAATTATTTTAATTTCATCAAACCAGTTTATGAAAGTGGCAGCTCAGGATCACCTTACACTAACCTCAGACCCCTTTCGGCAGTTAAAGATAGTCTGTCTGGTCCTGTCCTAGCTTGTTTTTGAGAAGTGGGAGTAGATTGTCCTCAGGGCTGCGTAGTTTCTTGGTTTTGAAGGTCAAATATAGTTTCTGCAACATTGTACAGTCAGGGAACAATTATTCTGTGATATTAGGTTATTGTTCAAAAGCAAAAACATTTTAATGCCAACATCATTGGGAAAGTTAGATGTCACTGCCTGCAAGTGCATCCTCCTGCTGTGACTGCTTCAGTAAACTCACAAACACAATATTTTTGGTGAAAATAAATGTTTTGTATTGAGGCGGCATTTCACTATCACTTATATACCACAGATACAGTATGTTATAGTCTAGTCTATCTGTAAGAGATATGTAGTTAACTGAATTTTGGACTTTCATACAGTAATAACATACAATATCTTTGAAATGCATTTTTCACCCTGATAGACAACACAAAAGCCGCAGACAACAACCCACATTAGCAACCCACAAAGTCTTCTTCTTATCTAACTTACAAAAATGAACACGTCATATCCTGCACCGACCTGACAAACAACTTAAAAAGTACACTGAAGGCTAGCTAATTAGCTGTTCAGCTACAGCACATTAAACAACATGTAAACTTACCTGCAAATGTCACTTAGGTTGTTTGTTAACTGAGTCTATTGTTCTCCACAGTGTTAGAGAAAGGTCTGGCTGTACCAAGTGTCATTCTGGTATAGAGAGGAAAAATGCTCTGCCTTGTTTGTATTTTTTTAAACCAATCACAATCATCTTGGGCAGTGCTAAACCCAGGATGAAGCAACGGTTCCCCTGCAAAGAAATTTTCAGAGGAACTTGTTTTGCATGTGAGGAGGTGAGCCCTGGCACTAAAATGGCTAAAAGAAAAGAAGAGGTAATAGCTGCTTACTTGTTAGGGTTTGTACCCTTAGTGACCAGGTTAGAGTTAGGGTAACTTCAGGGTGTAGGTTGATAGCTTGGAGGTTGTTGTTGTTTCCCCGTAGAGACGGGTAACACGGTAACACACCGATAGCAGAAGGGGAATGCCGACTGAAACTGTGGCCCATTGGCAGGCTTATACCAACAGTCTACATCCAGTGAGTCAGACTATCTACAATACAACACTGACAATCTGGCAGTCTGTCAGCTGGTGTCAGTCATACACAGATTTGCCCCTCCAGGCGGCTAAGACAGAAAGGAAGATTTCTCTCTTTCTCTTTAATAACATTGTCTACAATACATTTAAAATATATGAGTATTAAAAGGATGAATAAATGCATTGAAGAAGAAAAAGTAAAGCTAGGTATTCCAATTTCAGTACTGCTTGGTCCATCCAGTGTTAACATGGACATTGTCACACAAGTATCTGGTGTCCCCAAATTGAAATGTGATATTTGATTTATTTGCCTCCTCTCCCTTTTCAGCCATCCCTCATCTCTTCCTGTCTTTCCATCTCTCATTAGAAAAAAAGACCCAAAGCCTGGCACAGAGGAGAGGAGGTAGGGCTGCAGGGGTCGCAGCTGGTACCCTGGATGAGGACCTGGCACAAGACAAAAAAAGAGCAGAGAAAAGAGGAGATTGAGAAAGAACGGAAAATAGGAGATGGACAGATGGAGGGCAGAATGAAATAGAGGGCTGGAGGGAGGGAGAGAAAGGGATAATGATGATGAGACTTCAGCCGGGCAGAATAGAGCTATTGGATGGATAGAAGTGAAACTGATTGGGCTGAGAGAGTTATGGAGGGTGAAAAGAGGTAGAGAGAAAGAGAGATGGATAAAGGGGATGGGCAGCAGATGGGTACACCCCTGGTACTCTCTGCTGACCACTCGTTTTTCATCAAAGAAGGGTTCTTAGGCACAAAAGAGGCACAGGGATGGACAAAGTAAGGTGGAGGTGGCAGCAGGCAAGAATCTTGCACCTTCCTTTGTTGTTTGTCTCTTTCCCCATTTTGCTGGAACCATTCAGAGAAGTCATCCAAACCTCTGCTTTCCCTCATTCTTTCTTCATTCTCTTTTCTCTAGAGTCCAGTGTTCAGTAAACAATTACCAGCCATTTAAAACAACAGGCTCAAATCGGTCAAAAAAACAGAATGCAATCATTTGAAAATTAACTTTGTTTACCATAAACATAATAAATTAAGTGTTCCCAAGTCCATGTAGTAATCCTTTGTATTATGGTGAACCTCGTCCCATCTGAATTTCGAGAATGTCCATTTCATACCCAGTCATGACACTATTTAAAAATCAGTGAAGTCGATGTTGTGAAACATTAAATATATTGTTTTGGTACTGTTTTCTAATTGAGTATATGTCAAAATATGAGCAAAATATCACAATTATCTGTTTTCTTTATATTCAACACAGATTCCTAACTGCTTGCTTTTCGAAATGGGGTTGTAATGTGCGGTGCAAAGTGACAGTAAACCACACACAGATTCATAGAACTGGTGTCACATTCAGGTGATGTCTCTGTTTCTTGTGCAGCCACTGTTTGTACGTTCATTCATTCATACAGGGCGTATGAAAGAATGAATGCCAAGCAGCATATTTGCAGTGCAATCGAAAATGAAAATTGTAAGACTTCTGAAGGTCTTCTTTAGCTCTGGTAATGTTCTCTTCACCCAACAAACTCCAGGATTTGGAGAAGTGTCAGGAAAAACACAATCAGCCAATCACAATCTCCAACACAAACATAAACACACACACACACACACACACACACACACACACACACACACGGACTTGCACACACCCTCTCCTATCAGATGTACATAGTTGGCAGTCTTCCTGGACATCTGTCTTTCTGTGGTCAAAATGTGCCAGACTGGACCAGCTCAGCCCAGTCCAGGGTCAGCAACATACAATACATCACAAACCTCTCTCGATCTCTCTCTCTCTGTGCTGCATCAGCCCTCGCTCTCCCTCCATCTGTCTTTCCCAGCCGCTGTCTCCTCCTTTCTGTATCTCTGACTACAAATGCAGCCAAGCTCAGGGTCAGCTGCACGCTCTACATCGCTGCCTCGATCTCTCTGACTCACTTCTCTCACGCTCCCAATCTTTACTCTTTAGTTTTTCTACTTTGCACCATCATGTCTTTCGGTTTGCCATGTGTTTCTTGCCCTCTTGTTCTTTTCCGCACTCTACCTGAATTGGCTTCCCTCTCCCGTTCTCTTGCTTTACTCCATCTCTCTCTCTCCCTCTCCTTCTGTTCTGTCTACTCGCCAGCAGAGCCCCAGGGTTAAAACATGCTGGCATCCACTAGTCTGGCAGGTGTGTGTGTGTATGAGTGTGTGCGTCGCGTGGAGGAGGTTGCTTCATTACACGGCCAACATCTGCAATATGTGTGTGCAATTCTTGTGTCAGTTTCATATAAAATGTCACATAACATACAAGAGATGCAAGCTAAGCAGCTGTAGGCTCTGTGCATGGTAAGAAAACTGTGCGTGTGTGTGTGTGTGTGTGTGTGTGTGTGTGTGTGTGTGTGTGTGTGTGTGTGTGTGTGTGTGTGTGTGTCTCTGTGTGTGTGTGTGTGTGCGTGCGTGCGTGCGCGCGCATGTGTGTAAATATACCCTGTGGGTATGTTTCTGACTACTGGCAGAGCTATGGAACAATGTTTATATGAGTCAGTCGCCATGTGCATGGGTGTCAAGTTGACATAATGCACAGCGCTGTCAATGTTTTTTTAAGTGACAAAAAATGTTGTATTGTAGCAAAGAAGAAGACTGTTATCAACCAAACATTTATGGAAACAATTACGGTGGTAAATTCTTTCAAAAGTTTTCTCTGTAAATATTTTATGGGGAAGGATAAGCATTCAACGGCCACAAAGGGCAGATAAATATTTAATGAAAGGTGGGTTTTTCCCTTTATTTTGGGTGGCATGTGGTTTCATCCTTACTCAACTTTTATAAAATTGTATATGAGCGATTGCTTGGGAACACAAAAGCTTCACAATTCGATCAGATTCTATCTGAGAAAATAAAAAAGTTTGGGCCTCTATAAAATTGGTTCAGTTTCATTTCAACTACTTTTGACTTTATGATTGTAAACTCCAAAGACTTGCCTTTCAGAAAAACCAGAACTATGACTGTAATCAAACGGGTTCAGGAACAGAAATTATTATATTTGAGATATGTCATTTTTCAGGCTTGTGCATTAAAAAGAGGGTGTTTAAAAGCACAAATACTCAACAATATTAACTGATACTGTTTGTATGGTTTCCATGCATGGACAACATATGAAATTGTTAGGAAAAAGGTTCATCCCTTTCTCTTCTCATTTCCTTAAAGGGGCTCTGTGGAACATCTGTGCTGTGCTGAAAGTCAGTTGTTACATTATGTTAGCAAGCTCTACTAATATTAGACACTGTTGCTCACTGGGCGGAGAGAAGCGCTGAGACGAGGCACTGGAGAACGCCACATCCTTTGGACTGTCATGGAAAATCCAACCGAGTCCTTCACAAAGAAATCCACAGTCCAGCAGCTTTAAACAACTTAATCAAATCGTCCACAGGCAAGTATAGGCAATTGAGCAAGACAGGGAAGGTCTCATTTTTTCTGTCATGATAGAATCCACTCATATATGGCCAATAAAAAAGTGATGAATATGTAAATTGCTATAAATGAATACATAGAGCCCATTAAACAGATTTTATCACAGGAACATCTGACAGAACATGGGTGGCCTTGCTCCTTAACCACTTCTGTGGTCCCTAGCTTACCAGCTATAATCTTATTCAGGGCCTACTAGTGGTAGAGCAGGGTAAAATGTGTAATTGGCTGGTAAATTTACTTCACACACCAGCCAAAAAAACACAACAGTTATATATTGGTTGTGGCTTTACTTGCCATTAGGCGGCTGAACAATAAAGTCAATTTGCACCCTTGGCTCATTGTATGTAAGCAACAATGTGAGTAAATGTGTGCTTCAGTGTTTTTATGACCATCAATGGCCCATTTGTACAACATTCACTTGCACTGTGTCGCCCTTCAGCATGCATCTGATACAGGACTATGTGGCTTATTTAGCTTATTCTTCCAGGTCTTTCTGTGCTCTGTTGGTATTCTAGCCGTGACAATCATAACAGATCAGACACACTCTGACTGTCATGGGGGCCATAAAAGTCCAGACACAATCAAACACACGTTAAACTACTTATTGGATAATGGATTAGCTGTATCATATTAGACTCTAAACAATATAATACAGCTGTTAACACTGTCAATCTCACTGCGAGTTTGTTACCAGAACGACTGCCTGCTAAAATGCCATTTTACGGGTTTATGGTCAAAGGCAGACACACATGCAACCGCATGAACATTTAAAAGGAGATATAAAGATCACATCTTTTACAATCGCCATCCCGCCCTCTTCAACTGTTAACAGCTCTGTCGGTGCCGTTACTGGGGAAAAGGGATTCGGTTATGTCTTAAATGAAAACAACATTAAACCAAGTCCTGACACACAAACAGATGCACTTAATTAGACTTTTCACCCAGGTAGACAGACACACGCACATGCACACACACACATACCAAGATGCTTCAGGCACACACTTGCACTTCTGACACAGTGTCACACTCACACAAACACACACACACGCACCGTGATTAAAGACCAAGGCCATCTGGCGCTGTAAAGAGAGCGAGGGGAAAGCACCCTCATGGATGCTGATGCAAGCCTTGAGACATGTCCTTTATACCCTCCTTTCCTTCCTTAGTTCTTCGCTTCCTGTTAGCTCATTCGCATCCTCTATTCTTTGCCTCTTTCCTCCCTTTCTCTCTGTATCTTTCTTCCCTTGCTCACCCTTCACCAATTAAATGGCATATTGAAACCAAATTATCCATATTTCCTCATCTTTTGAAATGGATGTGGGAGACAACCTGTGTACCCACCAGGTTCCTCTTTTCGGCCAGCAACACTAAACAGATGCTGGGAGAGATTGCTGGTAGCAGCTCCTGCTGTTGCTATGAGACTAATGAAAATGTGTGTGAATCACAGCAGTCTCTAACTAATAGTTAGAGTATTATTCATACTAAACACTAAACACTGTTGGGATGTTACATTTAAAAACAGGATGGAAGATAAAGTCAGGGCAGAAAAGACAGGTTCATAGAAGGAAAATATAAAGGTGTGTAAGAATCAGTCTTTATAGGCTTCCCAAATATATTATTATAATTAGTTTATTCGTTAATTGTTAGCATTTTGACCAAGGGCATCATTTCACTTGCCCCTAAGGTTTGGTAGGTTCCTCCATATCTTCTCTAGAAGTGGTTTTTAATGGTCTCCGAATAGTTTTTTGTGTTGTATTACATTCATAAAAACTACTTCAACTTTGGACCTTGAGTGTTGTGTGAGGAAAATCAATGACTAGCTGTGCCAAAATATCACTTTCTCCATTGAATAAATACCGAAAAACTATTTTTGTTTGGAATAAAGAGGGGCTGAAAGTCAGGCCTCAACTCAATTCCCCCAAGGCCAAGACTGAACTCCTAAAATAACAAATCTTGTGCAGCTAGTTGTAGATTAGGAACTAAGAAATAAATAAAAATACCAATTTAAAATTTGGAAAATTAATAGTATAAAACATAACAAGAAAGACATTTAAGGCTAAATCAATACAAATAAATAAGCTGACATAAAGCTGCAGTTCATTCGGAAAGTCAGTCTGTCATAAAGTTCATTTTACTTGCTCATACTGGAAATCATTTCATTTTTGTCGCAGAAGTATTGGAATTCACCTGCACTCTATGAGTGCACATTTTTTTGTTACTTTTGTAACACACCTAACACTTTCAAAGTAAAAACATAGAGAAATTTCTCCCTATAACCAAATGGCCTTCATCCACTGTTTACACTGCTCTACGTGTTTTCAGAAGGAAAATACTGTATGAAAGACATCTCAATTCTTCCTCCAATTCATACAGCTGGAGGGCACACACGGAGCAGCATACTCTGGTATTTTACATTAAATCTGTTCTACCTCACCCATTAGTCCATTCCTGGCATTTACAATTGTTTTGGGGAGAAGTTGACGCATGATGATTACAACACCTTCATATCTGTAAATTATTAGTCATTGGACCAATTATTTTTCTACCGATACTTAATTGGTACACAGTTTGTTGCTGACAAAAGTGTGAACTGTGAACATATGTGGAGAAATGTTGCACAATATGAGTGCCTCAGACTGCATAATAGCAAAGCAATTGAATGGCAGAATCCCTCTTTAGTTGACAGCACAGACAAAGTGCAAATTGTTGAGAGATTCCTTTGGTGAGCCCTTAGACTGAAAAGATTTCTGACTTTTTCTGATGTTGTTCTTACAAAACTGATGACATGAAACCAGATAAAACATGCAGGCTAGACAATGAATATGTCAAGTTAAACGAAAAGAAAGGTAAAATAAAAATCTGTCATTATGTATTATTATTATCTTCTATCTTATTGGTTGGAAAGAAAAATAAAAGTGAACTGAAAAATAAATGGAATCCTAATTATCATATTTTCAGGATGTTTTTAGGACCATTTCACTCAACTTTGAAGAATTATGTGAAGTTGTTCAAAATGGTATGCGGTGGGAAAAAAAATCATTATGAAGGCAGTGTCTCCTCGCCATATGTTCACTTCCATATGTTCACTTCAATATGTTCACTTCAGTATGTGAACAGTTTTGATGGTAACACACTTTACGCCAGAAAAGAAAAAGTGTACAGTCAAAACATTTGGAACTGTGTTTCAGCAAAATTATTGCTCATATCTATGCTTGTCATACATTGCATAGAAAGTTGTATTTACATTTTTAAAAAGAGCACTTTGTGTAGTCTTGCTAATTAGTACTCTGCATGCATCCTTGGCGTCTCCAGTCCATTTCACTCTCCCGTATTTATACTCTTACTAGTCATACCTTTCTCGCCTGAGGTGAAAACACCATTGCAGAATTAAACCAACCTATGCTTGACTAATCTAGGGTACACTGTACTTTAATATGCCGAGCTTTATGCTAATCACCAGAAATGTGAGGCTGAACACCTACTTAAATGCAAACATAGGACCCTCCATCTGTCCCCGGGGCGCGAGAGGAGGAGGTAATTTACATGATTAATTACCTATACCTAACAAGCTCCGGCAGTGTTCAAGGCCTACAGGGCTATTCGCATAGCATGTTGATGTGTGTGTGTGTGTGTGTGTGTGTGTGTGTGTGTGTGTGTGTGTGTGTGTGTGTGTGTGTGTGTGGTTCTATTCCAGACGTCATAGTCTAGTCAGGTAATGATCTATAATTAATGACGCAGTCTGATTTTGCAGTCTTATCATTCTGTTAGGTATAGCAAAAGTCGATTGCAATTTAATTTGAACACGCTGACTGAACTCCCAAACTAAAACAGTACATGACAAACTTGAGGGCAGCACATAATTAACTCTCACCCTTTCTTTTAATGTTGACACAAGAAGTGTTTCTGAAATTTGTTTTGTTTGGGGCACTTGTGTTTCACTTCCTGTAAACTTCAAACCATTTATTTTATCAGGTACGTAATGGAAACAGAGTGGATGATTTTCTGGCAATTTAAATTTTTTTATTTATTTTTTTGTTTGCATGTGGTTGCTTGCCTTAAACACTGAACTTTACAGCTAACCCACCTCTTTTAGTAACCTCTGCATCACTTTGATATTCTGCAGATGCCTTTTGATATAATTGCTGTTTTGAAGTCAAAGTCGATGGAAACCACGTAGTTGAGAGACCAAAGCCACTCGCGTCAAATTGAGAAAAGGGCATGAAAAAGTTGCATGTGGGCTGAAGATGGGATTTAGCTCATCAGCTTTGAATGTGTGAGGAGGCAGCAGATGCTTTTTATGTCTAAAAGTCACAAAAACGTGCCTTTAATGCCTTGCAGACAGGAAATGCCTATATTATTACAGGAATTTGCTGCATAGGATTAAAAAAGTGAGTTAATTCACAAAGTAGATAAAGTAGCACAGCCTTAGCCGAGCAGCGGTAATGCTGCAGTGTAGCTCTCTCGCTCTCTGTTTCCCTCACTCTCTCACTTTGAAACTGACTGGAGACATATGGAGTGGTTCATTACCTGTAATATGGCATAATAGCAGCTTCCACATGAGGCATATGTGTGTGGGCAAGTGCATGACTGGGCAGGCTTGTCTGTGCCCAAGTGCATAAAGCTGTGTATGAATGTGTGTGTCAGTGCCCATGTGTGCATAACTGTGTCTTTCCATGTTTTGTCCATCAGCATGTCTTTGTACGTGTGTGTGTGTGTGTTAGTGTGTAACAGGCCGAACCACAATGCCAGTGTTGTGATTAGGCGGCAATCAGAAGCTAACAAGCTTTAGATAGCAGACATCAACACACAGACACTCACTCCCTCGAGAGCTCCCTGTCACTCGTCCTCATCGAGATGAAATAACATGTATGCACGTACGCAGTGGATTCAATCTCAGCGTCCACAAAGTCATGCGAAATAATTACCAAACTCACACACACTCAAGCATATCGGAAATGAACAGCAGCG
Organism: Pagrus pagrus; assembly: GCF_965226575.1. Lineage (NCBI taxonomy): Eukaryota > Metazoa > Chordata > Actinopteri > Spariformes > Sparidae > Pagrus > Pagrus pagrus. Next base: position 22,149,951 of record NC_140186.1, on the reverse strand, counting down.
TCTAGTCAGTGAATGGAAATCAATTCTAACTAATTCATTCACTGAGGGTCTGCTGGGAAAGCAGAAACACCTTGATCCATGTTTAGAAGCATTAGAACAGCAGCAATGATAATTTGAGGATGTTTGAAAATGACTCAACCTGCACCCATGCTGCCTTAAAATTACCAATTCACATATTAAATGATTAGAACAAAGATACTTCAAATCAAAGACATGTCTCTGGTGAAATCAATGCCCGCTTTGATTCAGTTTAGCAGTGTCATGATATATTGATTTGGATGATAACAATGACGTTCAAGAAATGAAATATTGATACTGTGTTAAAGGATAACTACCGTTTTTTACAACCTGGACCTTATTTTAGAGATGCACCGATCAGGATTTTTGGGGCCGATCACCGATCACCGATCACCGAAAGCAGTATCTGCCGATCCCGATATTGCCGATCACCGATCACAGCGTCAAATCCATAAATTCTTCTATATTGTTGTCTTGTGTAACTTTCATATATTTAATTAATGATTCTTCTTCACAACATTGACATTGTATTATTAAGTATAAAAATTAGGAGATGAGAAAGTATCATGAATTGACCACTGTTTTATTGCAGGCTGAGACTCTTAGAGACAACTTGGACTAAGCTTACATAGTAACTGTAGCTTAATAGCTTAAGCTTTCTTGTGGCAATAATTGTGTACAACAACAACACACAACATGTGCAGTGCACCAACACAGACAACAGTAAACATTTCACTCTCTTAGAGTCAATACAAGTTGTAAACTATAAACCTTAGTTTTCCTGTGGAAAAAGTAATTATATCTTAAAATAAAAAATGGATTATGTGCACCAACAATAAACATTTTACTCTCTCTAGAGGCTCTTTCTTAGAGACACAATTTGGAGTTTAGCTACATCTTTTTTGTTGAAAAATAAAATAAATATGTCATACAAATGAGAATAAGAACTATGTACACTGACATATGTGCAACTGCAACATTATCTTTAGAGACACTCACTTGTCTTCTACAACCGAAAGCGGTTGATGATCAAGGCATATGAATTCCATTACCTTTTTATTTAGTTCTTTCTTTTTCTTGCTGTCGTTGCTGTAGGGTTGCTGTCGTTTATATGTCGCTGTTACAGTCAGCTGAGTTAGTGACGTCTGGGTTGCTGCACGCTCCTTTTCTTTCGCTGACTTAGCAGCAGCCAACTTCGAAAACTCCGTATACTCCGCGATGTGAGAAACTTTCAAATGTCTTATTAGGTTCGTTGTGTTGAAATTCTTTTGTAGCACTCCTCCTCGAGGTATCTCCTTTGCACACACCTTGCAAACTGCAAATTTGTTGTCCTTTTCGGACACATTGTAAAATTCCCATACCGGCGACGCCATTTTCAGTGTTGATGCTTTTTTTTCCTCTCCCCCTCCCACCTCGCCTGCCCGCCTTTCAATGTAGAGACTGCCACGCCCCCTTAGGAGACCTGGGTCTGAGAAGTGGGAATGCATGCAGTCAATGCACTGTCTCTATATTGAAACGTTATCTGATCGGCCTGCTTTGATCTATTTTGAGAACTCCGATCAAAACCGATAGGGGCATTATCGGCCGATTGCGATCGGTTGCCGATCGATCGGTGCATCTCTACCTTATTTCCAGCAAAATATATGGTCATTTACTCACCCAGATAACTTTGGTGTCATTTGGCGTCGTTCGGACGAAATTAGATCCAGTATAGCGCCGATATATCCATATAATGCGAGTAACGGGGCATCGACACACAGCCTCTATATAACGCATTATCTACCACGAAACTAGTTCATTTCACCAATATTTTGTTACGAAATGCTAGTGCTATTCCCCTCTGAGTCCGGGCTCGTCTGTTGTCAACATCCGGGGTCTGTAGGTTGCCCTACTACCTCTGACCTGGAAGATGTCGTCTCTGAGCTGCGCGCGCACCCGCGACAGCCCGGCTTGTTTACCTGTAGCTGCTACTGCTAGTTTGACCCCGGATGTTGATAACGGACGAGCCCGGACTCAGAGGGGAATAGCACTAGCATATCGTAACAAAATATTGGTGAAATGAACTAGTTTCGTGGCAGATAATGCGTTATAGAGGCTGTGTGTCGCTGCCCCGTCACTCGCATTATATGGATATATCGGCGCTACGCTGGATCTAATTTCGTCCGAACGACTTCAAATGACACCAAAGTTATCTGGGTGAGTAAATGACCATATATTTTGCTAGAAATAAGTTCCAGGTTGTAAAAAACGGTAGTTATCCTTTAATAATCTACATCTTAAGTAATCTTAAATGTTTGTTGAAAGGGCCTCTAAAGGAGGTTGTCATTTAATTCCATTCATACCACTACTTGACACAAAGACACAATGTACCAATGTGGATGTTAAATCTTAAGAGTCTTTCTGAATCCTCCTCAGGGTCTGCTACATGGAGGACACTTGAGCAATTCTTCAAAATCCTTCAGAGCATATTTTGAAAGCATAACCTTCAAATTGCCCATATACATATGCAAAACTCATCCTTAGATTCACCTTTGAATGACTCATGGACCAAGCAGCTTTCATTGGAAGTAGAGGTGGAAATTGAAAGAAAATTCAAAGGAAAATGTATTTAGTGAGTCATAATGGCATTTGGTCTATTGGATGGTATTTAAAAGTATAGGAAGCAACAGGCTGTATAGAATAAAATATTAACTTCTACTTACTAAAAGGTCAGTCTTCTTTCTCAGTGCATGCTTCAATGTCTGCAATGACTGATTTTGCACCACTTAAGTTGCTGCATACAGTATAGAAATCCAAACACTAGACCTACACAGCAGTGAAAAGTGTTCAGACTCTGTTCACACCACTTCTGAGGAACCCACATGATACGACTGAGGACATCCTCACATTTCAACTGACAGACAACAATTTAACCTCCTACTCATTGTGCCATTTCAACAACCAGCATAATAATCACTCAAGGGCCAAACAACAAATACAATGTGCTGTCGTCCAGCCACCTTCGGAGCTCGCGCCATGCTTATTTTCTCTATGAATCATACATGACTGATACTGTAATCAAGTCATCTCTCATTGTTTCACTACAATAAAAAGGCAAAGGCAGAGAGAGAGAGTAAGAGAGAAAGTCAGAGAGAGAGAGAGAGAGAGAATAAATAGGAGTCTCAAGTTGCTGTGTGGGAGTGTGCGCAGAGGAGATTGGAGCCATACATCATAGAAAATGCACAGGTAAGACAAACCTAATGCTGTCCCGATTCTACAAGGAGATTTATAGTCATTCTCTCTCATCTCAGTCTAACAGAATATACAAACAGGAACACCAACCAATAACTTAGGCATGTTGAAAATGTGAAATTAAAAGTCAATATAAAGAGGGCATGTTTTAATTATGAAATACAAAAGCCACTAAGATGTAACCAGTAGTAAGGAAAATAAATGGCATCAATACAAAGTGTCGTAAGTCCAAAGTCTTATATAAGAATCAGAAATCAGATTCTTCGGACACAGCCTCTGTCAACCTGAACAGTACATGTGTGTGTGTGTGTGTGTGTGTGTGTGTGTGTGGGCACGGCTCTGCCAGTGCATGTGGATTTAAGAGCATGCACTTAGGCGTGTTTGTGTTTGCAAGTGTGCATTTTAGAAACAGGGAGAGAAATGGTGCATCAATGATAGCGTGTAAATCAGTGTGTATGTGTGTTCTTTAAGAGGATGGTGAGTGCTTGGTACAGATTTCTCGAGCCCTGCCAACTGTTAAACCTTGTTTTTCTGCCAGTGCCTGCTGTCAGCTCCACCTGTGCCATGAAAAGACACACACAGCTTTGCAGCTGTCTCACCTCAGTGCAAGCGCAGGGGAAAAGGACACGCTTCAGGAGACGAGATTTTTAAAAGAAGACCAAGTTGAGCGAGTATAAGATATGTAAGAAGGTAACTTTGGAGAGAAAGAGACAGAGGATGTGAAATTACAGTGTAGCTGAACGAATTGTTGAATGGTAGCTATTTGGAGGTTCAGGAGGACGGCAGAAACTTTTAGATTAAGGTCTTTGAAGTGAACTCTCCGAGCGTGTTGTTGGAAAAGACAAAATAACTTATTTGAATCACTTTTAAATCCACACTGCCCTCTCTTATCGCCCTCTGTCCTGCTTTCTGTCTTTGTCTCCATCTGCCTTAGTCTATACCTCTTTCCCTGTAAGGAGCCCAGATATGCAGATATGTTTGAGTAACTGTGAAACTGCAGCAAAGAAAATGCACAAGTCTGAACATTTTTCAGCACTATCTCCCCTCACTTAGTGACTTTCTGTCTCATTCCCTGCCTCCTAATTTATCTTGCAACCACCACAGCACTTCTATTTGTCCTGAAATATTCCACCTCTTTATATCATGTAGGTATGAATGAAGGTGAGCTGGCACTGAAAACAAAGGACAAGTCATTAAATGGCCTTGAATCTTAAAAGGAGTGATACATCGTTGCTGTTTCCCAGGAGTCTTTTTGTAACTGTCATGCCACAATCTACTTCTTAAAATAATTGGTCAACTACATTGTAGGGAGGATTAATCTTACATTGCCTCTGTGAATTTTGTGCTTTGTGGCTTGTGCAGTGTCTCCAGGCAGTCAACAGTTACCAAAGTTGTGTAAAAGCCAAGCTGTCCTCACCAGACAAATGACCAATTAGCGGCTGAAGAAATTATTATGGCAACAAAAGAGGAAGTCAGATGAAGTGGCATAAACAGCGACAAAGTTTGCACAAATGCGAGGATGGGGTGGATAGCCGTGTCAAACAAAGAAGTATCATCCTGATGACTGCTGTTCGTGACCCGTAAGCAACCAAAAGTCAATAGTGAGCTGTTTTAAAATAGTTAACTTACATCACTTAACAGATATTATCCAAGTTAAGTACATAGGCTACACAAGTAAGTGAAACTTGAGAAGTAATGTTGATGAAGGTTCCCAGTCATCCAGGTCATGGTAATTCTAAGTGCTGTATTGCTGGCAATGGAAAGCTTTACTGGTCACAAAACTCAGTTGAACTACTGTATGTGTGCACAAGGTTTAATTCAAAACCCAAATACACTGACCTGATGGAGGCGCTGATTAAACTATGGCTCATGAGTCATAGCAATAGGATTTGAGAGATGTAACTTGCACCAGAAAACACAAGTTTAAATGTTTAACTTCCAGCATGGTAACGACAGACCTTTGACTTACAAGGAAAGTACTCTCACTTAGGATGCTCTTGAAATTATTAAAAGTAGCTTAAGTCACTTTTTAAAGTTAAGAAAACGGGAAGATTCCCCAGAACCTGCAGGAGGAGAAACTACAAATTACTGTCCATCTGTGTGCATGTAACTACGTATGTCTAGCATAAGTTGACTCTTAGCTCTTGTGTGTGTGCATTCCCTCTTACTGTCAGTTGAGAAAACAGTTTTGAGAAAACTGTGTAAAAAATTAAAAGCATTCACACAAACGCCCTTAAGAAACCACGTATCCTCTATGATTGGCTGTTGTCAGGAAACTGCAATCAGATTCATTACCATGATGACTCATTAGCTGAATCAGGACTGTAGACCCAACAAGCTATAACAAAAGGTTATATCAAAAACTGTTTAGGAAGAACAACATGGAGGGACACAACAGAGGGAGACAGAGAGAGAAATAACATATGTCTTTATATATGGGTGGGTGGATATGTGTGCGTGTGTGTGTGTAAGTAGGCGAGAATCTGGAACAGACATGATGAATAATAGGGTCCATTCCCTGGAGATGTTGAGTCAAGATGGCTGACTACAGCTGACCTGTTTTGGGGTTCACAAGAGTTTAACATGCCAACAGAGAGAGAAAATCCCTTGGGAGGTGGAGAGAATAAACATTGGCCTGGCTTTCATTGTAATGTTATGACTGTAAGAAAACAAACAAAAGATAAAAATGTGCATTTCATCTGTGTGAATGACTTCTCTGACCAATGCTTCACTGCTGTTGTGACATGAGTTTCATTAGGTCTGATACAAGATTATACAGCAGTATTCTTTGGTGTGTTAAATCCACTATGTTTGCTACAGTATATGCTTCTCCACCACAACGTTATGCAGTAATATAGCGAATCCTTGTCAAAGGGATTATGTCTATTAGAGAAGTTAGTACACACTGTACTTCACCTTGGTAACAAGAAGATTTCCGCAGTTACTTTTGCCAAGACAACAGACACAAAAAATAGATCATCAGTGCTCACAGCAGGAGATCGTTAAATCATCGATTTAAATGTTTCTTGGCAACGAGCAGCTATTAAAAGAAAACTCTGGGGATGTCTTGGACCGTGTTGAAGACAGGAGTTTGACTAGAAGTTTACCACAGTATGATTTCATTTTAGTCTAATATGTTGTATGTTGTGGAGAGGAACCAAGCCAGGAAATTCTTATAGCTCAGCCAATTCTGAAGTCGTGATTACAATGTAGGGAGTTAAATACACCAGCTCAGTTTGAGTTTTCTTCGATCATTATTTGAAGGCACGTCATTGATTTTGCTACATTTTCAGTTTTGTCTCCACTGGTGCGGTAAAACAAAAACAAAAGTTGCAATTAAAAACTTGCAAAACTTCCAACTTGTATTTGCAAACAAGTAACCAAACTACAGAGCATTATCAGGAAAGTTTGCAATCATACTCTTATGGAAACAGACATCCAGCTGTGCCATGTACCACATAGGACAACATGAAAACATCAAAATGAAAAAAAAAGTGTTTCACTGAGTTAGAGAAAAAGGACAGAATGTACCCTTCAGGAATCAACAGCCTAAGCAGAAAGGAAAGGAGGGAGACAGAAAGAAGAAAACAGGTAGCCAAGACAGCTGGTATTTGGCCACATGCTTCTTTGTACTTGATGCTGTCTGTCAACATTATGAAGATCTATGCACACACTTAATGTGGCAGCAGGAGGTAAAGACAAATGAGAAAAGTTTTGAGGCATCTTGAAGATTGCTTTTCAAAGTTGCACAACTTTCAGACAAGTTTCTGGAGGGAAGACTTTCGAGTTGGATCTGATTTTCATTTGTGAACATGTTCAAAACACCAACTGGCAACAATTATGAACCCATTTTTCAATACACTGGAAGATGCACTGTGTGAGAAGGAAGTGCTTTGTCCCAAGATACCCCTGCTGAAGACTGCTTTCAACAGACTCCAAGTTTGAATTCTGACTGAGTTTTTATGTTTCCTAAGCAATTTAAGAAAATAAAGTTGCTAGGGCTCAAAGCAGGGACGCTCTCTAATATCCCCTCAGCTTTCCTGTGACATCACACCTGAGTCATCCTGCTGTTTCCACAACAACAGTGTGGATATATTTATTCACAGTTTATTGATGAAAACACAACAAATATTTATATCCCCGTGCCTAGGAGTGCAGTCTAAAAATACCCAGGAGGATGCTTTGATCTACTTGGATCAGGCAATAATGGGATTGATACAATGGTCTGTGTGGTTAAAGTAAAAAACAGCAAATATACTAATTAGGATTGGAGACAGACACTTTACTTGTCACAATTTTGGTTGCTGCATGGAAACCAGTAACTGGACCCACTTGCATACTAACAGTTTCAAAGTAATGTTAAGAAGTAGCATAATCGGTCTGCACATGGCAGAGTCAGGCAGTTATAATCAGTCTGATGTTGGCTACTAGTAGAGAGGCAGGAAACAAGTGACGGTGCAGAGAAATCTGAAAAACTACAGTAGCTTGGCAACCAACAAATAATGCAAATAAATACAGACAAGAATGCATGAATGCATAAGCTAGACTGAACCCAGTTCAAACAAGGAATCCAACTACAGAAACCATGAGACTGAGCTGAGCTTTTAAACTTTTAGAGTTAGAGAATCATCAGCGATCTTTTCTGAATTATTGCAGTGGTACAGAAACCCTTGTGTTTACAAAGTCTGGTAATCCACCTAGCCCTGGGTAAATGCTGCTATCAGATACATCACTACACATCGACACTCATAAACATAAAGATATAAATGATTTTTTTATATTATTTAGCTTTGCCTAGGACTGTGTCGCCTTGCCTAGACTACCACAATAGACTTAAAATGTTTAAAATGCTTTGTTGCATGTTTTAACCACTTCTGCTGAATCGTTGATTGTCTCAACCAACCTAAAACATCCACTTTTTAGAAATAAAAACATAGTACAGGGTCTGCAGACTTGCCTTACACTGTCAACAAATTGTTCTTCACACAAGTTCAGAAAATAAGGGTGCATTTTGACCAAAATATAAAGCTGACCATTGAGACATACGACATCTGGTAGTTTTCTGACTTTTACACATACACTACTCCTATTCTCCCTAACTGTAACTACACATCTCTTTTTTGCCCATTCAGTAAAGCATGTTGTTGTTAACTTTAGTCATTGGCAGCTCCATATATATTTGTACTAACCTATCGTTCATCTTAAGAGTTCATTAAACTTGAAGTAATGTTGAGATTCTCAATACATCAAACAGAGATAAAACAACTTCACTTATTTACTAAAGGCAATTGGGGTAATCTTTAGCTCAGCATCATCTCAGCATCATTGTTTACTTCCTGAAGAGTGAAGAGCAACTGATTTTATATTCATGTCATCTCAAAATTCAAAACTTAATATAAATGAAAAAGACTTGTAAGGATTCATGAATACCATATTTATAAAGTTTCAGCTCATTGTTAAGCTGTGTAGCCCACATTTTTACTATTTAATTCACTCTCACCACTCTCAAAGTGTTATGCTTGGTCCCAGCAGGCAGCTATATTCAGCATAAAAGCCCTAAAAAACGACTGTAAACTACCTGCTCAGCACCAAATGGCAGAGAGACACAGTTAGGGACTGTTTTGTTAACTGATTGGGGCATTGAGCAGCTAAAGGGCCAAATATTTCCCACAGGAGTTGACCAAAGAGAGAAAATATTGTCCTTACATCCGTCATGGGCCACAAACAAAGACTCAAAATTGACAATATTTTCCCTCCGTAACTGCTTGATGTGTAATTGAGATGTTTTCCATCTACTTAAAATCAGTGGCCACATGGCCATTTTTATTTGCCTCACAATTTAGCATAGCATACCTTAGGTGGGAGACTATAAAACAAATTGAGTGATTTTTGGAACAGCAATATTAGATTTTGTGGAATGAACTGAAAATGACCCATTTCATCATTAACTTGAGAGTCCTTTCCATTCTGAGAGAGAAGAAGTCTCATGCTGAGAGCGGGAAAATGGATGATATAGACATCATCATGACACTACCGAGAAATCAGATGTCAGATGTTTCCTTTTTAAAAGCTTTTCTTCAGTCATGCTCTACTCATTTTAAAGATGATAAGACAATCTTTTTAATGACTAAGTAAAATTAAAGAGAGCAGGGAGGAAAAAGAAAAGAAAAATAACAAAAATGTTTTTTTCCATAACATTATACAGTGAACTTAAAGACACTCACATTGTGTAACATCTCAGTATGGGTGAGAGAAAGCCAGACTCTTATCACCATGGTAACGGCTGGCTGCTGTAGTTGCCATCCTCCATCCTTCCTCTGGCTAACTTCACACTAACATTGTGCTCATAGGGGCATTTCATTTACAACAACATTTACATTTATCTCTGTCCCCCAATGTCTCACTCTACTTTTTCAGAAGCAAACAAAAAATGCCCCCATATAAAACAATCAATTCCTGTCACATCCAAATAATAATACATTTCATAATATTCAGCATGCAGCGAAAGGAATCTCTCTCCAATTTTAGTTGTTTTATACTGTGTTAGGAAAACATACAGTCCTGCAGTGAGCGTATTACAATCTCCTTAAAATGGGACAGAAAAAGAATGAAGAGGATTGCATTGCCTTTTACTGTGATGTGATTTATATTTGCCAATGTAGCAGCCTTAAATTTGGTGAGGAGTCGCATATCCATGTCCGGTTCACAGCAGCATGATTTTGAAGGTCTGTACATTTCATGCTCACATCAAACAGCATCTTGGGTTGGCATAAAGCAATGGGCTGTGTGGGTTAACTGACATCACCTTAAATAATATCCTGCCAATGAAGTTAACAAATCTCATTGACTTCATCTTTCACTGACATCTATGGTCACTAGTGTGCAAAAACTGCATACAGCAGCTGTAATGTTGGCCTTATCATGAGAGAAGGTGACAGTTGGCTGTTCCCGTTGAATACCTCAAGTTTTAAGAGACTTTTCCAGTACTTATGTCTGCCATTTTATCAAGAACTGATTCAAATACAAGGGGCCACATCTACCACAGCACATGAATAGAAACTAATGCATTGACACAAAGACACACACAGTTTTTTGTTTACTACTCTCATCAGTCCAATTTTACACTAAATGTCCTATTAATCTGAAGCCCCCGCTTCTTTGTTATTATCCATGGCCGTTCCTGCCGATCCCAGATAATTATTCTCCCCTCTCCAAAGTGCTGATTACAGTCAGGCACTTCACAGGACATCTCATCATCCATAAATGGAGGCCCTATTTTTAGGCAAATTTCTTGCCTTTTTGTAGACTTTATTGTATTATTCAATTATAGCCCTTTTGTTCAGGCAGTTTCTGACAATGGGGTAACCCAGCTTGGGGCGCAGGGTAATTAGATAGGAAGGGAGGAGGAAGACAGCAGGGTAGAAAGAGATTGGAGGGTCGGGATGAAAACATGCAGCGCTGAGAAGAAGAATACAAATAAATGTAACCCATGAAATAGGAAATATTCAACATTTAGCTGGGAAGAATGGAGTCAAATAACCAATTCATAGTTTTCACATGACGTCACGCTCCCAGGGGAACACCCCCTTGGAGGGCAAAAGATCATTTTCCACTGCCCGCCAGCATAGGAAGCAAGTGATACATTTTGTTTGGAACCAGTTTTGTTTTGCCAAAATGCCGAATAGTTTGTTGTGCTATTGGATGCACGGACAAGGAGACAAGCTGGGCTATGCTTCTCCCGAATTCCATCCAAAAAAGAAAACCCAGAGAAGAGGAGATTGTGGATTTGTGCCATAAGATGTACCTCTGTCCCCCGGAGGGCAAACAATGGCAGCCATCCAAATACACACGTATTTGCAGCGAACACTTCAGCAAAGTTAAGCTCAAGTAAACACAAGTATATACTTTCATTAATTATCGCATTTTTAGCCATAAGTCACATCTGTTTGTAATCATTTTGACATGGTTTGTTGTCGTGTATCGAGGCAACCAACCGCAGTGGTCTTAATTAATTAAAGTTAGCTAGTTAGCTGAGGAGTTGGCATTATTTACCCATCCAGATCGAAAATACATATAACTGTTCGTACTTTTATAAGCTTTCATCCTGGCAGCAGTATAAGGTGAGGGATTCTCCACAAGGTACACGTAAATGTTGAGCTCTGGTAGGGACCTGGCAGTTTTTAACTGCTGAAATACCGCAGTGGGTGCTGTATATGGATCGCAAGTGCCCAACACTTGCAGTTTACGTCCATATCGTTCTTTTTCTATGTTTGACAGGTGATCTAAATAACTGCGCGAGGGGAAATTTACCAGCTTTTGCCATGTCTCTACGGGAAGTCCGGTATGAGCCAGCATCTTGGTCTACTGTTTTGCCCCCAGGTCAGCACGCAGGTCACATGACTGAAAACTATGAATAAACACTCATGCAGGCACTCACACAATCAGAGGAAGTAATAATTGGGCACAGGTTCAACATTTAGAAACACACACACACACACACACACACACACACACACACATAACACCACACCTGTGTCCCTGGCCTCTATCCACCACACCTATTTGTCGGATGATTATTGAAACCCCCTCGGTGAGAGTTAATCTGGTCAGAGAGAGGAAGGAAGACGGAGGGAGAGAAAACGAGCAAGTGAGGATTAATGGCAACTCCCTATTGCTAACTTGCCCTTTATCTCCTTCTATTGTTGCTTTGAGTGGAGCTCAAGACAGGCAGACACATAACACACACATGTACTACCTAACACACATCCGCTCACATACACACCTGTCAAAGGAGACCATTGAGAAAGGTAAGTGAGTCGGCTGCTGCCAAAATGGCTGCCTTTTGTTTACAAATCTCATTATCCTCTTCAGTTCACGGTGAGCATGATGAGTAATTACTCCACCAGTGTACAAGTCACATGGCTGGTGTAAAATTCACACTCTAGTAGGGTGGGTAATAGCTCTTGGTAAATACACACCACTTGCTTCATGACTAGGCCATCGCTCACAATAGAAAGTAATATGGGTGCATGGATCCATAATATTCAACTGAATGCATACAGTGTGCTAAGAATGTGACAGCCACCATTCACATAACTTTGTGATAACACCTTGCAATTAAGCAAACTTTACACAGCAACGTTCAAAGTACAAGACAGAATAAATACATATTGGGAATATTAATTTGCCAGGAAAGCCCTGAATCATACACACACTGTTACACACATCTACAATGGACATTCAGTACACTCTTCAACAGCTCGTTGGGTATAATGTCCAGCACCTGAAAAGAGTCATTTAAGATGGGAGACTGATAGTCATTCCTTTTCCCCAAATATATTTTCCCAGCTGGCCTGAAGACTCAAACTGGAAACCTTACATAACCCCGTCCATTTATTGGTCATTTGTATTCAAATAAATCATATATTTCAATATAGTGGCTCCCAGCAGAAACTGACCTGCCAACACAGGCAGTGTTAATACCTTGCTTTACTCAGAGCAATCAATTTGCTCAGAGAATATGAAATAGGATGTATTCACACTTGTTCATCTCCTGTTTGCAGAGCGATGACTCATAATGGACGTGGAGCTCTCAGTAAACATACGCCAACTGATGGAAATGCTCTAGCTTTAACCCTAACCTTTACAGCATAGCATAACAAAGCATGCATGTCAATTACACAGTATCTGTACCAAAAATAAATTACAGTATGTGCTTTGTGTAAAGCTGTGTCAAAAACAATAACCAAAGGCATGTGTCAGGGTTAGTCAATGTGACAGAATGAATGACTGCCTCGAGGTGTAACGACAGGGTGTCACAGGTTGTGTGGTGTAGATAACAAAGGCAATTTGACAGTGTGTGTGGGATGTGTGTGTGTCATCAGAAAAGTATATCAGCATATGTTAGAATAATATTTACAGCACAATCAGCTCATCTTTACGCTCCAGTAGAGGCATAAAAGGACTTCTCTCGATTGATGTTTCACTGTATAATGTGATGATTTCCTTATATGCTGAAACTCATGCATACAGTATCTAACTTACATCTGAGCATATGCAGTTTTTCATTACTTTTTTTTTTACTTCCCACAGTCACTGTGTGCCTGTAATAGGTGAGAAAGGGTTTTTCAAGCTTTGAAGACATCAAACTTGTGTTTGAAAGAACCAACACTCAAATTTTGCCTTTGCAAGTGAGCTGGCAGTAGCTCATACATTATAAAAGATGTCTGATGATCCTGTAAACCAAACCAGATTATTGATTGTCAATTCTACACTGTGCTGTGAATTAAACATAAATAAATGGTTAATGTGAAGTTCCAATCCCATAACTGCCTTGACACAAACATGAAGACTGCAACTTTGAGAACTTCAGAGACACACAGAGAGAGCATGCAAAACAGGTTTTATCTGGAGGTGGTGTGAGGAAAAGTAAAAAGCAAAAGAAATGATTGACAGAATAAACAGGCCTCTTCGGATTTTGATTCAGGGCACTTTCTCTACTATCAGATGAAAATCTCACTTCTCTAAAGAATCCTTTTGAGGGGAACGTGGAACAGCTCTCGTCTCAAGCTGTGTAGCATGCATTTTTAATTAGCACAGTAAAGTTTTAATGGGGCGAAGTGGTCATGGAAAGTGTGATTTACACACAGAGAAGTGAGCACGAGCAAATTTGTTTGACCTTAACAGCACTTTCATTTTGTCTGATCCAAAACATCAGTAAAGCACAGAGTCTACTTAGATCAAAATTTGAATAGTATGTTAGCCACACTGGTGGTGGTGTGTGATGGGAGTGTCAGTCTGTCAGTCAGCCTGTGCACCACTTTGGTCCAGACTGAATAAGCTGAACTTGTGTTGGCTGGACTCCCATTAAATTTTACAGAAATAATCATGGTGACAGAGGATGAACTCTACAGATGATGATGATCTTTTACTATGGCACCACCAGCAGGTCAACATTTTTATGTCTCCAATACTTTATGAACATGGTTTATGAACAAATACCTGCAAACTCATGGTATTTCTGTTAGCCTCATCAAACATTGGGTTAAGTTCTATTCAGAAATGTTGGTATGCTAACATGTTAAACTACAATGGCTGACATGGTGAATATCAATGTCGAATGAATGTCGAAAATTGGTATTAGCATAGAAATATAGGTAGCATGCTAATGTTAGCATCATCAGCAACGTCAGCGTTATGAAAGAGGCTACAGACTCTTAAGTCTTACATGAGCACAGAACGTTTATATTTTGTGATTCTTATGTACAGCCTGTGTGTACAAACGTCAGTGTTGTGGACAAATACATTGTCCCCGGTATATATTCATCCAGATACCAATAAAGGCTGCTACCAACTAGCTGGTTAGTTCCTGGTGCAAGTTCTGCCTCTTTCACTTGATTCTGGTCCATTCTCTTGTGAGTTAGCTGTTCTGACTATGGTCCCAAGACCAAAATATTCATTATTATTTAATGTTTTTCTCTGCCTGACCCAAATGCTACGAAGATTTCAAGCTTCCACTGTTGCCACGGTAATTGACATCCAAATCAAAAAAAAAAAAAAAAAAAAGGAAAGTTAGGTTGGCTGCACCAAAAAAGAGGCTAAACATGATAAACACAGAGAAATGGATATCCTCTGTGGTGTTTGACTAGAACCCACACACAAACAAACCAGTGACGGAGCATTTCTGCTTTGCTTGCACAAATGTGCTCCCGCAAGCAAAAGGCTGTGACTAGCGTGAGCTCGACCCTCCATGCTCACAACTGCTCAACACTTGCTCGCTCTTCAAGTTGACCTTTGAGACTTTGGAGGCGGGGTCAATGGCTGATGTATTTGTAATGACCACAAGTTTGACAGCCTAAAACAAGACAACTGTGAACATGTCCCAACCACCGATAAATAAGTAAATGAAGACTTAATTATAAAGAAGCCAAGTGTGGAAATGGACTGAGGTGAATTTGTGATTGACAACAGTGAATATAAGAGGCAGCTGAAGCAACTGATAGAATCTACATGTCGTATTGTCAAGCTGTCAGGGGAAGTAATTAAAAAAGTAGCTGCCATCGATTCGGAGATGAGCTGGAAGGGAGGGAGAGGAAGAGGAGGAGAGAAAAGAGTGAAAGATAGTATGGAATACCAAAGTGATCGAGCTGAAGGGCATGCACAAATGTATTTGAAACAACATTAATGCACTACACATACTTAAAGTAAGTGTGTGTATTTTAATCTCATTATGTTTTGTATACAGTGTGCATGTGTGTGTGGGTGTGCATGTGGGTGTATGTGTATGTGCATGAATCTATCTGTGTGAGTCTGTGTGTGTTTGTGTGTGTGTCCCTGCATGTTCCCCATGGGTGCATTCACCAACTCCCTATACTTGGTTGCATTATTGTATTGATTAATTGTCATTGATAACTGATGGCTGCAATGACTTGTTTTCTTGTTCTGTGTAGCAAGTGGAGATCTACTAGAAAATGAAATATGCCTTCAGTAATTGGTTTTAAATGGAAACGCTGACTTGGGGGGTTTGAGAAGTTTACTGCATTAGTGCCGAGGTTATTGTGTGTGCAGATGTTCCTGTGTGTCTGTGATTAGTGTGTGCGTGTGTGTCTGCACTTGTTTGTGTGCGTGTGTGTATGTGTGTGTTCTGTATTTCTCTGTCTTAGGTGGAGTTAAGACACTCATTAATTGCCTGAGGACTCCATTAACCAGGCTGATTACCCCTGCATCAAACTGACAGGTTACGAGCATGCACGCAACCCGTCAGCACACGCACACATTTACACACAGTCACACATAAACACACACCCACACGTGGCAATCCAATGGATAAAAATAACATCACAGAAAGCTGTTTGAGTTCTGATTGAAAGCCAAATTAAATGCACTGGGATTCAACCATATGCACTGCACCTGGTGGTTCATACAAAAAAGCTAAATTAGTTCTGGGAGCTGCCAGAACTTGATACAATCAAAAAGTTCAACCTTTCCCACAGGCACCCATGAAATGCTGAGAATGTCATTAATATCATTATTGTCTACATATGGACAGTGCCGGCTCGTGTGAGAAAGAAAGATGTGAGGAAGAATCAGTTCAACACTTCAGTTCTCAGAGACTCTGCCAATAATTCCATCAATGTTCGCACTGTCCGTCAGGACTACCTGAATCTCCCTTGTCTGTGCTTTTCCTCACCTCCCACCTCTTCAACCACTACTCCCCCTCAGCTGGACTTCAGGGGTTCTTTTTCCCTTCCCTCCTGCACCTTCCTCGCCTTAAGGATGACAGTTTTCTGTTCACAAAAAGATAGAAAAGCGTTTGGGGTTGGGATGCTGAGACAGATTGGTAGATTGTGGTAGAAAATGATGGAGAAGGACACACAGAAGCAGAGGAGGATGGAGGCAGGGTTCAGAGAAAGAGCGGACGGAAACTGATAGATTTAAAGAGTAAGACACAGAGAGTACTGCCAGTGAGATAAAAAGGATTGTCTAGGTCTTACTTTTTAAGGGGAGTAGCAGCAATTTTATGTGTCAGTGATCCAGTCAGAGGATCTTTGGTTGAACAAAAATGATTCACGTCTTGGTTATTTCTTAATCACCATCTCTGCAAGGCCTGGTCTGTCTAGTTCTTTGGTTTACTTTTTTCCCTTTTAACACTTTCTATTGTGGCATCATATTTCTGGTCCACTCAGTTTTTCAAAGAACACCTAATATTGGACTAATTTAGTAAATAGTCATTTCAAGACCCAAAGGTGTTTTTTTCTCAGCCTATCATCATGAGAAAAACGACCACATAGGTAGACTCTGCAAGCAGCTTATTAGGACCCATATTTACAGTTACTGTTGGGCGGCAACCTCTAGTGACTGTTGTAATAATCGCGGTAGCAAAGGAGGTCTTCATAAGGAAGAGGACGGGTTGGAGAGATAAAAAACACAGGAATTTTGCAGAGGGGCGCTGTTCGTGTACTAAGTGAAACCAAAATTCAACAGTGAGTTATTTTAACTTACTTAAATAGTTAATTTACATCACAAACATAGCATATAACGGTCATACGCACGTAAGTTAAGTTACATAAGTGACGTACTT
This sequence comes from Pagrus pagrus, assembly GCF_965226575.1. Classification (NCBI taxonomy): domain Eukaryota; kingdom Metazoa; phylum Chordata; class Actinopteri; order Spariformes; family Sparidae; genus Pagrus; species Pagrus pagrus. The sequence goes on along the minus strand of NC_140186.1, from coordinate 22,132,622 downwards.
ATTTTCACCCAAACCATGATCTTTCCTGAAACCTAACCAATTAGTTTTGTTGCCTAACCAATCTTTGACCATATACCTAAGGTCCAGTACAACTGTTGGTGGTACGCTACAACTGTCATTATGACAGTAAAAAACAGCAATAAAAATGATAAAATAATTAGAAGCCAGACTTTTGTGACCTTTGAGGAACATCAGTGGGGCAGGTTATGTAACTAGTAGGTTTATTATTGTATGAACATGTTGTTATTGAGAGTCACTGTGAGTAGCTCACTTGCACACAAGTGATTGACAGCAGATTGATGAGTCACCTAGCAGCAGGATGCTTTGGGATGAGAGCTACAAGGAACACGAGCAGAGAATGTGTCCTCAAGTCTCGTCGTCCTTTAAGAACACATTTACTGCACACTCAGCTCACCTGCCCTCACCTGCTGCTCTTGTTTCTATAACTACTGCTACAGCATATCCATCTCTGAATGCTGTCAAATTATAGCTTCACTATTCACATTGTAGCTACTAAGCTGAAAAAACAAGTAAAAAAATGTATTGAAGTCTAGAATAAATGAGTCAAACTCATTTTTCAGCCTTGACAGAGCAACTGCCTTGATATTACTTTGTATAGCTAAATAAGTTATAAAACAGCATCTATTTTTCTGCTACTAACGTGATACCAATAGTCAATGGAAGAATATAAACCAAGAATTGACTCACAAATAGCCTTCTGCCTGTTTTTGAAAAGTCTGTCAATTAGGTCTGTCGAGGAGCAGAGTGCCTGCAGAGCATCAAACTTTGCTCCTTCTGTATAAAAGAATGAGTCATGAAAAAATGTATCAGCAGTTGTATAAGCAGTTCACTAAAAAGTAAAACTGTGGTTAGGAAAGCACACTAGCTAAACAGAAGCCAGGTGGAACATCTTTCCCAACAGTGCCAGTCGATCCATTCATCCCTCCACCTTCAAAGTAAAGAGAATTCAGAGCAGCTGCAATTTCCTTCTATCTTTGTTTACCCATCTGTTTCTGAAAGAAAGACGGAGTGGAAGTCTTGGTTAGCTTCCTGACCCCCTCCTGCCCTTTGGAGGAAACCCTCCCTCGGTCTTCTACAGAGGAGAGAAAGAAGTAGATACTGAGAGCTGGAGATCATTAACTGCATGCTAATTAGCCATTAGATACAGCCTGAGAAATGACAGCCAATCAGCCTGAAACCGCACAGACACCAGCTGCGCATGTGTGTGTGTGTTAACATTATATACATACACCGTATTCATAAATACAGTTTATTATACTAAATAGAATTGTAGACACACAAATGAATTAATGAATGTTGTAGCGTGTATGACTGTGTGAGGATGATGGACAAATGAGGAGTGTGACAATCATCAGGAGTGTGTGTGTGTGTGTGTGTGTGTGTGTTTGTCCCCATCTGCCAGCTACTAGCTCTGGATGGCCCATCAGGGATCAGCATCAATCATTCAGATACAGAGCCTCTGTCTGACCGTCTATCTATCTGTCTTTCTGTTTTTCGGTCTCTCTCTCTCCCTCTCTCTATCTCTCTCTATCTCTCTTCCTCCATTGACTCTTAACTTCTTCCCTCCTGCTCTGCCTCTCTCTCTCTCTCTCCACAGGAGTTCATCAACTGCTAATAGGCAGTGTCAGCGTGACTGCCAGTGTGTGTGTGCCTGGTGGCACTGACCCAAGAGACCAAGCTCACCTGTGGAGCTATTAAGCACTAGCCTGCGTACTATACATGTGAGTAAGTGTCTCTCTGTGTGTGGCACATTTATGCCGTTGTACTCTATGTACTATGTACTGTGGCTTCTGATACTTTACTATATGTGTTTACAGAGCTGTGACAAAGCAATAATTTAATGTTCATGTGAACATCTTTGATGTAAGCTATTAGGTTATATTGGAATACATGCTATATATCTTGATATTTGTAAATCTCCTCAAAAGCACATCATAAATGTTACGACCATTTATCCTTCGTCCTACTCATACATGTGCTTACTATACGAAGTATAGGCTAATTACAATCAAATGTGAACATAAAGCAGATGATTGCAGAAGACACGTGTGTTTCCATAACCGATGATAATACAAAGCTGAAATTCTGCCTTCATCTCTTTTCTTTTCTTTAAAATTTCTAACTTTGTTTTCTTTGATATCATTGTTTGTTCGGGCTCGAGTTTTTCTAATTAACTGCACCCACTTCAAAACCAAATCACCAGACCACAAAAGCATTCTTCCAAATCCTGCTATAATAATGACTCATAAAAACACGTCCTTATTAATTATATTGGGTCTAATTCGAGATGTTTTTTTAAGGAGAATAACAACAATCCACTGGTGAGTAGTAAAATCCACTGCAAGACACACCTTGATCCTCGCTCAATCATTGCATCCTCTGAAAGTGCAAAGGCAATCAAAACACGCTCAGACTCCAAATGCAAGGAAAGCAGATAGATTGCATTAGGGTCATTTAAGCTACCCCACAGCTGCTGTAACTGCAACCTCAGACTGGGGATTTGTTGGAGCAACACAAGTGCTTTTTCGATTTTATTATCTCTGGACCTCGGCCACTCACCTCCTCTGAAATGAGGTGAAATGAAGACCTGTTTTGTTATGCGAGGTGTAAGACAAGTCATCCTTTATATGAATATGAAGAGCAGTGGCAACTCAAATCTTGTCCTTCAAAAATAAACAGGCTCCGCTCCACCTTTGTTCATCCAGTGTTTGTAAAGCACAGTTTGTAAAGCAGCACTTTGTTGAGATGACATCTTGTATCCATCAGACTATTGAGAACATAACAAGACATGAATGCCCAAAACCTTGTAAAGCCATTTGTTTGGAAGCCAGAAACAGGGGGAGAATGCACTGTAACACAACATCAGTGTAGCTGATGGATACAAAGAATGACAAGAGGAGAAAAGAGTCACAGAAAGGCAGCGAGGACAGAAGAGAAAGCTGATGAGAAAGAATTGCAATTGCCTCAAGGCAAGGCTGCAATTAGTAGGTTAAGTTCTTCATTTTTTTAATTCTGAGACCTGACTCTAATTAACACACACACACACACACACACACACACACACACACACACACACACACACACACACACACACACACACACACACACACACACACACACACACACACACACACACACACACACACACACACACACACACACACACACACACACACACACACACACACACACACACACAGTAAATGCACAGAAACTCACTCTTTCTCCCTCTGATACTGTAACACAACAGCACACAGGAGCATCCTGCTGCACTGCTGTCTCTTTAATACTATCTTCAACCAGATACTGTACATGCTGATCTAGCTAACTACAATGAGTGCGTAATAGATGGATTAATGTTTTATTAATCCTTCTGTGTGTGTGTGTGTGTGTGTGTGTGTGTGTGTGTGTGTGCGTGTGTAGCGACGAGTGTTATGTTTTATTCATCGATGCACAAGAGGTGCTAAAGTGCTGAAGAGCAGTGACATTCCCTCAGTACCCCAGTTACTGCAATCTATCTAACAACCATCCACATGTGCCAGCATGGATAACCAATGCATGTCAGTCTGTCTTATGCATATTTTATATACAGGTAATGTATGTGTGGGTGTGCATGCATCTGTGATTGGATAAGTAGGTGAGCTTTGAAAAAAAAGAATGAGGAAATATATTTAGAATAATGTGAACTGTAAATTTAATAATTCACATTAGCAAAAGCGTATTATGTTAAAACATTAATCCCTCTTTAACTGCTGTGTGTACATACATATATGCATGTGGTTTTGAATTACTGTGATTGTCAGGATGTGTTTAAGCCTTCTCAGTGAAGGTTTTAATGGAAGGTTTTTGATTTTGGATATGGGGTGTGTGTCAGGTTAGTGAGATTAATGTAGTGTAGGTCCAAGCATCAGATGGTTTCATTTTGTCAGCAATGTCATGTGATTTTCTGGCATCTGTGAAAGATTTTTGGGGAGGTTTTTGCTTCAGCATAAATGTTTTAGATTATTTTTAATAATTCAAAGGAAAGAACATGAGCCACTGCTCTCATTAGCTGGCTGTAGTGGGTGGTCCAGGGTCCTTATCCATAGTATCTTGACTTCAATGGGAGAGCAGTCGTCTACATTTTGGGTGGATTTCAGAAATGTACAAATGTACTGGAAGTGCAGTAGTAGATTTGCTAACACTGAAACCAAATGTAAATGACTGGTAATTGCGGTGATTCTCTGCATGTGTTTTTTGTGAAGTGTGGCGTTCTTTAAAACCATTTTGAATGGAGAAACATTAAACACACTGTTAACATCGCTGTTACTGCAGTATGTCACAGAGTCGTGCAGTACATCGATATTATATTGTTATTTTGAAATGAGACTATAAACTGATAAACTGACTTTTGGATATTGTTATATCATCATATGGCATAAGTGTTGTCTTTCCCTGGTTTTAAAGGACTAAAGTGATGTAAGTGATGTTCTACTTGTTCTAACATATACCTTTACCAACATTATCCAATTTACTGGTGATTATTTGATCATATATTGTCAAAGTGCCAATCTTCCCTACATCATTGCATTATTTTCGCAATACAGCCTAAAAATATTGCAATATTATTTTAAGGCCATATCGCCCAGCCCGATCACAGCCTACAAAGACTTGTCAAATACTGCTGAGTGGGCAGTTAGTTTTAGTATGCACCTTTAAGCCTTTAAATAATTACTTAAAAGAATGAAATGATTGCCCCAGCAAATGGGTGCGCGTTCACGCATTATGTAGACATGTGTACCCCAGTACTGTGCCATGAATGACTGGGGATGACTGAATATTCTGGAAAGATGCACAAATCATTAAAACAAAGTAGTTCCTCTGAGAAATCCCCCCCTCAAATTCTGTACCCGAGCCAAATCCCCAAAATACTTCAAACACTCACTCGCTTTTTCTCTGTCTCTTTATGGTGCTGTTTCAGGCAATAGAGAAAATGTTTTGGAATATATTTATGCTAATTTCCCACAGCTGGAGTCACAAGAATTACGATCAATAGGAATATGTGAGAAACCTGAAGGAGAACAAGCGGGCTCATCCTGATTTTAGGCACCACTGCCAACTATCTTGCTATAGAATTGGACTGACAAAGCACTGTGCCAAAGGGTCGGAAGAGGAAGTTTAACTGTGTGGACCCATACTGATGAGAACTGGTCATGGGGTGATTTGTTCCAGTTTAACAAGGATAAAGCTGTTTGCCCTTCTTTTTAAAGCAAAGGCTACAGCAAAAGAAGCTATCTGCCTTCTACAACAACTTATATCAGGCAGGCGTGCGGACTAAAGCTGGATGATATAATAATATAATATTATTATTATGAAGTGTTGTCTTTTCCTGGTTTTAAAGGCTGCATTACAGTAACATGGTGTAATTTCCTTAACCTTCTAGACTGTTCTACTTGTTCTAATACTTACCTTTACCTATAGTGATTATATCCACATTACAGATAGTTATTCATCAAAAATCTCATTGAGTTAATATTTCGTCAAAGCACACACGGTAATCCCTACAATGTGGTCACAATATCGATATTGATGTATTCGGTCAAAAATATCACGATATTTGATTTTGTTGCCCATTACTAGCATATATGAAGTGCTTCTGAGGAGATTTTAATATATCGAGATATACATTGTGCATCGTGATGAACATTTTCACATTACTTTAAGATCAAATTATGAGTGGTGTTTTAATCATCAGTTTCATCATTATACGATATCATGTGGATTCTTATACAATAACTGTCGAGATCACAAAGTCTGCCACAATACAATATCGATTTGATTCAATTCAATTCAATTCAATTCAGGTGCCTGCAATCAATGTGAAACCATATCATCAGCCCATTTAACACTATTAGTCACAGAAATAGCTGCCACCGCCTCCTTTCTGCTTTTGGCCATTAAAGGATAAAACAACAACAACAACACATAAATAATTGAATAATTGTAACCGGTTAAGTGCAGTTTACTTTAAACCCCACTGAACACATAAAACATGGCTTAGCAACGAAAACACTTACCTAAAGCATAAAATGCAGATTAAAAAAAAACACTAAAAAACAGCAGCTTTTTGTGCCCTGGAATTTCAAAATAAAGGTGTATCTTAAAGATGATGATATGGATTTGATGTTTTCAGTCTGCATTAATGTATAGGATCATTGATCGTTGCCAAGCTTGGGAGTGTATGCTTTGGTTTTAAATGGCAGTCCGTGGTAGCAATATCAGATGGGATCTGTAGTAGTCTGATTGTAGTCATGACTTCAACAAACTGCAACACTACTTTTGGAGATCTTATTTTCATTATGATGCAGTAATTTTTTTTTCTGCCAACTGGTTTTGGACCGGTTTAGAAGCTGGTGTCTGCTCTACTTCTCTGATGGGACTGTTCATGCCATCTCGCGTCCTCACAAGATTGAAACTGAATCACCCTCCCAGGAAAGACACAAAATGCGCAAAAAGGCACCAGAGCTCTGCAAATAACAACAGATCCTGGCAATGTTTACTTTGCAACAAGAGTGACAATCACTGCAGCCAAATATTGGTACGAGTTGACCGGTAGGCTAAATTTGTTTTCTCTAACCACTAATTAAGAAAGACATCTGCTGTTTTGGAGGTGATCTCTGGGTTTACCAGTCACGATGCTCAGTTGCAGAGATATAGACAGACACTAATTATTTTCAGTAGCATTACTTGGCCCTAAAGTTTAAGACTGATTGAAACTGAAACGAGTGGACAAAAAGGAGTGATTGCCCATCCGGTTATCAGCCCAGTTTACTAAAAAGACTTGCTGATAGCTGAGAGTGACATTTGGAGAAATTGTCAGAGAAGTGCGAGATGCCAGTGAAGACAGCTGGTAATGGAGACTGGCATATTTCAGAGAGTTTAAACAGCTTCACAGTGTGAGCTCTACAAGTAAGGCTAATATTTTACGCCTCGTAAAATATTAGTGTGTGTGTGTGTGTGTGTGTGTGTGTGTGTGTGTGTGTGTGTGTGTGTGTGTGTGTGTGTGTGTGTGTGTGTGTGTGTGTGTGTGTGTGACTTGTCAAATTGGCAAAGGAGGAGTTAATCTTTAGACATGTAAGCCTACATTTGTTTATACATGCATGTCAGTAGGAGAAAAGTACCATGTGGGATATACAGTATCACTAAGCAGTGTATCTGTGAACAGTGGTTCAAGGTTACAGGGTAAATACAGTAGTTAGATGTTTCATAAATGGTTAGAAAGCATGTTATTACTATCATTACATCTATTTGGATTGTTTGTTTGCATTGTACTTCCCCTTGGCCTTGGTCAAACTGAGAAGCCTTGGTTTACCATTAGCACCACATAACTGTTCTCCTTTAATGCATGAACTGCATGTCAAAGCCAGTTTAAGTGAATTTAAATGCATGAACTATTTAAATGCATATAACTACTCAACCGCTCCAAAGTATGTATATGCAGAATCTTGAAAATCCAGCTGGGGATTTTCAACTGTAGAATAAGTAAACACTGGCTTGTATACAAAAGAATCAGCAGCTGTGAAAAACACACAGGGGAGACTGGAGGGAATGGAAAATATATTAAAATATAAAAGAAAAATAGACCTACAGATGTAAAAATAACAACTATGTCCATGTGCATTACATATCTGTCTTTTAAGCACTCTTCTTATTGAAAATTAATTTCATGCATCAGTTCTTATCAAACATGTAGTATAAATTTGAGATGACCTTAATTTTTTTGAGATTTAAACAACCAATCAGATATCTGGAAAGTGTAATTAAAGTAATTAATCAGAGAGCAAGCAAAAAAATAAGAAATTAATGTTTTCTTGAAGACCTAGGGCCCTATTTAGACGGCCTTATCTTAACGCAAAGCGCTAGTGCGTTTAGGGTGAGTCCATTTTGCTAGTTAAACGGTAGATAATCTGGGCGCAAAGTGCAGCACAAGGCGAAAATGTATGCGCCGTGCGTAATTTATTTATTTAGACTGAATTAGTCATGGGTGTGTTTTGGGCAGAACATAAATTAAATAAATCCGAGTCTCGTCTCCCATTCCCTTTAAGAGCCAGGATAATGAGATAGCTTTGAGACTATGGTTCATTTTTCTAAGTATCTTTGTTGGTGCAGATTCTAAGGTGTCAGTTTACATCTGAAATAATAATATTCTTATAATGTTTCCTTAACATCCTTGTTATGTCCTTATTATTATTATGTTAATCCATTCTCCCTCACAACAGACTGCTACACACTACAGAAAGCATTGTGGACTATTATAACGTGACAAGTGTAACATGTACTGTAAGGGAGATGTACAAATCTGGAAACACAATGTTTTGTCCACTACCATTTGGAATCTAAAATCGGATAATGTTGGTAAAGGAATTCATCTGAGACCCCAACGAGACCTACAAATGAAATGCTTTAGGTTAAAGATGAGTAAGGCTGCTGCTGTGGCCACAGTTGAGGTGAAAGCCTGCAAATAAATGAAGTGAATCCTGCGTCTCTCTCACTCTGTCTCTTAAGCCTGTTGCAGCCAAATGAACGTGTTTTGACTTATAACTGACAGCACAATTTCAAAAACAAATTACATCTCAAATATTAACACATCCATTCATTCCCCTCCCTCTCCTTCCCCTCTTTTCCCATCAGCATCTCAACAATTGTAAATCAATAACTTAAGGAATGGGAGCATGGCTCGGCTGCTTTCACTGCTGTGTTAAACTTATGATAGAGATATGTTTACAGGTGTGTAAAAACCTGTTCATTGATCCGTCTGTGTGCTCTCTTTGGCAATCAGCTTTAAGTGAAGTAGTATTTATGGGAAGACACACATACTCACACATCAAACAGTCATTGAACAACACTTTGTGCTAATCCTTTTCAAAGTTAAGGTGGGAGGAGCTATATTACTTGCTGGTTAGCGTATAAATTGTCTATTTCTGCATGCGTGTGTGTGTGTGTGTGTGTGTGTGTGTGTGTGTACCTCACTTACATTGCTGGGTATCTAGCCTCGGAGACATGATACATTAATCTATTGTGCACTGTCCTCACTTGTATTGATTGTAAAACTCAATCAATGTCTCACCTTACTGATTTCAGGTTGTATGTGTGTGTTTTGTGTGTGTGCGTGTGTGTGAGTGTGGTGTGTGCGTGCGTGCATGCAATGCACCGGTTCTAGCCTCAGGTGAAGCATGATGACTAACCAGTCTAGTCATCCTTTCATTTTATCCAAGAAAGGATCAAACTCCTCTTTGTTGATTGGGGGGATGTTGTTTTTTATTTATCTTTGTAACATTCCTCAGTGTTTATTGTTGTCATACACTGTACCCTGCTGCAATGTTAATTATGATTTAACAGCCTTTAAATTCCTCTTTCCTGTTTTATTACCTTTCCTTTTATTATTATTTCACCTTGGTTCACCATGAAATCTTCCCTTCCTTTCCTTCTTTTGTCTAAATTAATGGGAGAGCCGTTTGTAGACCCTTTCTCCCTTTTTATAAAGATAAGATGATATTTCTGACATTTCTTATTATGACAGTATAAATACTGGTATGGTAAATGCATTAATCTTAATCAATATAACAACAACACATTCTGAACTGACCTATGTTACAATAAAATAACATTGACACTTTAAACTGCTGCTATTATTTTGTCCACCACCTGTAAACAACACAGTGCAGTCATTTAGTACCATCCGCGCCGTATCCGCCGAGACCAACTGCTGTGGCTGTGATTCATTTTCACACACAGTTCACTGACAGTCACACTGTATCACATCATGTCAACACTTTGATAACAAATACATCTGTGTTTTGACATTGCCGTCCCACTGTGCGGCTGTGCCTGCTTAGACGGGACAAATGATGCTCTGTCTAGTTTTTGCTATAAGGAGTGGAGGTTTAATAAACAACTCAATATGTTCCCAGCCTCTTTTTCAGTTACAATCTTATTCTGCAAACTGCCTGCAACTTTCTTAAATGTTGTCATGTTGCATATTCACTAATAAACCTACTGTAGGCTGCTATCCTTCTATTTCTTTGGATCGATCTGTGATGTTTAAATGCATTGAGATTATAGTGAATTTTCCTTTGTGGTCCACTTTTTTTAGGTTGTCCATAACACTACCTTCTAAAGTTTGATGCAGAGAAAACATCCTCATCCAGACCACCTACAAAGGTTTTAAGCCTGAGCATAGCCACTGCTTTCTGTCTAATTATCCAAGATCTGGATTTGGTAGCCATGGTAAACATAAACAGGATTATAATAGTCTTTCAACTTAATTCTTTACTTTCATGGACCTGTTTTTTTAAAGTTATTTATTTAAACACGGCTCCCCTCTGAAGGTTCGGCAGGAATATGAACCAATTTAATCATTGTAATGTGAAATACAGTTTTACTGCTGCTGCTGTTACTTTTAAAGTCATGATCCCCTAAATCTTGGTGTGGACTTGAAGTGAAAATATAGACAATACAGATGCATGCTTTGCACCTCTGAAGCACAATGATTGGATAGAGTGACTGATTAAAAAGCCCTCACTTTCGTCTTCAGTGAGTGAAATCCCATCGGCTTTTTTCAGTGGTGTAACTGGGAAACTGAGTAAATAAACATATCACAAGATTACGATGTTGATTGCAACTTGGCTGTCTGTTACTTGTGACATGAAACCAATCAGATAGTGCTGTGGGCAGGTGAAAGTAGGGTTGGGTAGGTTCCCGGTTTGATTTTATGAGATTAGCTCAGTGCCACAGGGTGGTGCCTCCCTATGTATGTTTGGATGTACTAGAGTGGAGAGTAGAGCACACAGCACCGATAAACTACTCTCACCAACAGCCACAAGATATAACTGATCAATAATAACAGGGTGCAGGTTCTGCTGTCTGTGTTATATGTTACAATATTTTAGTACGAAGCCTCGTTTTGATCCGCTCATGTTTGCCCTGTTAAGATTACTGCATGGCATTGTCACTGCAAACTTAACACTTCCTGTCCATTTCAAATTAACAGTAAAGTTGAATGGTCGTTGTGAGAAATAAAACCTCATTGTGTCTCAGCTGTCCTGTCTCTCAGTCACGAGCTCTTATTATGTTCCAGGCAGGTTAGACACCCACTGGTTAAATTTGGTATTACTGTCTAATCTGGTAATTTGCTAATTATAAAACCATTTTGAAATGTTTTAAATTGGCCAACCCGCTACAGGTACTGCAGGGACCAAGTGGTGCTTTTTTTCATGTTTTCTTGAATCCTTGAATTAAAACCGTGATATGATTCAAAACCCTGATTTTTGTGTGATCCATTGCACCTGTATTTCTACATTACTCTGATACCATGCTGACCAATGTGCTGAGCGATGCAGCGTCTTTTTGTCCTGTCAAACACTTGGATTTTACGATGTCTCAGCATATTCCCAACTTCTCTCATGTCCAATAGTCATAATATTCACTCTTTGCCTCCAGCGAGTTAATAATGTATGCTCTGTCTTTGGCAGCCACTGCTGTAGCTTTCATGCATCGATTGATTTTAAATGTACAGTACATTAAATAGTACAATCATCTGCCCCACTGATGCTCATGCAGTTTTGTCAGTGTCTGCTTTGGCTGATCTCATATTGCATGATTCTATACATGTCAACCAATGTCTGCCATCAAATACAATTAAGAAACACAATACTGGAAATCCAATGTTGTATTTTTTGTCAGGATACTGACAATGCACAAGGAATAAGCTGTCATGGACTTTTATCATTACAAGTCATATAAATATAGTAATTTATGCAGGGAAAGTGGCATTTCAATGTTTGAGCAGCGTTTGTAATTTAGTTTATCACTTCGTAGTGACTTCAAAAGAACATTCTCTGGCAATTCAGTGTGTTAGCACATCACTTTATATCACTGTCACTATATCCAGAGAAATCCCTCAACACAGATCTGTGGTTCCGCAGATCCGTCTATCCGCACAACGATCCGTCCTGTTCAAACAGACAACCCATCCAGATGAACAGTTCAATATTTTATCACAACGCTGTCATATCAAGAATGTACTGTTTTGTGAAATTCTACAGAGAACTCCATGCATAAAAAAGTCAGCAGCTGCCCATACTTGTCAGTCCTCATGAAAAATAGATTTCAACATTTCATCACTTTGTTGTTCCCTCTATAGTCGATGTAGATTTATCTTACTTTTTAAATAATTTTTTTGACATTCCCCATACAGTAGTCATCCAAAGAGATATACAGTAGTAAGTCAAAGGCATTATTTACAGTCTCTTGGTTCAAGTGAAGAATTTATACAGCATTTATATTTTCATCGTCATGCAGATTACTTGGAATGTATTCACACAGGCTTTAACTTTCGGCATACGAATCTGTAAAACGCTCAGGCATAATAGCCTTTATACATATTATGTTACAGGTCAGATATCATTGCAGCATCGCCTGCATGTATCTAATCAGATGGACGTGTAGAGACAGAAAAAGATAACTAATCGAAGAAGAACTCAGTTAACTGCAAGTGATGTCATCTGCTGTTAGTAAACTTATTTTAAAGCATTTTGACAATAGGTACTGTAGTAGTCGGGGTGGAAGACAATATTCCTGCTAAACAAATGTCAGTGTGTCCTAAGTTCAGCTTTCCAGTGTCAGGATGACCCGGCTGACATCATGGACAGGACAGTTTTGCACTTTACTGTGACACTCGCAGTGGACACAGAGCCTTTCCAGCTAGTTATTTTATCATAAACATGAATGCATTTGGACAAATAGAATGGAACAAATGGGTGTGGGGACCAAAAGCCAACCAATGGGATAAATGAAATGGGGTGAATTTTGTTGAAGCCACAGTTTATTATCTGGACTGATAAGAGGGGTAAATGTTATGTTACAGAATAAATCTTAGCTGGTGTACCATTTTGGGCTTACGAACAAGAGTGTTCGAAAACCATGGCTGGATAGTGTATGGCTGTATTGAACCTTTGGAGGATTGTGGAGGATACGCTGTCTTTGTTTGTCTGTTATCTGCTAGAAAACAAAGCACCACCAGTGCTAATATAATTTATGTAACAGCAGAGTGAGAGAAAGACAGATGAGACAAGACAGGTGAAAGCGCACACAAAGACAGACAGGCACTGACTCTGAGGCAGAGCAACGTCCCATTAAAATTAAGTAGCAGAAGCAAAAAATTAAAAGAGAACTGAGAAACAAAACAGTGCCCTCAAGAAATCAAACGATAAACATGATAATTTTTGTCGCCATCTCCATTTCTAAAGCATCATTAATAAATCTCATTAATTGGGTTGTTCATCTTACACAGTCTTTTTGAGCTCTTTTTTACGTAATCTGGTACTATTCGGGTGTGTATTTAAGATCAAAAAGGGAACAAGGCACCAGCACACATTATGCATATACGCCCACACAAACTGCAACTCCAGCTTATTATTTGGCAGCCTGTTGTTCTGTAGGATGAAGGTTTAACACAATTTATGTAACAACAGAATATGTTTTCCTGCATCATGACTTACTTATCAAGTTCAAACTGTGAACTTGTTCTAGCAGATTTTACAAACATACTGTACACAAAGTTGTTGATGGCAAGCAATGCAAGACCATCTGGAAAATGTTTGAGTGTACACCAAGTCTTTCTCACAAACAAATGAACAGAAACAGACCACTGCAATCAATAGCTGCAAAGTGAGAATGTGTTTGAATGTGAAGCAGCAGCAAGAATGACTTGAAAAGAAGTTCACCCAGTTGACTTTCCCTGGATAACCTTAAAGTTTAACAAGCATCACCTACTCCAACCTCAAAGGAATATTTCAAGAATATCAATTTTTCATCACCTTACACAAACAAGAAAAGGATCCAAGACAAACCCAGTGAAGACCAGCAATGGATTCAGTACTCCAGCTGTATCATTAAAGCTCTCAGACCTCGTACCGCAGCCCCATAAAGTATCCGGGGCAATTACAGGGAGCTATTATTTCACGCCTATGCAGTGTAAAGTGGCAAGTGCTTCATCTAGACTTTTTGGGACCCCCTCCAGCTTTTCATTACAGCCTCTCTCGCCACTAATGGCTACCCTGGGAGCGTTTCCCAGCTGCAGTCAAAAGTTAAGGAATTGGGACAGTGAGCTCAACTTAGTTTCTCTGGTTGACTCACTGAGCTGTGCCTATAACAAGTGATTATGAACAAGAACATGTTGAGTTATATATTGTCCTCCATGTTGAGCGATGATAAATATTTATATCAACAGGGCACATAAACTTCACCTCACTGATCCCAGACATGCTATAAACTGGGAATACTCTTGTCTGCTGGAGCAACATTGGAAATACAATGTAATATGCATGATTTAAATGTAAGGAATGACAGACAGTAACTTACACAGTCTGGATCAGTTTCAAGGTTACAAACTGGGTCAGAAGTGAGGCACACTTCATCACACACACACTCTCACACACACACACTCTCACACACTCTCACACACACACACACACACACACACACACACACACACACACACACACACACACACACACACACACACACAGTATGTAGCGTGAAGGTGAAGACAAGGGCTGGGTCCAGGAGAGACATATTTAAGTCGGCACACAGCACTCTCCGGTTATCTTTTAGTGTTTAATTAGTGCATGATTGAGACAAGAGGAAATTTCATTATCTGCACTCAGAGTAATCAGAGTTGCAGTAGGAGCCATTTTCACCCTCACACACATGCAAAGTCATGCATTCATATATTCATATACACACACATATACAGTACATTAAGATATATTGCACATCTATATACAGAAAATGGCACAAACACATTTCAATCCAATCAAACACTCACTATGCTGCAAAGTGAGGTGTAGGTAGAGTGAGTGAGTGAGAGAGAGAGAGAGGGAGAGAGAGAGAGAGAGAGTTATTTATGATGTACCCTCTTCCTCCTGGCACTTGGATTAAAATTTGATATTGTGTGTGTGTGTGTGTGTGTGTGTGTGTGTGTGTGCATGTATGCGTGTGTGCGTGTGTGTGTGTTTGTACTGTAAGCGCATGTGTGTGTCTCCTAATCAGTGTAGCCCCATAAACCTCTCAGTGTCTCAGTGGGTGTATTCTAACACCAGATGTGCTTCCCTCTTCCATATCCCATCAACCATTCTGTCCCTCCCCCAGTGAACTCTGGGATATTACCCGTCGATCCTTTGTTGAAATTTAATAAGGAGGACAGGGAGGAGGTTAATTATCATTTCTGAACGCATTTTGGCTTAGAAGGTCTAGAGTTAACAAGGAGCTGCAAGTATTTTTTTTGGTTATTTCTTTAACATTGAAAGGGATGCCATTTCCCACATGCTCTAAATCATTCACAGCAATAGATAAAAGTTGTTTCCCTCTTCAAGTTCTTAATATTCACTGATGATGGCAATTACTCTCTTGGCTTTAAAATTAGCATCAAGTGCTGTTAACTGTGAAGGCTTTGCTGGAATACAGTACAGCAAAAGTCTCTTGAATGTTTTGAATTAATTGCTAGTAAGACCCAGGTATGCACATACAGACAGGTTACAAATCCAAGGAAAACCCCTAAACATATCACTGAAGGACGGTTCGAGAGGTCACTGAATGGTCTGATGAAAATGACATGGAGCACATGCTACGGGCGAAAGCTACAATGATAGCTTCAATTATCAATCAGTTGATAGAAAGAAAGAAATTTGATTGGAAACTATTTTGATCATCAAACAAATTCAGATATGTTGTTTTTTTGACTTGCGTGATCGTAAATTGAATATGTTGAGCTTTAGGACTTTTGGTCGGGCACAACAAGACATTTAATGATTTCAATTTGCACTGTAGGATATTGTGAATAATGTTCTAATGTTTTATGTAATAGTATAACAACTAATCTGTTATCTTGAAAAAGAATCATCAGATTTGATCAATTGATTGGAACGAAATGATGAATAATGAAATGATGTGTTATTTGCAGTTCTAAGATGGCCCAGCCACAGCTAGCGGGTCTCAACCCATTTTAAGATCTGAGATTAAAATGACATGTTAGACAGTGCTCTCCACCATCATCAACACCAAATGACATAATATATTTTGTGAAAATGATGTTGCTGCCTCTAGTGGAGTATAAAACACTTTTTGCTCAACAGATGTAAGTTATTCTTGAGGCATCAAACCTCCAACTCTAAATCACTGACTAGAATTTTAATCTGTAACTCACCTACATGCAAATTATTCTCAAACACAAACTTCTCACTTCTAGAAAACTACTTAAGTGCCACTCAAGATTTACTATTTGCAAGCCACTGCTGTACTTACAACAAATAATGGTGGGAAAGACTGGTCGGCTAGAACTCACACGATTGCTGTAAAGTCCAAGGGATCAACAAATGTATTTTCCCATAAATCCTGTTACATACCCTCTGCTTCAGGATGTTCCAACTGATATGTCTGGGTGCATTCATTTTCTGTGTCTTGAAAGAGGAAGATAAATACTTTCAATTCACCCCCACCATCTGCCATCAACAACATCTTAAAAAACCTAAATGATGTTTATGCTATGGAAGTATTATTACTTTTCTCCATGCACATACACAAATGTCCAAAACAACGGATGGTTATTTTTTTCTTAGTGCATGGCAGTTGGCCTTTAATGCTGAATCTGGTGGACTGGCAGCTGTTCTATCACTTCATTATCCGGTAAGATTGGCTTAGAGTACTGTGAAATATTAGCCTGAGTCTGTGGTCTGGATTTCACTTACATAAATAGATTTCATGACTGAAAATACCAAACTGCAAAAATATGAATCAACAAAAAAATTAAATAAAAAAAGAACTGGAAGTAATTCATGAATTCAGTTTCTTCACTTACTCAGGATACCAAGGATTGGGAGTATATTCAGGCATGCACCGAGTAGAAGATGCAAATCTACCCAGGGGGGGTCACCTGTCACCTGTCACTGCTAACACAAATGGACAGAAAAGGGCTTACACTCCTGGTTCACCCATAGGCAATTCATTTCCTCCAATCCACCTGACTTTCATGTCTTTGGACTGTGTGAGGAATCTCGATCACCCACAGGAAACCCTGGTGAACATGGACAGAATATAGAAACCCACTGAATCACAAGTCTTCTAGCTACAGTGGGAAGTGAGCCACAAGAGCCAAATTATTTTGTTAGAAAGTCAAATGTGGAGCCACTAGCTCACAGAACGAGATTAGCAATGAAACAGTCAGTTAAATTTGCTCAAGATCGCAAGGAGCCACATTTTTTGTTAAATTGGTATCTGAATGCACATACAGACTGCAAACAGATGGCAGCTATAACATGCAAACTAGACTCCCACCACTGAATTACTGGTCTGGAAGGACATAAGATACTGTATGTTGCCCAGGGCTGAGCTAATCCAGAGCCATATGTATAAGCACAGATGAGATGATGGCGAAAAAAAACTCAAAGTCTCTGGACACTTATTCTTTATCCCTCTCTCCTGTCATCCTCTTCTTGCTCTTTTAACCACCAGTGATGAAGAGGGCTAAGTACAGTCATCATGGCAGACAGAGGAGAGGTTTGAGGCTATACAGTCGGTCCCAGATCTCTATTTACACATTAAACGCACACAGGAGCCCATTTATACATTACTAAGGTAAACTGTGGAATAGGGATGTGTACTGAGGATATAGTGTGGCACTGCTGTATCTTTATGCGTTTGTATATTTGCATCAATGAAAATATGTTTATGATCTACATTTTGTGTCATTGCACTGTGTCTGCCTGTGTGTTGCTGTGCTTTATCATCTCCCATTAGGGTTCCTACGCTGCTCTGATCCCAGTGTTTAGTACAGCTGAAAACCAAGTGTAATGGATTACTGCACTACTGTCAACTGTTTGTCTGGAGTCATGTATGCATTACGTGCCAAGGCTCATAACTTGGAAACAAACATCCATTTACATGGAAAGCAGAGGCACACTAACGCACTGTTGTGGGCACCAGCAAGGGCAGTGAGACAGCATGGGACCCATGGACAAGCATGGACACACACTACAGAAAAAAAACTTAACAATTAATACCACACTTGTTTCTATTATTGACACAAAGGATCAGAGTGTTGTTTAGACATTCAGTCACACGGACACAAACTTTGATTCCAGGAATAATTCATATACACACACAAACAGACACATTGAAGGACAACTTACACAAGGTAAACACATCAAACATACAGACAAAAACACACAACAGAGCTCACATGTCTTTCTCTACTCTCTCTACACACGCTTGCACACTCACACACACACCATCTGTGTTCAGCCCCTAACCAGCTCTTAAGTATCCGTGTCTTTTTAGGAGCACAACCCATTAGTTTCCGGAGAGACACAGCTTTAGTGTGTAAAAGTGTGTTAGAGTGTGTGTGTGTGTGTGTGTGTGTGTGTGTTGTGAGAGAGTGAACAAGCAAGAGAGAGCATTAGCACTGTGTTACAGCGATAATGGCATTGTGTTACGGCCATAACGGCGTCTCGGTTGCATACACAGTCATGCCATGTGCCAGCCACTGTTGGAAACTGTATTTGGTTCTGGGACGCGGGGAGAAGCCATTACTGAATCCCCCTAGTCAAATATGGACAAGGAGCAGCGCAGCAGAATGGCGGAAAATGCCCCCAAGGCTCAATTTATTGTCTCACACATTTAGGAGTTGGTCGAAAATAAGTTGAAGCTTAAAAAACAGCTCAGAGAAATAGACTGAAATAGAGCGAGTCCATATATTTAAGAATGTACCTTGTGGCTTTGGATTAAAATGTGTAATGCATGTGTTGAATTGGATTTCAATGATTTCCAGCTCTGAGGTGCAAAAGGCTCCCAGTGCCAAAATGAAAATGTGACAGTGTTAAAGTGGTAGTTCCATTTATTCATTTTTTTTTTCCTGGTGCAAGCATCATATTGTTGTTTACTGCACTTTGGCGGACATCTCTGGTTGATCAAAGAAAAATAAAGGCTGTTGGTGCAAAAGTTGTATAAAAGTGCATGTAATCTGATTGTGTTAAAGATAGCCTTTATTTAGGTCTACTAACCCCTAACCCTAACCCAACCCTAACCCTCTAACCTGTCTGTCATTCACTCCATTCTCACCTGTCTAATGAGGATTAATGACAGCCATCCTGTCAGACTGACTCAAATGCCATCCTCTTCGGACATGTTATCAAATGTCAGTGCACTTTAATCTTACTCATTATCTGCCCTCAGACTTCTTCCAGTTGTCTCCTGTTGAACTCTTTGTGAGTCTGTTTGTCTGTCCAGGCTTGCTGCCTCCAGACACTCACACTTTTCCTCCTGACATATAGAAAACGTCTAAAAGTGATTTCTCTTTCCATTATGTTGACATATTGACCTCAGACAATAGCAGCAATGACAAAAAATGACACACACAAAACTAAATTCCACATTTCCACCTTACAAACTCTTTTGGGGATTTGTAGGTATTTGGAGAACCATGGAGAAAGAAATATGATATTGTTTGACAAAGTTAGAGGTAACAGATGACAAATGTGTCCCAAGACTGGGGCCAGGGCAAAACATATAGGCTGCACAAAGGATGGGGACCACAAAGCCAATATTTCTTACTCACTGTTCCTGCATTGGCCTGTCTGTTGTCGTTTACTTAAGTGTCTGTGGCTGTGTTTATATGACAGAGAGACAAAGTGAAAGAGAATGAAATGTTTTCCCACTTTCCAACCGCTTTTTGTGTTATGTCCGAATATGGGTTGGATGGCTTAAGGTGACCTAAGCAAGCAGTCTGGCTAAAAAGTATGGCACAAAAAATAGTACAGATCCTGCCTGCTTTTCAACATATATATTGGGTAGTTACAAATATTTCATTTGATACTTGCTAAAGGGTGACCATTAGCTGCACTCAGCTATGCATGTGCACACAAACTCTAGAATCCTCTGATCTTGTATTAAACTTTTCAGCCTTGACTGTTCACAGCTTAATTGCTCAAAATGTGGCAATTAGCTGTAAGGTTTAAAGTAAAAGTGAGCTGGAAAGTGTGTTTGTGCCCGGCCTTTGCCTCTCTGATCTCTTCAATCACTATGAGATGTGAAGGACAGCTTGTCATATTTTTCTTTCTTCCGCTCTTTGATTATGTTTCACCTTTTTTTTTCCAACTCCCTTCATCTTTTCTCTGTTTAGACAGGTCTGATGTGGCGGTTTAATCAACTGGAGCTGATTTAAATAACGTGTGCGTGTGTGTGTGTGTGTGTGTGTGTGTGTGTGCATATGCGTATGTTTGGTTTGTGTGGTGAGTATGTGTGTGCTGCTTCATTAAAAGAAAGTGCGTGACTGAATATATATTACCTTGATGAAACTTTGATATGTGTAAGGTTGAGTGATTTGTGTGATTCCCAATTCGTCTGCATGTGTATGTGTGTCTGAAAATTTAATTAAAATGACAGGAATGTGTTTGAGTTTTTGTGCATTTGATGCATATGTATGTAGAATGCGTGTGCTTGTGTTGATTTGTATGCATAGGCTTGTGGAGGTGTGTGTGCAAGACATTTTCAGCTCATGTCTCTTGGAAAAATACAAAAAAATACAATTTTATCCAACTAAATATCTGTTTTTCTAGTTTCAATCTGTATAACAGCAACAATCTTCCAGGGGCAACATTTAGGCAGGCTGGTTAGAGATGACAATAAGTAGCTACAACTCACATTATCATAGGACAACAAACTATGCAGTAAACATGCATACAAATCTGTTTTTGTAAGATTATTATACAAGGACCCATTTCCTCAGATCACACAACTATGACTGTAATACAGACGTGGCAAAAAATGTTGGCACCTTGGCATGTTTTTCAAATAACACAACATTTATTCCAGACAAGTGTAAAATTAACATATATTTTGGTATCCATATACACCAATCAACCATAATATTAAAACAACTGACAGGTGATGTGAGTTACATTGATCATCTTGTTACAATGCAATGTTCTGCCTGGAATCTTTGGATGCTGGTATTCATGTGGGTGCCACTTGACATTCACCACCCATACTAATACTGTTGCAGACCAAGTACCAGAGGTCGTATGACCATGCCTCAATGGGTCAGAGCCGTTATGGCTGCACAAGGGGAACCTGCACAATATCAGGCAGGTGGTTTTAGAGTTGTGGTTGATCGGTTTATGTAGATCTTTGGTTTGCAGAGGATCAAACAAAAGCAGCTGAAATCCAGTTTGAACTCAAAAGCTAGTACTTATTCTGCTGTTGTGTGTCACAGTTAGTATGGGGAAAAAAAAATCTCAAGGCTACAAGTCCATCTCCAGAGAACTTGATGTTCCTGTGAATGCCCTCCGTAATATTATCAAGAAGTTTAAGGCCCTTGGTACTGTAGCCAACGTCCCTAGAAGAGGCAAAAGTTAACTCAAGACCGCAGTAAAGGATTCAGAGGTGGAGAAAGGGCCTAGCACGGGCAAAACAGATTAAAGCTGACCTTCAGACTCACTAAAAGGGGGCTCTAGAGGGTAGCACTCTATGTTTACTGGAAAAAATAACTAAAGCCTTCAAAGAAAATAGCACTGTACTAACAGTACCTCTGATTATTGATGCCTTTAAAATGTGCTTGGCATCATGAAATCAAAGATTGCCAAGGCCTTTCGGAGCATAATGTTCAAGCAAGTGTCACAATCTCCAACAAAGATCATGGCCCTGACCTTCAACTCAATAAACACATCAACAAGCACCCAGGATGGTTCAAAAGAAAACACTTGACTGTTCTAGGGTGGCCAGCATTGGGCCCAGATGTAAATCCCCTTGAAAAAACCTGTGGAGACTGGAGAGATCTGAAAACAGCAGTTGAAAGAAAGCACTCTCAAATCTGAGAGAACTGGAGCGGCATTCAAAGGAAGAGTGGACCAAAGAGCCAGTAGAGAGGTGTGGGCATCTCACTGAGCGCCTGACTGCAACTATTTTTCCCAAAGGTTGTGCTACCAATTATTATATCTGTAACTGTAATACCATCAGTGAAAAAAAATCATGGAGACAGAAATACTTTGGTCAATTTTCAACTGATTTTGATGATTTCTTCATAACGAAAAATGAAGACCTTTTTTATCCCTAAAAGTTTGCAGCAACTTTAGCAATCCACAACTTCCAAATGTTTTCTCAGACTAAAGGGCGATGAACATTGTTTTGATGCTCTGATCCTATCTGTCTGTTAAATGTAAGGGTAAAAAACAAATATAAAGTCCTTAAGTGCTGATAGTATAGCCACAGGCACATTCTGTAGAAGTACCTCTTTGGGCTGAATAAAAACAAGTGTGTGGATTTATGTCTGTACATGGAGTTGTACTGTAATTGGTAGTTCAATATACAAAAAATACAACAATTTGCCCTCAATGTGCTGTCACAGAAAACAATGTCTAGTCAACAAAACATTTCCACAATCCTCCAATATGGAGAGTAAGAAAGAAACGGAGACAAGAGGGGGAAAAACTATTCTATTGAAGCTCCACTATATTTTGTGCTTTTAATGTATCAACAGAAACAAATAACAGCAACTATTTTGACAATTAATATCTTATCTTGTTCCAGCTTCTCAAAGGTGAGAATTTGCTGCGTTCCCTCATTTTACACAACAGTAGCATGAATACCTCTGGGTTTTGGACTTCTTTCAAAAAGAAAACAAGACATTTTTTGGCATCACTTTGGGCTCTAGAAAATTGTGAAGGGGATTTTTCTCTGTGTTCTGACTTATTATAGACCAATAATAATCAAGAAAATAACTAGCAAGTTAATCGACAATAAAAAAAATTAAAGCCCTAATGATATGAGTTTATTTTAACATTATATTAAGTCAGTCAGTGCATCAGTCACAGTCTTTCCAAGAAGGGAGATATTTTAGGTCAGTAAACTGCGCCAGTTGTTATTTTGACGAGTTAAATTGAAAAACTTTAAAACACACCCACACTCAGCCTAGACAAGCACAAATGAGAAAACACCCACTGTTGCAGAATTATTGGTCAAAGGCCATGGTGTAAAAAATTACTATATCTATATACAAAACAAGTTTTGCCACCACTCTCCCAACAGCAGATTAAGTCATTCTCCAGTCCATTTGGTGGTAGTTGACGCATGACAAGAAAGTTATAAAAACAATATTTGTCTCTGTATTACTGGATAAAAGGTTTGTGTCATGACTCATCCATTATGAGTTAAAAGTCAAAACAAAAAAAGTTTCACTTGAAGTTTCTACAGTAAACTCAGCCACATTGTACACGGGTGAGGAGACACAAAACAGAGCAACACCCTCCTTAGGTATGAAACAGAGAACAGAGACAAGGGAGTGAACAAAATAGGAATATTTTAGAGAGGTGGAGAAAATACAAGGAAGGAAAGAATTCAAACCCTCACATTAACCTCACCTAACCGGCAGGTTGCCACACAGCACAGTGGTATGTTACTGTCCTATTAAAAATGCCATCTGTAGACTCTCCTCATTTATAAATCACTGTAAAATTATGATGAGTGACACATTAAAGTACAGGAAAACTGTTTGCAGCTCTAGCCCTGAAGATCCTTGGTGGATTCTTTAAGGGTCATTTGGGAGTGTTTGGGGATGTTGAATTTTCCGTTTTCTTTCAGTGCCTATTAAGAGAAGAAAATCTGCAAAAATCATATTGAAAGCTTCCAGCAATTCAGTAATACATTGACCACAATAGCTATATAGAGAAAGACAGCAGCAAAGTCAGGGAAAAGAAAAAAGGTGAATGAATAAGCCAGAGGGGTGTAGAGGAGGAGAAGTTAATCCTCGTTGATAGATTCAAACCTGCACATAATCTTCCATATTGTAAGGGCGAGTAGCCACAACTATGAGAGCAGTATCCTGTCACATAAACACACAACAATCAGATGATGAGAGAGCGTGAATATGAAAGGAAAGGATGAAAATGTCAAACAGGAGAAAAGCAACAGCAGTGAAGGTGGAAGTTAATTCTAGGAGATGGAGCTAAAGCCATATATTAGCCTTTCTAGTGGAAGGGTGAGTGAGCAGTGACAGGCAATGAATAGGAATCACAATAATTGTGCAATTGTGTTAGTACATATGAACTGAGAGATGCACTTGGAGCAAGGATGAGTAATAGGAGGAAGTAAAAGGTGGCTGGTGACTGTGTCAGAGGTTTAGTTATACAAACATCTATCTGAAGCAGAGCCGCTCCAAGGACAACCACAATCTTATTTGTTCCATCAGTGTTGGAAAAAGCAACGGCAGCAAGATGGGTTCATCCAAATTCAGAGAGAGCAAAAGCTGTAGATCTTAGAGTTTTTGACTGCTTACCTGAGAAAACAAGCAATTTGGAAAAATCACCTTGCTGCTCTGGGAAATTGTGATTTAACTATTTTGTGACATTTTGCAGACACTATCCACTTTGAGGCCAGCCATTTTACTATTTTTGTATACAGGCTAAAATGTGATGCAGAAAATTGCTGCCCTTATGTCATCATCTTAAGAGAGGGACAAAGAAAGAAGAGAGTGCTGAGATGAAACGCTTTATTTCTAGTGGAGTTGTTGGAATCACCATTAAACAGGAGGTCAAAGGAGCCGCGCCGCTATGAATTATTTTGAATGCAGCTCATTTTCTGCGTCAAGAGCCATTTTCACATTAGGGTGTAGAGGAAGACTTCAGGCAGAATAGTTTGCAAGATGGTAAGTTGTTTTCAAATGCAAACAAAAGGTCGGAGGAGAGGGCAGGTTTTTAATAAAAGTACCTGTGTCGACATCGATCATAACTTCATAAACAGGAGCTGTCCACTCAGAGATATGGAAAGTAATGAAAGGGGAAGGAAACAACATAAAGTGTTATTATTGTGTGAAACAGATAAAACACAGCAAGTGATTTAGGCAGCAGCAAAGAGATAGAGAGGCGTGTGTGTTTGTGTGTGTGTGGATGAGGTGGAGGGTGTGTAGAAGGAATTTGAGCGAGATGAGGGGATCAAATAGAAAGCTGAGGAGAAGATTTCTGGTCAGCTGCTGTCATGAGATGCAGCCTAAAAGGGATTAGAGGAAGTTTGACAACAAAGTGTGCATTAAGACCAGAGTGTAGGAAATGAACACAACCGCTTAATTGGGCAGACAGACAGCAAGCCAGGCAGAGAGAAACACACATTCATCTAAAATATACACACACACAGAACATGCACATGGCACCTTAAAATGCAGCTAATACTGATGTTGAAGCCATTTTTTTCTATATTCATTTAAAAAAGAAACACATTAAGCTGACATCTGGCTGACTTTTCAGTAAAAGACACTGACAAGGGCTGTGAAATCACTAAGCACAATTTTTCAGAAAACTAAACATCTAATTTAAAAAGGCATTGCAGCAGCATATTAAGTATCAGTCACACAAGTACATTACAACTTTCCTACCTTGAAGAAATATATCTAGTCTAAAGATTCTTAAATATAAATTGTGACTCAGACACTCTATCAGTCTATGAATAAAAAACAATGGATTCTTAATAATGCAAGGAGGACAAGGTGTTCTTTGTGATTTGAAGTGATCAATAGTGTTCTCCTTCAGCCGACTGATAAAAGCAAAGACAAATCATTCTTTCAAGTGATTGCTGCTTATTCTGACACCATTTATTTCTTTCTTTGCTTTTTTGTTCCACCTGTTCCCCCTCTACCTTCTCCATATCATCCCTCCTGCTGTCCAACAGATTTCTCCTCTTTGTCCTTCTCCTCTTTGTATTTAATGTCTCCCTCTCTTCCACCTTCTTTTTCTCTACTTCCAGCTGGCATTCTGCCTCTGTCCTCCAGTGTTCAAGTTTGGACGGGATCATATTTTCATATTTGTCTTCTTTCTCTCCACCCTGCTCCTCCCCGTTCATTACCCTTGGATCCCCAATTGTCTTATAAATGAGTCTTATCAATGTTGCATTGCCATTGCGTTTGTTGACGGTAGTAGAAAGTAGGAGGTTTACCTCATGTTGTCAACAGTAGAACGGTGGAAAGTCCATCACCTGAACAATAAACTGGACTGGACTCATCACACTGCAGCAACGTACAAGAAAGGTCAGAGCAGACTCCATCTGCTGAGGAAGCTCAGGTCCTTTGGAGTGCAGGGGGCACTCCTGACTTCTTTCTATGACTCTGTGGTGGCATCAGCCATTTTCTATGGAGTAGTCTGCTGGAGCAGCAGCATCTCTGCAGCAGGCAGGAGGAGACTTGATAAACTTATCAAGAAGGCCAGCTCCATCCTGGGATGCCCTCTTGACCCAGTGCAGGTGGTGGGAGAGAGCAGGATGATGGACAAGCTGTCATCGCTGCTGGTGAAGGAGTCCCACCCCCTGCAGGTCACTTTCACAGCACTGGGCAGCTCCTTCAGCGACAGACTGATACACCAGTGTGTGAAGGAGTGGTATCGCAGGTACTTCCTTCCTGCTGCTGTCAGACTCTACAATCAGCACTGCTCCCAATAGACCTCACTCTGCACTCTGCACTGTCAATTTTCTTAATACCCATATTTATTATTTTTATTGTAAATAAAAATGCACTGCTGTTAATTTTGTACAATATCATGTTTATATGTATATGACCGATCCTAAGTCCTGCCCATCTCAGTTACTGTTGCTAGGTCAAACAAGCTTGACAATAAGAAACATGGCGATGCTGGCTGCAGCAGTGTTTGATAGAAAGTTTCTGGGAGTCGTGCTGATGAAGATTCTCAGTCATCCAGGTCAAGTGCTATAGTTCAAGTTCAAGAAGCCTCTTGGATGAGAGGTAAAAAGGTCTTCAAGAAACAGAAACCAGTCCAGTTGCCTGCGATTTAGTACTTTTAGAATTTCTGGGCATCAATATAGATTTAAGAAGTCGACAGTCACAATGCGCATTGAGGCCAAGTCATTCTGGGCACAAGGAAAAATCAGAAGCCCCACGTACTTCCATAGTGGCCGAGGTTGACAAGATTACTCTTAGCCTGCGGGATATTTATTCCTGACTACAGGCCATGGTGCTGATTGTTAAACACTAGCTAGCCAGTAAACTACCGTTTTGCTAACATTGGCTAACCTAAGGCAGGGTTTCCCCCAGTGTATTATAAGCCTGGCGGGCCGCCAGGTCTTACTTGCCCCCCCACACCAGGCTAAGCATCGTTTATTTATTTTTTTTAAATCAGTTTTTGCGCTCCATCAACACGTGATCAGGTGTCTTTTTCATCACCGGACAACGTCACAACTTCGTCGCGCATAACGGGACATGTCACGGACATCATGCTCATCAGACCGCTGCTTCACCAGCTGACCGACCTCGTAGCCGTTAACGTGAGCCGAGCCGCGGCTCTAGAGGCTCAGCCAGCTGCTGCAGCGGCTAGTAGCTGTTAGCACGTCGTCCCCTGCAGCGTCAGAGCTCCGGACTTCTGTGAGCCGAGCTGCTTTCACCAGATGTGAAAATGACCCAGTGTTTCATTTTTCAGCTCGTACGGTTCAAGTTTACACACGTTTGTTTTCTCTGGTCCAAACAGCAGATTACAGAGTATCTTTGGTAGATCCGTGATTGTCACGTTTCCATGACAACTGACCGGAAAAAGACGCGTGGTCATGTTTACGTGACTCCAGATTGTAAAAATCTCTGAGGAAAAAAACAAAAATCTCTGGAGACACCAGGCAGTTATTTTTTAGTATTAAGTGCAGACAGTTGATATTATTTATCTAAATAGTATTCTTATTATTTATTTATTTTTGTGGTTGGTTGAACAGCATTTCAAGAGTGCAATCTGTAAGACCTGGTGTTACATAAATGTCTTATAATAACACATGATAATGATAATATTTTCAAATTTCCAGTCAACTTTTAACATTGATCTTAAAGCCTTATGGAATCACTCCTTCTAAGTTCTACTACTCCATTAATGAATCTGTTACCTATAGGGCGCTGCCATCAGTCAATGGTCAGGGTCAGGCCCCTGACACAAAAGAACACGTTTGGGCACCGGTGGGCCGCTGGTGGGCCACCCTACCACCGGGCTTAACAAGTTTTCTGGGGGAAACCCTGCTAAGGTGTGACTGTATACAATGTGATGTGTCCGTGAAGATCTACGCATCAATGTGAGTGCTCATTTGTAATGTTGCCTTTGAACAAACAAGGGGTCTTTGGTGATGGTTTTGATGTTCAGCATCAAATGTTTTTAGACGTCCCCCAGCATCTTGTCAACTTGTTTTTTTTTTTTCGATATAGATGAACCGAGCACATAGCACATAAAAGATTAACAGTGAACATAAAAGTTGACCGAGATACATCCGGGTACGCAGCTTGCTCAAGTGTTATTGGACCACAGGGCAAAAATGGGCCAGAAGGGTCAATTACAGTTAAGGACAAACTGGGCAACAAGCTTTTGATCCAATGATTGAACTTTGGGGTCAGTGTTCTGGTTTGATTGAGTTATTCCACATAATTGCCTTCTCCAGGAATATAACCTGAAATGGAAATGTTGAAAGGAAACACTGAAGCCACACAAGGCTATCTAATAAAAGAACATTTGTTATGTGTTCATATAAATGACCCGGTCAGTCCTCTTGTTTATCAGATGATCAGTTTGTTATTGCAGTCAAATGACATTCTAGCAGGATACTGCAGACATCCTCCCTTTGGACTTCCTGCCTCATAACTCCTCATCTCTGTCTGAACCCATCCTCCTCATCTTACTGATTATCCCTGTATTATTTCTGCCTCTCTTCGTCTCATGTGTCCTCCCCTTTTCTACTTATTTGTGGACATCTTCCCTCCATCTTCCCCAGCCACACATTCTGGCAGAGCAGTGCAGGTTTCTTAGATGTTTTAAGCTCTTATATAAGACTGCAGCTCAACCTGACTCATGCATACTGTACAACTTCTAGTGTGCATCTGTACTCATGTGTGCAACAGCTGATGAAAATATAGACACTAAAGCAATGACCCAACAGTAAATTTTACATTATCATCTTTTCAAGAACTAGGCCAGAATACTTAGGTTCATAATGTATGATTATTATCTGTGGCAAACATTTTTCAACAGTAATTCAATGTATGTGTAAAATGAAATTGCCTCTCTTTATAATAGTTTTCATTGTTAACTTTGCCTGTCTTTTTCAGTGTTTCACAGGAAATAATGTATTAGACATAATGTATAAGACAACATGCAGTTCCAGGTATTTGAGAAGGGAAACATAATTGTTGCCATATGTCTCCTTTCCATAGGAAGTCCTCGTATAGTGCTTATTTTCTATATAGTGTGTACTGACTTGTACTTGCTATTTAGGTGTGATAAATTATTAAACGGTACATCTTGTTACCCAGTCGGTTTGTTTTCAATTATGAAAAATACTGCCAAATAGACAGGAAGACGAATTTCAGTGATTTAAAGCTGCCCAGTTGTCAACAACTTCATCTGAGAGAGAACATGAAAAAACAACTCTGAAACTATGCTTGGAGAACAGTGGCATCTTTCGTTGGAGTTAATGATTAGCTTTGAGTCATAATCGTGACTACCAATACTACCACCTAAAGAGCAGTTTGCCTGTTTCTCATCCTACCTGGCAACACACAGGATTCAAAAGGATCCACCAATGGTGTGGTGCTAAACACCACAGAACTTGACAAAAGACTTGAGAAGAGATCCTGTATCCATGTCTCAAGGGTCAGAGCAAAGTCTGATCCACTCCATGGATTGGACTTGTTCTGGCAAGTTCCCCAGTTGCTCGATCGGACTGAGATCAGGGGAATTTGGAGGCCTGATTAATGTCTTGAACCCGTCATGTTCATCAAGCCAACCGGGAAGTGCCATTGCAATGATGTTACTTGGTCTGCAATGGAGTGTCGTGTCAAGAGGCATCCACACGAATGCCAGGACCCAATGTTTTCCAGCAGAGCATTCCATTGTCACAAGATGATCAATGTTATTCACTTCACCTGATAGACTTTTAATGTTGTGGCTGCTCTGTGTATGTCTGAGATTGCTATTTAATGGAGACATAACAGGGAAATAAAGTTACGGCGAACACTGTGTCTGCTTGATCTAAAGTCCCATTCAGAGCTTACCTCAAATTAGTGCCACAATAAAACAGAGTTTGCCCTTTTTCATCCTTGGCAAAGGCATTAGCGTAGAGTAGTGTTGTATATAAATACACATACTGTAAAGCTCACCAGATAGCATCTGGTATCAGTATCATACTGCACTTAAAACTCTTGTGGCCAAGACTGAGCATTGAAATGAGAACAGAAGAGAGATTGTCCGATTGAAAAAGTCAGTTCAGAGAATGTGGGCTATCTGTTGCATAATATGCTGCAGTAAAACCTGAAAATGGTTCACTTGAGGCGAGGCTTAAAGACACGCTCACAAAAACAGAAAAATGTGAAGTTATGGTGTAGTTACTGTCAGACCGCCTTGTTCAGTGACTGAAGTGGTGAATTCTTTGTATAAGCTCTAACAAAATACACATGAAATGATACTAAGCAATAATTTAGTAAAGAGAGACATCAAGAAAAGTGTATGCAAGTACATCTACACATTTATGTCATTTTATGTTAATTCCAGCGCTTTAGTGAATATTTGATGATAAGCTGTGTTAGAAGTCAGGAGTTTGCTGCCTGTGTGCAGCAGCAAGTGGGAGATCAAGTGAACACAGTAAGAAGGAATAATCATTCTGAACGCAGCTCACATCCACACAGATCATGACATGGCACGCATTAATGATTCAGAGGGAGAGGGATGAAAAGAGTAAAGGAGGAAGATAGAGAGAAAAGATGCCAGGTGGGAGGGAAAGGAGGAGACAATGATGGTGTGAAAAGAGAAATTTGAGGGTAGATGGAGAGAGCAGAGGCAAGGAAGGGAAAGAAGAATAAGCAGAGGGAGAAAGGCTGATGGGGAATAAAGTAGCAGAGGAAAAGAGGAAGCCTCTGAGAATTTTTTTTTTCGTCTTCTTAGCTCAGAGCCATTTTGGTTGGCTGTGCTATATTTTAGGAAAGCGTGACAAGACAGAATGTGAGAGCAGAGAAAATGCAGTTTGACATTACCAGCTCTGGCATTTAACACATCATTTTCCAATAGTTTCTGCCGCTGTGCCTCTTTTTTTTTTATAGGAATTTGGAGCAATTGCGGTCATTTCTACTGTACGAGTGCTGAAATCAGTCAAAGCAGTGTGCCGACAGACAGATAGACAGATAGATAGATGGATAGATGGATAGATAGATGGATAGATAGATAGATAGACTAACGCTCATATCAAGTTCAGATTTATCAAATGCAGCTTGAAAATAATACAGTGGAAAAGGCTGAACCACACTGGCATACAGACAAGATGGCAAGGGCCTGCTGCCAGCCCTGTCAACCCGATTACACACACACACACACACACACACACACACACACACACACACTACACTCACACCCATAGACACAGACAAACACACACACTTCTGATGTTTGCCTAGTCTAGAGGGCACACAGGCATACACAAGCACACACACTGGCACAGCATCAAGGTGGCATGGCAAGGCACTGCTAGTGGCCTTGTCAACTCAAGTAACCTCCCGCAGGATACACACAGACACGCGGCCCCAAAAGCGCGGATCATATGCAAGACAGAGAAAAGTAGGAGATGCAGAGTAAATTTGTGGGAAAAGATAGAGAGAGGAAGTAAAAGAGGAGCAGAAAAGGAGACAAGGGAGACAGAGACAACAAAGCGTGAGGCTGAACAAGGGAGAAGGACAGCAAAAAGATTGGTAGAGTGAGCAATAAAGCAACAGATGGACAAAAGAGAGGAATGAGGAGAGGGAGAAAGACAAGAAAGAGATTGGTGGAGTGAGCAACAGAGAGACAGAGAGAGAGAGAGAGAGAGAAAGAGAGAGAGAGAGAGAGATGGTGGACCAAAAAGACCATCTGCTATTATTGGGAGACTCCAGGCAAACCTTTGTATGATGCCGCATGTGTGTGTGCGTGTGTCTGTGGGTGGGTGAATCAGTCTCTCACTGTCTCTGCATGTAGATGTGTGGGTGTACTGTGTGCTAACAATCATGTGTTTGTCACCGTCTCTCTATGAGATTCAACACAAACCATGAATACATGCAGGCTCATGACATTAGGGCTGCTCAATTATGGCAAAAATCATAATCATGATTATTCTTGTCAATATTGAGATCAGGATTATTTTAAAACGATTACTCACTGAGTTTGGGAACACTGTGCATTTATTAAAATTGTTTTATTATCAGTGGATTTCCTTGAACTTCAAATATAATTCAACTGAGAACAAACGAATAAAAATATAAATAAATATATTATAATTATATTATAATAATGTTTAAACAAAATGTATAATATATGTGTTATACTGTCCTTTTATTTGGCACATATAATGTGAGAAAGGACTGCTGAACTGAACAATGCCCTTACAGCATGGATAGATGAGCATCAAAAACAGAAAGGAAAGGAAATGGTGTAAAGGAAAGGGATGCATTAGATTCATAACACAAGGAAATAAGAGCATCACTGCGAAACAGAGTGCGGCACAATATGGTTTTATCTTGATAATCTTGTTCACATAATTGCTGAAAGCGAAAATCGTAATTCAAAATGAAATCTAGTTAATCATCCAGCCCTATGTGACATACATCAGTACTTGTATGATCAAAATTTCTATTTGCGTCTCTCTAAGCTATTAGACCATCTGACCTTGATAATAATGAGCCTGACCTGTCTGACCCCATCTGTTTATTTTGACTGGCCCGAAACTTCCCTTTCTAATCAGTATTTTATTGAAGGCCAGTAAATGGGCTCA
This sequence comes from Pagrus pagrus, assembly GCF_965226575.1. Lineage (NCBI taxonomy): Eukaryota > Metazoa > Chordata > Actinopteri > Spariformes > Sparidae > Pagrus > Pagrus pagrus. The sequence continues at coordinate 22,099,763 of NC_140186.1, read as the reverse complement.
ATAATGTCTGGTACGGTGCATGGTAGAGTAGTACCCAAAAGCTTCCTCACCCACTCTTTATTTATCATTGGTCTGAGACTAATACTTTTCATCATACAACTTGTTTGAAATCACCTGTACTACTTTGAAGATGCTTCTATGGAATTTTAAAAATCAAGCAATTATTGCAAGATTAATTCTATGACATTTGTTTGAGAACCTGAAATGACAGGAGATCTTAATTGCTTTATACAACAACGAAGGAAGAGAGTGCTTTCCTCAAGGCACAAGCAGTGCTACAGCTTTGAACGTTTGTTAATGGCAGATGGCTGAATGAGTGCAAGACGGTGATGAGATGAGAGGCCTCCTAAATAAAGCCAAAGATAAAAGCAAATAGACATACATTCATGAGACAAGCCAAGAGCATGCAACACGGTTTATGGAAACATCTCCACTAACAAGAGAACATTACATTTTTTTTTTTTACATTATTTTTGTCTCACTTCAATCTGTGGTATTCTCGTTGGAGCACAATCATTTGCAGGTATTCCATGTATGCTGCTGCCAATTACTGGCTCCCATAGACCTAATAACAAAACATGTTGCACGTACTATGCTGTGAAGACTGCAACTTCAATAAAAAATTTATCCAGATTTATGTTCACCTTGTCAGATTGCTGAACTGAAAGGATAACTACCGTTTTTTACAACCTGGACCTTATTTCTAGCATAAAATATGATCATTTACTCACCCAGATAACTTTGGTGTCATTTGAAGTCGTTCGGACGAAATTAGATCCAGTGTAGCGCCGGTATATCCATATAATGCGAGTGACGGGGCATCGACACACAGCCTCTATATAACGCATTACCTACCATGAAACTAGTTCATTTCACCAATATTTTGTCATGATACGCTAGTGCTATTCCCCTCTGAGTCCAGGCTTGTCTGTTATCAACATCCGGGGTCAAACTAGCAGTAGCAGCTACAGGTAAACAAGCCGGCTGTCGCGGGTGCGCGCGCAGCTCAGAGATGACATCTTCCAGGTCAGAGGTAGTAGGTCAACCTACAGACCCCGGACTCAGAGGGGACAAGCCCGGACTCAGAGGGGAATAGCACTAGCATATCATAACAAAATAATGGTGAAATGAACTAGTTTCGTGGCAGATAATGCTCATAGAGGCTGCGTGTCGATGCCCGGATCACTCGCATTATATGGATATACGCGGCGCTCCACTAGATCAAATTTCGTTCAAACGACGCCAAATGACACCAAAGTTATCTGGGTGAGTAAATCATCGTATTTTATGCTAGAAATAAGGTCCAGGTTGTAAAAAACGGTAGTTATCCTTTAAGCAAGCGATGATTTAAAACTGAACATAAATAAATGGAAACCAACTGATGCCTGCAACAGTATTAAATTTGTGATTTGTAAAAAATGTTGACACATGCAAAACTACTGGTATGGTTCCTTAAATGTAAAGGATAAGACAAGGAGAATTTAATGATAGATACAGTATAATGCTCATGCTAATGAGCTTAAAAGGCTTTAAAGTGCTAACAGCCTTACTACATCCATAGTTCTAATGTTCTGAAGATGCCTCAGAAGTGGCTGACTGTATGTTACTGGAGAAAAGAGCAATGTCATCAGAGTAAATCACTGTTTTTTATAATCATCATAGATCACAGTGATATGTTTATATCTTAAAGCATTTAGCAACTTTAGGTCCCATCCCGCCTTTTAAAGATCAGTACTTCTTTAAATCTTCCCTAGTCAGTAATAGGCACACTGAACTATGACCTTCCCTATGAGGGGTCATTGATTTTAACCAGTGGACTTTAATTGCCACAGTCATTACTTAACCACCCAGGTAGATATCCCGCCTCCATGCTCATTGAATATAATCAATACAGTATAATCAGAAATAGTAATCATTGTCAAGTTGCATACTTATTTATTTGGTAGCAGTCCACTGTGGGCTGCACTCAAACACTCCCTGAAGAGCTCATAAACTGTACTGACCACAGTCATCACTGAACATCTGAACACTGCAACAGAAAGGCACAACAAACGTGCTCCTGCTTAAAACATTCAAATGTCAGTAAATGAATTCAACACCTTGACTATCTGAAGTCTGCAGGTTCAACTGACCAACTTACTGGTGACAAAAAAAAAACCTTCTTAAGCTTTAATGTGCAGTCATGTTCTAAAAATAGGTACCCAAAGTTCTCACATTAATGATACGGACAAGACCTTTAGAGTGCTAGATTGCTCTGTAAGCTCCATTGATCTGGCTTTATTGGCTATTGATTAGAAGTGCTGCACCCACACAACTGAATTGTTGAAGAAGCCATAATGGCTTACGCGGGAGGATCTTAAGTCATGCCCAGGGGAACAACTTAAGGGTGACTTTATCAATAAGGAATGCTGTCTAACTGCCGATTAAGAAGTCACTGCAGACCTTCAGTTTTTGTCCCCTGAAAGGTGCCTTATAATGTGCTTTTTGATAGCACTGAACTACAAAATAAGAAGCTGGATTGGAGGTTTTTTCATTTCCTAAAGCACACTGCAGTTCAAAAAATCATCGTCATCAAAACATTTTAAATTGCCTGCCTGCCTCCCTCTATTATCAAATTCAGCATGTAGTTTCTCAGTGTATTAGAACCAAAATGAGCACAGGCTTTTTTCTGATGGGTACCCACTTGGGGACAAAGGTATTAGCATGATTTAAAGTGTGCGGGTCTCAGGAGAGGATTAATTTACTCAATTCCATTCCCCAGGCTGAAAAAAGAGAAAGTTTTAAGCGCTCCAGTTCAAATGTAGAATAAGATTAAATTCCTTGTGATGGTGACTTATTTGGTTTTTGTTATTTCTTTCTATGATATGACATAGCAAGGGGCACTTTCCAAAGGGGAAAATAAAGTTAAATTCTCTTGATCTGACTGTGTGTCAAGGAATTTGTGTTATTGTCTGAGGTCTGAAACACAATACAGTATTAGGACTTGGAAGAACATTAGAGGTTCCTCAAATATCACCAAATATTTGAAATAGTTGAATTTGTGGTCATGGGTGGTTTATAACCAGATTACAGGGAGTATGTTGTTTTCATTTGTTATGCTCTAAAGACTAAAGAAAAATGAATTGATTTGAAAGGAGTTGCAGAACAAAAACAGCAGTTGGTCCGCAACTAGCACTATGACGCCAGTTCGGGTCATTTTGCAAAGTAATCGTGAGTAAGTCACATTTCAACCCAGAGAACATTTAGTACCAGGTATGGATGCTCCTGCAACTTTTTTCTCTGATGCTTAAACAAAAAGTTTAAAATTAACCTGGTCATCTTAAAAAAGAATAATAAAATAAAATAATCACCCAGATCACCCAATTTTACATTTTGGTTGAATTTTACATTTCATCTTGTTACAACACTGTGCTAAAGCTCTTGTTAGGTTTAGACACAAAAATCACTTGGTTAGCGTTAGGAAGAGATATTTTTGGCTTAAAATACCTGTTTTGGTCGCCACAAATATGGCTGGAGTTATCCTGTGGCCAGCAACAATAACAGAATAACAACAAAAATATGAAACCAGTCAATCAAGTATATTCACTCAATTATGTGACATACACAGTGCAGAATACCTCTTACCCTTGATTTCTTAAATGCACTGCAGATGCTGCAAACAAAGGCAGAAATTCTGTAACCATAGAAACAACGTTCAGTATTAACTGCACTTAACTGTGGTAAATGAGAACAGAGCTGACAGACTGTAGGAAAACTACTTTTTTCAACCAGGTTTGCACTGTAACACACCAAAGAGACACATCTAGGTCCACATGATGGTTACAACACTCCCTGTTTAGAAATTAAGTCAGGTACCGACAGGTAAAGATTTGCGCCTTTTAGAAGTGATTTTGCTGTCAGAGAAAAGTAAAAATTACAGAGGACCTGCAAAATACACAAATATAAGTGTTCATTTGGAGACCAAGATCTCTTTTAGTACAGACAGTCAGAGGCACTAATGCTACATTTGACACCAGGTGAGATGACAGGTCAATTGAGCAATTGTCACTTCAGAGACACAATTACTTTGAATAATGTGCAACATTATTGATTCTTGTCAGAGTCAGCTTCAGATCAGCAGCCCCACAGCGTAAGGAATCAGTTTTTTGGTCAAACACACTTCAGGATTGTGGAAAAGTCTGTGAGCAAATGATCTAAGTCTTAAATGTGAGGAAGAGAAAGCAACTGTGGGTGCTTCATCAAGTTGCCTCTCTTTATCTGTTGGCTAAATCATAATTTAACATAATTTGCTAGCATTCCATTTAATTTTAAGCTAATGTGAAATTCCACGATGGCCCAATTTATCTCTACTCCATCAGTCATAAGCCTGACTTGCCTTTAACAAAAGGTAAAGTTTTTAGATTTTCCTTTTGTTAATTTGACTCACGAACAACTTCCCTGCCTTTTCACCATTTTCAAAACATTTTGCCCAGCTCTATGTATGGCAAAATATGTGGGGTTTTTTCTCTCTTTTACATTTGGTCAAATTTCTCAGATTTTCTTCACATTTTATTTATAAGTGGCTTCTGCAAATTGTACCTCCAGCTCAAGGCTTAATTCTCTCATAGCTTTTTCTCTCTTTTCAAATGTTGCATATTGGATAATAAAACCTCTGACATGCTGGCATTGCTTCCCACAATGTAGGAGAGAACTGTAGAAGCAATGATGTGCATTTAAAATTGTAAAAAAAAATTGTTCTCTTAACTGCAGGGGGAAATTATTTTGCAAGGCCACCATTCAGCCTCCATCTAGGCAATTCCTAAACAATAAGTTGAGTCACACCAGCATGATCAGAAAAAACTAAATTCCTAATTCATGCAGAAAAAGTAACTTTAAGTAATGATTTGGATATAAGGACCTAATAAATTCTACTCAAAATTTGAACTGAACAAAACATGTAGTCTCGAACAGTAGGATTAAATAAAAGTCTCCATACTTCTATCAGACCTAGGTCAATGCAAAAATCATTAATAACATGGACTGATCTCTTGGAATGACAAGAAGGCCAGCTTCTGTCTAATTTATTATCTGGCACCTGATTAAAATCTCCACTAGCAACTATAGGGTAATTGCCACCATCTGCTACTTCCTGCAGTCTGCACTCCAAATTCGATAAAGAAAGATGAATCATCTATATGAGGTGCACTGTATATTAGCCTGGATTAAAAGAAATCCCTGAATCTCAGAACGAATAATTAACAATCTGCCACAGGGATCTTTAAATAGTTTATCAGCCTTGAATATTGCAAGTGCCAATGTACCAAGATGACAACACCGTATTACTAGAATATGAAGAGACAAAAACATGACCTTTCCATGTCATGCCAAATTTAGAGACATCATTAACAGTGAGGGTGGTCTAGATATACCACATCTAATTTTTTTGAGCCAACCTCTTGGTGAAGAACAACCCCCTCGTCATGATTTTCCAAAAAAGTTCAGTGAAACTCCATCTTCCTGGCCTCGTGCACAGCTGGTGTATTACCTTAAACTATTTTATAAAAAGAAAAGAAACTTTGCATTCTACATTAATACGTATCCTATGCAGTTACAGGTAAGAAGTAAATGGCATTTCTTCTCCGTGAGGATTTTCAGAACAGCAGGATGACCCACAGAACACCGGATTCCCCATTTGTGAAGCTCGATGTTGCACTCTTTTGATGCTTCATCTCCATCGCCTCCTCAAATATATGTATATATGATGCTCTTTCAAAAGAAGCACCGTCTTCTCTCTGGCTGCATCCAAAATGTGTTGAGCAACATAGAATTTAAGAAAAGAGGTAATTATAGCTCTCGGAGGGAGCACTTTCTCCCGTCTAGGTTCAACAATGAGGTGCGCAATCTTGATGGCCGAGCACCCGTGGAAACTATTGCACGTTGCCTCCTTGCAGGGCCTCTGGGAAGCCCCTGAAGCACAAGTTGTTTCTCCAGCTTCTTCCCTCCAGCTCAACCAGTTTTGCTCAGAGCCCATCCAGGATTCACTTTTAGCATCTTCAGCATTATGTTCCAGAAAATTGTTACAAAAAACTTTTAGATCAGCAGAAAGAAGGAAAGGGGAAAGCCCTTTGAGAAAGAAAAGGAAATAACCTGAAAGACCCCGAAATAACACAATCAGATCATACTGGTGAACAGTTGCTGGCAGAGACCTTTTTTTTTGTATAATAAAATACAAACTTTCTGTTTTATCACCACAATCTGTCCTGGAATTTCAATACATTTGACTTCTCTGAATTTTTCATCCTTCCATGTGTTATATGCGTTCCCAGGGGGTTGAGCTCTATCTTATTCAAAGAAGGAAACAACTGAGCCAAGAAGCTGTGAGGCAGACGAATCAACCTCCCTCCTCGGAAAAAAATCGAGTATTCAAACCACAAGCATCGGCTTTTCATTATAGAAACCACCAACGATTCTCACTTAATTTCTGCATAAATGCGAATGTGTGGGTGATGTTCATTTATTCCAACTTGGCCATGTTGCCTGTAGCCAGACAGAGATTTAAACAGAGAAAGATGAGGTATTATTAACTTGACAATGATAATCATACCACGCCAAGTTTTCACACACCTCATTCACACACAAATACAGTACAGATGTTAAGCTGTTGATGCAGAATCACATCTTATCTTTCTATTTTTCCACTCAACATATTGCTCTCCCAGTCTCTTTGCGCTCTCGCTCTCTCCTGATCAGCCTGTAGGTCTAATAACTCACTTGTGTGTGTTTAACCTATAGAAATAAAATACAGCATGCACACATATGCACCACATACATTTTAATCTTGTTTCTCAACATTGGCATGCCAGTGATAAGGTAGAGAGGCATTACATTCAGAACTCTGATGCACAATGTCTTGGTAACGCCTCTGCAACGTTTAAAGCAGCATTTCACAAACCCTCATACATATGCATTCTCTGATTACCACTTCTCCTTTAGGTAAACATGCAGCCTCACAGTCAGAGACTGACACACTGCAGATACAGATACACTCTCATCCATACTCATCCATGCAGATACGCTCCCATCCATACACACAACAAAAAGACAAAAAGTCATGCATACACCTTTGAACATGCATTTTTAAATGTTGTTGAAAAGCTGCTACTGTAAAAAAAATAAGTTGCCTAAATGCTGTACGACTCAGTGTAGTGAATCATAGTGATAAATGTTGTCTGATGAAGCATAAATTCTGTCCTCAATGAATGAATGTCTAAACAAATTAATAAACAAATCAATAATTAATGGTCCTGGTACAGGAAATATGCCTTGAGTGTTAAATCTCTAGAACATCCAACTGACAAGAACACCTTTCTCCTCTGCCCTCCAGCCTCTGACCTCAATATAGATCAAGGTCTAACATCATCAAGGATGTTCAAATCTGCTAAATGTACCTTACAGGAGAGACAGAGAGAGGACAAAGAGAGTTTGGAGCAAGACATAAGTGTGCAGACATCTTCCACAAAAAATATTGCAATAAAATGTATTTTAAAAATAACAAATATAATTTCAAAAAATCTGATTATGCCAGTGTCATCAGATTTATACAGCTAGCACCTTTAACCTAACTTACAAATTGATTGTTATTCACCCACTTCTTTGCCACTTTATATCTATGGCACACTGTGAAACTGTTTTTCTAAACTCAACAAAAATATATAAGCAACACTTTTGTTTTTACTCCCATTGTTCACAAGTCAATAAAAGATCTAAAACTTTTCTGCACACACAAAAATGTATTTCTACGAGGTTTTGAGCAAAAATTTGTTGAAATCACTTCTGAGTAAGCACTTCTCCTTTGCCAAAATAATCCATCCACCTGACAGGTGTGGCATATCAAGATTTAACAACATTCAATCAACGGGCAACGGCTCCGGTGAATATTCCTGCAGTCAGCATGCCAACTGCACGCTCCTTCAAAAGTTGCAACATCTGTGCCTGGCACAGTGATAAAACTGCACCTTTTAGAGTGGCCTTTTATTGTGACCAGTGCTAGGCACACCTGTACGCTAATCATGCTGTGTAATCAGCATCCTGATATGCTGCACCTGTCAGATGGATGGGATATTTTAGCAAAAGGAGAGGTGCTTACTAACACGGATTTCGACAAATGTGTCCTCTAATTTTGGGAGTGATTGTGTGCACAGAACAAGTTCTAAATCTTTTATTTCAACTTGTGAAAATTGGGACCAAAAACAAAATCATTACGTTTATATTTTGTTTTGTTTATAATTTAAAAAGAACAACATGCAATATGTTGACATCTTACTTTTACTTCTTACGCGCCTAAGTACATGACTGAACTTGACTGCTTTTGGCAAAATTATCTATCACTCCATCATCCTTACATCCCCATTGTCTGCAAGTGAGGGAAACAAGGAAGTGGTTGTGGGGATACAAACTTTACTGCTCCTGCTTCATGCTCGTCTGCACACAGTCTTTTCAATTTTAAAGTTTCACAAAGCCACACACACACACACACACACACACACACATATATAAACAAAGATATAATCTTTGACACACACAACTGCATCTAACTGCCCAAACATACAAACAAATAAAGCCACCTTCTGTTTCCCATACACACAAAGAGCCTACCCTCCATTCATATGCAGACAGAAACCTTCGCCATCATCCCCCGCTGTTATTTCCGAGTAAGTTTACAGGGCTCATAAACAGGTTTTATATAGTCAATATGGCTGACTGCGTCTGGTACACTGTGTCCTCTACTCACAACTCCAGATTGTCAATATGACAGTAAAAATCTCTGTAAACACCCTCTCCTCATACCAATCTGAATCAAGTTTAACTGCCGACTATGCTTTAGGAGTTTCCATCCAAGGTTAGGGTTGGCAATGGGGGATAAACAAGCTAAGTCTTTAAAAATGCAGCAGATTATTTTTAGAATAATCCATGTTTGGTTTTAGGCATTCATGTTGTGAATTTGTTGACTAAAAGAAAAATGTTAAAAATCTCCACCCTTATCCTTTAATGCACACTAACTTCATCTCTCTCTCTCCTCCCAGACTTGATCTTAAACAATAGCCCTGAATGGGAACTTTTAACTTATAATTGCTTCAGCTGCCCCGTCCAGACACTGATTCAGACCAAGACCCCCACACGCACAGCTTCCCATGCTGGTCTTCGAGTGGTCCCTAAGGAGAATCCACTGTTAGCAGATAATTGGTTTCCAACCTTCACAATACTACTATTCCTTCCCTCCCATTCCTGTCTCTCTGGCAGTCAGGCAGTTTTAGCCTCCCTCTTATATCTGATGCTGCATTTTGTAGCAGATACGCTAATTGTATGCGTTGGGGGTTTGTACATGTGTAAACAGAGACATAAAAACATTACTTTAGCACAGTTTACGGCTACATAAGCCTACAGGTTATTCAGTTTTACAACTTTAACAGTATTTACCTGCTTTGGCATTAGTGCTCATTTAACATTAATGCTAATAAAGGAGAGCGACTTGAGGAAAAGAGAGTGAGAGTCTTGACAGTCCATCTGTTCTGCCCCTGTAGCCCTGGCCCAGTTTCTACACTGTCTTAACAGCATGGAGGCTGGAAAGGGAGCTTCAGCAGAGCTACGGTTCATACTCAGTTCTTCTTCTCCCTAAAAAAGTGCATTGCGTTAAACTGACACCAAAATACAAAAATGTCAACACACTCAGGTGCATTTATGCAGCAAGAAGACACACAAATATCCAAGCAAACAAACACACACACACACACACACACACACACACACACACACACACACACACACACCTAGGAGTTACTCTGCGGTACCATCAATTACTCAGTCACCTGCTACAGCAGGCAAAAGTGTCTGGCTTGCACCTCTAAATATGGCATCTAGTTTCCAACATCCCATATGGGTCAGTTACCATGACAACCGCTGCATGGCTGTCCAAGCAGCCTAATATTTACTCAGCAGATACATGTTTGCTGTCTGCCTCTGCAGTGGGCAGTGATACAGGCCCACCTGGTGTTTTCTATATAACAGACTCAATGTATAATATTTGAACTAAATACTTGCCTTCAGAGTATTCAGGTTGTGCAGTTGGTGTGACTGATTTTACATGTCAACTTTTTCTTTTCTTTTTCCATCATCCTCACTCTGACATAGAGCTAAATATAAAAAAGGTGCACAAAGGATATTCACCAATTATCATAGAGGAACCAGTTTCTATGCAACCATATCATAATACACTCAAAATAAAGTCTGTGGACATTAAAAACTGTACTTAAAACTGTTGCTGGACTGCAATTATGGCTAAGAGGCGGTTATGCACAGCTCTCTATATGAATTGCCACACTTTCACTAATGTTGTCATTAAAACCCCTTTAATTTATATTAATCAGTTAAATACTTTTAACTCCATCTTCCACATTTCCAGACCACAGCCATGAACTCAGTGGGCACAATCTTATCACCAATCTATACAGCAGACTGCATCTTAGCTGATGTATGCCTCCTTAAAAATTAAATACACTACTGTGCTATGGCGGCTATAAGATACGATTTTGGACCTACAAAAACTGGTCAGTATGGGCTGCTTTTGATGTTCACTTAGAGGCTTATACATTTTTTTAGGTGATTATTACTTTGAGTTTGTTGTTCAGTGATCCAGATTTGTTTATTGATTTATCTATTATTTGATTTAGATGATGGAACAATGTAAATATGGCAACTGAAGAGAATAATCCAATATTGAGTAATGAAACATGTACATGTAGGACCATCCCACCTATGTAAACACATTGTTACTGTGAGGAATATAATTAAAGAATGATAAAGTATGCTACAAATGTCTAGTGTTGTGGTGGTAAATCAGAACCTATCCTATGTAGGTACTATGTACAGAACACTTCTATTGACTTTACCATAAATCAAGCGCATAAACAACGATGAACATTAACATCCACGTTATGATAAACTGAAACTAACCTAGTTCATTTACAGTAAAGGGGGGGGGGGCAAAAAGGGTTGCGTCTGTCAAAGGTGCAAAATAGCGCGTCTGCATTCAGTTAGTACGTTTGCAGCAATGAATATGCAAAATGGGCCGTTTACACGCAATTGTGCGTGTTGTGGGTGGAGAAAATATTAATTTAGCACACGCAAAGTGATTTATCAAACTGGAAAGCAATTTTGCTCATAGAAACTGCGTCTATATTTACCACGTCTCAAAGGGAGGTGCAAACGGTTTGTATGCGTAATTGCGCACACATGTCTGCCGTTATTGTTGCAAGAAGGAGTCGCCAAAACAATGGAAGGAGACACCGAGAATGCATTTTTCACCCTCGTGTGAACATTTTTGGGATGAATGAGGAAACTATCATTAGAACATATCGCCTATCCAGCCTTGCCATTTTGGAGCTGTTGGAGGAACTCAGCGGATTTGGAGCCAGCTACGAGAAGGAGTCACGCAATACCTGCAATAACAAAACTCCTTGCAAGTTTACTACTATTATTATATTTATATTATTATACGCCAATTTTTCTTTTGTTCTTCTTCTGATGTCTTGGTATCTCCTTTTCACTTCATCCACTGTTCGCCTGTTTTTTCCAACAGCATTAACTTTTTCACCGATTTTCTCCCACATGGCATTCCTTTGCGCGACTGTCAGATTCCTTTGCCGCAGCTCATTGAAATGTTTATTCGCTTCCTCTACCAATACTTCTAATTCCAAAGGGTCGAATTTCACTTTGCGCTTTCGCTCTCTCAAACTCGCCATGCTGAAAACCATGAAACACGCTAAACCCTCATTTAAATAGGTGTCTCCAACACGTTTGCACGTTTGTCATTAACGCAATCACTCTTATTAAATCGCCCGCAAACCGCGGTTCAACCCCACACGCAAATTTCTAGATTGCCCACGCAGATTAGTACAAGCAATTTGGGATCTTAGTAGATCCAGCCCTAAATGTATAAGGAGGAAACGATGAACATGTTTTTGTCACATTAGTATTAGAAAGTCACTGCCCGCCTTTAACTGGTGAAACAGAGGAGGAAGAGATGCGTGGACACGATCCAAGAAGTTATGAAGATAAAACTGTCTCATTTTATAAGCACAAGATGGTACTATAAAATCTTACCTTGTTCTAAACGCACATACAAACTCACACTTATACCCAAGCAGACCAGTACATAAAGCCTTACAATTTCTTCAATCCATGTTCAAACCGTTTGTAATGTCTAGACTGTTTGCCGTGGAAGGCAACAGGGGAGGCTGTTATCTGCTTCCCTCTCTGCCCCAGTCCAACGCCCCCGCCACAACCCACCATGTCCCAAGTGTGTGTTGGCCTATTGGAGCTGTAGCATGAAGCAACTGAGGCGAAGCAACACACAGGCTCTCTGTGTCTAACATTAGCCCCCGTTGCCAGCTCACTCTCTCATTTGGGACAACTCACCATGCTGGGCATTGTCTGTTTAGCCAACTGCGGCACACACGCTGTACACAGGGATTCACACATAGACTGCACTAGCCAAATGCTGGCATAGTTGCACAGAAACAGGCTACAATGCACAAACAAGAGTAGGCAGACAAAAATGAACTGACACATTCACTGATGGAAGGATGAAACCTAAGCACAGCTAATAAACACTCTCACTTCACACTGTTCAGCAGTATCCCAGAATGAATGATCCTGGTCCTTTATCATCTGTTGATATTGCTATACCTCAGGCTGGCCTCTAGGATACAGTATGGTTAACTGAGTGACTAAATGATTGAATAATTGAATAATTGAATGAATAAATCAATAAATGAATGAATATATTCTGTCATCAGCAGTTTGAACATTGTGTTGCTAGCCTTTTGTCAAATCTGTGACCAAGCAAACATTGAAGAGCATCTTTTGTCTACTCCCCTAATTGATTGTTGATTTGTTAACTTTTCTGTAATCATAGTCAGATGCAGATAATTTTCACAATCTATTTATTGTTTCATCTACAAAATAAAAAAAGTGCTGAAGTGAAGAAAGTGCTCACAAGATTTTCCCAGATCGAATTCAAATTCCCTCTTTTTTCTAACCAGCAGTCCAAACCCAAAGACTAGTTTACTATCATACATGACAAAGAAAAGCAGCAAATCCTAACATTTAAGAAGCTGGAACCAGCAAATGTTGACATTTTTCCTTGAGAAATTAATCTTTTTTTGACCGACTGATCAATTAATTGTCTTATTGTTGCAGCTCTAAGCCTAAAAATTACAACAACAGACATTTTGTTCAATTCCGTGAACTAAAAGAGATGCACTGAAGACAAGCCCTGCTCTGTTCAAACTGAATACTAAACCACTCAGCAACTGTGGTTGGAATTGTAATCCAAATTGTAAAGCGACTGAAATTGACACACTGATCCGGTAGATAAAAAGACAATGTACAGGAACACAAGAGACACATAAGAGTAAGATCAAGGATCAGTGCTAAATTGCTATAGTTACAGTTGACTGTATTGGATTACTATAGCCACCGTCTCCATCAAAGGCCTAATGTCATGGGAACCAACGGAAAGAAAACAGTATTGATGCAACACAGAGGAAACACAGTGATCTGTCTGGCTCACTGTCTGACAACCTACTTTTGACTGCGTGTGCATCGCGTGTGTTCTTGGTGTGTGTGCAAAATTATACCTGACAAAGGATATGTGGATGAGTGTGTGTTTGCCTGAATCTTATTAGCCTTAATGTATGCGTAGCAGCAATAGTTGTCAGTGTGCTTGCATGTGTGTGTGTGTGTGTGTGTGTGTGTGTGTGTGTGTGTGTGTGTGTGTGTGTGTGTGTGTGTGTGTGTGTGTGTGTGTGTGTGTGTGTAAATTCACAGATTTCACAGAATTCAATGACAATTGGTATTTGCTTTGGTCGTAGGCAGGTTGGTGGGATAAGACAGATAATGCTGTCTGGATAAAACAAAGAGAGAGAGGAGATGGAAGTTAGAGTAGACAGAAGCAGAGAGAGAGAGAGAGAGAGAGAGAGAAATACTGATAGATGAAGTGAGAGAGAGGAGGAGGGAGCGACAGGAAAGAGACTAGGAAGAGGAACATAAAGTCATTAAGAAGCAGCTATACCAAGAAGCTTGGGGTCAATAGGTCAACACTTAGCTGCAAGTGTCAAGTAGTAGGCCATCACCACCTGCACCTTCACAGTAATTGTTCTGTGTGTGTGTGTGTGTGTGTGTGTGTGTGTGTGTGTGTGTGTGTGTGTGTGTGTGTGTGTGTGTGTGTGTGTATGAGAGAGAGAGTGTAAAATGAGGTGATTTAGCTACCATTACTAGACATCCAGCAGTTGATAAACACATACTTAAACACCTTGATTGTGAAAGAAAGATCAGGAAGGATGGAGAAGGAGGAATGGAGAAGCAGGAGAGCAGAAAGAGTGTGGCGGCTGTCAACAAGCTGCCACAGAATTACAAAATGTAACTTGACAGTGAATAAAGGAGGATATGGGATGGTGAGAGTCATAAATCAAAGAGGCAGAGGACAAGGTGAGGGTGAGACATGGACAGGAAAGAGGGGAAGAAGGGTGAGAGAAGCAGGGATGGCCAAAATGAAAGAGAGAGAGAGAACGTTTGGACGCTTTTAGAGCCCACATTTAAGTCCATCATATGACAACCATTGATTTTCCATTGACTCTAATGGACATTATGATCCCTATATATTCATCTATAGCCATTAAACCATTAGCTACTAGGCAACCTACACACACGCACAGCATATAAACTTAACTCAATAAGGAGTGGAGTAACTTGAAACTTGTTTTTTATAAAAGGAAAAAAAGAAGGTTTTATGATTGTGTAGTGTGTGTGTGTGTGTGTGTGTGTCTGAAATTGAATCTGTCTATGTTGTATCTCTGTCAGTGTGTACGTATTCTGAGTATGTACTCGCAGCTACAAGGACAGCAAACACTCACACCCAATATGCTTTTTCCTCTTTCCCTATCAGACACACTCACACACACAAGCAAATCCATTCTGCTCTTGTCAAGTGTAATAGAAGACATGGGGGAAAGACAACAGGATAATAGGATTATTATTCTCCTCTAATCTCCATGAGTCAGCGCCACACAATTTGTGTATGTATGAGCGGTGTGTATTGGTCCTGGCTGTGTGTGTCTATGTTTAACCAGTGTTAGTGTCTGTTTCTGTACAACACACGCCGGTTTATTTAGTAATTATATCTTTTTTTTTTCGCCTTGAAAGAACTGAAACATTAAACAGTGAGAAAATAAATAATGAGAGTCTTGTTTGGTGAAGAATGAACACTTTCAGGTAAGACATCTGTCAACAGGACACTGCAATGATTGATAATTGCATGGTCATTTTAACGAATGGGTAAATTCAGGAGAATTTCTAAATATGTGTGAGATTATACAGAGTTTTACAGTAGTTGTATCACATCTTTCTCAAGTATTTAGTTGTTATATTATTGATGAACCGGACGTTTCAAATGGTGCCTGTGCCAAAGACATTATCAGTTACCATTTTGTTTATTCTATTGTTTGGCTTTGCGTTGCCACCTCATTCAAAGAAAAGACAGATCTCCTTAAGCTAAGGGACTATTGTAATCTTAATGAAAAGTACCATTTTAGTTGAGGAAATAATAGATACAGCTTTGGCCGGGGAAACACTCAAGTCTGAACAAATTAGTCCCATTTTATCATGAAGAAATTCTAGCTAGGGGACTATTGAAGTCCTAATGAGTTGCACTATTTTATCTAGAGAAGACCCAAGACTTATTTGACCAATGGACTGCTGAACACAAATTAGCACTATTGTGAGAAAATCCTGGTTTACTTTAGCCAAGGGACTATTGACTTCCTGATTAATCAGTCTCAATTTACTTGGAGAAAGCCAACACCGCCTTTAATCTGAGGGACAATTGCACAAGGTCAAAAGAAGTAACTAATATTTGAAAGCGAGAAACAACTTGTGCCGGTGGAGAATGATATGTATGAGTCAGCATACCAGAGTTGGCGTTAGAATGAGTCACAACGAATAATACTTTTATTAATAGAGCGGGTGTAGGAGGCGGTTGGTCACATACATATGCACACACATGCATATACAGTGATGCAAACACGAATCAGAAATATCCAATTGCCATATTGGGCTCAGTGTTGTTAGTAATTCTGTATAATTACATAACTGGGTACTTCTATGAATTCTCCTACTGCATACAGAACAGCACTGAGTGAACACTGCAGTGGCCATGGTAACCTATTAAAACACTACACAGAAGAGAACAGACATGAAGAAACTGATGTGCAGATGTCATTTCAAGAAGTACGCAACAGTGCCAAAAACTTGCCATGATGTACATGAAGCAAACACTGTATGCTGCTTCTGCATTTTGCTCAAGGACACATTGACTTTTAACCAGGACATACTGTATACTTCACACTAATGTGCCATCGTCAAGGTTGGAAAAAAAACATGGCTATGGGATCTTTCTAGCAGTGACGAATAGAGCAGAAGGTAAGAAGCCAAGGGTTGTTCATGGCATTAGCCTGGAGAGGACATAGAGAGGACATGCGTAATACACCTCCCAGGAACTGTTAATTGTACCCCTTATAAAAGTCTGTGGACAAATTACATTTCATCCTTGTGGAGTGGGGCAAGGTAAGGTTTGATATTATTCAATACTAGTGCTGTAACACCAGGTGCAATATCTTAGGAGATACAAACATATGTTTCCACTAATATAAAGTCCTATTTGTAATAGAAGTGAATTTTGAGTCTTATGTCCAACTCGTCAAAAACTGACACTTCGAGATGACAACCAACCTGACTACAATCCCAAAGCATCAGTGTTTCACGAGCTGGGAATGAGACTCAAAAATCAACTATTCTTATAAATAGGACCTTCAACAAAAAAAAGCTTTACAGGGCTAATCAACATAAATTGCCTGGGGCAAGTAAAATGCTACATCAGGCTTGTGACAGCGACAACTAGTGTACAACGATGGCTGTCAGCAGGGCAAAGAGGGTATAATTAAGATTTGTATTTGGATGGTTTCATTCGATTTTTAGATGCAAAGAATCTGAGATAGTCTGCTTTTCTGTTGGATTATTTAAAGATAAAATCAAAACAGCAAAAAGCCGAGGTAATTTTCATTTGACCCTCATGGCCTAGTAAACAGTTTATACTGCAGGCTGTCTGTTTCCGTTTAAGTCTCAACCAAAAGATTACATCATCTGGTTTATTTTCTCAAATCCTGAAAGCTGGCTCCAGCTACATATGTAATGTACAGTTCTATGTTTAGTCTTACCTATCTCTATGTTCAGCTTTGTTGCCCTTGTTTTTAGTTGTATGTCTATTTCTACCAACTTTCTTGTAAATTGTTTTCTGAATTGTATGTACTGAGAGTAGTAGTTACTGAGAGTAACTTCAAACCAGAGTCAAATTGCCTGTATGTGTTCACATAGTTCACCAAATAAAGCCGAGTCTGATTATGATATCACAGTATATCTGTGTAAAATCAGAGAAGTGCCCCTTTAAATTTGATCAGCCAAATAATAATTATGAATCGGACCAGTCATTCAATACCAGCTTTTGGTATTTGACACTTTTTGATGGGCATTTTTATGGGCACTTTTCTGTTGGACACCCAGTCCTGCTACCTACGTTCCCCTTTTAATGCTTATGAGATCTCCCCAGAATATACATACACTCCACACACATACGAACGTTAGATTTCCATCTGTGCCTTTCCTTCAGCAAATGAACAAATGTAGGACACAGCAGCACATCAGTTTGCCTGTCTCTCTAGCTATTATTTGGGTATCTTGTCTATTATTCAAACCTTCTCGGTTTCATTCCTGTATCTCTCATCGTCTCTCGCACTCTAGCTACAACCTCTCTCACTGCTGTCTTCATTTCTTTCTCTCTTTCTCTCTCTCTCTCTCTCTCTCTCTCACACACACACACACACACACACACACACACACACACACACACACACACACATTCCATATCTCTTCGTCTTTTTTTCTATCGCTCTCTCCCATTCTCTCTCTTGTGTGCTCTCCGTTATCTTCTGTAAAGTAGATAAGCATCGGTTTCCAGCAGCGGGATGAGGGGGAGAATAATACACAACATGTTCATGAGAGGTGGAGGGTAGCAGCCGAAGTCAAGGTCGAACTGCGTGTGGTGTCAGTGTGTGTATGTGTGCTCGTGTGTGTGTTTGATTTACTACCCCATCTCCCCTGTCTTTATCTGTATCCTTATCCAAACCTTGGCACCATTTCCTCAGAGAGTAGACACAATATAAAGTGTTCGCACACTCTCACAAACACACACAAACACACACACACACACACACACTCGTCTGAGGCAGTGGTAGATCATGAGCTGGTGAATACAGGATGATGCAGAGCAGCCCGACTGACATGAATCACAGTCGCTCTTTTCTTAGCTATTCCCTCTCGTTTATCTTCCTTCTTACACTCCTGTCTTCCTGCTTATCGCTTTCCTCCTCCCGTTCCCTTCTTCCCCTTCTTCTGTCCTCCCCTTTACTAAACTCTTTCCGTCAGGAATAGGAAAGCGGTCTCCCCCTCCACTCCCCAACCCGCTTCCTCATTCTTTCCTTTTGTTGTTTATCTTTATTCACGCTCCCCTATCTTCTGTTAATTGATCCTTTCACTTTTATGGTTCCCCTTATCCTCACTACTGACTAATAACTTCCTTTTACCTATTTAATAATTTTCCAAGCACACTTTAATTAATCTAGTATAATTTTATGTGGCGGATTGTTTTACTAAATAACCAAGCAAAAGATTCTGACATACCCTCTACCTCAGAAACCACTGGATAAGAGTGAGGATAACACACCTAACATTAGCCATGCCACAACTGCTGCCAACATGTTAATACATGCCACTATCGGCCATCCTACAGGTTAATGTTGTCCACTTAACAGATGCATGCAGCAGAATTTGATACAATGTATATAGTAGTGGGGTCCCTGCTCCATCAGTCTATTTCAGGAGTCTCAGACTGCCAAAAAACTACATTTTCTGAAATATTGTGCTTTCTTGTAATACTTGAATGCTGTAGCGGCCCTCCCATGAGATGACAATACCAGCAGTCTCCCCACGGTAATTTCAATGTGAGACCCCAGGTTTATCTGTTTGTGTCCTTGACCCAAAAGATGTTGAAGACCCCCCTGCTTTGAAGTGTCTACACAGCCTAAATAACAACAATATACAGGTGACACACAATAACTGTAATTGTTTAACAATACAAATATCCTGAAATAATAACAATTACATTGAGCTGTGATATAAACATTAAAAAAAAAGTCTGCCAAAGGTTAAAAACACACAGAGAGAGGAACACTCACTCAGGCTATGTAACATCCACTTCTTCACTAGCATCAACCACAGATTAATAACATATACCTGTTGTGTGCTAACACAAAGTGGAGACCACACACAAAACCTATATGAAATGCATGCTGTTTACAACAAGAAAACACAAATACTGTATGTGTAGATGGCTGCATGAAAGCGCAAAGCAACGCAAAGCTTTACTGATACCACCTGTACGTTCACCTGTATGCTAACCTGTATGCTAACCTGTTTGTTTACCTGTATGCTCGATATAGTTATTCAGTTAAATTAGCTGCAGCTGTAGCATCAAAGGAGACCTGCTCTATCCTCACCAATGAGTCATTCACAATACATGCGACTTTGTCAAATAACTCGCAACAAAATACGGTTTTGTCCATCCAAATTCATCAGTTAACCACCTCCTGTACACCAGAATTAGCTAACTAGCACTGGCAGGTTGCAAACTTTAACCATATCTCAGGCTGTACAGAAAGCACGCAGCCCTTACTATACGTTAACACTTCAATGTTGCTAACGTAAAACATTGATGATTCAGCGCTGCAAACGTCTTCAAAGCTAATTAAACCAGCTAAAACGTTAAATATTCAGACAAGATAACACAGTGAGAGGTCTTACCTTAAATGAGGCGATGCTCTGTCTGTTGAGTTCCTCCATGCAGAAGAAGCTTTCATCCATACACTATATTGGTTGCGAGCGTGGCTAGCTAAGGGCTCTCTAGCTACTGTTACTGCCTCGTTCAAGTTGTCCCCAAAGTCTGCCTTTTAACTCTCCTCTTCAGTACTGTTGCTTTACTTGCCGGTTCTTTTAGTTTCTCCTGTTTTAAAATAAATATGTCAAGTCTGTAGCTTGCTTCCACCAAACTCAAATTCGGTTTGCAAACAGTCACCTTGAAACTCTAGCATACAGTAAGAGGGCAGCTAGCTAATTGTTCCAATTACTGCACCTGTGACAACAGACAAGTCTGGGCATATGACTCTAGTGATGAAGTTGCCCCCAGTCAGTGTTGTTAAAAATAGGCTACTCTAAAGTCTTACTCGAGGAAAAGTACCTGTGATAAAATATTACTTTGATAAAAGTGAAAGTCACCCATATAAGTAGTACTTGAGTAAAAGTATCTGATATTAAATTTACTTAAGTATCAAAAGTACAAGTAAAGTAAATTATACATATACTGTATATCTGGTGTTCAGCATTTTTCTGATTATTGAAATAACTGTTCTCATTTTAATCTGATAGCAATAAAATAAATAAATGACTCATGCAGCATGCAATCTAAAAAAGTAACCAATAATAAAAGAAAGTTATCAAATAAATGTAGTGGAGTGGAAGTATAAAGTGGCAGAAAATGTAAATACTCTGTAAGTACACATACCTCAAAATTGTACTTCAGGACAGTAATTGAGTTACTGTGCTTAGTTATATTCCATCACTGCCTACATACATGAAACAAAAATATATGATTTTTAAAAACTAATGATAACGTATACGCTACTAAATACAACAAACAACCATTTTGAGCGTTCTCCTTTATCCCACTTGTTGTTTTACTTAAGCCTCCAACCTTTAAACCTATTAATAAGAGAAATGGAGGTTTTTAAGGGGTTGCTATAGCTATCCATAGCCCATATGTTGTAGATTACATCTACATGTGAGCATTATTTTGCCCTACTTTTGTATGCACTGTAGGCTACATGCAGAGTAACTATGTGCTGAAGAAGGCTTCAGTAGGAAGGTAGAGGTACTACTTCTCCATTGCTTATCTTTCTTCATCTTCATGTTCATCTTAGCCAGTGGCTAATGTCCCTAATGTGCCTGATGTGCATGTTTTGACCAACCGGAGTACCCGGAGGGAACCCACACAAGCATGGAGAGAACATGCAAACTCTGCACAGAAAGGCCCATTAGGAACTAGGAGATATCTGGCAACTATAGTTAAAGGATGCACATAAACTCATATTACACCATGGCTATTCTAATACAAAACTCAAGCAATATGTGCTTTATATGGTAATCTTACTATGACCTTATCCAAGTATTCTTTCATGTCAATATAATATTTCTCTTAAATTGCTATATACTTAGGAGTGTTCAGGTGAGTACTTTATGATAGTGGACCATTTTCCTTAAAATCATTGTTTGGATTTTCAACCAGCCAATCATATCACATTTACAAGGTCATGTATAAGTGTGTTTGAATAGAAAGATTGAAAGTAAAAGCTTTTGTTTAAACTCAGCTGTCCAACATTATCTCATGATTACTCGACTTTTATTCCGACCATGGAAATTTCAATAAATGTCACTCATAAAGCATAAATCCCTTCAAGTGTTTCATCTTATAGGTACTTGACTAGACAAATATACCGCACTTGTGACAGCGAGACTTCAAACTCTTAATATTCAGACAAATGTATCTATAAATGTCAGCCGACTGAGAGCAAACTGTACTGTTTTTCCCTCTTGGCGCTTCTGGCTGTGCTCATTACTTCTTCCCACCAGGTTGCTCAGTGAAAGTGCTCTATTCAGTTTTATAGGAAAATCAGTGTACCAACATAACAAAAGGTGAAAACAAGTAAGACACTTTTTATTTGTTGCAGGTGATCATTGTAGAGTTCATGACCCAAATCTAAGTCCCCATCGTTCAGAGGCACTGTGCTTTTTTTGTTTGTCAGGTGAACACAGTGCTTTAAAACTGAGGGGGAAAAAAAACGTTTTACACAATGAGAAAATAAAAAAGCTAATGAGTGTGCACGTGTGTTTTGCGTTCATGACTACCAACATCGATGCTTGTATGCACGAATGTGTCAGTGTACCTTGACAAACCACGCCACACCTGTGTGTGTGCAGGCATCTATGGTGTGTAGAAACCTCACTGCATGTTTTTGTACTTTCTTATGCAACTGTGTGACTTTGACCACGCGCACACACACACACACACACACACACAGTATCGGGGAACTACTTATTCCGTGATAAAAGGCAAGCCAGAGGGAACCCAGTAATTGAACTCCAGTGAGCGAAGCTTGGAAGCACCGTGCCGTATCCAGCGTAATAAGAAAAAAGTTATTATTCACCTCAAAGACACACACATACACACACACACTCACATAAACTTGAATGCATACAAAAAGACACAAGAACAACAACATACCATTCACACAACAAAACTCACGGGCCCGCAGTCTGTAAGTTAATACTTTCCCACTGAGCCAAGTTTGAAGGATGATGAAGATCAGAGTACGGAGCTGTTGCATAAGCAAATAAACTTTGAAATTATTGACTTTCACAGGCTCTACCTCCTGCTGTTCCTCTGAATAAATCACTGCTCTCTCTCACTCTCTTTGGAGGTATTCATACGTTCACAGGAAGGAATCCACAATGTGTTCAGCTATCTGTTGGTCTGCAGTACTGCAGTGCACTCACACACACACACACACACACACACACACTCAAGACACACACACTGGCAGGCACACACACAAAGTAAAACAGTATATAAGGGCTTGCTCAGACTCAGCTTGTATAGAATGTAAAGATATTCAAATTCAAAATGTAATGTAATTATGGTCTGTAAAGATAATTGATTTCTGTTTATACAAATGGAGCATTTGTCTGTTACTTCTCTCCTGCATCTCTTGCATCCCCACGCAAATATCTGTACTGATGTATGAGCACACTTGAAAGGCACTACAACGTCCCAATAACAGGTTGAACATCTTCCATAAAAACACTTTTTGGACTCCAAGCCAAGAGTTTTTGAGCCGTGACATTCTTATAAAGAAATGATTTGGACTTTCGTATATTCTTCTTTGGCAGTTATTACTTGGTTTTTAAATTTACTTTCAGGCACCTAACAACTGCTCTCTGATGCAGCCCATTGATATTTCCTTAGTCACCCCTCAAGAAAGAAAAATCAATTTCAGTTCCAGTCTGCAACATCTCATCTTCAATTTACAGTGGATGCGAAAAATATGTCTTTGTAGCAATTTAAGCAAGACTTCAGAAACGTCAAGGGAGGAAAGTGGACAAAGAGAAGAGTAAGTGAAGGAGGAGAAAGAAGGGAAGTTTGTTTTTTAATCTCCAGCCTCTCAGCTCTCCTGCCTTCCCATGAGACCCTGTAGCATCTGTGACCAAGCACCCAACACACATACGCACACACAGACACATGCACTTTAACACACACTGACATGTAACATGCCAATCTGGCAAAAATATAATCTTCTTCCCAAAATGCAATCATCCATAGGCCTATTTAATCTCAGTCCGACCCCACACACCGATACATAACAACCTCAGCTGTGATCATCTGTAGACTTATCGACCCTCTGATACAGAAACCTCCAAGATCTATTCCCCAAGATTGGTTGTCTGTGTGTGTGTGTGTGTGTGTGTGTGTGTGCGCGTGCATGTGTGCACGCATGTGTGTGTGTCAGCAAAATAATAAAAGCGAGGCAGGTATCTGTCCACACTACCTGCTGTGTATGTTGACTTTCATCATGGAAGGCATCACAAAGCTTCATCAATGCACTGTGTGCTGTCCTTATGAATCAAAGCATACTGCATAAAAGGTCAACAAGTACAGGCCCCCACCACCACCACCCATGTCTGCCCCTCTCCATCCATGATGAGACATGTCTGAAGAGTCTGTTGGTTGCAGGACATGTGTAGTTTTCATGGTGATTTATCAACATGGACTGTTAAACGGCTTTCTAATCACATTGGATACCTCAACCTGCTCTCTCTCTCTCTCTCTCTCTCACACACACAGACACATGCACACATCCATGAACACCCATAAATTCACACACGTAATCATGCACACACCTATTCAGTCAGGTCAGGAAGGATACAGATGGCATGGTCATATATCAATAGAAAACAAAGACTCTAATTAATTGTGGGTGTGTGTGTTTAAGTTTGTGTGTGTGTGTGTGTGTGTGTGAGAGAGAGAGAGAGAGAGAATATCACTGAGTGAAGGCACTCTTGATTAGGATTCAAAGGGTAACAGGTTCTCAATCAATAAGCAGTGGGACACTTGATATGGAGGGAGCTGGAAGTGTGACATCACTTGCTGCTTAAATGTCAGCAAAAGCAGCATCAAACAATCTAATTATCGGCTGAGATAATGGTGTTGTGAGGCTCGTCATAAGCTTAAGGGCAGAACCAACATTGGTGTGAATGTGCTGATACAGAATGTGTTCAAACAATCATCTCCGGTTCCAATTATATTAAATACTTGTTCCCCATCCGCCTCATCTGATAACCAAGACAACAAGAACGTGACAGATATTTTGTAGCTTGTAGCTCCTTCTTAGTACAACAAGGATGTTAGTGGAGATTGGCTTACCACTGAGTTATAATTAAGCCGATATTAGATTGCAATTTGAAATCAATTGTTTATCATTTTAAGTGTTATTTAGAAGATGCAAAGTATATTTAACATGTCTTGAAATACAATATAAGACACTGTGTTTTAACAAGCAGCCAGCCAACTTTGAACAGGACCCGGATTATTTTCTGAATGTTGGATTTCCAATGGCTAATGTTACCAAGCCAGGGTACGGCATGCAAACAATACAACTTTCTTTCCGAGGTGAATGTGTCTTTCTGCTCTTTTGGCGGGGGACTAGCTTCCTAACCAGTCGCCATCACCCACCTCCAATCACTGCTCTGTGCACGAGGTTGTATTTTGACATCAAAAGTGTATTACTCGTTTTAAAGTCATGGTTAGGAACCCCAAGTTGAGTTGTTTAAAAAAGTGAGACAAAATAAAACGGATACAAAATGTAAGTAACTGCTATTGGCTCTGGAATGTCTACAAAATGCTTTCATGCTGTACTCTGTTCATAATACCATTATCAAACACTTGATTTTCAAGAAAGTGCACAAAGTTTTCTGGTACAGGTTTCCAGGTGATTCATTATTTATAGTAATATATGTGTGGGAGTATATTTATGAGGTAATGATGAAAGTTTGAGATGTTTTAAATGGAACACCTGGAATAATAATTACTCCCATAAGGGAGTTAATATGCTTCTTTCATTAAAGGGTCAAACGTCAGAGTCTAGGGGGTGATGTCCTTGAACATGAACCGCATAGAAACAATCTCTCTAATCACTGGGCCCCCCATCGTCTTGTAGCAGAACAGGGAAATCAAATCCCATTTAACACCAAAGATCTAATTTAATTCTATTCAGATTTAATTAAAAGTGCTTAAAATTATATTTTCCTCAATTTCAGCCTTATCCATCAACCCATTGTGTTTGCCGGCCCTCTTGGGTGATCCCACAGGGCTTTTTCCTCTCTATTTTTCTGTGACATTTCAGAGCAATTAAAAATTTGGCTTTCCACAGAATTTTACGACTTACCACATTGTCACTGCTGTGAGCACATCAGAAAAAGTTGAGAATGGCTGTGAATAATGTGAGTCTGAATACTGAGGTGTTGGATTTAAAAGTGGAAAGTCATTTAAGCTGGAGTGAAATGACTGCATATTCTTGAATAGATGTGGATGGAGACTAAGACTGACTTGTTATTGACTTTGAGTTAAAGGTTGAAATTACAAATGTATAGATCTGGAATTCTCTCCATCAGTGACAACACCAGAGAAAGGCTACACAAGTTGCAGTGTCCATAGCCAAATCAATAGAAAAGAGCTCAATGCTGACAGCACAAAATGACAGAGACATTAAGAAGGCCAGGCATAAAAATGGATGAGTTGAAAATGAAATCAATGTTTAGATTTTTGGATGGGTGGCTGGATGATTGGAGGGATTCACACGCTGAGAGACAAACTGACTGAAAGATTGAACAGGACATTGCTGATGTGGGGAACATAAAAAGATTGAGCCATTTGTAGAAACAGGGATTTGGAAGTATTTGTTGTGCTTGGATACTGATGGGAAATGCTACCAGCAACCGTTTTTTTGCTGATATATAGAGGATACATGTTGTGGATAAAGCCGTGATATCACCCTGGAGCTGATGGAGACAAATAGAGATGAAATAAATGATGGAAATATTACAGCCACATCTTGATACTTTGCTTTAGGTCTACTGTCGATTGATGCAACTGCAGATGTTTATCTGGTCATGACTGTTTGATGTGATGTGTATGCCTATGAATAGTGTTGTTTATCTATATGATTAACCTGTTTAAATTTCATGAACGGGATTGGCCAAAAATACAAAATGAATTTCAGTGTTAACCATAAAGTTGTATCGTATCATTTTGTATCGTATCTTATCATCTCGTCTTGTATCATACTGCATCTTATTGTACTGTATCGTGCCATATACTGTATCTTATTGTACTGTATCGTGCCATATACTGTATCTTATTGTACTGTATTGTGCCATATACTGTATCATAACATATCATACTGTATCGTATCATATACTGTATCATACCATATCCTACTGTATCGTGTCATAAAATGTATCATACCATATCATACTGTATCGTATCATATTGTATCGTACTGTATCATATCTAATTACACCAAATAGTATCTTCTCTTATCATATTGTAAAGTAATGTAATGTATCGTATCATCCCATATCATACTGTATCGAATGGTATGGTATCGCATTTGGCCTCCGAAAATTTCACGTCAAATGATATAGAATAAGTGCTCCATCACAATTACAAGTCAAAATATTTAATCACATTGAGGCAAACACCATGTACAAATCCAGTATTGCTGAGAACCAATGAGTACCCCGAATAACTTAATTCAGATACAGTAGGGCCAGCTGTCTTGCACTTCCCCACGTTCTCTCATCTTGTCAACTTTGTTTGACTTTCCCCAAAAGCTGCTACATGCTGATAGTGCAAAAAGCACAGGCTTAATTCTTCTTTTCCTTTGTTCTTTACCTCCTCCATTTCTAGGCACTCATCCCCAGTGAAAGAGGTCTTAAGTAGTCATCTGAATACAAAGACTGTGGTTTCCACAATGTAGCTCTGAGGTGTGACTCTTCATGTAACATGGAGTAGGTTATACTTATATGAAAAAGGAGGAGTAATAGTCAACACAATTTGGATGAGTACAGCACAGATTACAAAGATGAAGACAAATTCCAGAAATTGTGCTCATGCTATACACAAAAGGCTCTGTCTGGCTGTCCAGAACAATCCCATCATCTACCATCATCCTTTGATCTCTCCTCATCTCTGAGAGCTGAGTCAGAGAGGATACATGAATCTGTAACCACAGTGTAAACAGAATGGAGACAGTGTGTCAGCTGAGGTCATATCCTATCTAAATGGTAAATGGCTGCATTTATATATCTATATGTAGCTTTTGCCCAATGCCCTTAGTGATGAATAGGAATGCCTCACATTCACCCATTCACACATTAACCTACCGTGCAATGGGATCATTAGGACCAATTTGGGGTTTAGTGTCTTGCCCGAAGTCACTTCAATACAAGGAGGGCTTCGAAACCTCCTGACCACAGCCAAGTCGAGCAGTTAAAGAAGTTAAAAAAGAAAAAAGAATTTTGCAGCTTTAGCAAAGGAAAGCTTTAGTTGCCATCCATCAGCAAGTAGAAATGACTGGTGCTGTCAGCACTGAGAAAAAAGATATAGTCCATATGGTCAGTTTCAAAAAGCAGTGCTCCAAGCAAAATAAAATGGACTGTAAAGTCACCTTCGAAAGTACTTCTAAAAGAAGTCAAGTGCATAATGTGAAAAGTACTGTGTGTGTGTGCGTATCTTGACATCTCTTGCTGTGTCAGGGGCCTCTGCTCTGATCCCTCTCCTCCTCCTTCGAGGGAGTGAGGGATGGATCACTCCTTCTTCAAAGTCCCTCTTTCATCTCTACCCCATCACACCATCCTCTGGGGGGAGGGCGAGGGGGAGCGGCACAAGCAGACAGGACTGGCTTTTTATACATCCATCTCCTCCCTTGTTCCTCTCCTCCTTCTCATTCCCCTTTCCTCTGCATGTTTCCGGGGCACTGTTAGCCCTCTTTGACCTAAAACTTTTTTAAAATTTGACTCCAGTTTTCTGTGTTCTTCCCACATTTTATACATTAACATTAACTGTGTTCTCCTGTCATTACTTCCCCAGTGCTTTTTCTTTAATTTCCCTCTCATTTCATCTAATAGCCTTGTATAGAATAGAAGCAGCCCTGGACAAAAGGTACAATGTCTTTTACTTATGCGCTGTATCATTTTCAACGTGGCCGGTCACCACAATTACTTTCATTATCCTCAGCAGCCATTTAGCATTCTTCCGGGAACGCATTGCTTTTCATTATTTTGGCCTTCAACAGTATTTTAAGCAACAGCACCTATTTCGTCCATCTTGTTGTAGACCTGACGTCAAACACAGATGCATTTGGGCTGTCAGTGAAAGTTGTAGTAGATGTCTAACCATAGCCCAGTTATATTCTATCCATCAGCAGCTACTGTTGATGGATAGACAGCTGCTGAATGACTTTATATCGAACAGACACGAAAATGTCTCTATTGTAAATCTTACAATGATCTATTCTAATTCTAACCATATATATAAATATATCCAGCGTATCCTCGCCCCATAAGATGCAGTTTGAGGTAGTCAAAGCTGTAACACCAAAGTGCATGTGTTTTACAGCATAAATGTATAGAACTGCTCCCATTAGGGTGTCCTGTAAGCTTCTTGATGGTGGCACACAGCCTCCATCAAGAAGGTCTAAGATGTTGTCTTCAGCTAGCTAATGAGCTATGGGCGGTACAACTGGCTTCTAAAATGGTGCTACGCATAGGCCACGTGAAATAAATGAAACTAATCACTGTAATCACTGTTGACCCTGCTTTCATGATGGAATATCATACCCCAGGCTAAGCTAAATCTAACCAATTTTAAGATAATTCTGGCTGGAAGTGGGTTACACACTAGCCAGACTAAATCTGGGCTATATCTGGCCAAGATGTTGTAATGAAGTCTTGCTTGCTGGGTGGCATCTTGTTGACCTACCTATGATGTTGACATAAGCAGTTATACTATATATTTTCATGAATTCCCACGCTGGATTAAATTACAAGCATTTAATTCCACTTTTGTCTCAGGCCAAAATAGATGTTGCAGGCACCTTGTTCTAAAATGGCACAGTTTGGACAACAAAGTGTGGGTGGCAGGCTATTTTCTAGTGTCTCCTCACTTCACAATTGAGCTATATGCTTTCAGAAGCTGACTAACCCCCGCCACATGCTCCTCCCTCCCTCACTTTCCTGCCTCTCCATCCCTAGGGGCAGACTAAATTTACTGCTTTTGGTTCCCAGGAGTTTGTGAAACACTGTTCCAACAGACTAACACAACCTCAGGGATGGTTAACACTCAACTCTGGGATTTACATCCTGCATGATCACTTTGCCGCTTTATTCCACACAGACAAACACACGCACACATACACACACACACGGCTGTGTGATGGTGCCAGTCTCATTGCTTTCCAAAGGGATTTGACTGGGATTAGTGTGTAAAAGCCAGTATCCACTTGATAATGGTGTATGCTTGTTTATGGGTCTAGTCTTCTTAGTGTG
This sequence comes from Pagrus pagrus, assembly GCF_965226575.1. Classification (NCBI taxonomy): domain Eukaryota; kingdom Metazoa; phylum Chordata; class Actinopteri; order Spariformes; family Sparidae; genus Pagrus; species Pagrus pagrus. The sequence goes on along the minus strand of NC_140186.1, from coordinate 22,069,844 downwards.
TGTGTGTGTGTGTGTGTGTCAGAGAGTGTGTGTGCCTTTGTGTCCCTTTTTATTTTGGCCACTGGTCAAATAGGGCACTTCATTATCCGCAAGCTGCCTTTCATCCCATGGCAATCTCATTTAAATCTCTCTTTGACTCGCTCTACTCCAATATATTGATGTTTTTTCTTTCTTAGACTAACTAACTGTAGCATTTTCTCTCTATATGGTTCTCATTCAAACCCAATCCTGGTTTCCCCTTGGTCTCTCCACTGTAGGCTGAACACACAGAAGACTATTAGATTCAAAGGGTGAGACGTGCAAGAAGTTATTGCACTTTCTTTGAAATAATTAAACAGTAAGTCACATATTAAGTCTAATATTTTTTAAGAAATTTCAGGTCAGTCAAAGTTGAATCAGAGTTAATTCACTTCTCCATAACTTACATTACTTGGAGCACTTGGAACACTTTTCGACAAATCACCTCCAACATCAAACTGATTAAAGGCAGTAAAAGTTGAGCTATTGAGGAATCTTAATTTTTACATTTTCAAACCGTAACTGACAAATTCACCCTCTCCAGCAATCCTCTCGTGGAATCTATTCAGAAAGAACTATAAACTGTCAACGTTAATGTAGCATGAGCAGAGTTTTTGCTGGAGAGACATTTGTCAGAGAGAGAAATAATGTCATTTTCAGAGTTATATCTCAATGGGTGAAACCATAGAAGACACATTTGTGTCTGCCTAGCTTACTTACATAATGGAAAAAATACAATTGTAAAAGAGAGTTTACTGATATTGTAGATATTCACATTCTTGCTACTAACCACACAGAAAAAGACTCCGGGCTTTGGCCATGCACATTATCTTGGTTGTCCGTTTAACCGGGTGGACCTCTCAAAAAAAATTCTTAGCAGCATTCTTACTTTTTATTTAAATTCATCTTTGGCACAACCTGTTGTGGAGAATAGACATTTTGTGAAATATCCCTACTCTTGGAGTGAGTTACATTTGAAGATTGATATAAGTGTCATTTTATGAAGCTAGCGCTAGGAAATGTTAACTTAGCTAGCACAAAGACTGGAAACAGGGGAAAATGGCTACCCTGGCTCTGTCCAAAGGTAAAGAGGGTGAATGTAGCGACACGATGGTGCTGATTATATTTTCAGTGTGTTCACATTAAAAGTTCCACATCAAGTAAACACTGTTGATCAACTTTCAGTGTTTCAGCACCAAGCATCAATAATGTAAACACAGGGTCCTCCTCTTCTTGTCCTGCGCTCTGTTGGTCCGGAACAAGTCTGCTGCTTTTAATTCTAAACCCGCACTTCCTTTTCCAATGCTGATGAAAGTGTTTCTGTCATAGGTAATACATGTTTCAGCAATGAAGCTGAAAAATAGATTCAAAACAAAAATTTAGTGAAGATTAAAGAGTTAGAGAGTTATTGGCCGCAGCATCTGCATGCACCACCACTGCCGGATACCATATTTCAAGATTGACCTATTCTTATCCTTATTGTATTTTCCAGAAAAAAAAGTTTGTGTTTTTGACCATTCATGATGACTTCCTAAATTAGATTTGGGGTGGCTTAATTGAAGCAACTTTCATGTCAGACTCTTGATTTGACTAAAGTTAGCTCTAATTATTCCATCCAGCGCTCATCCTCAAAACTGAGATGAAAAGAGCAGTCTCATTGACCTACAGTAGAGTCTGACTGACCAGTGGCTGACTGTCATTGATAGGATTTTAATAGTTCAAAGGAGCTATTGGATGTGTGGTAGCCTCTCCATCTTCAGCTACAGACTATTTGTGCTGGAGGTTACTCTAGACTCGGGAGCTGATGAAAGCTCTAAAACAAACAGACTAGACTTTTCATCCTCCTCATCGCATATGCTGGTGGCACCTTTGAGCGTCTCTCAGTAGCCCCCAACAATGATGGACTGGTTGCACAAGTCTTAAGTATATAAAGTGAATAGAGAATGTGAAAGCCACTACTTGCAAGCAATTGCATCTTACTAATGGCCTTCCTCTACAGTAGCACGCAGCGTCATTAAGCGAGCTGCGCTGATGCTCACTTGTTTGCCAAATATACACACGTAAAGCTTTTATTACTTGAGTCCATTGCCTAAAAAATGTGTCCTACATGGGGGGATTAGGTTGACTCTTTCAGCAAAGATTTGTTGGTTTAGATGCTATGAAGTGTTTGACGGACTCAATTACTTGCTGTTTAGGTTCCAGTTATTAGATACAAGGGAAGCCTGTGGTAGGAACAGCCTCTTATTGTTAATACTGTATGCTAAGACACAGCTGTTGTTAATAAACATGTCTTCTCAGTTTACACACTTATCCTCTAAACCTCACAGGATAAATGGCAAGATGAGGTGTTTGTTTTTTACATGGCTGTGTTATTTGCTTTGTTTCAAACATTAAGATGCAGCCAAATAAGCATTACAGCACAATGATGACAGCCCTGTACGTCGCCAAACTGGATACAAGAGTCAGTGCTCTCTATGAAAGTCAAATGAAACATAATAATAAATAATAAAGTGCAACACGCGGGATACAAGGGATACAAATACAAAATACAAGGGATTTAAAAGCCTACAACTAGCTATGATTGAAATTGCTGGTAAAGGCTGTGCACAGTGTCACAAACCCCATGTAACCACAATAATCATGAGAGCACATTAAATGATCTGTTAGTCTCTTCATTAACATAACAAGTAACAGCGTGCTCTTTTTTTTCTTTGGCAGCAAATTGGCCACTAGAATCGAGCCATTAATATACAGATTTCCTTTCCATTCACCAAAACAGGGCTGCATATAACAAATATTTTCATTATTGATTTACCCGCCGATTATTTTCACAATCATTTATTTACTCTAAATTTTCAAAAAAATGTGAAAAATCTTCATTTACCATCATAAATGACAAAGAAAAGCAGCAAATCCTTCCATTTTAAGAAAGAGGAATTTCCAAGCATGAGAGCAGAACTTCAAAATAAAACAGGAAATAAGAGAACCACAAACTCAAAATATGTAAGGAATATTGGCATTTTCACTTAAAAAACGAGTGAAACGATGAAATGGTTATCAGAACAATTTAACATTCTTCCAGTTGACCACTCAAATAATCAACTAATTATCGCAGCACATTTTGATAAATTCATTGCATTTTATTCTTCAGAGATTCTGCCTTACCAACATGCCTCTAAATCATTCAAAAAATACAAATAATTGTTCACTGTTGCCTTTCATTGTGTGTTTGACAGATGATATTGTCTCAGACATGAAGCCAAATCGCATTGTAAATTGTCAAAACACGCACACTGTTGATGCAGAAGTCAACCAGATACTGTGTATTCTAACCAAGCTGTCACTTTCGAGATTCTAGATTTCTGCAGGACATCACTGAAAAGCAAATCTCATTCATTCCTCGGAGCACCTTGCAATGGAGAAAGGCTGCCTTTTATGAAACCTGCCAATTTACCCTCACACTACCACAAGTTATTTTCATTTCCGCTATGATGTCTTGCCAAGGCACATAGTGTCTGTCTGCCTCTTTCATCGTCTAGGATTGTGCTTTCCACAGGTATGCCAAAGCCAAGGGCCGTGCTTTAAATTCATTATCAGCTGTCTTAAAGATGAGAAGCCAATCTGTCTGAGAGGTGTCTGGAAGGCTCCGTAACGCCGTCATGACAGAATGAGCTGTAGTGAAATGCCAACACACTCCCCAGAGTGCGCTCTGTTTGTGTGTGTGTGAGTGTGTGTGTTTGAGTACAAGACAAGAGACAGCGGTATGAATAAGAGGGCAAGTGCTTATTGTGTGGCAGTGCCTGTGTGTGTGTAAGATGGGGTTTTAATGCCAATGTTATGGCTTTAGCAATGCAGAGGAAAGCAATATTTTGGCTGCCAATAAACAATAAAATTGAATAAAACGAGGTAGCTAAGCACTAGATTACAGCAATTGTACTTCCTGTTATATACACACACTCGTTAATATGCAGGCTGGAAATGAAAAAGCCTTTCCCATTATGCTTTGGGAAAGTGTTTGCATTTGGAAAACAACCAAACCATAATAAGTGATTTATTGAAAATTGGATGTTAGCCTTTTACCTCTCAGAGGATGGAGGTTCTTCTCTTGTTACATGTAGTGAGTGTTTGTTACATTGTAGAGTGGCTATAATGATTAATTCCATATTATCACTCACATGGCTGCTTGTATATAAAAGGGTTGTTTCATGATCTGGACTTCTATTGTGGGGTTTTGGTGCTGTTTTTTGTGTTTGTGTATTTTCAGAGGTGCACTGCAGAGGCTGGGCGTGGTTCTCTCTGATGGCCGGAGCGGCTCCCTCTCACACATTTGCAGCGTATTTGTCAATCAGCACCTACTCAAATACTCTGGTCTTCGCTCTACTCGCTGCCAGATTATTTCGTCCTTGTGATGTGATACATGGCCTGACAGCTAAACGCATTTCCTAGTGTTGTTAAGCTTTTCGTTTTCTCGTGTGCAACTCAAGTAACTTTGTTTCTCTTCGGCTTCTCCAGTGATCGCCACCTTCGAGTCCAGGTCCGCTTGCCACCCAGCCTCCAGCACCTCTGCCACCAGCCTTCATTCCTTTGTATATCATCCGTGTCTCCACCACCAGAGCCTCCACCAGAGCCTCGGCCAACGCCACGGCGAGTCTCTGCTACCACACCTGCCGGACCACCTTGGCCTGAGTCCCCTTCCACTACCACCTGCCTGTGTTTAAAGAATAAATTCCCTTAAAACTTCTCGAGTCTTGGTGTCCGCTTTTGGGTCCCGCATACAACCTGTCTTGGATCATTAGAGTTAATTGAGTTGGAGAGTTAACAGTGGATTTACAATGAATGCTAATATTGCTTCATGTTTGCAGGATGTGTAGCTGTTTGGTAACAAGTGTGTCACAACAACTTTATATGTGATAATGTCAGTGTTCTTTTTTTTGTGCTTGTGTACTTTCAATCGTCTTCTAATTTTAGTTCATTGTTCAGAGATTTCTCCACGGTATTCATCAGCACATCATCTGACCTCTGAAATTAGCAGGAAAAATCTATTATTAAGCCATGGTTTGGTGACCGACGAGTGTATCTCACCTGTTGAATGCACTTACGCCATCTCAACATTTTCTTTCAAGTCTGCCATCTTCATCTAATGGTGCTAGGAAGGCCAGTCAATGAATATTTGTACTTTACGGTGTGAGGAACTCAGATATACTTAGGTGTTAGGAAGGCCGACCTCATATATATATCATTTTATATAATGATATAGTTTCATTTTGAGGCCATTGCTGCACACAGCATTTTCTGTAAAGCATGTTTACAGCATATCGTCTGTGTGGTATTACGTTATTTAAGAGCATAAAAGACAAATCAAGTGTATGTCTCCCTCCTTATGATAACACTTATATGTGGGCATATATCGGGTTTATTGTCATATTCATAACTGGCAATAAAGTGAAAATGCATGTTCAGTGATGCTGTGCAAATGTAACGTAACTAGTTGTGTAAAGAGTTTCTTTCTATGGGGAGTAATTAAGTAAAGCAAAGCATTACTTTTTAAAAAAGTAACTAGTATTGTGTAATATATTTAGGTTTCGGAGTAACTACACCAACACTATTTATCAGGGAATGGAAGTTGGATCATTTATCATGGAGTTGGCTCAGTTGCAGTCACATAACCAAAGTATGGAGCTATGGAAAAGTAAAGGGATAACAAGTGGCTGTATGTAGAGAGAACATCGCAACCCCTTTCATTGAGGTTGGCGTTGGACGTGAGCGGCCTCCTTGATGTTCCTCTGGCCTTATGCTGACTCCTTTTTGATTTAATCAACTGAAACCCATGATGTGCTTTGAACTTATGCTTGTGTGCTGAAAACCATATATTTACTATGAAAGTTAGTTCCTGATGCTGTTTTTCCCTATTAATCTCAGCTGGAAATGGTATATTCAGTCCGTTAGCATGGTCAACTTTAGTAACTCCTAATGAATGCTAATGTTTATTAATGCAAAATATTGGATATTGGTCAAACTCCTTTAATGCTTTGTGTCATATTTTACCCATTGCTCTTTTTATTTTCACTCCATTTTTCACTTTAAGCATATCCCCTCCTTCCTTTCCCTGCTCACAGCTCACAGCTCACCTCTGCTTACCCTCCTTCTCTCGTTTTAACCTTCCATCGCTCTGCATGCAGTCACTCATTAGTCCTTCAGCGGGGTAGCAACAAGAGAAAGAGGCTGAGAGAGGGAGGCAGAAGACAAAATGACAACTGGCTGACAAAATGACATTCGCCAGGGACAAAGGGAGAGAGAGATAGAGGAGGACTGAGATGAGTAGAGAATGACAGGCAGGGTGTAATAAGAGATTGACAGGGCACAGAGGGTGGAGAGGAAAATTCGTTAAAACAGTGAAGGCTCGAGAGAAAGAAGGAGAGAAACTGAGGCAGAGTCGTGTTGCCTAAGTAGTGTTGTATTTTGCTGTGTGTGCAGGGATACAAACAGCATTATGACACAGTAACAGCGTCCTGACAAAGGCCCTGCACAGCATGATAGCTGTATGTCTGCTTCATACTGTGTCTGCGTGTACACGCGCGCGCGTGTGTGTGTATTTCAGACTAGTTGTGTGATCCTGCTTCTCTAACTTACATGCCTATTCACTGAAAAGACAATTTCAGCATCATTATTGTACTTTTTTTTTTTTTGGAAGACGCCAGCCTGCAGGGGTGCTTTGGTTCATGTGTGTACATCACAGTGTGCATCCATTTTCTACAGTATATTTTGAGGGAGTAGAAGAGACTGTTACTATGGGAGGGATGAGGAATTATGAACTGCTGTAGTCTGATTACTAAAATTAGAAGTACTAATCCCGACACCTTTAAACCGTCATCCTGTTTTCCATTAGCCTATTTCTCTGAAATTTTAATAAAGTGAGTGTACATCAATGTGCCCGTAAAATGATGAGGGTATGCTAAAATTAGAATCCAGAAGACTGTAATCAGATTAGACAAATTTATGATAATAAGATTAGTCAAGAAGACTAATCTTGCCAATAGAGCTGCAAAGAGGGAGGAGTTATTTTGGGTGGCCCTGGTTCCAGAAGTAAAAGTCCCATTCATTTTTCCCATGGACAATGTGACTCACAGAACAAGCACTTGTACAGATTGGATCAGTATAAAACTCTATAAACCTATTATGCTTTTTGTTTTTTTCCCTCTCCCTCAGTATTTTATAGGTTCTTGTGCTCGTAAAAGATCTTGAAAGTTAAAAAGGTTAAAGTCCACACCAACAGAGCCTCCTCTCTCCCACAGAAAACACTGCTCCTGAAATGCTTCATCAGTAGTACTTTGTGACATCACACTACCTCACCATGTCACACATTTGCATCATTTATGCCTAGTGGCTAATTTGGTGCAGAAGGATTAAAAGACATCTTTCAATTGCTGTGTGTGAGCCTGATGAAATTACAATCGTATGCGACTTCTAACACTGAAACATGTGCTTATTACCTAAACAACTGGACTGGTCTCATCATGCTACATGTAGCACAGGTCAGCATTAGGAGAGAAAATATAATTATTTGATTTGGATTTATCATTGGCAGATTATTAAACACTCTCTTAATACTACACATTTAAATGGACTTTTCTGCAAGGCCAAAAGCTGCAACTTTTACCATTATATCTTTGATCAATGGACTGGACACCACCTGCTGCCCGCTCACACTGAGCATGGAACCACCAGCCGGGTTTTGTTCAGTAACCAGGAAATGTTATTTTGTGCAATTCTGCGATGAAAAGAGTCGAAGAAGAAAAAAGGAAAATATGGAGCCTCAGATGGATGGATGTGCAAACACTATGGTGTCAGTTCTGCAGTAAAATAACAGCATGAGAAATCAGACAGTGGCCCTACTTAAACTGCGAGACAGCCAACTGTGCCAGAAATCCATCCTATTGTCCAAAAGCCTGATTGTTGATCATTCATGTAATTAATCAGACATTGTGATCAAAAGACAGCTAATCTGACAGAAACGTGTCACGATTATGAAATTTCAGGGGCTAAAATCAGGCTTAATCTTTTCAGTGTCTGCCCGGCTTAACAGTCAAACATAAATCCACATCTGACTCACTATTCTTTATTTTGCGTCTGCTGCACCACACATGCTATCCTGGGAGTGTTTTTGTTTTTGTTTTGGGATTCTGACTAAACACTTTACCCAGCTTGTACTTTATGCTACGCATAACAATGTGCTTTAATGAAGGCCACCTCTGTATTTATACTGAGGTCCGTGTTTAACCTATGCCCATTATATTATGATACTTAATTGCCTTGTAGGGAAATTCCTTTTACCTCGTCCGCAGGGAGGTCAGAGGTCAGTTTCATTACCAGAACAGCACCTGCTGGCAGCGAGTCAATGTCATACTTAAGGACATTTAGGAAAGCTGGACGGATGCTGACATAGGGACTTAAAGCTGTCATCTGTGGTGAAAGGCGAGTTCCTCATATCTACACCAAGAGACATTGCTCTTAAGGTTTCATATCAGGGACCTTTGATTTGTGAATCAAAACAAATATCCTCCTCAGCCCCTGCTAATGAAGCACCACTGTGGCTGCACTTTCAGCTCTTCGGAGCAATTCTCTGTTCTATTGCATATGCTATCTTGTATTTATCTTGTCCGACTGATCTAAAAGCCCCAGTGCTCTGAGCAATTACTATAATAATGAGGAGCTGTTTACAAATGTCTGTTTCACTCTGTTGTTAAGGAATTTCAAGGTTATGTTTTTTTTAAGGTAGCGATTGCCTCTCACAAGCTCTCAAGGTTAGGTGGCATTTTTCCAGTTAGTAACCTGAATTTCCTTGAATTTCAATAAGCCTCCGCAGTCACGAGGCTGGACAATCAGAGGTAGAGCCCGATGGAATAATAAAGTTACTGATAACACATATTTAAACGCGATGGCGACACTAACTGATGAGAACATCCACACACACACACCAGACTTCCATTTCGTCTACGTTTTTACAAATGCAGGGTGTGTTTGTGCGGAGGGAGTGTACACCTCACTCTCTTTCACCCTAAGGTGGAGAGGACACACTTATTCATCCCTCCGCTTAGCTTCTCGCTCGCTAACATACACACAAACACACACACACACGGGGAGCCACACTTAAGGCTTAAAATGGAGCGAGAGGAGAGTCGAGAGAGACCCTGTAATGTCAGGTTTCTTTGCTGAGAAGATGAAAGAGGGAAGATCAAACAAGCGGTGGTACGTGATACAGGAAATGTCACCCCTCCCCAGACACACATACGCACGCACGCACACACACACACACACACACACGCACGCACGCACGCACGCACACACACACACACACACACACACACACACACACACACACACACACACACATGCACACACACACGGTAAGAAAATGATGATGGTGAATGTGTGGATCCACTTGAGAGCAAACATGTGCAAGTGCCAGCATGTTTGTATGTGTGTGCGTATGCATTTGAGTGTGTGTAGTTTACACACAGGGTAAAATGCCATCCATGTTGTCTTTGGCGTAATTAATCGCCAGCAGCTCAGAGCACAAAAACAGCACGGCATCAGCAGGCTCATCATTTTTTAATGTACATATCAACCATCAGTCCTCACTGGGACTCAAAACAAGGTCACAACAATATTGAAATGAGTTCCTTCATTAGAAAGAACATCCATAATGAACGTGAACTACTGCGACCTTTAGAAATTTGACCCACTCTAATGCATAGTATAAATACAAACTGCTATAGTATATTTTTAGATTTAAAGGAATATGATCCTATTTGGCCCACGTGGCCTTTCAAATCATGGATCGACACAGTAGATGCCACTTTTGATGTCATGTGACCAGTGTCACTGCACACCTACCCTTTCCTGTTACAGATGTTGAACAGGTGTAAATGCAACTGTTGCAAGACACAGTGTAATTATGTAAGCAGTCCGTGGAAGTAACCACAGGCCAACAGGGTCTGTCCCATGTGTTTACAGCAGCTCATGTAACACTGACATTAGCCCTCAAATAATCTGTCTCTGTGTTGTGACCAAACACAATTTGTATTCCTTCTTGCGTTGCAGGTGCATTACCACCTACCTATTAGGCTGGAGTGCAGTTTCACCCATCATGAAATCACTCAAATGTTTGAATAATTCATAAACAAATCATGAACACAAACTGCTCCCACCAGGGACAATAGAAATAGAATATTTAAGCTCTTTTTGTGTGAAATGCACATATATCGGAACAGAATTATCCTCATTTTTATGTTACTTCTGCTCCTCGTCAGCTAAGAGTTGTCATCCCCTGCTCATCAGATGGTCGTCCGATCCTACTGCACTTTGCCTGAATGGCCATCGCATTCTCTTAGTTAATAGCAGCCTAATTTATTCCAACGTACCAATCTGGCAATCTCTGTCAGCCAAGGGACGTCATTGAACAATCACTAATTGGGATAAACAAATGAAAATTTCCATTGTGAATCAGAAAATGGTTGCTGGGACACCCGGCATTTTGATTTGGCCCATGGAACCATAACTTGAGTAGGTAGTTGGGGTAACCGAGACAGACTGCATTCAGATTTGTGTCGCGGGGACACACACAGTTTCTGTAAACCTAAGTGTATTGAATCTCATCAGCATCTTATATGCTGGATACTTTAAATGACAAGTGTAAATAGGGTCAATGCATGTTCCTGATGTCTCATTTTCTGTTTTTCACAACCACTTTACGAACAACGTGCAGCCCCTGTTGTTTGGTTAAACACAACACAACCTTCCTTTTTAAAGAAATGTAGCACACCTGTCTCATTAAGTGAATATAACCCACCCATCCTGTTGCTGGATCATACCCAAAGGCTTTGTTAAGTGAATGTCACCCGCCTACTTTATTTGATGAGTGAATCGCATCTGCTTTGTTTCTCAAATGTTACCCGCCTGCTTTGTTTGGCGAATGTCTAAATCTAGACGCGCCCGTCACCATGTAATGTCCACTGGGTAATCACAAGATCACACTCAGGAATCTGTGATGAATGGCCCGGGTTGGGAGTGGGGGCAGGAGGGGAGTCTGGGTGCTACATTTGAGCCCCCATAATCCCCTTTAATCTGACTCTGCACATCAACATAACTACTAAGGTAACACACAGACATCACTCAACAGAATCCAGGCACTCTCTCAAGGTCAGAGACACTCACTGCTCAATATAGATCTTTTATTCGGTGTGTGTCAGTTGTGTGTGTGTGCCAATGGGTTGGTGTGTGTGTGCACAAATTGGATTGGCCTGACAGGACTCCATTTACAGGGTCAAGCAAACCCATTCAGCATATTCAATTTGTTTTCCCTGCTGACAGAGAGAGAGAGAGAGAGAGAGAGAGAGAGAGAGAGAGAGAAATATGGCAGTCAAGAGCTGGAGAGTATAGACTTCATCTTTCATCTGGTATCGCTGTGGTGTGGCCAAGAATTGGTTCCAATAGAGTTTTCCAATTTGCCGTGAGAATTTTTCTTTGGACCTGCTTTCTACTGAAGAAATAGACCCTTTAAAAAACAGTGTCTTCTGTGGGTGAGCCAGAGCAATAGGGACATGTATAAGAAACGTGTTATTGTAAAGTTTAAATTTCTGAATTCCGAAATTTAACACAATTTGACACAAAATAAACTCCATTGACCTCCATTGTATTGGGTTGAAGTCAGAAACCACCAGAGCCTCAACAAGAGCCTTGGCCAACTCCACGGCGAATCTCCACTACCACACCTGCTGAGACCACCTGGGCCTTAGTCCCCTTCCACTACCACCTACCTGTGTTTAAAGAATAAATTCCTTTATGTTGTCCCTTCCAGTGGACAAAACGTGATAAATTTCCTCTAGGGTGCCCTTCTATTTGAAAAAAAAACATGATAAAGTGCCCTCTACGGTGCCCTTCCAGTGGACAAAAGGTGGAAAAATGCCCTCTCTGGAATTTTTTGATGATGACTTATTGATGACAAAGCAAAGTACATGTCAACCTCTCTCTTTTCTTGGTGTCTTAATATGTCCTTGGATCCAAAAAGCACCTGTTTTTTAATACCGGTATTTGTTAAGTACTGTCCTTAGCCAATCTACTGGCATTTGCTCTTTTTACAGTGATAAGCTAATAAGAAGTAAGTTAATACAATAAAAAAGTCTTACAGATACAAAGTGTCTGAGAGCAAAAGAGTAAGACATTACAAATGTGAAACTCAGCGGTACCCTTTCCCCGGCCGATGCTGATCCGTGTCATTTCAAAGTAGAGTCAGCAAAGTATGACAAATGAGCATTCAGTGGCAGTGGAGTCACAGCGGTTTGAAAAGGTCGCGCCGTCTCTTCTACCTCAAGTACAGGGATCCGCTCTGCTCGTCTCCTGCTTGTGAATTCTTTATCGTCTGTCATTTGAATACCAAAGCCCCAACCGTCTTCCATGACGTCTGCCCCAGACGAACAGACTTGCTGATTCGTTCGCTCTGAATTGAAAGGCCTGTTTGTTGTGTAGCCATGCAAAGCATTAGATGCAAGCTGCGGATGCTGCTGGCTCATTTGTTCAAATCATCAGCAGGTTGTGATGACCTTTGATTCTGGAGCTATGCTGATCGTCAGCATAGACTTGCTCACCTAGAGCATCTGTTTGCACGTGGATGTGTCAGAGATAAGTTGCTGGTATTCCTTACAACTGATTACTCAGTGGGCTACAGCTTAGCTCACCAGCACTGGAGCACACACGCAGACACACAATCTCAGTCTTTTATTACAAGAGTATAAAGTGCTTCTGCTCTACATGGCTAATGTGTTGAAGAGCTGGGTAACATTAAATCAACTCAAATATTCACAGTTTGGTATGTTATTGATAATATTACATATGACTGCATTCAGTTTTGGGCTACTTTCAGTGTCCTGGTGTTGGGTATGCTGGCTCACTGTCATGGCTTACTGGGACACCTGATGGAACAGGGCCGCCGTTTACAATTTTTTTTTTCACTGTGCTTTTTCTGCTCTGACAAGTCAAGATCTGCCTGCAGGAGATGGGGCACAAAACCTCTGTTACAAATACGATTGGATACTGTACCCTTTGTTCCCAAGTAGAATGGTGTGATATGAGTAGAACATATACATGATGCAGATTTGTCCAGACTCACTAAAACCTTGTGCCTGAGGACAGAAAGCTGCTCTGTAGTCTGGTGGTACTACAGTAAAAAAAAGTTTATTTTGTAAAAAAAATACCACTTTTGTCCACAGGGGCCGCCAGAATCAACAAAATGAAAGTTCCTTGTAGCTGCTTTAAAGGGTGTGACAGAAAAGGGATGTTGCGGAGTAGCACTGCATTTGTGAAAAAATAGTATAAAGCCTTTTGTGGCTCCAGAGGTAGCTGCATGTAATCTGATAAATTGCCTCCAGTGATGTCACTCAGTGGCTAAGTTGCATTGTGGGTAATGTAGGCACCAGGTTTTGAAAGGGAAGAAGATTGCGTGGAATAAAAAAATGTGATATCTCTGTGTATTTTTAAATTTCTAATTGATTCTGACAACTTGTAGATCTGTTTTCTCTTTGAAATTACAGGGTCGTTTTCTATCTATCATTGACTTAAAAAAACACATAGCAGGAAAGCCTCAGCATGACATTGTGCCACTAAAAAGAGCAAATCCAGTGTTGATGAAAACCTTTACAGGAGGCCGGGGAAAACCCAGCCTGTTTAGCAAGATTGTTTACTTCTCCTTCGACTACATTCACATTATTACATTCCTTTTTCATTATGCCCCTGTAGGAGACCGTAGAGCTGAATCTAATTAACTGTCATTTTTGATTATTTATTACAATCTCTCTCTTATTTTGCTTTTGTTGCCACCTTTTATAAGATTTAATTAGTACTTCTGCCTCTGAAGGAGCCCCGTGTTGACAAATACTCTGATGGAGGCCAGAGTTAAAGTAAGGACGTAGCTGTAGTGTCATTACATCACAGCTGGCACCCACTCGTAACAGCCATCCATCACTTGACATTGAGAGAGAGAGAGTTGGTGGGGGAGTGGGGGTTATTGCTGTGTTTTATTAATTCTTCAGGCTGGTGGCTAAAAGGATTGCAGTGGTTGAAAAAAAAAGAAACAACTGAGAAGTGGCCGTGTGATGAGGTAGATTTATTCCAATGTAAATAGGCAGACTTGGCCTGGTGGCAAGGACTTCTGGTAAAGGGGGATGGAGAGGGGAGGAGGGAGTGAGAGGAGACAGAGAAGAAGAAGTAAGGAGGGGGATAAATGAGGGGAAGACGTGGAAGATGAAGACGAGAAAGGGAGAGAGATGTGGGAGCGACAAGGGGAGAGGGAGACAGAAGGGCTGACATTGAGAGAATGAAGAAATCGATGAAGGGAAGAAGGGACGGGGACGGTGCAAGGAAAAGTGAGAGAGGACGAGGGAGGGCACAGGTAGGGGGGAAGGGAAGGAAGGAGGCTGAGATTATGAAGCAAGCAGACGAAGCACCGGCAAGGGGGAAGAAAAAACAAGAGGCACAAAGCTTTTAAATACTCCATGTCTATGAGTTAGATGAATTTGGGCTGTAAAGGATGATAAACCATGTGAGTATGGAGGGAAAGAAGGAAAACAATGAAAGAAGGACTAAGCTGTAAAGCTTCAGCTGTCAAACATAATGAGCGGAAAAGAGGGCTGCGGCAAGGGATGGAGAAGAAGGGAGGAAGAAGAGGATAGAGTAATGGCACTGAATTTATCCTTTAAAGATACAGGAGACAATGCAAAGACACAAGCAGTTGTAGAGGGAGAAGGTGCGGCAGGAAAGGATGGTGTAAAAATGAAGAGGAGGAGAATGCAGGCAGCGAGGAGTCAACAGTGTCGAAACAATGGAGGGGAAGAAGGATGGAATCAAATAAAGATAAAACTGACAAACACACACCAATTTACTTCTTACAGTGTGAAAACAGGTCTCATGTCCTCAGACACTAAATCCCAGTCTAGTAGAAAAGGGGATTATCATGATCATCATTAATAAGCAAAATGCCAGGAACCCTAAGCCTTCCTCTATCTAATAAATCCTCCCTGATCCACACAGGAGCATAATTAATACAGACGGCGGGGGGTATGAGGTTAGCGCCGACCGAGCACGAGTTAATAAGGAGGGAGTGAAGGAGGTGTGAAAACCTCCTCACTCCAAAATCGCGTCTTTTCCATTTTGGAAAATTGAAAGTGTACAAGGCATTGAGTGAACATTGTAACCCTGTGAAATTCATTAACTGTACATACTCGATATTCAACTTTCTGAATTTTTTTTTTTTTCCAAGGCTTAGTTTTAGGTGACGGGAGAATTTCCTTTCACACGAGGTCCAAGGGAATAGCGACTTGTCTCCAGCACAGCCGACTGGGATGAACCAGAGCGTGGAACGGGGCCATCTCCAAATGTTAATTGCACAAACAAAAGTGGTGGGAAAAAAAAGAATAGCACAGCTTGCAAATTATTCCTCTTGGCAACGTCGATGGAAAAATAATTGTATTTTGTGTATGTGTGTGCATATGTTTAGAGGGTTGTGTATGCCCAAGTGCATGAGAATTTAAAAAAAAAGTAATTTGTGTTAACTGGCATTTGATGCCATTTAGAAGACCATGCTGTTAGTTTTGCATTCATAGCCTTTTGATTACAAATTGAATGTTCTGTACTTAAATCATTGCCAATCGTTACCATTTCCCGAAGCATTTCTGTTTTTTAATTGATTTCTAACTTCTATAAACCATTTTGTTGAAGTGTGGAGTACTAATTTAGCTGTCGATAGAGGTAAATGAATGTTTAGGTTTATATATTGTCCTTTGTCAAACCTTCATTGCTGTTTTGTGGGAAAGCAGTTGTAAGCAGGGACCATCAAAGCTGCTGTTAGCGATGTCATTGTTTTAGCTAACTTCCCGTTTGCTTTGCAGTTAGCAAAAAAAAAAAAAGAACAAGCGAAAATAACACTTACAGCAGCTTTAAGGACTCTCCAACATCCACAGTTTGAATGATGTGTAATGGCACATTCATAACCTAAGCAATGAATTCTGTGACTTTGTTCATTTCTTCCTTTTAAAGCATGGTTTGTGTGTTTTTGCCTGCATGGCCCTTTAAATATTCATCCCTGCAAAGACCAGTAAAAAAGTTATTTTCACTAGCTGTGTTGCTGTTTTCATATTTTGTATGCGTACGGTGATGTGTGGCATTAGACGAGGTTGGTGGAAATGGCATAAATTGAAAAAAAACTTTGTCGACTTTGCAAAAAGTTTTCTACGCTCGCTCGATGTGGTTTCTGTACTTTTTAAGAAAATAAATAATTAATTAAAGCACTTCCTCCGAGTTAGCTCTGACTTTGCAGAAATGTGTCTAACATGGCTGATCAGCTGTTGCTGCTCTGACAGGAGAAGAAGAAGAAGCTCTGGCCGCTGACAGCTTCTTCCCAGATATTCCCATAAGGTTTCTTGTTTCCCACATTCCCTCATAGATGGCCAAAATAGTATGCCAAAAACTGATTTTGTTTCTGGTTTGCGACTTCTTGTAATCTGTTTATTAGAGCCACGTGTAATGTATTTTGCAATATTTCGGAAGTTTGCCTCAAAATCTCTTGACAGCTACCGCCGCAGATGGTAAGATGTCTTGATGAGCACTCCACATTAAGACGTGAAGCCCTTCAGTAAAAGCACTTCTGTGCACTGCACTCCCTGCAGAGAGATTTCAAAAGGCCTCAAATAAATCTTCTTAGTGGTGTTGACCTTGACACATTCTTTAATGATGAGAGCTACGCTTTTTGGCTGAAATCTCTCCTTCTGTAAGTTGAGAGCCCCACATCAGTTGAGTCGGATAAAAGATGCAACAGAGCACGAAGGTCAAGGTCAACATCCTTATCGGCGCTAGACCGAGAGACACATGAAACACTAGGAAGTGCTCGTGGAGCTTGTGGATCCCCTCGAATAATGGAAGGAGGTCAAAGGCCAAGACATCTTTAGACATTCCAGAGTACAGGATTTTGTAATTCATCTTCATGCACGTTTTCACAAGTGCTGCAGGGGTTTGTACAGCAGTCAGAAAACCATTTTCCTGCTTCCAGTTTTGTGTCTCCTCATGTTATTTGCATCACTCTTATGACCAATAAGAAGCAAACTTCCTCAGAAGTGTTGCTTTATGTTTGCTTGATAGTGGCTGTAACGTTGGTAAAAAAAAAGTGCTTAAAATTATAAACTGGCCTGTACAAGTCAATAATGTAGGAGTCAGAGCCAGTGTGCCCTGACGATATATCTGTTAAATTGAGAGATTCTTGAGAAGGAGAATCAAAAGCACACTGGGAGAGTTAAAGAGATTTTTTTTCTTTTTCCGCTTAACCATGAGAGGTTTTTATCTCTAGGAAAGAATGAACGTTCGGGAGAGCTTGTAAGACTAGACTTCGGTTGTGATCTACTGTGGTGGTCATGGCAGAAGTCCCCAAACATGCATATATCTTGTATCTATTAGTGCTGAACCAGCCAGCCACTGGAGTCTGTCTTTATTCTAACAAGAAGTCGCTCTGGGGTCACACAGGACTATTTGCTTCTTTATCACTGGTGGGAGTAGTCTTAATGTTTCATCACAATACCCCTGACACAATATCTAATATACCTTTGACGACCTGCGTGCACAAACACACACACGCACGTGCACGCACTCACCTCTACCAGCCCACCAGGCTCGCTGAGAGCCTTGATTAAAATTTCCTCCATGTTCTGCTTCAGTTGGTGGCATGGCGAATGATGTGTGTCCGCTCACAGATGGAGCTCTGTCATACACACACACACACACACACACACACACACTTGCCTGTCAGAAATCTTCAGGTGTGTTAAATTCCTCATCTGCATGAGAAAATGGGAAAACACCCCCAATAAATATGCCTTCCCCGTTGTCCACTGAACTGTAGAGCGAGACTATGGAAATCAGCTTTTCTCTTCACAGGCCAGGTAAACGGATAAAAGAAAGGTGCCTTTTGTCTCTTGCATGTATGGATGAGGTCAGGAAAGCTTCACGGTATGGGCTGGGGAGCCTGGCATGAAAAATATTTTTCCATTCCGGCTGAAAGTCGCTCTGAATAAAAGCATCACCAAAATATATGCACGGTGTTTGCACTGCATGCGCGCAACGGAAAAATATATGACATTGATTAAACGAGGCATTTTCTTGCTGCTACGGAGTCAAACCTCAGCATGTCACTGATAAAAATTACCCTCCTACAGTAAACATTACTGGGTGAATGTCATTACTCAACACAACAGACAGTTCCCCCAAGGGCTATCGATACTGCTGTATATGATACAGCAGCGTCTCAGCTATTTAGATCCTTAAAGGGCAACTTCACCAATTTTACACATTAATGCGTGTTTACAGGTTTTGGGGAGTTCTACTGAATTTGTGAAAAGTAGCGGCTCCAGAGGAAACTGCATGAAATCTGATAAATTGCCTCCAGTGATGTCATCCAGTGAGTATGTTGCATTTTGGGTAATGTAAACACCAGGTTTTGAAAAAAAAGAAGATTGCGTGGAATAATAAAGGTGATATCTCTAATTCTGCTGTCATGATTTAGTCCAACAGTGAGTGGACTGCTTTTTGAAACCTGGCACCTACATTACCCACAATGCAATGTAGCCACTGAATGATATCACTGGAGGCAGTCTATCAGATTACATGCACCTTCCTCTGGAGCCACAGAAGGCACATACTTCTTTTATTACATCTGCAGTAGTACTCCCCAAAACCTGTTAACACACTTTAATGTGTAAATTTGATGGGGCTACCCTTTAAACAGATTTAATTCAACAAGAATTTCCTGCCTGACTGAATAGAAAGCCCAAAAACTGCCACACTAAGATGTCTGTGGTCAGACAAGAGAGGCTGCGCTGATGGACTGTGAAAATTACATCGGCAGGGAGGGGAAACTGCTGATTATGAGTTCATTAAATGAAAATTTAACTAGTCAAATGAAATAACTATTTGAGAGCCACCAATCTCACTTTTACAATTAATTATTGGTGCCCTTCACTCAAGCCTTTGGTGGAGAACTGCTCTGTGGAAGTGGAATCAGCAGATCACACACCCTGAGCTGGATTTTAATAGAATTTATTGACAATGAAAAAAGGAAAAAAAAAAAAAAAAAGACATGAATGATTGGCTGAGAGGGAAGACTGTGAGGTTACGGATGAGTCTCTCTCGCTCTGTCTCTCTATCCGTCTCTGTCTACGTCCCCATCGGGAATGTTTCATTTGGAATTAATGGCAGCCGCTTCACTGCCCGTGTTGCAATTGCGTTGTACGACGTTAGGTGGGATTCATTCATTTTTCTCAGCATACAGCCATGCAGGATAGTACAACATTTAAGTCTGAAGAATACTGGAAATGCAGTTACAGTATATGATTAACACACTCAAGTGAGACTGTAATATCCTCAACAGCTAGGAGATAAGGCGGATAATATTCACCGCAGTAGATTCAACACAACTCATAACGTGCAGGAGAAGAAACCGCAGTCATTAGATAACATTTCTATTAATGGATTTCCTCTACTAAGCCTTCTTCTTCCTCTGCTGCTGTCTGTTGTTACTAAGGGCCACATCCAACCTATCCCTCTGTCCCTTCACTCTGCTTTTTGTCTCTAGGATTATTACTATTCAAGTCACACCCAGTAGCTTCTGCATGCCTCTGATCTTTTTGCAGCTATTTCTTTCAACTTAATATGTTTTTTCTGTATCGCTTTCTCTCGCCTTTTGTTCCTCCAAGTCGCAGTTTTAACACGATCACCCATCCTTCCATCGGTGTTTGACCTTTAATAGTCTTGGTACAGTCAAGTCTGATTTTCAGCGTGCAGGTGGTTTTCATAAAACTCAAAAAATGGAGTGATTAAATATACAGTATGTTTAGTTGCTTCATGTTTAATGGCCTGTTTACTCACAAAATAGCTTCTAGGGAGGAAAACAAAAGATGAGCACAGTACATTATGAAACATAGCTTCAAGTGAATCACTGGTACACCTTTAAAAACACTGGGTTACAAATTGACCCAGTGTGGGGTCAATATAGCACTGATGCAGCACTGGGTTGACTCGACCCAGTGCAATTAAGTGTTTTAATCCAGTGTTCGTGTTATTTTGCATCACAGCTGGATTCCTGGATCAAAACCAACGTCTGTTTGGTCATTTTGTACCCATTGGTACAAGGCAAAATTCAGCCATTATTATGTCTGTGCAGCCCAATGACCTGAGCTTCATATCTGGAGTTGAACTGGATGGTGCTGGATTGACAAGCCACTGACTGCAGTTTGAGACTCAACATTTGTACGTGTGGAACCTCTGGATATTTTAAACGAGACCTCGGGACAGTTTCCAGGTCTGTTCGTCGAGATGAAAACCAGATATTTTTTTGACGGGAAGTTGTGACACCTCCTGCCATCGTTGTGGCAACACAACCGGGTGTTTTTGAGACATCTCCAACTGCTTTTGTGGCGACAAAAACAGATACCTTAAGCCAAAACATGATCTTTTCCTAACCCTAACCAAGTGCTTTATGTGCCTAAACCTAACAAGAACATATGCACGGTGTTGTCAGAAGATAAAATAGAAAATTGTCAGGTGATGCAGTATAAGGAGGGACAATGTCCACATTTGGAGGAGGCTGAGGTGGATGGATGGGTCAAACAAAAACCGGACTTTCAACCAGCAGACGACTCTCGGACCAAAAGTCAACTGTGAGTGAGTTATGATGTAACTTTTACTTTTAACCACAGCCGTGATGTCTTTTGTTAACCTAACCAAACTGTTACTGTTCCACTAATATGGTCATACATGTCATTTTGGGAGTCACTGGCAATCAACCCTAATCAGTCGTTTAGGTATGAGGACATGATTGCATTTTCCATCCTTTCATCGGGTCTCTTTCCTTCCTTTTTCTATTTCTGATTATGTGAGCAACCCTTCCAGGGTCGGGCTTGCATTTCGTTACAATTCACTTCATCACATTTTCCTTCCATTTCATTTATCCTGTCATTTCTTCATCTCTGCCCATTAGGTTGCTCTCTCTCCTCATTTAGTCCTTGGATTCAACTGAGGAAAGATGTAAACTGGTAATACACTGCTGCAGTAAACGTTGTTTCTATCCTTTCATTCCTCATTCCACCCATTTCATTCTGTTTCTTCTTCATCTTTCTGTCTCCTCCTCTCCTCTTTTGTCTGTTCATGTGGAGGTGGAGGTCAGGACCCTTTGTTCACATGGTTTATTTTTTGCTGGCGAGATAAAACTACAGTTTATTTCTGACCCTTTAAGTATGCGTGATGGTAACGTTCTGCAGCCCACGGATTGCACTGAACTTAGCGCTCACAATTGTGCTTGATTTCCCTTCATTAATGCAAAAGTAAGACAAAGTACACACACAAAAAAAAATCCTCATTAGCATTGATGAAGACGGATAGTCGACAGTAGGAGATGAGCAAGCTTGTGTTTGGAAGATATCCAGCTCAAAATCTCAACAGAGATATAAGTGGCAACCGCTCCACCCTTATTAAAAACTGTGTGGGTGCCCTTGAGCAAGACACTTACCTCCCCCCAGCTGTTTAGGGGCCAACAAGCAGAGGACTGCTGTTGTGTTGGGTTGCTTCAAGGTGAGTGGGTGTTTGGTTGTATAAATTTGAAGCAGTGCTGCTTGAAAAACTCTGGCATCCTTAGTTGCTCTCTTGCCCTCCCTTGAGTTTAGAAACACAAGCATCCACATTATAAAAAGACTGTATTACCATCCACCAAACCAATACATGTTGACTAATTTGGTGTGAAAAATAAATACTACACTGACAGTCTATGAGGAGCATATGCTCATGATGGACGCAAAATATAAGAGGTGTCTGCCAGGTAGGATGACATGTGACCTTAATGAGGATGGAAGTTGACTGACTTCATTACTGTCATTTCTCCCCACTTTGTTACCCTCCAGCGAGCATTTAAGCACACACACATACACACTGGTTTGAGATAAGTTTACCTTAACAGAAGCTGCCACTTATTGTTATCTCATGAAACACACACACACACACACACTAGTGTGACTCACGGATTACAGCCTTACTGAGGCGTACAAAAACACATCTCTCTCCTCCCACCCAGCTAGCTGGCATACTGTTACACATCACAAGAGCCCATGTCAAAACCACAGAAAGGCCTCGAGCTGCCTCACAGCGCGTGAATCTGTGTGTGTGTTTGCTGCTTGCTGATGCTTTAACTGTTTTTACGGTGAGCACGACAGCTATCAGTGCTCATCTCAGTGTGCATCCTGTGCCCCCTGTGTGTAAGACGGTAATTGCACTTGAACTGAATGCTCAGGCTGGACCACCCCGTCAGGAGCTCCAGCCACCAAACTAAATAAAGTTCATGCGGATTGCATTCCTCTTGTTTTTGGCACTTTGTGGCTCAGGTGTTATGTTAGCATCAACCCCGCTGAGAAACACTTCAGTGATAAATAGCTCTGAGAGTTTGTGTGTGTGTGTGTGTGTGTGTGTGTGTGTGTGTGTGTGTGTGTGTGTGTGTGTGTGTGTGTGTGTGTGCGCGCGTGTGCATCATGCAGGTTCAAGAGGATCCAGATTCAAGCTCATGTTTTGGCAAGAATCCACCTAGATAATCTATCCTTGAGCAAAACACAGAGGCAGTTCCAGCTCCTGGGGGCTGCTCTGTGGTTGATCTTGACCTTTGACCTCCATGCAGAGGAGTGCAAGAGAAAACAGAATGTGCTTAACCCTCTATGGTACCGTGTTGCCCTCAGGCAACATACCCATTTTTGGCCCATCACATCTCCACCATACATCCCTTTGAATGATGCTATACTTTAAAAGAATGGGAAGACCACAAGGAACCAATAACAATGCTTTAATTTGTCACATGACCTTCAGGAAGCCATCTTGAAACCCATTTTCCCAGACTTTTTCAAAGAAAACAGGTTAGCCATTTTGCTCCTTAAAAAGTGGCTGAAAACATAATTTTCAGGCCCTTTTAGGTCGTGAAAAAAATATATGCACACTCATAGATGAGTAAACTTTAACTTTTTATTGTTAAATGCAATTTAATTGCTCATTAAATAGTGGAAACTTGTTAAAATCCAACTGTTGCCTTGAGGCAACAACGTACCATTATGGAAAATTGCCTATGTTGCCTTGAGGC
This sequence comes from Pagrus pagrus, assembly GCF_965226575.1. NCBI lineage: Eukaryota > Metazoa > Chordata > Actinopteri > Spariformes > Sparidae > Pagrus > Pagrus pagrus. Next base: position 22,046,623 of record NC_140186.1, on the reverse strand, counting down.
AACAGTGAACCATTATGGAATCACCATGGCCGCATAAAATGTTGGTAGTATGTGTTTAGGTACATATAATATTCAAAAGAATGCCATTCATCATAATCTTTATATTTTATATATTATTATATTATAATATTATTATTATGTGTTATATTTTCCTCCATTTACAGAATGAATTCAGCATTATTCTATGCCCCTGTGAGGATATGGGTTGTTCCACAATGCCTACAGGCAACATTTAGACCAGAAACCATTTAAAAGAGTTATTTTTATGTTTCTTTTACATTTAAAATGAAAAATTAATTAAGTTTTTTTATATTTTACACATGTTAATGAAATAAATGATGATGAAATTGAAAATAAAACTCTTTTAAAAAAATTATTTATGCACCATTATGGTACAATGTTGCCTTCAGGCAACGAACCCCAAAAACTTCCAAAAAAATTAAATAATTATAAAATTTCTTTAGATTATGTTTATTTAGTCTATTTTAGGACAAAAAAACACTCCAAACATTTTTTTCCTAACTCGCATCATAATGCGTACCATAGAGGGTTAATATATCACCTGTGGGCTATAATAAAAAACCTCGCTCATTGCATAATCTAAATGTTGAATGGCGTCAGTGCAGAGTAGACCCTTAAAAAACGATGAAAACCTCCATAATCCCCCTCAGCAAATTAGACAGCAATAAAATATACACACGTGTTGTTCTGCGTGCGAACAGGTGTTGCCATTTTACAGGTGAAACTTTTTACTGCGCCCGGTGCGCACATCAGTAAATTTGGGCAGCATCTGAGGGTTTTTATTTCATTTTTAATGGCCTCCTTTAAAATTCTTCAAGGGTACGTGTGGAACAGTTTAATAACCAGAGGGATGGAACACACGACGTACAATTTCCAAAAAGACGTGACTCAGTTGTCCATAAAGTGAATGGCCACAAAATGGTCCAAGGTTATGGACAACAACAGCACATTTCCTCCTGTTCCATTTTCCAGCTCCATTTGTGGGGATGACACAGTGTGTCTGAATCTGAGCAGGGGAGTTTAAAGTTTTGAGAACAATTGCAGCCAAGGCGTTGCTGTTTATCCATTTTTGTAAAGAAAGCACGCATACATACAAAACGCCTGCACTACAAAGATAACAATGATATACTGCGGATCTGATCAAGCTATGATGCTGACAAAGGCTCTGAGGATAGTGGCCAAAATGAGGTCCAAGTTAAAAAAAAACATTCGCAACAGCTTTTTTAAGATCATGGCAGTCAATGAGTCATGTAACTGACTTCCATTAAAAATATAACAGAATTTCATTTGATTGAAAGATTGTAAGCCAAAAGAAATGCTGCCAGACGGAGAAATCTTTTTGAATCTGCTCTCATACAGCCTTAGAGAGGCGTGTGTGAAGTGACCAAAAACCTAATAAAGGGATGCTCATTACCGGAGCTATTACCATGCTGAAAGCCCTGGAAAATGGCAATGAGCTGAATTTACCTCAGACTCTTTGAGATTGTAATTGGTATCAGAATGAAGTCACTTTTAAAGGTGATTATTTGTAGTACTTATTTGTGTCTTGCAAATGCCACAAACACATTCAATATGTCTGCCCAGTTGTTTGGTTCAAAGTTTTTCTTTTGTTCAGGAGGCCACAATCAATGTGGTCTTCTATTTGAACCAACATGACAATCGATGGACACCTTCCTTGACTGGCGTGAATGTGCCAGCTGACATCAATGCCCTTGTGGTAAATATAAAATAAACTGACAGGGATCCTAAATGATGCCAGAATCCAATCATGGCTCATCCTCCGTGAGTCAACAAGTAGCGCCTGCAAATGAAGACTCGGTTTAATAGTTCATCGACCTTTCAGCCGGCCCTGCTGAGAGTCTCACCACCCGACAGCTTCCATGTTGTCAGTGATTAGCACTGGCCGTGTTTGTTGCCAGCTACAGCGGCCGGCTACTATGGAATCCAACAGAGAGAGACATCTGGAGCCGGGCCGTCAGGGCAACATAGCAGTACGGGTCAGGATTGCAGGGGTAATGGCCTCGATCGCAGACGTCAGAAGGAGGAGTGTGTTTGGCCAGCATGACGATGCAACCCTTTTCTTTCACCACCACTGCCCACCCATAGATACCCAGCACCAGAACATAGAGGTCCATCATGTGGAGAATACTCATTAGTGTGTTCATCAAAACATCACTTGAGCTGAGTGAAGCTAATTGGTACTCAGGCCTTTAAATGGTGGAAAGTATCCTCTAGGCGTGTTTTAGGAAGAGAGAGAAAAAATGTGAGATGTGCAAGTGAGAGAATGAGCAGAGTAAGAGATAGAAAATGATAATGACAAATTCACTACACCTACTGCACAGAGGAACTGAACATTTACTGCCCACAAATGGCCCATCCACCATTTACACCTTACCACATACACTTCAGGCGCCACATTAAGACATCTGAACTGACGTCTGGGAAGCTATATCTTAGGCTCTCTTCCAGTAAGTCTTGATGCATTGAAACCAACATGAACACTTTCTGGAAGGCAAACCTCGAGGACAGTCAGAGCATTACCCCTGAATTCCACTACAGCCACTGAGGAAATGCTCACTGTGAAATCCATAAAAGCTGCTGCGCTGCCCGTCGCAGCGTGTCCGATGGAGGCTCAGGCGGTGCCAGGTTTAGATTCCCGGTGGTTGACACAGATGCTCTTCCTCATGTAGTGCATTTAATTAGGCTGAAATTAGAAACTGCTTAGAGAACACAAACCTCAGTAAACACTGAACAGGTCTCCAAGATGGTATCGCACCTTAAGACATCATTCAGGGAGTTTAGGTTTTTTTAGGATAAACTGAATCATTTCCCCTGACTATCTCTTGAAGACTTAGTATAAGGTCATAAAAGTCGATGATCATGACAATCTCAAATGTCAGAATTAAAGTCTAATCTAATGTGTCTCAGATCAAAAGCTGTTTGTGTAGCAGATTGTTTGGAAATCCATTTCTACTTTTTTGAGGCATTGTGCTGAGCCAAAAACATTAGCAAAGGTTTTGTGAAAACATAACCTCTTTGGCATAAATAATTAAAGTTATATTGGTTGTTCACAAGCTTATTGGCTCACATAATCAATATCAACCCGCAGAGGATGTGTTGTTTAATTAATCGGAACATTTCCTTTCAACGTTATTAAGCAAAAAATACATAATTACAGCAGACAACTTGGGTTTGTGTCTGTCTGAGTAGAGTTTATGCTTACATTTGCTCACACTGGGACAAGTATTGGCTTATTAAACTGAGGAGGACACTCAGTCTGCAGAAAAAGAAAAAAAAAACCTAAAGGGGCCCATATGGAATGATGAATTACAGGGCCCGTATTTTCTTAAAAGAGGCCCATAATGGAACACTTCACTCTTTGTCCTGGGAACACCTATGGTAGTACTTAATAAATGAACCACTTGTGATGTACTTGAATCGGCTATCCAGACACAAAAGGAGCCTCTAAGGAGGGCATACGTCTCTCAACACAGGATAAAGCCATTTCTGATACTTTGCATTTGACATCTGCAGGTCAAACAAGAAGGAGGGAGCACGGGGAGTAGAGAGCGAGGAGGACCGGGACGGGAAGGAGAGGAGGAGATGAGAGTGAGGAGAGGAGGAGATTAGACAGCTTAAGGTCTTCAGACTGGAGTCTGAGGAGGTGAGGTCGTCTCGAGAGTTGCAGGGCGAGCGAGGGGAAGGGAGAGGGGGGAGAGTTGAGGGGGAGGAGGAGGAGTGTGAACAGGAATCCATTATGGCATCCAGTAAGCTCACTCTCTTCTCTCCTGCCTCCTGGACTCAATACACAGACACACTCCCATAGTGTAACTTTCCCAGAGGATTCGGTAGACCAATTCTCTGTATTGATTTTGATGGAGACCTGAGCAGCTGCTGAGAAAGACTCACTTCAGACTGAGTGGACCTAAGCTTTAACACAGAGAGACATGCCGAGCCGTGCTGTGTGTGTGTGTGTGTGTGTGTGTGCGTACGTGTCAAGAAGAAAAAGAAAAGGAAAGAAAATGAGAAAATGAGAAATCTGTGGCTTCTGCTGTGTGTGTGCGTGACAATACGTCTGGGTGTGCAGCGACAATTGTACTAAAGTAGAAGTGGGACCAAGCGGTGCCTCTGTGTTAAGTGAAGTCAGTGCCATTTAAACAGGCAGATGTGACATTTGATACAGCGGAAGGAGGATGTGTGTGTATATGTGTGTGCGTGCCTGTGTGTGTGGGGGGGCAAGTAGGCAAACAGGCACACACTTGCACGCTGACTGCAGCTCACACCACAGACAGGAGTATTTGCACATTTACAAATGTGATATTTGAGCTGAGGCTGAGGAATAAATGGAAACACTTACAAACTACAAGTGAGATGTTCCTCCGCAAAGGCAGCGTAAAAATAACTGACACACAATCCAGATTTGTAGCAGATTAGCATCTATTTTTGGATGCTTAAAAGACGAGACAAAAGCATTAACAGCCGAAGAGAGCCGCAAATTTGTCCTTCACTTTCCGAGGCTGTGATGTGCTCAGACATGGGAGGTTTCTGACTAATGGGCTGGTAAATAATGCAAATGCAGAGTGTGTTCTTCGCGTTCCACGACAACCACCCAGAATTTGTGAGGTCAGGTTAAGTCGCTGCTTTTGTAAAACAAAGCATTTCCAGAGGGGGACAACACTGAGGTTGTGCCCAGCTGCATTATGGGTAAATGTGGCCCAGGAGGTTGAGTGGGCTGTCTGTTAATTGCAGGGTTGGTTCCGTCCCTCGCTCTTCATGTCCATGTTTTAAAATGTCCTTGAGCAAGATACATGACCATTGTTGCGTGTGAAAGAGGTGAATTCAGGTTAAAAAAATTGGACCATTTAGAAATCATGCAGGGCAAAATGTAATAAAGGATAACGCTTTTTATTAAGGTACTCGTCATAAGTGTGAGTGTAGTAGTGCTTGTAGTAGTAGTAGGGTGTTAAACATGTTAAAGATAATCAACAAAGGTGTCTTCACATTCCCAGATTTGTTTTTCAAAAACAAATAAATGCTAGTCAAGTGCATTTCAAGCATTGCACAGTAATGTAGGGATGGATATTCTTTCTGTTAAGTATCGAGAGCTAAATGCCTGTTTATTCTTATCGATTCTACAAATTGCCATGAAAGTTATTAAAAACATCTCTCATCAAAGTTTTTTTTTTTACAAAAATTACAAATTGCCGAGATTTACTTATTATTTCTCCTTGACTTGATTAATCACTTACTTGAAATGCAAAAACAAATTAATTTAGTTCTTAAGCTTTTCTATTCCCCATTTCAGGTCACACATTTGATGTTTCCCTCGACTTATTTCAATTGTCATGTTCAATTTAATCTTTCCAATTTAAGTTTTCAGTCTTAGCATTTCAATTCAAGCTTTTGCATTTTGAATTTGCTTTTGCAGTTTCCTTCATTTCAATTAAAGCCTGTTTATTCCTGGAAGTGTCAGTGTCATTTTCTATTTGGACTTTCAATTTTAATGACAAGAGTTCATACAGAGGGTGCTCTCTGGAGAAACTAGAGCTGTGAATTTCTGAACAAACATTTCTGACTGAGTCTATGATTTATGAACATACCCATATTTCTAGCTGAATAATAGTGGTTACTTTTAATCATCAACCCATGTTTGTATAGTTAACTCGGTGAGAATTCTTTGCTGCTGGCATACGTAGCATACATATCTGAGGTGGATGAGGAAATGAGACATGAACTATGAGCTGTGCAGTCTTTGCACTTCTGCGCCTGTATGTATGTGAGGCACTCTCCCTAGATGCTCATGTTTCCGCCCTTACATGCAAAAGACTTGTTGCGCTTGTGGCAACGAGCATTTCCGCATCAACTCTAGTGAAGTTTAACCAGACGTTTGATTGCACTGTCATCAGAGCAGGATCTCTGTGTTCGTGTGCAGACAGAGAGAGCTGCCCCGCCCCTCACACATCGGACAGATGACAGAAATCTCTCATCTGGATAGCAGCGAAGATACATGAACATCTTAATCTTCATCATCAAACACCAGCCTATAAAAAAACATTTCAACCATTTATTACAAGGACCTTAAAAACACAAGGTTTTATAGAAAGCAGTCAAATAGAATTCACTTAAATCAAGCTTAAATTGTATTTTATCAAAAGCATGGTGTGGTCGCCCACATTAAAGCAGCATCATAGACTGAAGTGGTGTGCTCAGTACTGCTCATTTAAAGAAGACCAACAAAGAAAGACTTTCCTTTGGTGCAGATGTTTTCAAGCTGCTAGAGCCAGAAGATAAAATCTGCATGGGTGCACTGGCCCTCTTACTTCCCCCCTCAGGGCTCGGCTGAGTCACACAGCACTAACCCTGAGATTTCAACAAATTTGCTGCTTGGCAAAACACTCCAGCTTACCTTCTCTCTGTGGGCAAGACTGCCTCTTTACCTCATCTGCCAAAATGATAGTGAAGAAATGGATTTGTGTCTGCTTTAACACATTTCTTCACACATAAACACACTCCCCTGACCCTTATTCCAGACTACACTGTGACAGTTGTTTCACTACTAAAATTTGAAGCATCGAACACTTAATTTCATGTATTCTGGTGATTTTTTAGGCATCAACTTGTGCATTTCCAAAGTCAATTTATAGTGAAAAGGTCTTTAAGAAAAACAAATTTCAGGTGCAGGCGACTATTCAAAATAGAATGGAATATATACTGCAGTAAGTCTCTGAGGTAAGTGGTTCTTCAAAATAAAAGTCCTTTGCTTCTTTGGTGTTTTTATTGAGGGCTCAAATTCACACGTTCTAAATATAGAGGAGCATGAGTCCCCTCTCACTGGATGTTTGGTCACTTGTAACTGGTGTAACTTGATTATTATTTTTGGGTGATAATCACAAAAAAAATTAAAAAGACATGACCCTTTCCTGAAGCTAACCAAGTAATTCTGACGCCTAAACATAACTAAATAGTTATAGTAATTTCTTTAAATACCTGAAAACAATACGTTTAAAAATATAAAGTTTGCAAAAACATTCTGACCATACATCGGACACAAACTCTCATCACCCTCATAAAAGTCATCTGCAAGATCCATTCATCCAGCATGACTTGCTATGCACTTCATCATTTTATCATGCCACCTTTATCATATAGTATATAACCTGGCTTCCTACTGGCGTTCCGGCTAAAAATCTCTCATATAACCACTTAAATGGTCCTACAAAGAAGACTATCACTTTCCATACACATAGGTGTGAGACGAAGTACATGAATTATAGGAAAACAAGACTGTTTCTAGTCAGACCCTGAAATCTACTCCTACGCTACAGGACAAAGAAATTAAGACCAGGATACTACTTACTTTCATAATCATTACGTGAGTCATCTGCACACATTTAGTTTTGGCATGGGTGAAATTTCGTTACGTCACTCCTGCACGCACATACACACATACAAAGATACACACCTGAGTGCCATATGGAGGCACAGTGGTTACAGTGAGTTACATCAGACAGGTAAGCCAAACCAGTGAGCCAGCTGGACTGCAAACAAACACTGACTTCATATTGTGGGACTCTGCCAAACGATAAACTGAATTATACAATGAGTAATTTCAGCCCAGGAAGTGAATGGATTAAACAGCCACCATTTAAGAAGCAGCGTAGAAGAGCAGTCGGTGCGGTGCTGAACTTAAAGCTATTATGATTATCAGTTTAATCAAGTGCGGCGCATTTCAACACAGGTGCATAAAGGTAGCGGGTGAAGGGGGAAAGAAACATCAGTGATCTGAAGTGTGTTAGAAAGGAAAATCAGTGTTTTGCTGTTGTTGTCTCACTGCGACATATGGCAGTCATTTGGTCCTTCTATACCCGAGGCTTGAATTGGAGGCATTAAAAGAAAACGGTGTGTCCTGAGCCTTTTTTCCAACCCGAAATCTATCTGGTGACTTTATGTGACCCCTAAAGTGGTTCACTGACTTTTCAATGTCCTCTCCTAATATTCCTCGGCATGGTTCCATAATGATATCTATTTTCTTTTCTTTTCAACACCTGACCTGGCAGCAGAATTCCCGCACAGATCAAAACACTCTCCGTCTCCTCTCCTGTCTCTTCTGGCACGTTGCAGGACATTTTCCCGTAACCTTTACTTGTCCTGTCACACTGCAGAGCTCCCAGTCACAACAGAAAGAGTGCAGTTGCCCATGTAACAAGACAACAGTAATCCAGTCCAACAAACATGCGATATGAGGCCATTGTTAAACATGACAAACGATAACAAGGGAAGCCGTCGTATTAATATAACATTAAAGACAATATGCCAAACTAAGATGGAGCTGACAACAGCTGGTAGTCATTAGCCATTTTAATCCCTCAAAAAGATGATTTGGTAAAAAAGAGTTTTATGTCAGTTTAAAATAATACCACACTCACCCACAATCATTTCATGAGCCAGCTCAGTGAGCATAGAATGAATTTAGCAATCAAAGTGGTTTGAAATCTGTTTATGTACTGCGTGAGCGAGCACTGTAGACCAGTGGTTCACAAACTGTTCTAAACCACGGCATGCCATCACAGGAATTATTTCCACTGCGCAGGCTGATTTTACTTCTTCTGGCAGGATCAGCCAAAACGCAAAGCGTGTTGTCACAATGTGGCAACCGTGAGCTGACACGTGGTTACCCGAGGAAAAGCTGCATATTTAACAGGGTTTTAAACACTGTGCTTTTAAATGTGGGTTCACATTAAAGTCACCTTGTTGTTAAGAATACAAGGCTGCTATCTAAATGAACGGGTAGAGAGCCAGAACTTCAACTTTGCCCTAAAATAAGGTTTAAAACGTCTTTTCCCCACAGGTTATACTTCTACTGCACATACTCAGTACAGAGTGCCACCGTCAGCTCATCCCACCAGAGAACTTGAAAAAATGTGAGTTTAACATCTAATGTTTGAATTAGTGTGACGTCCTCCTATTCCAAGAGTCCTGCAACAAATCTGTTGAAACTGCCGTGAATCTCTACTGTGCACTCATGTCAGTGTAACACCGTGATTGGCTGATATCTGTCCCTATTTGGCTGTGGTAGGGCACACAGTTGGCTTTTGACGTCATACAACCGCTACCTCGGGTGGCATTGAGTGATTTGTCTCCTCTCTTACAATATCCCTTTCACAGCACTCACTATGGGAATCACTGCTTAGACCAGGGGGCATGGAGGAGTGTCACGGGGGAGGCTCTAAGGGAGAGACGTAAAGAAAAGATATTTTGAGAGTTTACGAAAGACTTACACTGCCAGAGCTTGCCTGAAGTCATAACATTTTTCTTCAGTATCAATGTTATTTAGTGATAGTTGTCTGTGGAGCCATTATTGGCTTAAACCAGGGTTTAAGGTGTTACACACAGCATAACTCATGAATGAATCCATAGCAACACTTCCTGTTTAAATCCCCCAAAGCATTATGTAGTTTCACAACTCAGAGCATGATCAATCTTTCAAATAGAGGTAAGACAAAAGATAGTTATAAGAGTGACAAAGTACATTAATATGGTTTTTCATATCGCACTATCAATCTTCTAAGGTTTTTATTGTTAACTGGCAAACTGATGGCACTGATGTCTCTCTGGAGAGGTTCTGTTGTTACTAACAATAAATACACTAGACTTGAGTGTTATACTGATCAATGATGGTGATTAATGCCAAACAATATGGCTTTATGATCATTGTTTCTAAGATTCAGATCCCAAAAAGCTAGCTTTAATTGACCCTACATTATTAGGTTTGTGCAGCTCACATTAATTAATGTCTCATGTATGTCGGGTGGTGAAAAAACTGTTCAGAATTAACAGCAAGAAAAAAAAGTGGTAATGCCAGTTTCTGCCATTTGAAATGAATGCAGCATCAAAGCATCTGCAGACCCGAACCAGCCAGTGTGGCACGTTTTAACCAAGCGCGGGAGTGATTTGACAGCTGAGGGCACTCATTCATTTTCTGAGACATCCTGCATTGATCATGACAGCCAATGGATGTCCACCTTCACCTCTGGGACAACCAATCATATGTTCTCACCTGAGTCACAAAGGGGGGCCAATGGGCTTCTAAAGAGCCGGGCATCAATAAAGTCATGCCGGGGCCTCTGGGTAAATGAGTTTAGCAGTGATTAATGAGATGGCTTCTTAATGGGATACTGACACACTATTGGCTGAACGTCAGACGGGAAAACACCAATCACATTGCAAGGATTGTGGGTACTCAGTCTCATCCCCTGCCCTGATAAGATGCGGGTGAATCACAAAGATGGAGTGGGGGAGATAGAGAGAACAAAAGTGAGGCTTTTAGAGAGAAAATAAGAGGAGAGAGGGAGAAATGGAAACAATGAGGGTTTGTGCTGCGAGTGTGGCACCAAATTCTGTTGAGCAATGCAGGAAATCAAAGAATTTGAATGCACACAAGCTGATGAGAGACTTCACTTTGTCTCTTAATTACACAAACACACACACACCCACAACCGCACACACAGCTGTATGAAACTCTAAAAATCAACACATTTTTTTGCCTACACTTCCTTCTTAACTCTTGCGTGTTTGTATTTGCTTCGTGTGTACATCGTTTCTTCATCTGACGTAACAGAGAACATTGAGTTCACAAGTGCAGCCTGTGTGTATCTGTGTGTGTGTGCATGTCTCCATTCATGTATGTACATACATGTACAACTTTGAATGTGCATACAGTATGTGTGTCTGTTTGTGTAGTGTGTGTGTGTGTGTGTGTGTAGTCCCAATGTAACTGACTGTGGTGTTTTATTCCATTTGAAGCTGTTTATGCTGCCTGGTTAAAGTTTGATGAGACCTCTGCTAGTAAATGAACACAGTTAGGAATTTGGAGAGACGCATTGCGGAAAATACATCAAGTCTGTGTGTGTGTGAGGGTGAGTGTGTGTGTGTGTGTGTGTGTGTGTGTGTTTGCCTTGCTGTCAAAATTTTGCTCCTACCAGAACAAAACTGAATACAGTTTGTTTGTTTGTTAAGAGTGGAATGAGGGCACACATGTTACATGGAGTCCTGGCTGTCTGAGATCCATGTGTGTATTCATGTGCTTCGTCGATCAACCTATAGGCTACATGCTGTGTTTGAGTGTATTTGTGTGCGTCGATGGCGGAAATGAGAGTGTGTGAGATTGGCATGTAATTATCAGAGTGTCAGCTCAGTGATACTCTGCTGGGTCATTCATCCTCTGACTGTCATCGCTGTGCACCCTCCAGGACTCCACCATCCTGAGAGTTAGTATAAGTGTGCATTTGTGTGTGTGTGTTTGCGTGTGTGTGTGTGTGTGTGTGTGTGTGTGTGTGTGTGTGTGTGTGTGTGTGTATGTATGCATCTATATGGCTCCACTATAAAATTCCAAGTGCAGAAATCCTTGAGGGAAAAAAAAATTGGAGGGTGATGTCCAGCATTACTTCAAAGCTGTCAGCGTGCGTGCTGGGGTAGGGATGAACTGGGACAAAAACATGGCCCTGGACCAGTCCACCACAACCAGCCCAAAGACACTCCTGTGCATAATCATAGTGGGCTGACAGCGCATCTCTCTTGTTTTTGTTTTTGTTTAATGGGCTGCTCAAGTGGCCCACAGAGGCCCAATGGCCAGTCTGACTACGTGCTGGGCAGAAAACTAACATCGCTGTAGTTGCTCATAACTCGCATTAGGACTTCAATTTATCAAAGTCTGTAAAGTCACATCACACTGAATAAGAAACGATGTGAGATCCCATGCAAATGTGCAGCGGCATAAAAGACATTAATTACAGTTACATAAAAAGCATAAAGCATTGCCTGCACACTTCCTCCATGCCACAGATGTTACCATACCTACATACTCTCTCTTCATTCGCCCAAATTCCTTACAGCCTTGCACCAACATTATTTGCGTACAACCAGCCTCAGTCTGTTACATTTGCTTACAAATGATGACATTGAATTATGAATTACAAGGTTACTGAACTCTTGCATTTGCATGTAAAGAGTAAAGATAAACTGAGTCTTCAAAGATTTTATATATCCATGTGAAGTTCAAATCATCCTACATCTGCTTAAGATAAACTTTGTCCTTAATTCCAGTCCTTTCTCCCGTGTTTATCATTGTCAAGAAAAGGGGAGTTTTTAAGGCGTTTCAAGTCCACTGGCTAAGACCGTCCCCATAAATTGTACAACTAAAGTGGATGAAACTGGATGTAACCCAAAACTCCCAACATTTTAGACAAATGAAACCAAAACTGGCTGCCAGAAAGAATACCATCTTATTTGATGCAGTGCTCCCACTTCCAAGAGGTTTCATTATTACTACTCTATTCCTAAAAGCAATCATTATTGCTGTTATAATCAGGTCAAAAGGACATGCAGTCAGATCCAATTGTGATCAGTGTTAGTTGTGTGGTTTCATTACTGAGGTTTTTGCCCCTGAAGAATGTTTCTTAGCATTTATAAATGCTTTAAGTGCATTGTCATAAGACACATGACCCTGCTATCGCTTCACTCATTCTCAGTCTCATTCTGTCATGCAGTCAGAGAGGAAGTACAATTGACTGATGCGCTGTAGTAGTGATATTTACTTAAAGGATAAGTTCAACCAAAAATGAAAATTCCGTCATCCACTCAGCCTCATGCTGATGGAAAGTTGGGTGAAGCTTTATAGTCTACAAAACATTTCTGAAGCTTCACAGCAAAACTGTTCTGCAGCATTTTCCTAAATTACTGAAGTCGAGCTCATAAAACCACTTGAGACTGGATAAGCCGCTACAGTGAAGGTTTCCACTTAAAAAGGGTGTCTTTTCCAAATCATTTTGGGATCTCAGGGCTTTCAGAGACTTGGGTTGTTTTTCCCCATTTCATAACGAGTCCCATTCAACTTCAGTTGTTCAGGAGAATGCTGCTTTTGCTGTAAAGCTCCAGAAATGTTTTGTGGACTTCAAAACATCACCCGACTTTTCCATCGGCATCAGGCTGATTAGATGATGCTGACTGAAATTTCATTTTGGTTAAACTCATCCTTAAATGTCTGATGTTGAAGTCTTTCCCCTTTAAGCATCTTCCTGGGCTGAAAAATCAACCGATAATCTTCCCCACATGTTACAAAAATTCAGAATATCTAATCAGTCATAAAGAGTGAATTTAGTGTGGCCCAAAGCCCTGCAAGCATCTGATCCTGCAGTCTGTCTCGCAATAAAAACCTGTGCTATTGCTGTTCAGCACAATGCTACATAAAGCGCCCCTCAGCAACTCAACCGTCTCTAATTGTCAATATCAAGAATGCGAGATTGTCATAGAGCAGCATTAATAATGAAAACATATCGGGAAGCATTAGATGGAATCAGCTCTTCTGCTGCTGACAGATGTGCAATAATGACAAAGTAATCATGATGAGTATGACTACTGAGTAACCATGTAGCAAACAATTATGATGATCAGCAAAAACGCTGAAGAAAAAGACAGAGGAAGTAGCTGGTTGCTATTTTTTTGTTATCACAAACACAAATAAATCATTACTGTTTTGTTTCCTACAAACATTTTATTAATCATTTATGAAGAATGCAACACACTGTAAATCTAATCCACATATATGAAGCAGCAGAATAACATCACCATGATTGTTGTGCTCATTGCAGTGGACCTTTTATGCACCAAACAATCAACGAGCCTGTGTGCTATCAGGGTTTGTGAGCCATGAAGAATAAGTAATTACATAAAACTAAATAGAATCAGATCTTTATTGTTGACTCTGTAGCATCCCCGTGGTCACATTGGAAAGACGCATGTGTTTATTGATGTGTCAAACAAGTGTTATTAGATCAGTGGGAGCCCCATCAGGCATCATGAAAAATAAATACAGAGCAATTAACGGCCCTCTCATGTCGACGTCACAGCAGCATACTATATCTGGGACTTTACAGCAGCCAGCAAGGCTTGTGTTTGTCTTTAAGTCACGCTCTGTGAACAATCAAGCAGAATTAATGTGAGATGTGACAAAAAAATGTGTTCTTCGATACAAAACAGCAGCACTACAGATATGGTGGCTTTGCTGAATATCTTCATTAGCATACAGGATGTTAAAAAAAGCGTTTCATCAACAAATATGCCACTGTAGTTGTTCAACAATAGTGCACAATTAGGCAAAAAAAGAAAGCTTCCTTTCTTATTCATCATCATTTTTTGAGCTGATGTATTAACTGGTCTTGCTAACGTACTGTATATTAGTCACACAGAGCCAGATTGCTATCATGCTCAATGAACAGTAAAGCACGACTAAGCAGATTTGCAGCAAAGGAAAGAGTCAGTTATTTAACTTCATGGTCCTGCAGCCTGATTAGCCTTTGGCAGGGATTCTGTATTTCAAATATGGCAATTATGATAAATGAAACAAACATCGAGGGATGAACACAGGCAGCTGCTGGTGTCACATCATCTGACAATTTCCCCAAATGCATTTTGGCAACATTTTCTCCCCATTCACAAATTTGTAAACATAATAATACATTTTATCTAATTACATCCAAGAGTTGGTCAAATGGAGACTTGGGTGTGGCTTCTAATTGAATCGGAAATTATGTTGGTTCCGTTTCCTGACCGTTCACCATGTGCCTACAAAGAAGCCTAATGTCAGACTAACACTGGAAACTGCTGTCCTTTCTGTTTCCAACTGTGGGTCAACATTAAATGTCCCCTAACCTTAACAAAGTGGTCATGTTTACTCAGGCTGGGCAAAATATTATATTGTTAATGCGATGTGTCTCAGATCTTGGATGTCATTATATTGTGAGATGGCATACTGTAAGTGTTCAGCGATGTTAACCGTTAAATGAACTCACCAGACTCAGTCATTATATCCACATCACTGATGATTATTCATCAAATTCTCCTTTCGTTTATATTTTGTGAGGATACAAATATCATAGATACAATATTGTTGCAAACACAAAATCAAGGTTAAAATATTTAATTATAACATTTATTTGAAGCATTATGAAGTGTTTTTGAAGAGATTTCAAAATATTGAGAAATGTCACCACATTGTTTTAAGGCCTTATTGTGCAGCCCTAATGTTAACCCAAACAACGTTTCTTTAACCTTCAGAGTACTTATGTTTACCCAAATCATGATGTCTCCATAGACCTAATTAAGTCATTTTTGTGCCTAAACGTAACCAAACCTATAAAATGTACTGTATTTAATTTTCTAAGAGTGATTTGTCACAGCTTTGAAAGGCTCTGTAAATTATCTAGTTCTGACGAATTCAGATCAGAAAACACTTCTGTGTGTTCTTCTGGAGGACATGGACCATCTGCCTTTTGATGTTTTGCTCCAGATGCCTCAATCTCAGAAATATACACCCACTGAAGCAGAAATCACAGAATGGTGTTTAGATAATTTGTCTGTTGCTTGATGTGAACTGTTGAGCTGGCTATTCATCGGCAAATAAGGGCAACTAATTTACAATATGTCTAAGAACTGGCCAAGCTTTTAATGCATTTTACAAAAGAGAGAGCCAGCTGGTCTTATCACAGAGGTCAAGGGTGGACTGAGCCCCCCCCCCCCCCCCCCCCCCCCAGCTTTTCATTTCAAAGGAGGAATGATTGGAGAAGGAGTAAGATATTTTCCCGACATTGATGCTTAAATGTACTTACAGGCAACCTTCCATGTCATTCTTCGCTTCGATGCTATTGGTAACAACCTTCAGGTGTTTTCAAAAGCTGTACGCTTGACACCTGACCTGTTGAAGAAAGCTCCAGAGGAAGGGCACTCACTGACTAGTGTCCATGAAATGTCCATTTTGAGAGAACAAGCAAGTTAAACAATTTAACAGTTCTCTGCAGTAGCAATATTAAAACCATTGAATAAAGACAGATTGTCTACACCGTGGTGTGTCTCTTATATTTGGACACCGCAGTATCACAGTTAATTAGACGTTATGTTGAGAAATGCTGTTGAAAGTCTGGTGAACGCTTCCTGTGGTGCTAAATTTCTGGCATCCAATACATTACTGATGATTTGCCTCAGCCTCCCAGGGCGCAGAGGCATTCTGCAAACGTGAGAGGCGACACACGTTACATGAAATACATCACACAAAATAAACAGACAGAAAATTGATACATAATGGACAGTAACATTTCTCCAGCAGCAGCGTCATGAATTCACCCTGCACGCAATTTTGTCTGACTGTGCACTCATAGTACTGTTGAGGGCCAGTGAGTGGGAGCGAGTAAATAATAAATAGATCCTGCGCATCCAGCACTCTTTGCACGCATACACTCAACACTTATGTCCCACACAATGATAAGTGGATATACACAATTTTGTAGCCCTGTAAGGTCTGATCTTTGTGAATATACTTTATTCAGCGGCCACTTTAGTATGAAGGCCTCAGAGAGAGAGGGAATGTGAAGAAGGACACAGAAAACAAGACCAGACGGCGAGGCTATGAACAACTAAATTGTTCCTTACTAAAAAATATGCAGCTGTGCTAGGGTTTGTGTGAAGAATATAATCAAGACATATTTTCAATATATTGCACTTAGAAATTGGACCATGCATAGCTGCATATTTTCAAGTTAAGTGTACACAGCACTGTAGTGTGTATACTGACACACGGGAGTTGAGTGTAATCATTTTGTTTTCATTTCTAAATTTTAGGCAGCCACCCTTAAATTTCAGCTACAGAATGAGAGCAGACATTTACCTGTTCCCATTTCAAGAGTCATGAGCTAAGTCAGGGGGTTTCAAAGTCTGACACTTGGTCACCAGAGACTAAACCCGGACAACTCTGCCCCCAAAGCCCACCGCTAGTTTAAAATGCCTCTATGCACACTGCTTTTAATCACACTGCAAATTTCTGTATATGAGTGGCAGACTCAGGATGTTTGAGAGACAGGGGTGAAATGATATATAAATAAATAAATATAAAGGGTACCAGCTGTACGCGGTGGGGCGCCCACTGGAAGGGCGCCCAAGAGTGCACTTGATCACTTCTTAGTTTTTGTCACTGCAATTATTTATTTTATTTCTTCTATTTTAGGGATAATCATGTTCGAGGTATTGGAACTACACTTCCCACAATGCTTCGGGGGATTTAAAGCGGCTCTATGTAACTTTTAAAGTAAATCTAAGATAGTTGATTGTTGAGTCTCATTCCACGATTGTCAAATACCAATGCTTTCGTTGATTGGTATTTGATGATCTGGACAAGAGACTGGCGTACCCCGCCACTCGCCCAATGTTTGCTTGGATGGACTCCTGCCCACTGCGACCCTGCTAAGGATAAGTGGTCACAGATAATGGATGAAAAAAGACTCAACAATCAAATATATTTCTGCAGAAAGTTACATAGTGTTGCTTTGACCTACAACTGGAGACCAGTTAGCCTATATTTGTTTACATTTTGGCAAACTTGCACTATTAAAAGTATGTCAAATATACTGTAGCTGTTAACAGTTCACTGTTTGAACTGTACTCATAGCTGTAAAGACAGCTATCACTGTGATACTGAAGACAACTTAAAAACATGATGATTTTGAGACAAGTTCAGGGGCAAGAAGCCTCCACTTTCTAATCTTATCTCCTCCTCCTATCTCCTGTGTTTGTCCCTTCATCACTTCTTCTTCTCTGTCCTCATTTACATTAATAAAAGGACAGAGTAAAAGGCAAATTCCTGGATGACCTTTCATATACTTCATCAGGTCTGGCTGCCTCCTCCGAAAGTAAAAATAGAAGGGAGGACAGGGATAGAGAACGAGAGGGAAGGGCGTTATTACTCGTCTGCTATTCTCTTCAGAGAAGTCGTGCAATGAGCTCCGTCAGCCTCAAACTGTCCTCCTGTCTTTTTCTGTCTCTGTCTCCCGCTTCCCTCCATTCTTGCGCTTGTTCAGCAAACCTCTCTTCCAGGCTGCACAATCGATAGAGGAGTTCTTACTGGAGATCTTATTGACGCACTGAGACTCACTCCACTCATCAATAGAAACAATGATCACTTGCAGAAAGGGAGACGGAGAAAGAGAAACTGAGAAGACGCTCTCTACCGTCAACATGTTTTCTTCAATAAATTCTGTCATTGGTTTGGAAAAAATAATAAAAAAATAAATATATAAAAGCTTGAATGTAACTAATTGCCTGCACTGCCCTGAGTTACATTAAAATACACTACTGACTGACAGCGACACTGAGCCAAGATTGAAGGCCAGGATGGAAGTTTCTAATTGGCTGCAACAGTCAGAAGAGGCAAATCTAGTGTGCTCATTATGCGTCTCTGACGCTGGACTAATGGAGATGGTGTAGAAAGATGACCAAAGAGCCCTATAACATTAAGTCAGTGATAGAAATCAAATGGATAGAAATGTTACATAATATTAATTAAGCAGATTTATAATTCTACATTATAGCTCAATCCTGGCAGGACAGGCTGCATGAGCCTTAAAGCGACAGTGTGTATTTGCATTAAGCATGGCCATCATCTAATCATACCTCAATATTTTGGGGTGGCACACATCTCTGTGAAGGGTGTCAGCTTAAACATGTCGCTATTCTAACAGATACTAATGTGTGTGTGTTGGCAGATGCCATGAAGTAGCATGTTTGGGTGGCATATGATGTTAATCATTGAATCATTGGGGAAATGTGTGTAAATGTGTGAGCTTGTTGTATTGTACTCTTATACACTAGGCGGCTGTGGCTCAGGAGGTAGAGCTATCGTCCACCAATAGGGGGGATGGTGGTTTGATTCCCAGACTCTGCAGTTTACATGTTGTTTGCCCTTGGGCAGGATATTGAACCACAAATCGCTCCCTGTATTACGTGAATGTGTCTGAATGGTGAATGAATTACTGAATGAATTACTCAATGGTCAGGGTGTAGCCAATCACAGGCAGAGTAGTCATGCCGAGCAAGGTAGTGTGATCTAAAATAACACAGCTACAGCAGTAGCAACTGCATGTCTGCTGACATCACCTATGCAACTTATGTTACGAGACTGAATGTCTGTTAAAAAGTTACCTTAACCTAAAGTTTGATATTTTCCTAAAACTAACCAACTAGTTTTGGTGCCTAACCCTAACCAAGTTTTTAACAAACTTAACCTAACTAAACCGCGACAGTTTGACAACGTTAATAACATCCCAAAAGTCATAGTGTGTAATACATAATATGTAATACTTCATGAAGTTGATTTCTTGAGTTGGAAGTGTGAACATTTAAAGTCATGATATAACAAAGGGGCTTTCAGAAACATTCTCATTAAAACTTCTATCATTCTGTCTTCGTGAGCTTTGACAAATGAATGAATAAACTTAAGATGCACAAAGAAAAACTTAACCAAAGAAACCGTCGCCTTTTTTACAAGATGAATGAGATACACTGTCTTCATTCAATGTTTAACAACCGAAATTAATTCAGTTGCAAATCCATTACCGCTCAAAGGAACGTAAGATGCTCCCTCCTTAACTAATAACTGCTGCGTTGCTTCTGAACAAGTCGCTAGCCTTGAACATCTCCACACTGGAGTTACTATCATGAGTGGTTTAATAGATTTCTATTATACTATCATTACCTGACCTAGAGTCGGAAGACAGAGCTTCAAAGAGGGAAGAAAACTGAGAGAATGGAAATAATTAGAGCCTCTTAAGTTGAGAAATGGATAAAAGTACATACAGAGCAAAAGACAAACAGCAGTGAGAAATCTGCAGATATGTCTGGGCGACATGTTTCAAGCGTTTGTGGTGCAGCTTGAGGAGAAGCACTGTGCTTAAAAATGTGCCGGTTCTGTCTGCTTCTCATTGTGTGTAGCAAATATTCTAATTTTCACAAGCCACATACTTCTAATGTCTGTGAAATCCAATATTGTTAAGTCATAATCTTCAGCAGGAATTCAACAGGTTTTACAACCACACATATACGTATGCACAGCTCTGCATGTTTGTAAGGGGGATGTTTAACCAAGAGCACTTTCCCCAGTCTCTGGTGTACAAGGAGATAGAAAGCCGACATCAATACTAAGAGCCTAGGTGCTGAGTGCCACATCACACACACACAAACACACACACACACAAGCTCCAGATCCGTGTACAGTGTAGCGAGCTGTCACCAGCAGACTGTAAATAATAGGCTGAAGATGAGACCGTTTCCAAACAAAAACGGCATGGCTCTGCATGTGTGTGTGTGCCCGTTTGTTTGTGTACCGTACGTCAGAATACCCTGCAGAGGCCGAGGCATTTGCCCAGTCCACTGCTCTTTCTTCCAGTCTGGCAGGCAGACAAGGGGAAGTGAAAGAGATAAGTTGAAAGGAGAAGTTCCTGGAGTCAGCGTGCAGGCAGGATATGGTCTGATTGAGATAGACACTGACTGATTGCTGTTTGGACCCCGCTTACATCATCAAGTCAGTGTCTGTCTCCCCCAGGTCCGGGGTCAATTCCATCAATTTAAAATGAAAATCAATTTTAAAGTGCAACGAGGAGCTGATTACATTTGTAAATAGCGTGCTTTTATGCACTATTATACTGAGCATAACTGTTGGAAAAGTGTGAGTCGTGTGTTGAGTTCAGTAAACCATCACTTCAGAGTGACTTAACAGAGTTTAAAACCAAAGCATTGGCCACAGTTTATCAGATTTCTAACCCAAACCCTAACAAATAAAAATCATTCAGATGTTCACTACATACTTTGTGCATGCACTACTACAGCGTCCCTATGGCTCATTCTTCTTTCAGAATACAATGAGGTTTAATACATTTAGCTTACTGGAATTTTTCACTTTTTGGCATTAAAGCCAGTGATTCAGGTTATGATTCAGGCACTACATTCACGCATTTAATGGGAATTTGTTGAAGCATGAATAATTTACTGAATCATTTAAGCTCAAGTTACCACACAGAGGCAGGTTTCTAGCTGCTTGTTGTGCCAGTTAAAAAGTGACTGGGATGATAATGATGGCCCCAAAAAACAGCTTTGCTAATAATTTTATATACTTGACAGAAAGGTGTCTAATTATTTATTTAACTGCAGTTCCTTGTCTGCAGCATGGTAGTGAATTCATGCCGGCTTTTTCAGTGACATGAATTAATCCGGGGAGCCATGTCTCCTCGTGGCCTTCATGTTCTGAATGTTTAAACCATCACAGGTTTTGGAGCTGAATTCACAGGGATGAAAGTCCTCGGCAACTAGCTTTTATAGTCATCTTATAATTGGATGAACAGCCTTTATCCTGCTTCAGAACTATTCAGTAGGTTTATAACCTGTGGTCTCTTGGCATTGAAACTGAATACTTTGTTATATTAGCCACATAAAAAATGATAAAAACAATTTGCAATACATGCTGCCAATGCTAATGAAGAAGAGGAAAAACAGAACGAGGAGATTTGAGGTGAATCGTTCTGGTAATATTTCTGACCAATGAGAGAACAGCTTGGCATTTGTTTAAAACTTTTGGACTGCTCTCGAATGTTGCTGTATGAACACGAACAACGCAGAAAAACGCTCTTAGAACGCTGTGAAAAACATCTTTTTGAGCTCTTTAATGATCCCAAAAGTGAGGCTTGAAAGCGTCGAAAAAGGTTGTGCTAGCTGGTACTAGCATAACACAACATAATCTCAGAACAAGCTGTCTGCAGTCAAGTTGCATCATGGGTAGGCACCAGTTCTTGACAAGGAAGAAGAATGCATGAATATGTGACATATTTGTCAGTCTTGTCAGTGCCAGATTTCAGTGACAGACATCTTTGGAGTTTCTTGATACTGATCAGCCTACATAATGAATGTATCTGTGAAAGGCTATCCTCTGAACAATGTATTTGCATTCTATTGCTTTCCACATTTCCAATGGAATCTCAAGTTTACTTTCTGTGAACAACCTCGTGCTTGCATATTACTTCAGAGATCAAAAAATTCAACCTAAAACATATCTTTGATTTCACCCAGGGCTGGTCTTCTTAATTCAACATCTCTCCGATGACATTTATTGAGAAGGGCTGAGTGTGCAGGTAGTGCTACGTTTCTATTTTTTGGTTTGTTTGGAACGAATAAAAGAAAAACTGGGTATTCCCCAACAATAGCCACTATGACTAAACAGACAAAGAAACGAAAGCCACCTACAGCCGTCCGACAACATCAAAAGGCAAGATGAAAAGAAACCTAAAACGTGATTTGATTGACAGGTGATGGGAATCGCAAAACTGTACCGAGCTGTGCAGACACATAATACACTAAAACTCTCCCTGTCCTTATTTTCATTTCTTTCTTCTGCCACCTCCTCCTCTTCTCTTTCTCCAAAAAAAAAACATATGTGTGTGTGAAGGAGTGTGTAGGAGGATGGTCTTGCTACTATTTTCACAGAAAGAAGGCGAGCGGGACTGTGAGCCAGGCCAGAGAGTGGGAGGGATAGAGAGATGGAAGATGGTGACGGTAGTGGAGGGAGCTACAAGAGGGGAAGAAAATGAGGGAGCTCAGAAACAGTCGTGTGAGTCTGGTGATTGATTTTAATTTAGCCAAGCTTTATTGCATGCCTCCCCTCACTCTCAACTTCTATGACGTCTGCCTCCTTCCTTCCAGTATAGAGAGATGTCGTTTTTAACGAGAGGAGGACTCACTTTATCATCGGGAGCCATATCCTTCTTCATTGCCCCTGAGAAAGCACCTTGCTGGCAGTCAGTCGAGTCAGTTTTCACAAACAAATTGAACCTTTTGTCATCAAATGCTGGAAATTAGTGTGACAACGCAGAAAAAGTGTTAGGGTCTATGTTGCCTGGCTTCCATTTTCTGTGACAAAACAGGACTTGATAAGATATAGCGTCCGGAAACAAAGGCATGCTGACACGCAGTCTGTACGGTTAATTAAAAAGAAAGCATTTCATTATAAATGTACTCACCTCCTCATGAACTACAGCTGAAGGAGTCTGAATTAATGTGTCTTCTAAAACTGCTAAGACCTTAGTCAGCAGCTGAGTTACAATGTTCCCCCGTGTCCCGTTTTACACCACGGACTCAGCTGTCCTAATCGGGTGAAGGCCAGAGAGGATGCAGCATCTGCCATGTCGACTCCCTAATGAACGTCAAGTTGGACCACTTTCCCGTGTCACTGCAAAGTAGTTCACTACATCAAAATGAATAATATCTTCCTTAGCGTTTTTTTCGAATGTGCATGTCCCACTTTGGGATCAGCAGTGAGACACATTCTCAGTATGAGGCTCAGGTTGTTCTAGAAATGGTCCAATCACGTCTACCTGTGCGGGAAACTTTTTTTTAAACTGGCTGCCTGCGTGTTACTCACATTCATTAACAATTAGACACCATGTTCCCAAACTGTTTGTGATGAGATAAACCTAGACCTACATACAGATCTGTTCCAGAAGTATGAAAACCTCATTAAAAATCT
Organism: Pagrus pagrus; assembly: GCF_965226575.1. Classification (NCBI taxonomy): domain Eukaryota; kingdom Metazoa; phylum Chordata; class Actinopteri; order Spariformes; family Sparidae; genus Pagrus; species Pagrus pagrus. Next base: position 22,023,213 of record NC_140186.1, on the reverse strand, counting down.
CAATGGCAAGTGTAACTACAGAAATCATTAAGCATCCAGCCATGGAACTCAGCCCTGCGCATGGTTTTTCACCCACTTTGTCAGGACAGGGATGATCATTTAACTTAACTAAATGTTGGAATACTGTTTATTGATTTCATATTTCTTTTTTTTTGTGTGTGATGTTCAGCAAAATATCAAGCACCATGTCCTATGTGGGTTGAATATTAGCTTAGGAATTCATCTCCCAGCGTGTTCTGTAATAGACCCCAGGAAAACATTTAACTATGTAGAAAAACAGTGAAAAAATAATCCTCTCTGTGAGCGTTGCAGAAGCTAGTAGTTTACACTTTATTAGTTTATCACTCAGGAAGTGGTTTCAGGACCGGCTCTCTCAATAGAAAGATGCGGGTTTCTCCCTAAAACATTTATTCTGACTTGTACGTCATTGTGTTCAAACACATTTTTAGCCTTTTTTATTTACTAGCTAGCTGCTAACCTGTGGTCAGAGAAGTCGCTCGTAATGTAGCTTCCTTTAACGCAGCCGGCTAGTTGGGCTTGTTGGTGTTTGAAAAGTGTATATTGTGAGTGGAGGTTACTGGGTGCGTTTCTTAGCTGAAGTGAGCAGAATATCAATCAGAGTGGAGGAATGGAGACAAGACCAAGATGACGGATAGTCCCGGATTCATTACTGCAATGTGTCTGCTGGATGTTTTTGTAGTTCTTGTAAAGAAGCACTTCATATCCTAAAGCCCGAAGGCCCAGAAAGCCACACAAAACCTGGAGGTATTTGTATATGAGACAGAAATATGATATTTAAAATGCAAACACTATAATTTATATAGACTGCGCCTCTTCCAGATAGGCTAATCAGTGGTTGAATGATTGCCTAATAGAAATTAATTATTTTTTTTAAAATTAAAAACAAAAGAAAAATACATATATTGAACAGCGTGTCTCTCTGAGGGACAATTTCGTCATGGTGCGTGTCAGATTTACTTATAAATTGAGAAAATATTGCTTGGGGCTTACTGGTATTAAAGAAAGCATAAGCGAGTTGCCCCTTAGGAACAGAAGGAGAGAGATGAGCAACAGCAGAGGAGGGAGATGAAGGGGTGTCAGGTATGTGCATGTGTTTGTGAGCATGTGTATATTACAGAGATGTTTCTGTCAAACTCTCAGAGCATGGAGTGAAATAATCACTATCATAGTGTCAGGGAGAGAGATAGGAAGAGAGAGAAGACCAGAGGATGGGGGTGCTGAAGGAGAGAAAGCGCCTCAGGCTCATCTTTGAATCTTCCTCCGACAAAAAAGAAAAGAGAGAATGTGAGACGTGAGAGTGTGAGAGTGCATTATACTTGTACGTGTATGTGTGTGTGCACCTACCAGCATGTGTGTATGCACCAGCCATCAGTGATTTGGGTTGTCATGTCTTATCCAAATAAATTCTTTGATCAAACATCTTTTTTTTTTTCATTCTTTCTGGAGGACAGCAACAAAGGAGAGAGGAAGGAGGGACGGAGAGAGCAAATGAGGTGAAAATAACAGAGGAAAGAGTATGCAAGGTTTTCTACGAGGGTTGACAAGTGCTCTGCTGAAACACGAATCTGGTACAGATAATGTTTTGTTTATGAGAATAAGCAGCGTCCCAGTAAAATGCGCCAATATCTGTCCTTGTAAAAATCCTGGATAAATGATCAAGGTTTTAATTGAAGTTTATAAAAAAAACTTGTTCTGAAGCTCAGTTCTGATGCTGTTCTGTGAATAGTTTTCTATTAAACAATAAATATAGCAACTTATCATCAACCCATATCAATTTCAGGCTTAAATGAACAACAGCATGCCCACGTTAGATTTAAGTGTCTCCCACTTCCTGTGCACGGATAAGGATAATGTAGTTGATTGAACAGATACAGATTACAGTGTACTCACTCACCTCTATTTTCTATTATGTAAAGTCCATGGTACATTAAAAAAACAATTACAAAATACATTTCTAAAAATGTCAAGGAAAATGAAACAAAACATAACTTTGGGATACATATTAATGACATGTGTGTGACTGTACATCATTTTATATTATTTTGATACCTTTTGGTCACCTGGTGATAAAGTGACCCCTGTGATGTCACTCTGTTGCTAAACTTTGGAAAGAAAGAGGAATGGGTGCAAAGTGTTCTGTCTAGTTTGATGGATCAATTTTGATCATTTGTTTTTAAACTGTAGGTAATCGAGTCCAACCGGTGTTATAGGATTGCAATGCAGACCAGTAGACTGCTTTTCAAAACCTGGCACCTACATTGCCCACAATACAATTTAGTCATTGAGTGACATCACTATAGGCAATTTATCAGATTACATGCAGCTTCCTCTGGAGCCACAAAAGCATTTTTTTCACATATGCAGTAGAACACCCCAAGACCTGTAAACACACTTTAATGTGTAAAATTGGTGGATTTACCCTTAACTTGAAGACAGACCACCCTCTTCTTACTTTAGTAAAGCACCCAGTATTCATGATGAGA